>NC_090370.1:10422938-11122256 GCF_035084215.1 Heptranchias perlo
TCGACCAGCCTTGCTTACCAATACCACCTTGCATTTTGCCGACTGAGAAATTTTTGGCTTGGAAACCTGAAATTCCTGTTTGTAAACAATGCAGCAAAGGCAGTGCAAGAAATACAAAGCTAGTCAGAGACACGGAAAATAAACAGGACTGCCTTCCGACACAAACAAATCATTAGAAATCCAGCAAACCTGAAACCTTTATCTCACGCTCTACTCAAAACAATCCTCTCTCCTCTCCCCCCCCCCTCACAAAACAATCCTCTCTTTCTCCCCCCCCTCACAAAACAATCCTCTCTCTCTTTCCCCCCCCTCACAAAACAATCCTCTCTCTTCTCCCCCCCCTCACAAAACAATCCTCTCTCTGCTCCCCCCCCCCTCACAAAACAATCCTCTCTCTTCTCCCCCCCCTCACAAAACAATCCTCTCTCTTCTCCCCCCCCCCTCCTCACAAAACTAATCCTCTCTCTTCTCCCCCCCCCCTCACAAAACAATCCTCTCTCTTCTCCCCCCCTCACAAAACAATCCTCTCTCTCTCCCCCCCCCCTCACAAAACAATCCTCTCCTCTTCTCCCCCCCCCTCACAAAACAATCCTCTCTCTTCTCCCCCCCCCCCCCCCTCACAAAACAATCCTCTCTCTTCTCCCCCCCCCCCCCCTCACAAAACAATCCTCTCTTCTCTACCCCCCCTCACAAAACAATCCCTCTCTCTTTCTCCCCCCCCTCACAAAACAATCCTCTCTCTTCTCTCCCCCCCCCCCCTCACAAAACAATCCTCTCTCTTCTCCCCCCCCCCCCTCACAAAACAATCCTCTCTCTTCTCCCCCCCCCCCCTCACAAAACAATCCTCTCTCTTCTCCTCTCCCCCCCCCCCCTCACAAAACAATCCTCTCTCTTCTCCCCCCCCCCCCCTCACAAAACAATCCTCTCTCTTCTCCCCCCCACCCCCCCCCTCACAAAACAATCCTCTCTCTTCTCTCCCCCCCCCCCCTCACAAAACAATCCTCTCTCTTCTCTCCCCCCCCCCTCACAAAACAATCCTCTCTCTTCTCCCCCCCCCCCCCTCACAAAACAATCTCTCTCTTCTCCCCCCCCCCCCTCACAAAACAATCCTCCTCTCTTCTCCCCCCCCCCCCCCTCACAAAACAATCCTCTCTCTTCTCTCCCCCCCCCCTCACAAAACAATCCTCTCTTCTCCTCTCCCCCCCCCCCTCACAAAACAATCCTCTCTCTCTCCTCTCCCCCCCCCCCCCCTCAACAAACAATCCTCTCTCTTCTCCTCCTCCCCCCCCCTCACAAACAATCCTCTCTCTTCTCCTCTCTCCTCCCCCCCTCACAAAACAATCCTCTCTCTTCTCCCCCCCTCACAAAACAATCCTCTCTCTTCCTCCCCCCCCCCTCACAAAAACAATCCTCTCTCTTCTCTCCCCCGCCCCCTCACAAAACATCCCACTCTTCTCACCCCCCCCCCCTCACAAAACCAACCCTCTCCTCTTCTCCCCCCCTCACACCTCACACTAAACAATCCCCCCCCTCACACTAAACAATCCCCCCCCTCACACTAAACAATCCCCCCCCTCACACTAAACAATCCCCCCCCTCACACTAAACAATCCCCCCCCTCACACTAAACAATCCCCCCCTCACACTAACAATCCCCCCCCTCACACTAAACAATCCCCCCCCTCACACTAAACAATCCCCCCCCCTCACACTAAACATCCCCCCCCTCACACTAACAATCCCCCCCCCTCACACTAACAATCCCCCCCCCTCACACTAAACAATCCCCCCCTCACACTAAACAATCCCCCCCCTCACACTAAACAATCCCCCCCCCCCACACACTAAACATATCCCCCCCCCCCCACACCTAAACAAACCCTCCCCCCCCACACCTAAACAAACCCCCCCCCCCCACACTAAACAAACCCCCCCCCCCCACACACTAAACAAACCCCCCCCCCCCACACACTAAACAAACCCCCCCCCACACACTAAACAATCCCCCCCCCCCACACACTAAACAATCCCCCCCCCACCCTTCACACTAAACAATCCCCCCCCCTCACACTAAACAATCCCCCCCACTCACCACTAAACAATCCCC
Source organism: Heptranchias perlo (assembly GCF_035084215.1). NCBI lineage: Eukaryota > Metazoa > Chordata > Chondrichthyes > Hexanchiformes > Hexanchidae > Heptranchias > Heptranchias perlo. The sequence goes on from NC_090370.1 coordinate 10,425,046, forward strand.
CCCACTCACACTAAACAATCCCCCCCACTCACACTAAACAATCCCCCCCCCCTCACACTAAACAATCCCCTCCCCTCCCCCCCCCCTCACTAAACAATCCCCCCCCCCTCACACTCTCACTAAACAATCCCCCCCCTCACACTCACTAAACCATCCCCCCCCCCCTCACACTCTCACAAAACAATCCCCCCCCCTCACACTCTCACTAACCATCCCCCCCCCTCACACTCTCACCAACAATCCCCCCCCCTCAACACTCTCACTAAACAATCCCCCCCCCCCTCACACTCTCACTAAACAATCCCCCCCCACACACTCTCACTAAACAATCCCCACCCCCTCACACTCTCACTAAACAATCCCCCCCCCCCACACTCTCACTAAACAATCCCCCCCCTCACACTCTCACTAAACAATCCCCCCCCTCACACTCTCACTAAACAATCCCCCCCCCCTCACACTCTCACTAAACATCCCCCCCCTCACACACTCCACTAAACAATCCCCCCCCCTCACACTCTCACTAAACAATCCCCCCCCTCACACTCTCACTAAACAATCCCCCCCCTCACACTCTCACCAAACAATCCCCCCCCCCCTCACACTCTCACTAAACAATCCCCCCCCCACCCCCAACACATCCCCCCCCCTCACACTCTCACTAAACAATCCTCCCCTCCCTCACACTCTCACTAAACAATCCCCCCACCCCTCACACTCTCACTAAACAATCCCCCCCCCTCACACACTCACTAATAAACATCCCCCCCCTCCCCCCCCTCACTAAAACAATCCCCCCCAACCCTCCCCCCCTCACTAAACAACCCCCCCCTCCCTCCCCCCCCCTCACTAAACAACCCCCCCCTCCCTCCCCCCCTCACTAAACAATCCCCCCCTCCCTCCCCCCTCACTAAACAATCCCCCCCTCCCTCCCCCCTCACTAAACAATCCCCCCCTCCCTCCCCCCCTCACTAAACAATCCCCCCCCCCCCTCACACCTCACACTAAACAATCCCCCCCCCTCCCTCCCCCCCCTCACTAAACAATCCCCCTCCTCCCCCCCTCACTAAACAATCCCCCCTCCCTCCCCCCCCCTCACTAAACAATCCTCCCCTCCCTCCCCCCCTCACTAAACCAATCCCCCCCCTCACACTCTCACTAAACAATCCCCCCCCCTCACACTCTCACTAAACAATCCCCCCCCCTCACACTCTCACTAAACAATCCTCCCCTCCCTCCCCCCCCCTCACTAAACAATCCCCCCCCCCTCACACTCTCACTAAACAATCCTCCCCCTCCCTCCCCCCCCTCACTGAACAATCCCCCCCCCTCACACTCTCACTAAACAATCCCCCCCCCTCACACTCTCACTAAACAATCCCCCCCCCCCCTCACACTCTCACTAAACAATCCCCCCCCCTCCACACTCTCACTAAACAATCCCCCCCACCCCTCACACTCTCACTAAACAATACCCCCCCCCTCACACTCTCACTAAACAATCCCCCCCCCTCCCCCAACAATCCCCCCCCCTCACACTCTCACTAAACAATCCCCCTCCCTCCCCCCCTCACTAAAACAATCCCCCCCCCTCACACTCTCACTAAACCAATCCCCCCCCCCTCACACTCTCACTAAACAATCCCCCCCCCTCACACTCTCACTAAACAATCCCCCCCCTCACACTCTCACTAAGACAATCCCCCCCCCCCTCACACTCTCACTCAAACAATCCCCCCCTCCCCCCCCCTCACTAAACAATCCCCCCCCTCCCCCCCCCTCACTAAACAATCCCCCCCCTCCCCCCCCTCACTAAACAATCCCCCTCCACTCCCCCCCCCTCACTAAACAATCCCCCCCCCCCTCACACTCTCACTAAACAATCCCCCCCCCTCACACTCTCACTAAACAATCCCCCCCCCTCACACTCTCACTAAACAATCCCCCCCCCCTCACACTCTCACTAAACAATCCCCCCCCCTCACACTCTCACTAAACAATCCCCCCCCCTCACACTCTCACTAAACAATCCCCCCCCCCTCACACTCTCACTAAAACAATCCCCCCCCCCCTCACACTCTCACTAAACAATCCCCCCCCCCCTCACACTCTCACTAAACAATCCCCCCCCCCTCACACTCTCACTAAACAATCCTCCCCTCCCTCCCCCCCCTCACTGAACAATCCCCCCCCCCTCACACTCTCACTAAACAATCCTCCCCTCCCTCCCCCACCTCACTGAACAATCCCCCCCCCCTCACACTCTCACACTAAACAATCCTCCCCCTCCCTCCCCCCCCTCACTGAACAATCCCCCCCCCCTCACACTCTCACTAAACAATCCCCCCCCCACATCACACTCTCACTAAACAATCCCCCCCCCTCACACTCTCACTAAACAATCCCCCCCCCCTCACACTCTCACTAAACAATCCCCCCCCCCTCACACTCTCACTAAACAATCCCCCCCCCCTCACACTCTCACTAAACAATCCCCCCCCCTCACACTCTCACTAAACAATCCTCCCCTCCTCCCCCACCTCACTGAACAATCCCCCCCCCCTCACACCTCACACTAAACAATCCCCCCCCCCTCACACTCTCACTAAACAATCCTCCCCTCCCTCCCCCCCCTCACTGAACAATCCCCCCCCCTCACACTCTCACTAAACAACCCCCCCCCCCTCACACTCACACTAAACAATCCCCCCCCTCACACTCTCACTAAACAATCCCCCCCCCCTCACACTCTCACTAAACAATCCCCCCCCCACACACTCTCACTAAACAATCCCCCCCCCCTCACACTCTCACTAAACAATCCCCCCCCCTCACACTCTCACTAAACAATCCCCCCCCCCTCACACTCTCACTAAACAATCCCCCCCCTCACACTCTCACTAAACAATCCCCCCCCCTCACACTCTCACTAAACAATCCCCCCCCCTCACACTCTCACTAAACAATCCCCCCCCCTCACACTCTCACTAAACAATCCCCCCCCCTCACACTCTCACTAAACAATCCCCCCCCCCCACTCACACTCTCACTAAACAATCCCCCCCCCCACACACTCTCACTAAAACAATCCTCACCCCTCCCTCCCCACCTCACTAAACAATCCCCCCCCCCCTCACACTCTCACTAAACAATCCCCCCCCCTCACACTCTCACTAAACAATCCCCCCCCCCTCACACTCTCACTAAACAATCCCCCCCCCTCACACTCTCACTAAACAATCCCCCCCTCCCCCCCCACACTCTCTCACTAAACAATCCCCCCACCTCCCTGAACAATCCCCCCCCCTCACTAAACAATCCCCCCCTCACTAAACAATCCCCCCCCTCACTAAACAATCCCCCCCCTCACTAAACAATCCCCCCCCACACACAAAACAATCCCCCCCCTCACTAAACAATCCCCCCCCCTCCACTAAACAATCCCCCCCTCCCCCCCCTCACTAAACAATCCCCCCCCTCCCCCCCCTCACTAAACAATCCCCCCCTCCCCCCCCTCACTAAACAATCCCCCCCCTCCCCCCCCTCACTAAACAATCCCCCCCTCCCCCCCCTCACTAACAATCCCCCCCCCTCCCCCCCCTCACTAAACAATCCCCCCCCCCTCACACTCTCACTAAACAATCCCCCCCCTCACACTCTCACTAAACAATCCCCCCCCTCCCCCCCCTCACTAAACAATCCCCCCCTCCCCCCCTCACTAAACAATCCCCCCCCCCCCCCCTCACACTCTCACTAAACAATCCCCCCCCCCCCCTCACACCTCTCACTAAACAATCCCCCCCCCCCCTCACACTCTCACTAAAACAATCCCCCCCCCTCACACTCTCACTAAACAATCCCCCCCCCCTCACACTCTCACTAAAACAATCCCCCCCCCCCTCACACACTCACTAAACAATCCCCCCCCCCTCACACACTCACTAAACAATCCCCCCCCTCCCCCCCCTCACTAAACAATCCCCCCCCTCACACTCTCACTAAACAATCCCCCCCCCCCCTCACACTCTCACTAAACAATCCCCCCCCTCACACTCTCACTAAACAATCCCCCCCCCCTCACACTCTCACTAAACAATCCCCCCCCCTCACACACTCACTAAACAATCCCCCCCCCCTCACACACTCACTAAACAAACCCCCCTCCCTCCCCCCCTCACTAAACAATCCCCCCCCCTCACACTCTCACTAAACAATCCCCCCCCCCCTCACACACATCACTAAACAATCCCCCCCCCCTCACCACACTCACTAAACAATCCCCCTCCCTCCCCCCCTCACTAAACAATCCCCCCTCCTCACACTCTCACTAAACAATCCCCCCCCCTCACACTCTCACTAAACAATCCCCCTCCCCTCCCCCCCTCACTAAACAATCCCCCCCCCTCACACACTCACTAAACAATCCCCCCCCTCCCCCCCCTCACTAAACAATCCCCCCCCTCCCACCCCCTCACTAAACAATCCCCCCCCCCCTCACACTCTCACTAAAAATCCCCCCCCCCTCACACTCTCACTAAACAATCCCCCCCCCCTCACACTCTCACTAAACAATCCCCCCCCCTCCCCCCCCTCACTAAACAATCCCCCCCCCCTCCCCCCCTCACTAAACAATCCCCCCCCTCACACTCTCACTAAACAATCCCCCCCCCTCACACCTCTCACTAAACAAATCCACCCCCCCTCACACTCTCACTAAACAATCCCCTCTCCCCCCCCCTCACACTCTCACTAAACAATCCCCCCCCCTCACACTCTCACTAAACAATCCCCCCCCCTCACACTCTCACTAAACAATCCCCCCCCTCACACTCTCACTAAACAATCCCCCCCTCACACTCTCACTAAACAATCCCCCCCCCCTCACACTCTCACTAAACAATCCCCCCCCCTCACACTCTCACTAAACAATCCCCCCCCCCTCACACTCTCACTAAACAATCCCCCCCCCTCACACTCTCACTAAACAATCCCCCCCCCTCACACTCTCACTAACAATCCCCCCCCCTCACACTCTCACTAAACAATCCCCCCCCCTCACACTCTCACTAAACAATCCCCCCCCCCTCACACTCTCACTAAACAATCCCCCCCCCTCACACTCTCACTAAACAATCCCCCCCCCCCTCACACTCTCACTAAACAATCCCCCCCCCCTCACACTCTCACTAAACAATCCTCCCCCCCTCCACCCCCCTCACTAAACAATCCCCCCCCTCACACTCTCACTAAACAATCCCCCCCCCCTCACACTCTCACTAAACAATCCCCCCCCCCCTCACACTCTCACCTAAACAATCCCCCCCCCTCACACTCTCACTAAACAATCCCCCCCCCTCACACTCTCACTAAACAATCCCACCCCCTCACACTCTCACTAAACAATCCCCCCCCCCTCACACTCTCACTAAACAAACCCTCCCCCCCCCCCCCCCCCACTAAACAATCCCCCCCCTCACACTCTCACTAAACAATCCTCTCCCCTCCCTCCCCCCCCCCTCACTAAACAATCCTCCCCTCTCCCCCCCCCCTCACTAAACAATCCCCCCCCCCTCACTAAACAATCCTCCCCTCACTCCCCCCCCTCACTAAACAATCCTATTTTTCTTCCCTCACTCTCACACGTTATTCCGCCCCCCGGGCTTGGACTGGGTTTGAAACCAGTTGACTAAATGCAGGTTTAACTCACAACAGAGCCAGAGCGGGTAATTTCCAAACTTAAATCACTGTCCACGTAGCAAGTCTCTTTGGTGATCTTTTCACTTTTGGCACAGAAACAGCGTTTTATTTTTGAGGGGAGAGGGTGAATATCGTGTATTGGAATATAGTATGAATAATTCCAATCAAAGTACCCAAAAGAATTGCTTGCAGCAATAAATATACTTTTTTAAAAAGTCGAACAGTTTTTTTTTGGGGGGGGGGGGGGATTAATTTTCGATTTGCAGCCAAAAACAATGCAGTTGAAATCTTAGATACTTTTTAAAGCTTTCTCGGCGCGTTTTGCCAAATCTATCACTTTACAAAATAAATTACCCAACATAAAGACAGAGTAGCAAAAAAAATCGGATACAGACACTTACCCCCTCGTGACCACGCCATTGCTGATCATCTCTACAAAACGAGGAAATTAACAGGGCGAAAGTGACAAGAAACTGACACTTACCCAAAACAAGAAGTTAAATATGAACATCAAGTACTTGACGCACTTCATTCCTCCTTCTACAGCCATTTTTCACTTGGGTCGATTCTCTAGAAGAAGAAAAAAAACAATTTATTTTTAAAAAAAAACCTTTAACATTTTAAAGGAAGTCCGGGAAAAAAAAACCCACCACGGTTTAAAGACGTGGCTGGGAAAAAAATTCAACCCCAGCCATGTTTCGCTACAGTCTGGTATAACTAGCAGTCTTAGTGTCTGTTAAACAATCGAGATAAAACTGCACTAGCAAACAGAATTAGTCCAAATCTCTACCTCAAAATCCGCACCAAACACAGCACTTTGTTACAGAAAGACTGTGTCGAATGAGTCTCAAACACCTTCACCGTTTCCCTGATCTGACGTCAAAGCCACTGTGGTTTGTAGTTAAAGGCGCAGAGCCTTCATAAAAAAAAAACCCACACCAGTATTGCACCCCTGGAGGCCGAGAAAAACCATGCCCTACCACTCTGTGGACTGAGTTTCGAGGGAAAGGCTGGAGAAACATAGCCTTGAAAGATGCCTGAGATAGAGTGTGCAGATATTAAATGGCCCGGTTAAGTTTGATCTGGAGCGTGTTTTAAAGTAAGCAGCGATAGTCAGACAAGAGGTTATGGGTTCAAACTGGTGAAAGGTATATTTACAAAAGGGTGGACAACACTCGGAATGGACTCACAGGTAGAGTTGTGGAGGAGAAAGCCTTAAGAGTCAGTTCGATGTGGTGATGGGGAGGAGGTGGGCGGGTTGGTTTTTCTGGATGGATGAGATAAAATGGGCCGAATCTGTGTTTATCTGGTCAACATGTGAAAGGCGTCATTGTGTGGGGACATTTCATCACATTGCATGCAAAAGATGTCATTACACAAGTTCTTGCAGCTTCTCTTTCACCCCACAATGAGGATGGAGCCCCCTTAAAAAGATGGGTAGATTGGGCAGAGCATGACAACATATGTCCATTGGATACAATGGGTAGATTGGGCAGAGCATGACAACATATGTCCATTGGATACAATAGTCACTTAGTGAAATGACTTTTTCTGCCTTCGCAATTTTCCTCCCCCCTCTCCTGCCAGTGTTGGGGTACAGATCCAGGGGCAGTAGCCACACCCTGGTACACTGTCCAAGTGGCCATTTTGCATGAATGAGCCCAGATAGCGAGCATTGGAAAGCTATATGTCAGCTGTGGCTTAGTGGGTAGCACTGTCGCCTCTGATTTCAAAAGGTTGTGTGCTGGATGAGCAAAAATTTCCTCCAACTAAATATTGGGAAGACCAAAGCCGTTGTCTTCAGTCTCGACCACAAACTCCGTTCCCTAGCCACCGACTCCATCCCTCTCCCTGGCCACTGTCTGAGGCTGAACCAAACTGTTCGCAACCTTGGTCTCCTATTTGATCCTGAGATGAGCTTCTGATCACATGTCCACTCCATCACCAAGACCACCTACTTCCACCTCTGTAACATCGCCCGTCTCCGCCCCTGCCTCAGCTCATCTGCTGTTGAAACCCTCACTCATGTCTTTGTTACCTCCAGACTCGACTATTCCAATGCTCTCCTGGCCGGCCTCCCATCTTCCACCCTCCGTAAACTTGACCTCATCCAAAACTCTGCTGCCCGTATCCTAACTCACACCAAGTCCCGTTTACCCATCACCCCTGTGCTCGCTCAGTTCGGGAACGCCTAGATTTTAAAATTCTCATCCTTTTTTTCAAATCCCTCCATGGCCTCGCCCCTCCCTATGACTGTAACCTTCTCCAGCCCTACAACCCTCCAAGCTCTCTGCACTCCTCCAATTCTGGCCTCTTGCCCAGCCCCGATTTTAATCACTCCACCATTGCCGGCCGTGCCTTCAGCTGCCCAGGCCCTAAGCTCTGGAATTCCCTCCCTAAACCTCTCCACCTCTCTACCTCTCTCTCCTCCTTTAAGACGCTCCTTAAAACTTACCTCTTTCACCTGTTCTAATATCTCCTTATGTGGCTCGGTATCAAATTTTGTTTGATAATCGCTCCTGTGAAGCGCCTTGGGATGTTTTACCATGTTAAAGGCGCAATATAAATGCAAGTTGTTGTTGTCGTGGGTTCAAGTCCCACTCCAGAGCCTTGAGCACAAAATCTAGGCTGACACTCCCAGTACAGTACTGAGGGAGTGCTGCACTGTTGGGAGATGCCGTCTTTTGGATGAGACATTAACCCGAGGCCCTGTCTGTTCTCTCAGGTGGATGTAAAAGATCCCATGGCACTATTCGAAGAAGAGCAGGGGAGTTCTCTCTGGTGTCCTGGCCAATATTTATCCCTCAACCAAAATCACTAAAACAGATTATCTGGTCATTATTTCAATGCTGTTTGTGGGATCTTGCTGTGCACAAATTGGTTGCCACATTTCCTACATTACAACAGTCACTACACTTCAGTGGCTGTAAAGTTCTTTCGGACGTCCAGAGGCCATGAAAAGTGTTATAGAAATGCAAGTCTTTTTTTAACAGACATGATGGACGCCCACTAAGCTAATTTTTGATGGGAGAGCCATCTCCTCTTGCAATGGCATGCTGATCTACATCAACGTTCAACAAGCCCAAGTGTCTAGCCTACTGATTTGGGAGACAGTATGTGAGTAATTTGAGACATGACATGTGGTAAGTGTAACATGCTCGGGAGGAACAGGTGACTTTGGACCTGTGGTTCCCAAAGCTCTCCACCACTGGTGGTTTTTTCTCACCTCATGTCTTGGTCTGTTGTAGACTCATTGATAGAGATTGATTGCTGTGATTAGTCAACAACTCCATTATAATTGTATCATGTGACTACCAGGATGGTAGAAGGCCAACTAAATGGACCTTGGTCTTTTTTCATCTAACAATTCCTATCTACATCTTATGAGGGACTGTACACAGACAAAAGACATCAACAAAAGGCAAACTAACTCCCCCTGCACTTCAATGTCAAGCCCAGCCAGCTTGACACTTGTCTGTCCCTGAAAGCAGTCATTTAAAAATTGTTACAATTCTGGCACACTATAAATCCTGATCAAAATATTTATTACAGAGGTTCTTCTAATATGAAGCAAAGCCAACAATCAGATCTGTCACAGACTTCTAATGCTCTCACTGTTATTTGAAAGCACTTGTCAAGCAAAATTAACTGGAGCAATATCTCAAACGTGGTCGTCTTGCTGGCTACAGTTCCATGGGAGCCAGCAGTTCTGCTGCACATCATCTAAGTGGGCATTCTTCATATGTGAGTCTAGTTGGTGAATGTCAGCAGGCTATTCAACCATAGGGGTGCATCACAGTTGAGTCTGACCCGAATCTTATCTGAAGCTCACACGTACCACTTTCCAATGAAGAGGGTTGGGTGGAGGTGGGGAATCATTGGAGTGATCAATGCTTTTTCCCAAGCCTGGCTGATTTTTCCCCTCCCTAACTGACAAAGAATGAGACCAATTGTTAGAGTCCGATTGCCACCCTGGCTGTGACCAGCTCAATCGAAAATGGGACCTTTCTGATAAGCATGGCTCAGCTACTCGAGGACTTGAGCACTTAATCTTGGCTGACACTTCAGTGCAATACTGAGGGAGTGCAGCATTGGTCGAAGGGTGTCTCTTTAACTGGGGGTGGGGGCAGTTCTGGGCTATGGCCTTCGCCATGACCTCAGTCAGTATTGTTCTGTGTTTGGCTGACAGAAATGCACTGGCAGTAGGAGGAGCTAATTTGAAATCCAGCTACTTAATGAGCCCGATATTAGGAGGGAGGCGGGTTGCCAGGGTAACCCGCCCAGTAAAATCGGTGGGTTCCCCACGCGATCGTAAGTAAATTGAAGCCACTTACCTTGGCTCCCGGGTTTCGTGCTGGAAAGCTGCCCAGCGGGCGGATTGCGCACCCGCATCACAGGCTAAAAGCTGGAGGAGCCCTATTTAAAGGGGCAGTCCTCCACTGACTGATGCTGCAGAAAGAAGCCAAAATTATAGCATGGAGCAGCCCAGGGGGAAGGCTGCTCCCAGGTTTAATGATGCCTCACTCCAGGTCCTACTGGATGGGGTGAGGAGGAGGGGGAGGACAGAGATCTTCTCCCCAGCGGACGGGAGGAAGCGGCCTGCCTCTGCCACCACAAAGGCCCGGCTCGAGGTGGCAGAGGAGGTCACCAGCACCACCAACATATGACATACCTGCATACAATGCAAGAGGCGCTTCAAAGACTTAAGTAGGTCAGCCGAAGTGAGTACACTTACTCATTCCCCTACACTCCGTCTGCCACATCACCGCCCCCACCCCACATCTCCTTCTGCACTGCCAACACTACTCTATCACATCACTCCTCACACCCCCTCAAAGCTCATCCTCATCTTACCTGCACTTACCCACCTCACCAGTACTCATCCCGCCACTACCACTCAACCCAATCCTCATACAATCTCATGGCTCTGTCTCATACTCACCCTCTCATGCATCTCTTTCACGGCCAGCCTCACTCGACCTGCCACTACCTGTGCTGCAGCCACAGGGTATGCATCACATATGTGTAGTAGGAAGTGTAAGGCAAACGTGTCGTGAGCATGAAGGGGATGCACAAGGGTGTTTGAGGGTTTGTCATGGTTTTTACTTATATTTGATTTCTGATCAACTCACATTACATATTACATTGTCACCACTACTGCCACGTATTGGCCATTCTTGACTGGCTTGTGCAATAAGTCCCTTTCATGAGGTTCTCCATGAACACCCTTGATGCCACCCAGTGGGTCACCCTACAGTGGGTGTCTGTGTAGTTGCACGACTACTTTGTGCATGTGCCTGTTGCACAGCACTGTGTTGTGTTGCTCCACGCGGCGGAGGTGGACGGCATGCCTGGCGAGGCTGGTGATGTTGCTCGTCCTCCAATGGAGTGATGAATGCAGCAATGGACCCCCCCCCCCCCAATCCTGACGGTGTGAGGGGGTCCACAAAGTAGGTAAATGTGTTTGGACAGCAGAGTTTAGGGTATGATTTAATAATTTGGAGTGTGGAGACAATGGTGTGGCAGGCAAAACTTTTGTCTGAGGTGACAGAGTGCCCTGCTGCATTGAATGACGGTTTACCCCACACCTGTCAAATGGGCCTTTGCAGCTGCCACTGGCTGCTGGCTGCAACACGTCTGTTTAAACAGGGAGTGTGTCCCCCAGCATGGGAAACATGCTCTGGGTAGTCCAAAATCCGAATCCTCCTAAAATCTCCAACTAATGAGGTCTGTAAACGACCTCAAGTACCCAGATAATGATCTTAAGTGGGATCCCGCTGGCTTTGATTGCTGGTGGGAGTCCCGCATGCGGGGGCTGCGTGCGCACCGATTCGCGTCACTGGGGAACCCGGAAGTGGACGGGTTGGAGCTGGGCTCCGGACCTGCTCTGGGAATCCCCAATTTTAGGAGCCCCCCCACCACGAAAGCACCCGCTCGGCCATCCGAAAATTGACCCTAATGAGTCAAACAACGAGGCTGCGAGTGATATTTCTAATGGAGGATAGCGGTAGAAAGTGCTGGGGTTAGTTAGTGCTCTTTCCAAGTGTTGCACTGAATGAGGCAGTGCAGTCAGGTTTTATACTAAGCATTAAGAATGGAAGATGGTGAAACACTATTGAACATCCTGGAATCCCATGTAATAAGACAGAATTTAACTTCTTCAGTCACTGTAAAGCAATACTCTGGCCCTAGGCCTGTAGACAGAGCCGTTCTTGAGTTGTTGGTTGTTATTTGAGTTGTCAGCTTTTTGGGGGCTGAATCAGCCATTTTGAAGTCTATTTGTCTTTTTCTACCTTGAGTCGGCACGTATAGGTAAGAATAACCATCATTTCAACATGAGATCAGACTTAAGTGCAGCTGCTGAGTGAGAGTTGGCATGTCTTAGCTTGTGAAACGTCATCAATAATGGCATGATGTCGCATAATTTTGTGATAATTTTGCTTTAGTTATCATGTTGTCTCTTGTTCACATCAGGGGTAAGAACGCAGTTGGAAAATGGAAGATCCATTTTGTTTTGCATCAATTAGGGATGCATGATGTCAAACTTAAATATTATCTATAGATGTAAACATCTTGCATCTTGGGCACATTTTGTCCATCATAGCTCAGGAATCATAATTACCACACTTGCAAATTTCGGTGTCACACTTACAAAGAAAACAACCCCAGCCTATCCGATCTTTCCTCATAGCTAAATTTCTCCAGTCCTGGCAACATCCTCGTAAATCTCCTCTGTACCCTCTCTAGTGCTTCCTTCCTGTAATGTGGTAACCAGAACTGTGCGCAGTACTCCAGCTGTGGTCTAACTAATGTTTTATACAGTTCCAGCATAACCTCCCTGCTCTTATATTTTATGCCTTGGCTAATAAGGGAAAGTATCCCGTATGCCTTTTTAACCACCTTATCTACCTGTCCTGCGACCTTCAGGGATCTGTGGACATGCACTCCAAGGTCCCTTTGTTCCTCTACACCTCCCAGTATCCTCCCATTTATTGTGTATTCCCTTGCCTTGTTTGCTCTCCCCAAATACATTACCACACACTTCTCCGGATTGAACTCCATTTGCCACTTTTCTGCCCACCTGACCAGTCCATTGATATCTTCCCGCAGTCTACAGCTTTCCTCCTCACTATCAACCACACAGCCAATTTTTGTATCATCTTCATGAGGAAGGGTTAAAACAAGAAGAAAAGATTGGAAAAGAGAAAATACAAAGCAAGTGCAGGTCTTTCCTTTGGGACCCTTCAACTTTCACAGAACTGGGAACACAAGAAATATGAAACTGCACTTACTTAATTTTCCTGGATTTGTACTGGATCTGAAAGCATTGCAACTTGATGTATATTGTGAAGATACTCCCACAAGTCTATTGTATTTAAATGATATCTGACAGGAAGCCTGACCTCATAAGCAATTCGGAATCACGAGTGGGTCATGAAGACTGTGTCACAAGTTGATTATATTGTACACTTGATAAGACCCTGGGGGTATTTTATCAGCCCTGTAAATAATCTGTTCGCATGAGCTTTTGTTTTAAAATATGCAGGCATTTTTCTTTCTTTTTGAGGGGGGAGGGAGGGAGAGAGGGGGAAAGACACCTTGGCATACAATGGAACAGTTTCTGACATTTTTGTGATTCAGTTGGCAGGGCCTACTTTGACCTCATTTAAGCTGTGGTTTGACCTAGATGTTTGCAGCACAGAAAGAGGCCATCCGGTTAATCATGTCTGTGCTGGTTCTTCGCTAGAGCAATCCCAAACTAATCCCACTGCCCCACTCTCTCCCCATAGCCCTGTATCAATCCCCAAACTAATCCCACTGCCCCACTCTCTCCCCATAACCCTGTATCAATCCCCAAACTAATCCCACTGCCCCACTCTCTCCCCATAGCCCTTTATCAATCCCAAACTAATCCCACTGCCCCACTCTCTCACCATAGTCCTGTATCAATCCCAAACTAATCCCACTGCCCTGCTCTCCCCCCATAGCCCTTTATCAATCCCAAACTAATCCCACTGCCCCACTCTCTCCCCATAGCTCTGTATCAATCCCCAAACTAATCCCACTGCCCTGCTCTCCCCCCATAGCCCTTTATCAATCCCAAACTAATCCCACTGCTCCGCTCTCTCCCCATAGCCCTGTATCAATCCCAAACTAATCCCACTGCCCCACTCTCTCCCCATAGTCCTGTATCAATCCCCAAACTAATCCCACTGCCCCACTCTCTCCCCATAACCCTGTATCAATCTAATACTAATCCCACTGCCCCACTCTCTCACCATAGTCCTGTATCAATCCCAAACTAATCCCACTGCCCTGCTCTCCCCCCATAGCCCTTTATCAATCCCAAACTAATCCCACTGCCCCACTCTCTCCCCATAGCTCTGTATCAATCCCCAAACTAATCCCACTGCCCTGCTCTCCCCCCATAGCCCTTTATCAATCCCAAACTAATCCCACTGCTCCGCTCTCTCCCCATAGCCCTGTATCAATCCCAAACTAATCCCACTGCCCCACTCTCTCCCCATAACCCTGTATCAATCCCCAAACTAATCCCACTGCCCCACTCTCTCCCCATAGCCCTATATCAATCCCCAAACTAATCCCACTGCCCCGCTCTCTCCCCATAGCCCTGTATCAATCCCCAAACTAATCCCACTGCCCCGCTCCCTCTCCATAGCCCTGTATCAATCCCCAAACTAATCCCACTGCCCCACTCTCTCCCCATCGACCTGTATCAATCCCAAACTAATCCCACTGCCCCATTCTCTCCCCATAGCCCTGTATCAATCCCAAACTAATCCCACTGCCCCACTCTCTCCCCATAGCCCTGTATCAATCCCAAACTAATCCTGCTGCTCCGCTCTCTCCCCATAGCCTTGTATTAATCCCAAACTAAGCCCGCTGACCCGCTCTCTCCCCATAGCCCTGTATCAATCCCAAACTAATCCCACTGCCCCGCTCTCTCCCCATAGTCTTGTATCAATCCCAAACTAATCCCACTGCCCCGCTCTCTCCCCATAGCCCAGTATCAATCCAATACTAATCCCACTGCCCCACTCTCTCCCCATAGCCCTGTATCAATCAGAGTTAGGGAGGGGGCGAGGCCATGGAGCGATTTCAAAACAAGGATGAGAATTTTACAATCAAAGCATTGCCGGACCAGGAACTGATGTAGGTCAGCGAGCACAGGGGTGATGGGTGAATGAGACTTGGTGCGAGTTAGGATACAGGCAGCAGAATTTTGGACGAGCTCAAGTTTATGGAAAAGACTGTAGGGAATGAGTGGCTACTCCCCTTCCAAGTAGTGTTTGTCTATCTACTGCTCCAGAGATCTCAGAATAGGAGACTGTGGAATAAGTCTCGCTTTCAACACATTGAGGATACAGGGAGGAGGAAGGGCCTGTAGGAATGTGCAGACTGGTTCTCACTATTAATGAAAGGTGATGTTGGACGGAGGAGAGAAAAACAGAGCACAGAACCTGAGAGAGACTGCATAATGTCATTGTAAAAGGACAGATATGTGGGATCAAGGCCTGAGGAGATTAACTTCACAAAAAAAGTGACAATATTCATTGTTTGGCCCGACACGAGCAGTGAAATACATCTCATATATCAATTGAAACTGGGGCGACATCTTCATTAAATCTAGCAACAACGTAGCAACACGGAATTTTGTCCCAAGGTTACTGGAAACAACTTGTGTCTAATCAGAAATACATGTGATAAAGGGGATACAAATAAAGATGGTGATATCAACAAGTTTTCTTTATCTGAGTCGATATGTGCCTAATGTATGTATTTTGTGGTCTCTTTCTGTGCAACCATGCACTTCTTACCCTTTGACGGTATCCTTCCAGTACCAGTGCCACTGGTAGAAGATAGCTCATCCAGCAGTGGAACTTCAGATTGTGCATAGGAGATGGTGGAGGGATCAGCTGGTGGAGTGTCAGGGCAAGGAATGCCTCAGTCACTGTGTAGGGCATGCTACCTTCTGGGGGCACCAGAAGATGTGTGGCCAAGGCTGTATGACACACATAGATGTCAGCTTGGCTCGGTGGTAGCACTCTCGCCTTTGGGTCAGAAGGTCATGGACTCAAGCCACATAATCTCGGCTGATACATCAGTGCAGTACTGAGGGAGTGCTGCACTGTTGGAGGTGCCGTCTTTCGGATGAGACGATAAACCGAGTCCCCGTTTGCCCTCTCAGGTGTTTTAAATTGGATAGCCACGTGGTGAAAGATAGAATACGACAGCCTGGTCTTCAGTTACTTCCAAGCCTTTATTAACATAGCTCAACATTACATTCACCCCACACCCTAGATCAGCTCTCTTATAAATGGATACAAGCAAGTTCCCAATTAATACACACCACCGGAATACAATTAACACTAATTGATATAAATCACATGGATACAATTAACATCAGGCAGACGTAAAAGATCCCACAGCACTATTTCGAAGAAGAGCAGTGGAGTTCTGCCCCGTGTCCTGGCCAATATTTATCTCTCAACCAACATCATTAAAATACATTATCTGGTTATTTATCTCATTGCCGTTTGTGGCAAATTGGCTGCCGTGTTTCCCTACATTACAAAAGTACCTCATTGGCTGTTAAGCACTTTGGGACATCCTGAGCACATGAAAGGAGCTACAGGAATGCAAGTTCTTTCTATCAGGATCTGTTATGAGTTCTAATATCTTGTCGTTTGTAGTGCCCTGAATAGGTCTCTGATGGTAGACTCATGGCTGCCATTGATGTGTCTGAGAACAGAATATGTACATCCACAAGACTAACTACTTGAACTGGAGGCCATCTTGGTAATAGAACCCATGTCAGACATAGCAGCGATGCCTCTATATTGCTCAGTCCCTGGATTATTGAGGTTTCCACTTCAGCCAACATCAGTTCAGCACATTATGGAGGTCAGAGACAGATGTACTCATGTCTGGCATGCAGGCATTCAGATCAGATATGGAGGTCTCTGAAATGAATGCCTCCACCCTGTTCACACCCTCCTCTACCTGAGCATGCAAGGTGGCCATAACATTGTGTACATGGCACTGGTGTTCCACTGCCCTCACTACACTGATCTCTGTACCTACCAACCCCTTTGTTTGGATCCTAAGTCTTAGGAGATCTGTGCTCTGCAATGACCTTTCCAAGCCACTCTCAGCTGGTGGAGATTCTACTTCTTCCATGCTCTGTATGAGGTCGCCTGTGCTGGTGACTCACTAGGTTGTGGACACGCAGGTGGCTCTGACTCTGTGCTGGTGCTTGGCACAGCAGTAGTGTTTTTAGGTACAACGTGAGCCGTGGCTCAGTTGGTAGCATCCTCGCCTCTGAGTCAGAAGGCTGTTGGTTCAAGCTGGTGGCTGGCAGTGCCAGCACGGGTCTCGCGTAATATAGAAACGGCACAACTCAACTCACATTGGGAATCAAACCCATGACCTTCTAGTTTTGTGTGGCTTGGACGAACTCTTATTGACAAAACTCTGGAAGATAATATAAAACTATCTACTGAGGTAGTACATCATGTACTGCAAACCCATTTAAAGCCATTGAAGGTGACATAAAATGTTCTTCCATTATTTTACAAACCATCAGTAACCCCAATGTAATATTGATCTTAGTGGATGGTTGACATTACACTCATTAATGTGATATCTGATTTCAGGAGAGCTGCAATCTGCGTGTGCATCATTTTCATTGCTTGATTCCATTACTGAAGAACAATTCATTGACAGCCATTACTGTATTCATAATACTCATTGTACTGAATATCTCCTTAATGGAACGTCATCTGATTGACTACATGCTAAGGGTTTTTGAAAATTGTTTGCATAAATATGATACTGGTAATCCCACAATGGGTCGGTTAGTAAATGCATCGCCCTGTGTGGCAAAGAAAGACGAAACAAGGAACTTGGGGTATAATGTTAGAATAATAGAATTGTTACAGCACAGAAGGAGACCATTCGGCCCGTCGAGCTCGTGCCAGCTCTCTGCAAGAGCAATCCAGTTAGTCCCACTTCCCCACCCTTTCCCTGTAGCCCTGCAGATTTTTTCCCTTCAAATACTTATCCAATTCCATTTTGAAAGCCACAATTGAATCTGCCTCCACCACCTTTTTAGACAGTGCATCCCAGATCATAACCACTCACTGCGTAAAAAAAGTTTTTCCTCATGTCGCCTTTGGTTCTTTTGCCAATCACCTTAAATCTATGTCCTCTGGTTCTCAACCCTTCCTCCAATGGGAAGAATGGGAAGACCTCTTTCTGCTCTGACTAGACGCCTCATGATTTTGTACACCTCTATCAAATCTCCTCTCAACCTTCTCTGCTCTAAGGAGAACAACCCCAACTTCTCCAGTCTATCCACGTAACTGAAGTCCCTCATCCCTGGAACCATTCTAGTAAATCCTTTCAGTACCCTCTCTAAGGTCTTCACATCCTTCCTAAAGTGCGGTGCCCAGAACTGGACACAATACTCCAGCTGTGGCTGAACCAGTGTTTTATAAAGGTTCATCATGACTTTCATACTTTTGTACTCTATGCCTCTATTTCTAAAGCCCAGGATCCCGTATGCTTTTTTAACCGCATTCTCAACCTGCCCTGCCACCTTCAATGACCTGTGCACATATACCCCCAGATCTCTCTATTCCTGTACCCCCTAGTTTATATTGCCTCTCCTCGTTCTTCCCAGAAAATGTATGACTTCACACTTCTCTGTGTTAAATTTCATCTGCCACGTGTCCGCCCATGCCACCAGCCTGTCTATATCCTCTTGAAGTCTATCACTATCCTCCTCACTGTTCACTACATTTCCAAATTTTGTGTCATCTGCAAATTTGGAAATTGTGTCCTGTACACCCAAGTCCAAGTCATTAATATATATCAAGAAAAACAGTGGTCCCAGCACCA
Source organism: Heptranchias perlo (assembly GCF_035084215.1). Taxonomy (NCBI): domain Eukaryota; kingdom Metazoa; phylum Chordata; class Chondrichthyes; order Hexanchiformes; family Hexanchidae; genus Heptranchias; species Heptranchias perlo. Next base: position 10,443,667 of record NC_090370.1, read on the forward strand.
ACCCCTGAGGAACACCACTGTTCTCCCCAGTGTCCTGGGCCAATATTTATCTCTCAACCAACATCACTAAAACAGATTATCTGGTCATCATCACATTGCTGTTTGTGGGATCTTGCTGTGCGCAAATTGGCTGCCGCATTTCCCACATTACAACAGTGACTACACTTCAAAAGTGCTTCATTGGATGAAAGCACTTTGCGACCTCCTGAGGTCGTGAAAGGTGCTATAGAAATGCAAGATCTTTCTTTTCCTTCCTTTCTTTTCTTTTTCTTTTTCTTTCTTCGTTTGCATTCAGGAGGGAAATCAGGAAACACTTTTTCACACAAAGTGTAGTCGAAATTTGGAACTCTGTCCCCCAAAAGGCGGTGGATGCTGGGGGACAATTGGAGCTTTCAAGCCTGAGATCGATAGATGTTTGTTAGGTAAGTGATATGGAGCTTAGGCGGGTAAATGGAGTTGAGGTAAAGATCAGCCATGATCTAATTGAATGGCAGAGCATGCTCAAGGGGCTGAATGGCCTCTACATTCCTAAATCGTGTAGAGTGTAAAACAGGCTGCCAATTCACTATCGCCTGTTTTGCACTATGGCCCAAAACAAACACATACCCCCTTGTGTTTGTATGCCAGATTATCACATCCTTAGGATGTGCCAAAGCATTTTACATCCAAGGTCTTTTATAGTCGTTGTTTTGTAGATAAACATGACAACAATTTTGCACGCAGCAAATTAATATCATTAGCTTAATGATAATCTCTCCTTTTTTTTATTCGTTCATGGGATGTGGGCGTCGCTGGCGAGGCCGGCATTTATTGCCCATCCCTAATTGCCCTTGAGAAGGTGGTGGTGAGCCGCCTTCTTGAACCGCTGCAGTCCGTGTGGTGAAGGTTCTCCCATAGTGCTGTTAGGAAGGGAGTTCCAGGATTTTGACCCAGCGACGATGAAGGAACGGCGATATATTTCCAAGTCGGGATGGTGTGTGACTTGGAGGGGAACGTGCAGGTGGTGTTGTTCCCATGTGCCTGCTGCTCTTGTCCTTCTAGGTGGTAGAGGTCGTGGGTTTGAGAGGTGCTGTCGAAGAAGCCTTGGCGAGTTGCTGCAGTGCATCCTGTGGATGGTACACACTGCAGCCACAGTGCGCCGGTGGTGAAGGGAGTGAATGTTTAGGGTGGTGGATGGGGTGCCAATCAAGCGGGCTGCTTTGTCCTGGATGCTGTTGAGCTTCTTGAGTGTTGTTGGAGCTGCACTCATCCAGGCAAGTGGAGAGTATTCCATCACACTCCTGACTTGTTGAAGGAGGCCTGGACATTGAGAGACCTCCCTGCTCTACTTTGAATAGTGCCATGGGATCTTTTACACTTGAGAGGGCAGACGGGGCCTCGGTTTAACATCTTATCTGAAAGACAGTGCAGCATTTCCTCAGTACTGCACTGGGAATGTCAGCTTGGATTATGTGCTCAAGTCTCTAGAGTGGGATTAAGAATCCACAACCTTCTGACTGGAGAGGTGAGAGTCTCACCAACTGAGCCATGGCTGACACTGGCATAAGGAAGGCTGCACACTTGACCCCAGTCTGTATTTGGGTAGCATTTGGGCTTCAACAGTTGGCCTTGGCACTTCTCGGCCGAAGAGGGGATAAATCAGCCAAGCTTCCCGTTCCGGATCACTATCTAGGGACCCCCTGCTGGAAAGCGTGCGTGTGTAGACCTTTGAGTGAGGACAGGATCAGGCTCGACTGTGATGCCCCCTACAGCAGATCAGCCTCACACATAAAGAAGAGCCACTCAGAGACGGCAGGGCTGCCAGCTCACGTGGAACCGTACACCAGCAATAGTCAGCACCTTCATAGAAAGGAGAAGAGAAAATCCCTTACGGAGTTCGATGGGCATTGTAGGGCTGTGTTTAACTGTGAGTATAAAATGAGGAGAATATACCCCATCAGGGTTGGCATGTGTCTGGATTTCAGTCAGACAGTACTTAAAAAATGCTGTCCGATCTCCCGTGATGTTCCTCATGGTCAGTCAGATGACAGGCTGGTTTATGACAGAAGTGTTATACCATGGAATTTTAATCCATTTCACTATTGTTCTACGATCAAGTGTAAATATTCAGACCGAGGCTTTTAAAAGGAGCCGATCTGAATCCCTTTCATTTTGATTCTAAGCTTGCATTTGAACTGCAATTGGAAAAGTAGAGGAAGCTGTAGAGGTTTTTTTTAAAAAAACACAGAAAATGTTGGGAATACACCACAGGTCGGGCAGCTTCTGAAAATAGAACAGGTAGGCATGCATTTCGAGCAGAGACCCCTTGGCAGAATCTCAAGCACTTTCCGCTTTTATTACAGAAGATGGTGTTTCAGATTTGTGAAAACAGCCACCACTTTTGGATATAATAATCTGTGATTCTAGTAAAGAGAAGGCTAAGGGGTCAACTGATGGAGGTCTTTAAAATTATGAAAGGGTTTGATAGGGTAGACGTAGAGAAGATGTTTCCACTTGTGGGGGAGTCCAAAACTAAGGGACATTAATAGAAGATAGTCAGTAATAAATCCTATAGGGAATTCAGGAGAAACTTCTTTACCCAGAGAGTGGTTAGAATGTGGAACTCACTACCACAAGGAGTAGTTGAGGTGAATAGCATAGATGCATTTAAGGGGAAGCTGGATAAGTACATGAGGGAGAGAGGAATAGGAGGTTATGCTGGTAGGGTGAGGGGAAGTAGGGTGGGAGGAAGCTCGTGAGGAGCATAAACACGGACGTAAACCAGATGGGCTGAATGGCCTGTTTCTGTGCTGTAAATTCTATGTGATATGTAATGGCCCCTTTCCCATTGGAACTGGTTTCACAATCAACTTGGTTCCCATTGGTCCCAGATTGCCTACTTATGCTGCAAGGTGGATTCGGCAACAGTGGAACGATTACTCTTGTCCAAGGGCTGCATGTGCATGTTTGTAGCTTTGACTTTCTGGGTGGGACATTCCCTGATGTTACGCAAGAATTACTATTAGAAGGTGCATCAATACAGACAAACACAGCAGTCATTCCACACTGGCAACAATGAGATGAACGAGTCGTTAATTTGTTCTTAGTGCTGTTGGTTGAGTGGTAAATATTGGCCAGCTCTGGAATTCCCTCCCTAAACCTCTCTACCTCGCTACCTCTCTCTCCTCCTTTAAGACGCTCTTTAAAACCTACCTCTTTGACTTTTGGTCAAAGAGGTAGGTTTTACCTGTCCTAATATCTCCTTACGTGGGTCAGAGTCAATTTTTTTTCTGCTAACGCTCCTGTGAACGCCTTGGAATGTTTTTACTACGTTAAAGGCGCTATATAAATGCAAGTTGTTGTCATGTGAGCGATCGCTCTTATGGCCAAGCAGCACAAACAAGAGAGAGCAAGGAGAAAAGAAACTATTGGAGTGAGGGAGGGAAAAAATCCTTTCCAGAGGGCTTACAACCAAGGAAGAAGTTACTTGGCCTTGACTGAGTGGCAATGGACGCAATGGTCCTAACGGACCATAGCTATATTAACTGACACCTGTCACGTACTGCATGCCTGGTTGTTGTCATTTTCTTAGAGTAGCAGACATGTGTAGTGAGTGATATGGGTGCCTAGTCACAATTCTACAGCCTTCAAAAACAGGTAGGACACAGCACTCCATAAATATGTAGGCACCATGCAGTGCCAACAGTGATATCTTGCCCATGTTGTGAATTTGCACTGCTTTTATACATGATCCTTTTATTTTCTAATTGAGCTTATGGTTGGACTACACCCATTTCAATTATAATGATTTGGATAGTGGACTGAATTCATACCAAGCAGGATTCCAACATACCATGCATGTCTTTGCAAGTCTTACAAGTTCTGTCTGCACCATTCCTTACAGATTGAGCATGTCGGTGTGCAAGATGAACTGGAGTCCCTGCATATTTTGCTGCTTACAGCTCTATAGGCCTCCAATATCTACTTTCACATCCTGTTGATACAACAGACATTTTGTTTCCCTGAAGTAGGAGCTAGGAGGTCACATTGTACATTATCTGGGATCTTCGTTTCTTTTGAATTCTGAAAGGGTGGTTGCACATGTCGTGCACAGGTGATTGCTTGTGTTGTGAGTGTTCGTGTTGGCCTGCTTTAAGTGGAGAAACCAAGGTGAAGAGCCAAGTCCTATAAAGAAAGAATAAACTTGCATTTCTATAGTGCCTTTCATGACCTGAGGATGTCCCAAAGTGCTTTACAGCCAATGAAGTACTTTTGAAGTGTAGTCACTGTTGTAATGTAGGAAATGCGGCAGCCAATTTGGGCACAGCAAGATCCCACAAACAGCAATGACCAGATAATCATTTTTTTAAGTGATGTTGGTTGAGGGATAAACATTGGCCCAGGACAGCGGGGAGAACTCCCCTGCTCTTCTTGGAAGTAGTGCCGATGGATCTTTTACATCCACATGAGAGGGCAGACGGGGCCTCGGTTTAACGTCTCATCCAAAAGGCGGCACCTCCGACAGTGCAGCACTCCCTCAGTACTGCAGTGGGAGCGTCAGCTCAAGTCTCTCGAATGGGACTTGAGCCATTTGGTTTATATTTCCACTATTTATTTCCCTTCCCTGGACTCATTACCTTGCATTTGTCCACAGGCTAATTTAAACACAGCTCCATCTTTGCAGCTGAACCACACATCCGTGCTGCAGGCCCCTGTTACCCATCAGTAATGCCACAGGGGATCAGCTGGTATCTAGTATATATAAAAAAAGTAAGCGAAAATAATGTAAGAAAATAACTGTAGTAAACTTTTACTTAATGAAACAAGGCACTTAGCCGGGATGTGTTTTGACAGGAACTATACATAAACCAATATGACAATATATAAACCTGATATAAGCAAATTGTTGCCAAATTCCCTTTTCTTCCGTGTCTCAGTGCATGTTTGATTAGCAGTGACTTTCCTTCACTGCTCTGCCCTGTCCCAAGAATATATTTTCCTCCATTTGCTGACGTATGCAAAAAATGTCAGCTTAAGTACTAAGTGGAGAAACCCTCCTTGTGTTCACTACTGTTTTCACTAATGGCAAGCAGAGGGAACTGCACCTCGGACTTCCTGCTCCTTAAAGCTATGGGAAATTAAAGGTTAAGTGGTGAGGGGAAATTCTGTAGATTGACAGGTGCTTTTAAAGCTACAGATCCTGCCTAGGGTCGCCAACCCTCCAGGATTGCCCTGGAGTCTCCAGGAATTAAAGCTGAATCTCCTGGACACTGCCGCGAGCAATACCCGGGAGAAAAATGATAGGGGCGTTAAAATAAATTGTGTGTCTTTTGTCATTTCCTTCGAACACTTTTGTTTATTACTTCTAAAAATATTGGCGATGGGGAAAGAAGGTTGTTTAACTGGGTGGGGCGTCATGTGATGAAATCTCCAGGAATATGTCCAACTACAGTCGGTGAGTCTAATCCTGCCTTAAGGAAGCAGCCAAGGCCAAAAAAGGCAACAGGAAATGACTGGCTTTCTTTCTTTTTTTTAATGTTTTTGACACTTTGATGGATGTTAATAGATGCAAATCTCTCGTGTCTTATAAAACAAATCTCCCATGGCACTGCGCACAATAAGTTAGGTGCGCTGGTTTATAAGGGCAGGGACACATGACCATGTAAAATCGAATGTGTCCCTTTAAGGCTATAAGATGTGATTGCTCTGCATTCTTGAAATGAAAGCTGAGGTCAGTTACAGATCTTTTTCTCCAATTCATCCCCTTTTCCCCTTGACGTGTGCTGGCTGTGGGTCAAAGGGTACCAGTCCTCCTCTTGTACTTCTCCCAAGTGGGCATTCTTAATCTGTGAGCCTACATGGTGAGCATCGGTCGGATATTTGACTGTGGAAAGCATCACAGCTGAGCCCGATCCTGTCCTCACCCGATACTCGAATACATCCACTTTACTGAAGGGGGTCACTAAATAGCGATTAGGAGCAGGGATCTTGACTCATCTTTCCTCTTCCTAGCCCATGGGGGTACCAAGGTCTATCATAGCTCCCAACTGCTGAGGTCAGCTAGCTCAGCATGGACTCGATTCTGAGATTTTCTGGCCTGTATGGGTTAATACCACACCAGGTGGTACCTATATCTACTATTACAGAGCTGTTTATTGAGGTTTCATGAGAATAACAAGATGCAAGGTCAGTATTGTAGATTCCATGCAGAAGTTAACCTTAGGATACTCCAATAGGTAACATCGTGTCATGTGATAGTAATAATGAATGGGTTAAAGGGTTTGTTTGAAATTCTTTTCTCTGTTGCTTTGACGCAGGCGTTAGCCTGTCTGAAACAAGTAGATTAACACATTTCTTAAAACAGCGGACTGAGGAATTTCATACGAGCACGTTACGAAAGAAAGAACTTGCATTTATATGGCGCCTTTCACAACCTTAGGACGTCCCAAAGAGCTTTACAGCCAATGAAGTACTTTTGAAGTGTAGTCACTTTTGTAATGTAGGAAACACAATAGCCGATTTGCGCACAGCAAGATCCCACAAACAGCAATGCGATAAATGACTAGATGATCTGTTTTTTTTATGGATATTGGTTGAGGGATAAATATTGGCCAGGACACCAGGGAGAACTCCCCTGATCTTCTTCGAAAGAGTGCCATGGGATCTTTTACATCCACCTAAGAGGGCAAACGGGGCCCCGGTTTAACGTCTCATCTGAAAGATGGTGAGGGTAATTTAAACTTTTGGCGATAGTGTATAACAGGCGATATCAGATCGGCCGCCATTTTACACCTCTCCCCATTTTCGTTTCCGCTTAAGTCAGGTCCGATATAGCCCCGTTTTACACTAGCGGCAAAAGTTAAAATTACCCCCGGTATCTCCGACAGTGCAGCACTCCCTCAGTACTGCACTGGAGTGTCAGCCTAGATTTTGTGCTCAAGTGTCTGGAGCAGAACTTCAACCTTTGACCTTCTGACTCAGAGGTCAGAGTGCTACCAACTGAGCCAGGGTCGATTTATTCAGTATGAATAGCACACAGAGTGATTTCAACCTCTAAACCGTATATTCATGAAACAGTTGCATTACTTCATGTTATCATGTCGATGGGAGGGCTGAACTTCTAGCAAAATTGCAAGCCCACATTCCTGAAGGTGGGATATGTAGATGGCTCTGTCACTTCAAGGGATGTCACTCCTCTCCCCTTCAGACTTTTCAGAAAAGCAACACTAGTTAGGCCCCAGCTGGAGTATTGTGTCCAATTCTTGGCACCACACTTCAGGAAGCATGTCAAAGCCTTAAAGAGGGTACAGAAGAGATTTACTAGAATGGTACCAGAGAGGAAAGACTTCAGTTACATGGAGAGACTGGAGAAACTGGGGTTGTTCTCCTTAGAGCAGAGAAGGTTAAGGGGAGATTTAATTGAGGTGTTCAAAATCAGGAAGGGTTTTGATAGAGTAAATAAGGAGAAACTGTTTCCAGTGGCAGAAGGGTCGGTAACCAGAGGACACAGATTTAAGATAATTGGCAAAAGAACCAGAGGCGAGATGAGGACAAAAATGGTTACACAGCGAGTTGTTGTGATCTGGAATGCACTACCTGAAAGGGTGGTGGAAGCAGATTCAATAGTAACTTTCAAAAGGGAATTGGATAAATACTTGAAAAGGGGAAAAATTTGCAGGGTTATGGGGAAAGAGCAAGGGAATGGGACTAATTGGATAGCTCTTTCAAAGAGCCGGCACAGGCATGATGGGCTGAATGGCCTCCTTCTGTGCTGTATCGTTCAATGATTCTATGATTCTATGATGAATTGTTCTTTCCCTTAGCTACAAAGGAGCACTTCATGTTGCATACTTCATTTCCATCTAGATTAAAGAACAAAGTACTTCGCCCTGAGCACTGCTGACTCATAGACTCATAGACAATCACCTGGTGCGGTCAATGTGGATTTAGCTGAAGCGTTCAGAAACAAGGTAGACCAGATTTTAAATTCAACAGGGAGCAGACAGTAAAGAAATATAGTTTGAGCATCCAGTCAAGAGAGAGATAAAACTGGTCTGACTGAGATCCATAGAAGGACCTAAATAACAGGTCAAAGTTGATGGCCTGAATGGGCTTTTTAAAAAAATCATTCTTACTATCTTCTATTCATAAAGTCCCTGAGCTGTCCTGTTAGATGTCCTGAGTGCAAGATCTCTGGAACAGCACCTGCTGGTTATAGTTCTGACAATAGCTAAATACTGGCACCAATACTGGAAGCACACTGTTGGCCATGTGGGCAAGCCAACATAATGGCATTGACACTCTGTGATGACACCATCAGGTCTGACTTGATGGAGACTTGATCTAAAAGTTTAAGTAAGTAACACAGTGAAAGACAGGTGGATGTGAAGAAGTAGTTTGTACGAAACCAGGATTGAAAAACACAAGGAATGATAATAAACTGAAGAAAGCACAAGTTAAATTAAGCTTAAGAAAACAGGAATGAGAAAAAAAATCATTTGATTCATCAATCTCACTTCAGTCACAGTCCAGATACAATCTGTCCTATTCTTGATTCTACTCCACCCAGGGAAAGTTCTCCATAAATATTCCAGGTTCTTCCCTTCTTGGGCTTGGGCGTAGACGATCGTCTATTATGGGGTGGATAATATTATATAGAACACAGCATAACATATATATCAACCCAACGCACGTATTACAGAACATATATGTAACATATATTATATAACATGACACATATAACACATAGCATATAATGTAACATAACGGGCCAGAATATACTGTGAGCGGTGAATGAACAGAGCTGGCCATTCGTTAGTCCTGCCTTTGCCCATATACTTTCCATGAGCTTTTGCATGGCAAGTTACTGTAAATTAAAGATGCAAACAGGCATCTGGGACCTGTGTGAACAGGGCAAGCAACTGTGTGTCTCCTTAACCAGTCAAATTCTGGGCTAACATGTTTAACACCTATAATAACAACAGCAACAACAACAATAACCACCTGCATTTATATAATGCCTTTATAACGTAGTAAAACGTCCCAAGGTGCTTCACAGGAGCCATTTTCAAACAAAATTTGATACCGAGCCACATAAGGAGATATCAGGACAGGTGACCAAAAGCTTGGTCAATGAGGTAGGTTTTAAGGAGCATCCTAAAGGAGGAGAGAGAGGTAGAGAGGTGGAGAGGTTTAGGGAGGGAAATCCAGAGCTTAGGGCCTAGGCAGCTGAAGGCACGGCCGCCAATGGTGGAGCGATTAAAATCGGGGATGTGCAAGAGGCCAGAATTGGAGAAGCGCAGAGATCTCGGAAGGTTGTAGGGCTGGAGGAGGTTACAGAGATAGGGAGGGGCGAGGTCATGGAGGGATTTAAAAACAAAGATGAGAATTTTAAAATTGAGGCGTTGCTGAACCGGGAGCCAATGTAGGTCAGCGAATGGGACTTGGTGCGAGTTAGGATATGGGCAGCAGAGTTTTGGATGAGCTCAAGTTTATGGAGGGTGGAAGATGGGAGGCCGGCCAGGAGAGCATTGGAATAGTCGAGTCTGGAGGTAACAGAGGCATGGATAAGGGTTTCAGCAGCAGATGGGCTGAGGCAGGGGCGGAGACGACGTTAATATGACTTATTTAAAATAACATAACATCAGTGTGTGTCACCACCACAGGGAGACTATGCCAGATATTACTTCACCTTCGTGGAAATGCTTATCTCACACTGAAATGACCTAAAAACAGATACATAAATGTTCCCTGAATCCAACATTTGGCTGATATCATTGTATAAAACACTCTGGAGCTGACTCTCTCAGCAATCTCACCAAAGAAATAATTACCCAACAACTGATATGTGTCACTATATTTAGAAAAATCAATGACCTAACTGTGTATAACACTCCTTACTGTGTCACACACTCCTGACTATGTGTAACACACTCCTGATCACTCCTGACTCTGTGTAATACACTCCTGATCACTCCTGACTCTGTGTAACACACTCCTGATCACTCCTGACTCTGTGTAACTTACTCCTGACTATTCAGGTGGATGTTAAAGATCCCATGGCACTATTCAGAGACAGAAAGAGAGAGGCAGACAGTTCTGTGGGAAGTTATAAGAGAACTCCACATAAAGTTATTTTTAAAAGGTGTTATCAGATCCAGTTTTACTGACTTTTAGCACAGGGTCACTTCTGTTTGTTATTTTCTAGATTTGAGGAGGAAGTTCTGAATAGTGCTGTAAATCTGCTAATTACCTTTGTTTCTGTCATTTTATCTATTTTCTGTTAATAAATCTGTTTGGGTAGTTCACAGTGTAAGCCATGATCTAATAGAGTGTTTATTCCACCGTTTTCCAAAGTTAAGGAAATCATATGAGGGCTCATGATATATGCAGTTAGCCGAATATAGTGCCAAGGGTTTTGATTAGACCCCTGGGCTCGATACAGTTAGATGTATCAAAGGCAACACTCCAGGTCTTAGGAAGCGAGGGGCCACTTACAGGAATGGTCTTTGGCACTGAGGAAAGAACCTGAGTGAAGTAAAAAACCAAACTATCACAGTGTCACTCTTTGCACGAGACACTAAGCTGGGGCTGGTTCACAAGGAGTGAGAGCTCATGAGGAAAATTGCTGAGTAAAAAAAACAAAACGTAACATTGCCATCCTTTGGACAAGACAGTAAACCGAGGGCCCCAACTGCCTTCAGGCGCATGTCAATGATCCCATGACACTATTCGAAGAAGAGCAGGGACTTCTCCTAGACATTTATCAAACAAGAACAAATTAATTGGTCATTCATCTCATTGCTATTTACTGAACATTGCTGCCCAAAATGGCGGCTCTTTGTCTACACAAGACACTGAAGTTTAACAGTAATTCACTGCGGCAAAGTGACTTGATAACATTCTATATGAATTGAAGTATGTCACATTACATTACTTGGAGGTGCATTGCAAGTGTTGTACTCAGGAGAGCAGAGGGCGGGGTGGGGGGGTGGAGAGATTTTAGACATTTACAAAAATGAAAGAAATAATTGGAAGGTAATTAATTGCAGGATGTTAAAAGAACCAGGATTCCTCCAAACTGGTTTGACTAGTTTAAGGTACATATAGCTAACATGATCTGGTCCAGCCAATACAGAAGGAGGAGCTAGGAGAGGTACAACTTCTCATTAACAATGTGCTGGTTTTTTGGATTTCATGCTATGCTTTTAAGCAGACTATATCAGATCAGTGACGATCCAGTGGAGCTCTCTGATGCCTGGAATGAAGCCATAGAGCGCAGTCATGGCCAGTCAGTGCTGTGGACCTCTGTTGTCTAAGTGTAATTGCTGCTGCTGCTGTTGTACACCAGGGTGCCATATCGCAGAATAAAACAGTCCGTGATACTTCCTTGTTCACCTTCTTGGCTGCACTCCCTTATGTCTGTGGGGTTTTTTTTGACGCATTCAGATGCAATGGGGACGATTCTAACCTAACCCCCCCCCCCCACCCCGATGGAAATGGGGCGAGTTCGAGTCGAGTGCCCTTTTTACACCCTGTCCGATTTTACTCTCCAAGTCAAGGGAACGTAAAATCGGGTGGGGGATAAAACGGGCGCCCGATTCCCAAGGGGCGGGTTAGGTTAGAATTACCACCAATCTGTACAGTGCCTTTGTTAAACTCTGAGCCTTGTATATATTCCCAAATGCAAGGAAGGTTAAAGTTGAGTTGAAAAAGAATCAAACTGTATCTGTAACAAAGGATTGGTTCATGGATCACAAGATTGGTTTGGATGCACAAAGACCCTTTGGCCCATTGATCTCATTCTTCCAGAATACCAACCCTACCCTCTCCCTTCAGGCAGCGAGCTGTTTCTTCAATGAGTCTTGTGTTCTGGCCTCAAACACTCTTCTGGGTAACCCTGTTTCAGTTGCTGATCACTCTCTGTGTGAAGAAATACTCCCTGGTGTCTGTCCTAAATGTACCCAACTGAACTTAGAAGGATATTGCTGATAGGGTTAGATGAAGAGGGGTGGGAGCATAAACACCGGCATAGACCAGTAGGGCAGAATGGCCTGTTTCTGTGCTGTAGATTCTATGTAACTTACCCAACTGAACCTGGTCCCTCTTGTCCTGCTGCCCTGGTACATCTGAAAGTACTGGGCTTACCTTCTCCATCCTGTTCACTTATAAGGACCCCTGAGACATATCTCTTGTTGAAGATGAAGACCACCAGCTTATAAGTCATTCCTGATAGCTCATTTCTCTAACCAGGCCAGCAGCTGTGGTATGACTATTATTCCCCAGTAAACATGATACCTTATTTCTCCATGAAACCACCTCTCTCAGATTGATTGATGGTTCAATGGGTAGATGTGCCATATGGTGTGGTACTGAGCCAAGCAGGAGAGATGTTGGAGGACTATAGTGCCCATGGAATGGTACCAAAGCACAGCCTTCAGGAGAGATGAGATGGGGGGGGCGGTTCCTTCTCCCATTTCTTTAAGAAATACATTTACAATCAGGAATTGTGAGCTCCCCAGATGGCCTCGTGGGCAAAATATCCTATTGGTATAGCACTCAGCCACATGGACGGTTCAATTCCCAGTCTGTGTTGAGTTAAGTGATCTCACTTGGGGCACCACAATTAGCCTCAGCACCATTGGGCTGGGGAAGGGTTCCTGCTCCCAATCACCATCCAGTGACCTCCACTGGAAAGTGGATGTCAGGTGAGGAGATAGGACGCAGTTGTGATTTCCTCAATGGTTGGATAGCCAGCCAGCACTCACTGACAAAGCTCAGGCTTGACAAATAGCCACTTAGGTGAGGTAATGGTGCCCACAGAATCGTCAGCACCGTCAGGAGAGGATGGCAGAAAACAACAATAGACTGAAGCACGCAGACGCATGTTGAAGGCAGGGACGGTCAAATTGTTTATTGCGTTATCTGGGTCCCTCTAGTGTACCATTGTCCTGTAACACACTCCCAGGCATAATTTGTTCTTTATATCAATATTATATTAATTCCTTTAATAGAGAGTGGAATTAGACTAGGTGGCTCATGTGGAGAAAAACACTAGCACAGATTTAATGGATCGAATGGGCTTTTTTTTGAGCGGTAATATTCTATGATATATGCAGGACTGTTATCCTCTGTAATGAATGTTATTTATTTTCCAGCCAGCTGAAGCTACGACAGCCCTATTTTAGTATTATGTTAATTTAATGTCAGCTGTGGCTCATTGGCAGCCCTCTTTGCCTCTGAGTCAGAAGGTTGTGAGTTCAAGTCCCACTCCAGGGACTTGAGCACAAAATCATAGCTGACACTCCCAGTGCAGTACTGAGGGAGTGCTGCACTGTCAAAGGTGCCGTCTTTCGCATAAGACGTTAAACCAATTTTGTCCTCTCAGATAAATGTAAAAGATCCCACGGCACTATTTCGAAGACAAGCTAGGGGAGTTCTCCTCAGTGTTCTGGCCAATATTTAGCCCTTAACCAGCATCACTAAAACAGATTATCTGGTCATTATCACATTGCTGTTTGTGGGAGCTTGCTGTGAGCAAATTGGCTGCTGCGTTTCCTACATTACAACAGTGACTACACTTCAAAAGTATTTCATTGGTTGTGAATCGCTTTGGGACATCCTGAGGTCATGAAAGGTGCTACAGAAATGCAAGTCTGTCTTTTTCTTTCAGAGTTGGAGACATGCCAATTATCCAAATCAACTATATATTTTTTATTAAGGTATAGCTTTTTCCTCTCACCTTTTGAAGGCACCATCTCATAATGGGCTACGGGTCCATGGATATAGAGCTGATAATGGCTCCCAGCACCATACATAGCCACCCTTCCCTTGTCCTACAGTAGGATACAATGGCACAAAAAGCACAGTGGAAATATATTTGAATTAGGATTTACATATTCATTTTGCATAATTTTTAATCAATTTGCTGAATAAAATACATTTTTAGCCGCGTGGCACCAAATCTTCTCAACATTGATGGCAGCACCAAACGCACATAGAGCCAAGGTTGTTATAATATGGTCAATGCACCTGGATTTTTTTTTTCGAATTGCCGAACTATCCCAGTGTGAACAACAAATAGACTGAGTTATTGTACACACTGCACATGCTCAGTGAGAAGCACGCTCCTGGAGGACGGGGGAAGCATGCTATCATTGCGTTTACAGAGGCCTGTTTTTATAGTCTCTTGTGTTAATTGTATCCATGTGATTTATATCAATGAGTGTTAATTGTATTCAGGTGGTGGGGTATCAATTGGGGACTCTCTTGTATCCATTTGTTGGAGGGTGTGTGAATAAAGGATTGGAAGCAACTAAAGATCAGGCTCCAGTATTCTATTCTTCACCACTGGGCTATCCAGTTTGTAACATCTTGAACCTCGACAACAAACAACTGACAACTATTAGTGCACAGTCAGTAACACAGGTCCAATGCAGAGATATTTGCGATCGTTCACATTGAACGCCCTGGGAATCAGGGTTCTGCACGGATTCCAGTCAGCAGTGTGCGCTGGCTCTGTTTAAGTCAATCCTCTTGTTTGTGTATATGCATGTCTAAGGCTGGGCAGCAGAGTGAGATCTTGCTGATTGGAAATGGGAAATGTTTTAGCAAAGAGGAAGGGCGGGGAGACTTTGAACAGAGAAGATTGAAGGAAGTAATTATAATGGTGGGAAGGTGTGGTAATAGATTCAGGATGTAAAAATCTGTCAATAAGCAATTACTGTAACTGGTGGAAGGCGTCATGTCAATACTGAGAGTGATAGATTTATGTTAGGCAAGGTTATTAAGGGTTACGCAACCATGGCGGGTAAAACATAAGAACATAAGAAATAGGAGCAGGAGTAGGCCATACGGCCCCTCGAGCTGCTCCTCCATTCAATAAGATTATGGCTGATCTTCAACCTCAACTCCACTTTCCCGCCCGATCCCCATATCCCTTGATTCCCTTAGAGTCCAAAAATCTATCGATCTCAGCCTTGAATATACTCAACGACTGAGCACCCACAGCCCTCTGGGGTAGAGAATTCCAAACCCTCTGAGTGAAGAAATTCCTCCTCATCTCAGTCCTAAATGGCCGACCCCTTATCCTGAGACTATGCCTCCTAGTTCTAGACTTTCCAGCCAGGGGAAACAACCTCTCAGCATCTACCCTGTCAAGCCCATAAATATTGGCTAGGACACCAGGGAGAACTTCTCTGCTCTTCTTTGAAATAGTGCCATGGGATCTTTTACATCCACCTGAGAGGGCAGACAGGGCCTTAGTTGAAACACCTCTGACAGTGCAGCATTCCCTCAGTACTGCACTGGAGTGTTAACCTAGATTTTGGGCTCAAGTCTCAGCAGTGGGACTTAAACCCACAACCTTCTGCTTTAGAGGTGAGAGTGCTACTGACTGAGCTACAGCTGACAATGGCTGCTAGAGTTAAGATACAGATCAGCCATGATCTAATTGAATAGCGGAACAGGCTCGAGGGGCTGAATGGCCTTCTCCTGTTTCTATGTTCCTAATATTGGCAAGTGTTTTGACATTGATAGCAGCAATATAATGAGGAAGGCCATGTATTAATTGGGGTCTGATTAAAGCTGGAGGCTTGTAGCAGTTTTTGAAGGGCAGTGTTGCTCATAATAGTTGAGTTGTTCTCAGATGAGTGGAGGTCTGAATCAATTTGGGTTGAAACCAGTGAATCTAAAAGGAGGAAATCAATAATTGAGGATTGTACCAGAGGAAAAGGGAAGAGTCATGTGAGGAATGAGGAAATGGAATGGGGTGAATCTTCCAAATTGCAATACCGCTGCCAGGCATGGCTCACTGATTAGTGTTCCCTCTCAGCACTCCCACGCCCCATGGCTTTGGGTAAATGCACTGTAAGGTGTGTCACTAAGATACACCAATTAGGAAAACTCCAGGTTCCATTCCTTGGTAATGCTGAGTTGGTTGACTTCAGTCTGGTAGCAGTAAAGGAACTATTTGCATTAATGCATCACCTTATCACATCCTAGTTAACCTCTCAAAGTGCTTTACATACAACGAACTACTTTGAAGTGCAGTTGGTGTTGTTAGTTAAGCAAAAGAGCCATTTATTTTTGCACAGAAAGAGATCTCACAAACAGTAACGAGACTGAAAACCAATTAATTTGTTTTTTGTTATTGTTTTTTGAGAGAGGAAACTTGACCAGGACACTGGGGGAACTCCCCTGCTCTTCTTCGAAAAGTGTCATGAGATCTTTAACATCTACTGGAAGAGGCAGACAGGGCCTTGGTTTAAGGTCTCATCTGAAGGATGGCACCTCCGACAGTGCAGCACTCCCTCAGTACTCCACTGGGAGTGTCAGCCTGGATTATGGGCTCAAGTCTCTGAAGTGGGACTTGAACTCACAGCCTTCTAAGTCAGAACCTCAGTAGGGATGCTATAATTGCTCTCAATCTCCCCAGGCAAGGGAGAGGAAGGACATTAGCCACAGGTCCTGCTCCAACATTATGATAATGACCACATTTCAAAGAAAGTACTTAATTGGCTGTGAAGTGCTTTGGGATATCCTGAGGCTATGCTCTATATAAATGGAAGTTCTTTCTTTAATTGCTATCCAGCTGGAAATGCAGATGTGCAGACACTGAATAAAGCCAGGGTTCAGCGCTTCTATAATGACCTCTGCAGTCGATCAGCCATAGTCCAGGCTTTACAAGGGCCAGTATCACTCCTCCATCCCCTTCAAGTGTACCCCAGATTGATGCCGTTGAATTATGATTTAAAAAAATAGTCCCTGCAAATGAACGTGGGCACATGTAGAGCATTAGAGATGAGCCACCCTGGTCTCATCTGACATGCACTTTCGGCAAGGGTCACTTCAAAAGTGATCTAGAGCAGGAACCCTGGCTGCTTTTCCCTTCCCCGGGTAAGCTGAGGCCAATTGTAGTATCTGAGCTGAGATCAGCAATCTAATCCCAGACGGTTGGGGTACGGGCGGTCGAGTCTGTGTTCGGACAGCAGCCAGAAGGCCCCACGGGCACCGGGCATCAACACCCCTGATTCTGGGCACAGGGTCCGCCCTGTCCCAAAGTGGTTGGCATGTCGGCGCCATGCTTCATGACCTCAGCCCGCAAGTGCGGGCGGGTTCAGTCCACGTCTGGTGGAGCGAAGTTCAGGCGCATTCCGCCTGGGGTGCAGCGGGGGCTGGCTGGGTGGGTGAGGTACGGAGAAATATCGGGGGGGGGGGGGGGGGAGAGAAATACTGCCGATCAGATGGCACAGATCATGAGGCGCCCTTAGTGTCACTCACCTTACAGGCACCAACAGCACGCCGAATGTTGGCAGAGGTGCTGTAAAATAAGACACGCCTCACTGCTACCTTCGGGGACGGTTGGGAGGGCGGAGGGGGGGGGTGGAGGAGCCGAAGACCCTTCATCAAAGGGGTGGTTTTCTCCAGGGCTCTTCCGGAGACAGTAACAGCAGCGGCCACCAATTTTCCCCATCGCGGGCAGTTGAGCACCCAATGGGAAGGTCCAGCAGTCGGAAGTGAAAGACACCATTGGTGGGGGTGGGGGGGTCATTTTAACCGTGGGCGATGGTGCAAAAACGGGCGATATCGAATTGGTCGCCACCCCCCCCCCCCCACAATATAAAGTAAAACCGGGGTGTACAACGGGGGCTAATTCGATCTTGCTCATTTTTGCACCATCGCCCAAAGTTAAAATCACCCACCGCCACCCAGTGAGTTTTAAACAAAACCCCGTGCGTTGTCGGCCCGTTGTGGAATTGCGCCCCACCCCCACAACTTAGAACCATACAGCACAGAAGGAGGCCATTCGGCCCATCGTGCCTGTGCCGGCTCTTTGAACGAGCCGTCCCAATCAGCTGGCAGACTGAGTCGCGGCGAAAAGAAGGGTCCTGTCCCAAACCCCTGGTGGGCTTCTCCTCCCTCAGCGGATGGCCCTGTTTTAAACTCACAGCACACACAAAGCAACGAGTGCAGGCAGGGACTGTCTGACAGTCACAAGCACAGTCCCAGTGCTGAGACAGGCGGGATGGATATTGCAAACATTTTTTCTTGCTGTTTGATGAAGCGTTTCGATGCCAAATTCACGGGATGAATCCAACCGTACAGGCCGCACGCTGATCTCCCTGTTTCACCTTCAGTGTGGTTCAATTGCAACCCTCCCCCAACCTCCCCCTCCCCTCCCTCCCTCTCTGTTTAGTAGACTAAACAATAACAACAACTACTTGCATTTATATAGCGCCTTTAACATGGTAAAACGTCCCAAGGTGCTTCACAGGAGCGATTATCAAACAAAATTTGACACCGAGCCACATAAGGAAATATTAGGACATGTGACCAAAAGCTTGGTCAAAGGTTTTAAGGAGCATCTTAAAGGAGGAGAGAGAGGTAGAGAGGCGGAGAGGTTTAGGGAGGGAATTCCAGAACTTAGGGCCTAGGCAGCTGAAGGCACGGCCGCCAATGGTGGAACGATGGAAATCGGGGATTTGCAAGAGGCCAGATTGGAGGAGCGCAGAGATCTCGGAGGGTGGTAGGACTGGAGGAGGTTACAGAGATAGGGAGGGGTGAGGCCACGGAGGGATTTGAAAACAAGGATGAGAATTTTAAAATCGAGGTGTTGCCAGACCGGGAGCCAATGTAGGTCAGCGAGCACAGGGGGTGATGGGTGAACGGGACTTGATGCGAGTTAGGATACGGGCAGCAGAGTTTTGGATGAGCTCAAGTTTATGGAGGGTGGAAGATGGGAGGCCGGCCAGGAGAGCATTGGAATAGTCCAGTCTGGAGGTAACAAAGGCACGGATGAGGGTTTCAGCAGTCGATGAGTGAGGCAGGGGCGGAGACGGGCGATGTTACGGAGGTGGAAGTAGACGATAATAAGGCTAAGTAAATACAAGTGATGAGGGCAGCGCACTCTGAGGGTAAATTTAACTTTGGGCAATAGTGTGAACTGGGCCATATCCATTCAGCTGCCTGTTATACGTCTCTCCTGATTGACCTCAATGGAAATAACGGGCATCTGATTCAGGTTGCCAACCCTCCAGGATTGCCCTGGAGTCTCCAGGAATTCAAGATTAATCTCCAGGACACTGCTGCGTGCAAAACCCGGGAGAAAAATCCTAGGGGCATCGAACAAAATTGTGTGTTTTTATCATTTTCTTTGAACACTTTTGTTTATTAGTTATAAAGATATTGGAGATGGGAAGAAAAAGCTGTTTGACTGGGGAGGGCCGTTGGAGGCAGGAGGTCATGTGATGAAACCTTCAGGAATACAATCAACCAGAGTTGGCAACCTTGGCCAGCTGTCCATTCTGCATGTGTGAGCCTAGACAGTAAGGGCTCAATTTTCATTTTGAGGCGACTGGCCGCCCAAGGGGTGAAGGGAGGGGTGGGGGAGTGGGGAAGGGTCCCAGATAATTTTTGTGGGCCCTGTGGTGCACTCCTGCTCCTGTAGGGTCCACAAAAATAATTCAACACTGGGCCTCTTCGGTTCCATCGCCCGTGGAACTGATCCAACCCCGATTTCCAATTTAAAATGGGGCCTGATGCCTGAAACAGGCGGCGTGATGGACACCTGGCAGTAGGCCCCTTTCAAAATGGAGCCAGCTGCATCACTGGTGTCAATGGGGCACGGTAAGGCACTGACTCTATTCTTTTTTTTTATTCGTTCATGGGATGTGGGCGTCGCTGGCGAGGCCGGCATTTATTGCCCATCCCTAATTGCCCTTGAGAAGGTGGTGGTGAGCCGCCTTCTTGAACCGCTGCAGTTCGTGTGGTGACGGTTCTCCCACAGTGCTGTTAGGAAGGGAGTTCCAGGATTTTGACCCAGCGACGATGAAGGAACGGCGATATATTTCCAAGTCGGGATGGTGTGTGACTTGGAGGGGAACGTGCAGGTGGTGTTGTTCCCATGTGCCTGCTGCTCTTGTCCTTCTAGGTGGTAGAGGTCGCGGGTTTGGGAGGTGCTGTCGAAGAAGCCTTGGCGAGTTGCTGCAGTGCATCCTGTGGATGGTACACACTGCAGCCACGGTGCGCCGGTGGTGAAGGGAGTGAATGTTTCGGGTGGTGGATGGGGTGCCAATCAAGTGGGCTGCGAGCCCGTTACCGCCTCCTTAACACCAGGCGAAGGCAGTCAAAATTGATCCTCTAGTGTTGGCAGGCTGTTTGACTGTGGAGGGCATCACATCTGAGGACGATCCTCTCCGCACCAGTCCTCCATACAGGCACACTTGAGCGGAGAGGGTGAGGGGGTTGGCGGGGGGGGGGTTTACTGGATAGTGATCAGGAGCAGGAACAGGAACACTTTATTTTTCCAATCCCCATTTTTTAAATATTAAAGAGAATTAATAGTTTGGGCATCATGGAATATGTTCCCTGTGAAAACAGGAGAGAACTAGAGGACATAATGAGAAACACACGCGCCTTTGAGCTAAACCTGACCCATTTATTTTTTACCTGAGGAAGGAGGAAGCCTCCGAAAGCTTGTGAATTTAAAATAAAATTGCTGGACTATAACTTGGTGTTGTAAAATTGTTTACATTTATTAACTGGTGGACGAGGCTGCCACCTGGTGTAAGGACTCGGTCGAAACATGTGAGCGGTATATGGGCCGAAGTTTGATTGCTGTCCTTTGTTTCTTCCTCCTTCTCTGCTGAAGGAGGTGGCTCAGATTGAGGTATGGTGACACGGGTAGTGACAGCTCCGAGCTACTTCACCTGGGTGGTCATTCTTCAAGTAGGAGCCGAGAAAGTGAGTGTTGGAGGCTATTCGACAAGGAGGGCATCAACAACATGCCTGACTCTGTCGTCACTAATCTCACATGCACACGCACATGCACACGTGTACACACGCACACATACGCATGCACACACACATGCACGCACAAATGCATGCATACACACACACATGCATGCACACACACATACACATGCACAAATGCATGTACACACATGCGTGTACACACACATTCACACACACATACACACATGTACATGCATACACACGCATGTACACATACACACGCATGCACACATACACACACATGCACACATGTACACACACATGCACACACTCGCACAGGCACACATATACGCAAGCATATGCATGCACATGCACACGCATGGTACACACACATTCACACACACAGCACACACTTTCCAGCAACAGTCACTGGGATAGTGATCAGAATCAGTAGCCACGACTGTCCTTTCCCCCCTTTAGAACACACTGTAGGGAACTACTGTAGCACCCATGTACACACACACACACACACAGTCCCGACTGACATCAGCTAACTCTGCACAGATTGGGCAATGGACCCAAGGGAGTTCCCGGTCCATCGACTTCAATGGGAAACAAAATGAGGAGAGATATACAACGGGCGGCCGATCCGATATCACCCGCTATACACTATCACCAAAAGTTAAATTACCCCCCTACAGAGGGCCTGAACCAGGCATTGGGCCCCTTATTTACTTATGCAAAGGGCCTAACGCCTGCTTCAGGCATGGGTAAAGGACGCCTCTTGTGTTTTTTTCTTGCCCGGTATGGCGGGCGGCACACTTTCTAGGCAGCTGTGCCCAAAGTGCATAAATGATGGTTTGCTGGCTTCAAACTTTAATTTTAATGCATAAAGAGGGACTTAAAGATGGAATATGGCGTACGTTCTGTGCTTTCCTTGGGCCCCCATCGTTTACACTGATTTCTACTTGTTTTACACTGGTTTTTACGGTACCGGCATATGCTAATGAGATTCTCAGGAAATTTCGGTGTAACTCTCTGACGGGAAGATCGGCGTAAATTTCAGCGTGATTTACCGGTTACACCGTTTCAGTAAATTCCGGGCCAATGCCTCAAAGGTGAAAGGTCAGCATGGTGCCCAGACCCATCCAGATTTATTTCTTGAATATATTTTTTGATCGGGTTGTATAAATCACGACACAGATGTCATGGCGATCTTGTTACCTGTTGGAATGTAATTACTTATGAATGTTAAAGTACTTCTCGGATTGATTTTTACATCATAAAATGTGATGAACTATCTATTTGTTTGACTGAATCTCACAATAAATAATTACAGCAAAAATATTACCGACACTGTTGCACAGAAAGCAGGTCATCAATCTGGAATTAGAAGGTGAGGCTGCACAACTTCTTTCAATGGTCGTTTGTATTGTAATCGGCTTTGTATTTAGGTATCGTTGTCAGGGCTGCATTGTGATGTGAATGTGTGCCCCTCCCTATCTCTGTATCCTCCTCCAGCCCTACAACCCTCCGAGATCTCTGCTCCTCCAATTCTGGCCTCTTGCGTATCCCCGATTTTCTTCGCTCCACCATTGGCGGCCGTGCCTTCAGCTGCCTAGGCCCAAAGCTCTGGAATTCCCTCCCTAAACCTCTCTACCTCTCTCTCCTCCTTTAAGATGCTCCTTAAAACCTACCTCTTTGACCAAGCATTTGGTCACCTGTCCTAATATCTCCTTATGTGGCTCGGTGTCAAATTTTGTCTGATAACGCTCCTGTGAAGAGCCTTGGGATGTTTTACTGCCTTAAAGGCACGATATAAAGGCAAGTTGTTGTTGTCGTGCATCACAGAACTGAATGTGTCCACGTTGAAAGAAAGAACTTGCATTTCCATAGCGCCTTTCCCAACAGCCTGACATAGCCATACTCACAGAATCATATCTTTCAGCCAACGTCCCAGACTCTTCCATCACCATCCCTGGGTATGTCCTGTCCCACCGGCAGGACAGACCCACCAGAGGAGGCGGTACAGTGATATACAGTCAGGAGGGAGTGGCCCTGGGAGTCCTCAACATTGACTCTGGACCCCGAGAAATCTCATGGCATCAGGTCAAACATGGGCAAGGAAACCTCCTGCTGATTACCACCTACCGTCCTCCCTCAGCTGATGAATCAGTCCTCCTCCATGTTGAGCACCACTTGGAGGAAGCACTGAGGGTAGCAAGGGCACAGAATGTACTCTGGGTGGGGGACTTCAACGTCCATCAACAAGAGTGGCTCGGTAGCACCACTACTGACCGAGCTGGCCGAGTCCTGAAGGACATAGCTGCCAGACTGGGCCTGCGGCAGGTGGTGAGCGAACCAACACGAGGGAAAAACTTACTTGACCTCGTCCTCACCAATCTACCTGTCGCAAATGCATCTGTCCATGACAGTATTGTTAGGAGTGACCACCGCACAGTCCTCGTGGAGACAAAGTCCCGTCTTCGCAATGAGGACACCATCCAACGTGTTGTGTGGCACTACCACCGTGCTAAATGGGATAGATTCAGAACAGATCTAGCAGCTCAAAACTGGGCATCCATGAGGCGCTGTGGGCCATCAGCAGCAGCAGAATTGTATTCCACCACAATCTGTAACCTCATGGCCCGGCATATTCCTCACTCTACCATTACCAACAAGCCAGGGGATCAACCCTGGTTCAATGAGGAGTGTAGAAGAGCATGCCAGGAGCAGCACCAGGTGTACCTAAAAATGAGGTGCCAACCTGGTGAAGTTACAACTCAGGACTACATGCACGCTAAACAGCGGAAGCAACATGCTATAGACAGAGCTAAGCGATTCCACAACTAACGGATCAGATCAAAGCTCTGCAGTCCTGCCACATCCAGTCGTGAATGTTGGTGGACAATTAAACAACTAACGGGAGGAGGAGGCTCTGCAAACATCCCCATCCTCAATGATGGCGGAGTCCAGCACGTGAGTGCAAAAGACAAGGCTGAAGCGTTTGCAACCATCTTCAGCCAGAAGTGCCGAGTGGATGATCCATCTCGGCCTCCTCCCGATATCCTCACCATCACAGAAGCCAGTCTTCAGCCAATTCGATTCACTCCACGTGATATCAAGAAACGGCTGAGTGCACTGGATACAGCAAAGGCTATGGGCCCCGACAACATCCCAGCTGTAGTGCTGAAGACCTGTGCTCCAGAACTAGCTGCGCCTCTAGCCAAGCTGTTCCAGTACAGCTACAACACTGGCATCTACCCGACAATGTGGAAAATTGCCCAGGTATGTCCTGTCCACAAAAAGCAGGACAAATCCAATCCGGCCAATTACCGCCCCATCAGTCTACTCTCAATCATCAGCAAAGTGATGGAAGGTGTCGTCGACAGTGCTATCACGCGGCACTAACTCACCAATAACCTGCTCACCGATGCTCAGTTTGGGTTCCGCCAGGACCACTCGGCTCCAGACCTCATTACAGCCTTGGCCCAAACATGGACAAAAGAGCTGAATTCCAGAGGTGAGGTGAGAGTGACTGCCCTTGACATCAAGACAGCATTTGACCGAGTGTGGCACAAAGGAGCCCTAGTCAAATTGAAGTCAATGGGAATCAGGGGGAAAACTCTCCAGTAGCTGGAGTCATACCGAGCACAAATGAAGATGGCAGTGATTGTTGGAGGCCAATCATCTCAGCCCCTGAGCATTGCTGCAGGAGTCCCTCAGGTCAGTGTCCTAGGCCCAACCATCTTCAGCTGCTTCATCAATGACCTTCCCTCCATCATAAGGTCAGAAATGGGGATGTTCGCTGATGACTGCACAGTGTTCAGTTCCATTCGCAACCCCTCAAATAATGCAGCAGTCCGAGCCCGCATGCAGCAAGACCTGGACAACATCCAGGCTTGGGCTGATAAGTGGCAAATAACATTCGCGCCAGACAAGTGCCAGGCAATGACCATCTCCAACAAGAGAGAGTCTAACCACCTCCCCTTGACATTCAACGGCATTACCATCGCCGAATCCCCCACCATCAACATCCTGGGGGTCACCATTGACCAGAAACTTAACTGGACCAGCCATATAAATACTGTGGCTACAAGAGCAGGTCAGAGGCTGGGTATTCTGCGGCGAGTGACTCACCTCCTGACTCCCCAATACCGTTCCACTATCTACAAGGCACAAGTCAGGAGTGTGATGGAATACTCTCCACTTGCCTGGATGAGTGCAGCTCCAACAACACTCAAGAAGCTCGACACCATCTAGGACAAAGCAGCCCGCTTGATTGGCACCCCATCCACCACCCTAAACATTCACCCCCTTCACCACCGGCGCACTGTGGCTGCAGTGTGTACCATCTACAGGATGCACTGCAGCAACTCGCCAAGGCTTCTTCAACAGCACCTCCCAAACCCACGACCTCTACCACCTAGAAGGACAAGAGCAGCAGGCACATGGGAAACAACACCACCTGCACGTTCCCCTCTAAGTCACACACCATCCCGACTTGGAAATATATCGCCGTTCCTTCATCGTCGCTGGGTCAAAATCCTGGAACTTTCTTCCTAACAGCACTGTGGGAGAACCTTCACCACACGAACTGCAGCGGTTCAAGAAGGCGGCTCACCACCACCTTCTCAAGGGCAATTAGGGATAGGCAATAAATGCCGGCCTCGCCAGCGACGCCCACATCCCATGAAAGAATTTAAAAAAACCTCAGGGCGTCCCAAAGTGCTTGATAGCCAATTAAGTAAATTCTTGAAGTGTAGTCACTGTTGTAATGTGGGAAACGCGGCAGCCAATTTGTGCACAGCAAGATCCCACAAACAGCAACGTGATAATGACCAGATAATCTGTTTTAGTGATGTTGGTTGAGGGATAAATATTGGTAAGGACACTGGGGAGAGCTCCCCTGCTCTTCTTCAAATAGCCTCACCTGGGAAATTGATACTGAGCCAAAGAAGGAGACATTAGGACAGGTGACCAAAAGATTGGCCAAAGAGGTAGGTTTTAAAGAGTGTCTTAGAGAAGGAGAGAGAGGTGGAGAGGCAGAGAGGTTTAGGAAGGGAACCCCAGAGCTTAGAGGCTAGGCAGCTGAAGGCACGGCCGCCAATGGAGGGGTGAATGTCGTCGGCGATGCACAAGAGGCCAGAATTGGTGGAACGCAGAGATCTCGGAGGGTTGTCGGACTGGAGGAGGTTACAGAGATAGGGAGGGGCGAGGCCATGGAGAGATTTGAACACAAGGATGAGAATTTTAAAATCGAGGCATTGCCAGACCGGGAGTCAATGTAGGTCAGCGAGCACAGGGGTGACGGGTGCGAGTTAGGATACAGGCAACAGGAATTTTGGATGAGCTCAAGTTTATGATGAAAGGCCGGCCAGAAGAGCATTGGAATAGTCAAATCTGGAGGTAGCAAAAGCATGGATGAGGGTTTCAGCAGCAGATGAGCTGAGGCAGGGGCGGAGATGGGTGACATTACGGAGGCGGAAGTAGGCGGTCTTGGTGATGGAGCGGATATGTGGTCGGAAGCTCATCTCAGGGTCAAATAGGACGCCAAGGTTGCGAACAGTCTGGTTCAGCTTCAGACAGTGGCCAGGGAGGGAAATAGAATCGGTGGATAGGGAACGGAGTTTGTGGCAGGGACCAAAGACAATGGGCATGATTTTATCATACTGGTGGGAAGAGTGCCAAGGGAAGTAGGCAGGTCACGATCTTTAATGAGGCCAAACAATGTCTCTTCCGGGTTTCGTGCCCAGCAGCCAGCCTGATTGACAGGAGCTACCTCATCGGCCGTTGGGATAGAGATGGGCGGGGGGGCAGGGAGATTGGAGGAGAAATATCAGACATCGAGGTCAGAGGGGAGACATCGGACATCGGGATCAGAGGGGAGACATCGGATATTGGGTTCGGAGGGGAGACATCGGATATCGGGATCAGAGGGGAGACATCGGACATCGGGATCGGAAGGGAGACATCGGATATTGGGTTCGGAGTGGAGACATCGGATATCGGGATCAGAGGGGAGACATCGGACATCGGGATCGGAAGGGAGACATCGGACATCGGGATCGGAGGGGAGACATCGGATATTGGGTTCGGAGGGGAGACATCGGATATCGGGATCAGAGGGGAGACATTGGACATCGGGATCGGAAGGGAGACATCGGACATCGGGATCGGAGGGGAGACATCGGATATTGGGTTCGGAGGGGAGACATCGGACATCGAGGTCAGTGGGGAGACATCGGACATCGGGATCAGAGGGGAGACATCGGACATCGGGATCGGAAGGGAGACATCGGATATTGGGTTCGGAGGGGAGACATCGGATATCGGGATCAGAGGGGAGACATCGGACATCGGGATCGGAAGGGAGACATCGGACATCGGGATCGGAGGGGAGACATCGGATATTGGGTTCGGAGGGGAGACATCGGATATCGGGATCAGAGGGGAGACATCGGACATCGGGATCAGAGGGGAGACATCGGACATCGGGATCGGAAGGGAGACATCGGACATCGGGATCGGAGGGGAGACATCGGATATTGGGTTCGGAGGGGAGACATCGCATATCGGGATCAGAGGGGAGACATCGGACATCGGGATCAGAGGGGAGACATCGGACATCGGGATCGGAAGGGAGACATCGGACATCGGGATCGGAGGGGAGACATCGGATATTGGGTTCGGAGGGGAGACATCGGATATCGGGATCAGAGGGGAGACATTGGACATCGGGATCGGAAGGGAGACATCGGACATCGGGATCGGAGGGGAGACATCGCATATCGGGATCAGAGGGGAGACATCGGACATCGGGATCGGGGTGGGGGGAGGGTGGCGGGGTCCGGGTGACATCGTTTTAAGGTATGTTTATTATTTTTTTACAATGGAAATGTATTTTTCACTGATCTGAACCTTCCTGCCTGCTTTCACCAGGCGTGAATTGGAAGCCGTGGGAAAGCCAACCATGTAATGTTAAAATCATTTGAAGTGTCCAATACACGAAATATAAATGAGGTACATTTGCCCCTTTAATTATCAGCCCGCCGGATTTAAGTGGGGCGGGACTTCCTGGTGACTGCTGTACGCACGCACACAGATTTGCCTGAGTCTCATTCAAAAGCGGGCGGGTTCCAGCCGGGATGTCTGCCCGCTCCGAAAAACAGCGATTTTGAATGGTCCTCACCTTGCCCCCAACCCACCCGTTTTCCCCTTTTAAAATCCTGCCCAATGGCTTTAATTTAAAATAATTAAAATTCACCCAACCCAAATTCTTGGACAGGAAGAGTATCTGTAACTACAGGAGTACTCCAAGATTTGCAGTCAGTCGCTCTTTACAAGATATTTTCAAAGCTCAGCTTCTTGTGCACGAAGTAACTCAGCGACCAAGAGACTGCAACCTGAAGAGATTTAATGGTCAGGATGTGACTGCACTGTTGCACCATTGCCCTCCTGTGGTATGAGCATGCAACAACGACTTGCATTGATATCGCACCCACCACAAAGAAAACCATCGCAAGGCACTGCACAGACATGTATGAGGAAAAGAATGAATGCTGAGCCCACGAAAGGAGGGGTGACCAAAAGCTTGGTCAAAGAGGTGGGTTTTAAGGAGGGTCTTAAAGGAAGAGAGGGAGTAGGAGAGGCGGGGAGGTTTAGGGAGGGAATTCCAGAGCTTAGGGCCCAGGCACAGCCATCAATGGTGGGGTGAAGGCAGGGAGAGATGCACAAGGCCACTTGAGAAGTTGGGGAGATGGGGTTGTGGTGCTGGAAGAGTTTACAGATAGGGAGGGGCGAGGCCTTAAAGGGATTTTTAAATTTAAGGCACTGGAGGACCGGAAGTCAATGTAGGTCAGTGAGGGTTGGGGCGATCAGCGAGCGGGACTTCGTCCGGGATAGGATTTGGGCAGCAAAGTGGAGGATGGGAGGCCGGCCAGGAGAACATTGGAATAGTCAAGTCTGGAGGTGACAAAGACATCTTTGAGGATTTCAGCACCAGATGGGCTGAGACAGGGGCAGAAATGGACAATGTCACTGAGGTGGAAGTAGGTGCAGAGGATCTGGGATTAGAAGCTCAGATAGGGGTTGATTAGAATGTCGAGCGTACGGAGTTTGTGGCGGGGTCTGAAGACAATGGCTTTGGTCTTCCCAATGTTTAACTAGAGGAAATTACAGCTCATCCAAGATTGACATAATGTGGAGATGCCGGTGATGGACTGGGGTTAACAATTGCCCCCGAAAGCTTGTGGGATTAAAAATAAAATCGTTGGACTATAACTTGGTGTTGTAAAATTGTTTACAAAGATTGACATAGCCATACTCACAGAATCATACCTTTCAGCCAACGTCCCAGACTCTTTTATCACCATCCCTGGGTATGTCCTGTCCCACCGGCAGGACAGACCCACCAGAGGTGGCGGTACAGTGATATACAGTCAGGAGGGAGTGGCCATGGGAGTCCTCAACATTGACTCTGGACCCCATGAAATCTCATGGCATCAGGTCAAACATGGACAAGGAAACCTCCTGCTGATTACCACCTACCGTCCTCCCTCAGCTGATGAATCAGTCCTCCTCCATGTTGAGCACCACTTGGAGGAAGCACTGAGGGTAGCAAGGGCACAGAATGTACTCTGGGTGGGGGACTTCAATGTCCATCACCAAGAGTGGCTCGGTAGCACCACTACTGACCGAGCTGGCCGAGTCCTGAAGGACATAGCTGCCAGACTGGGCCTGCGGCAGGTGGTGAGCGAACCAACACGAGGGAAAAACTTACTTGACCTCGTCCTCACCAATCTACCTGTCGCAGATGCATCTGTCCATGATTGTATTGGTAGGAGTAACCACCGCACAGTCCTCATGCGACGAAGTCCCGTCTTCGCACTGAGGACACCATCCAACGTGTTGTGTGGCACTACCACCGTGCTAAATGGGATAGATTCAGAACAGATCTAGCAGCTCAAAACTGAGCATCCATGAGGCGCTGTGGGCCATCAGCAGCAGCAGAATTGTATTCCAGCACAATCTGTAACCTCATGGCCTGGCATATTCCTCACTCTACTATTACCAGCAAGCCAGGGGATCAACCCTGGTTCAATGAGAAGTGTAGAAGAGCATGCCAGGAGCAGCACCAGGCGTACCTAAAAATGAGGTGCCAACCTGGTGAAGCTACAACTCAGGACTACATGCATGCTAAACAGCGGAAGCAACATGCCATAGACAGAGCTAAGCGATTCCACAACCAACGGATCAGATCAAAGCTCTGCAGTCCTGCCAATCCAGTCATGAATGGTGGTGGACAATTAAACAACTAACGGGAAGAGGAGGCTCTGCAAACATCCCCATCCTCAATGATGGCGGAGTCCAGCACGTGAGTGCAAAAGACAAGGCTGAAGTGTTTGCAACCATCTTCAGCCAGAAGTGCCGAGTGGACGATCCATCTTGGCCTCCTCCCGATATCCCCACCATCACAGAAGCCAGTCTTCAGCCAATTCGATTCACTCCATGTGATATCAAGAAACGGCTGAGTGCACTGGATACAACAAAGACTATAGTGCTGAAGAACTGTACTCCAGAACTAGCTGCGCCTCTAGCCAAGCTGTTCCAGTACAACTACAACACTGGCAACTACCCGACAATGTGGAAAATTGCCCAGGTATGTCCCGTCCACAAAAAGCAGGACAAATCCAATCCGGCCAATTACCGCCCCATCAGTCTACTCTCAATCATCAGCAAAGTGATGGAAGGTGTCGTCGACAGTGCTATCAAGCGGCACTTACTCATCAATAACCTGCTCACCGATGCCTAGTTTGGGTTCCGCCAGGACCACTCGGCTCCAGACCTCATTACAGCCTTGGTCCAAACATGGACAAAAGAGCTGAATTCCAGAGGTGAGGTGAGAGTGACTGCCCTTGACATCAAGGCAGCATTTGACCGAGTGTGGCACCAAGGAGCCCTAGTAAAATTTGAAGTCAATGGGAAACAGGGAGAAAACTCTCCAGTGGCTGGAGTCATACCTAGCACAAATGAAGATGGTAGTGGATGTTGGAGGCCAATCATCTCAGCCCCAGGGCATTGCTGCAGGAGTTCCTCAGGGCAGTGTCCTAGGCCCAACCATCTTCAGCTGCTTCATCAATGACCTTCCCTCCATCATAAGGTCAGAAATGGGGATGTTTGCTGATGATTGCACAGTGTTCAGTTCCATTCGCAACACCTCAAATAATGAAGCAGTCTGAGCAGGCATGCAGCAAGACCTGGACAACATCCAGGCTTGGGCTCATAAGTGGCAAGTAACATTCACGCCAGATAAGTGGCAGGCAATGACCATCTCCAACAAGAGAGAGTCTAACCACCTCCCCTTGACATTCAACGGCATTACCATCGCCGAATCCCCCACCATCAACATCCTGGGAGTCACCATTGACCAGAAACTTAACTGGACCAGCCATATAAATACTGTGGCTACAAGAGCAGGTCAGAGGCTGGGTATTCTGCGGCGAGTGACTCACCTCCTGACTCCCAAAAGCCTTTCCACCATCTACAAGGCATAAGTCAGGAGTGTGATGGAATACTCTCCACTTGCCTGGATGAGTGCAGCTCCAACAACACTCAAGAAGCTCGACACCATCCAGGACAAAGCAGCCCGCTTGATTGGCACCCCATCCACCATGCTAAACATTCACTCCCTTCACCACCGGCGCACAGTTGCTGCAGTGTATACCATCCACAGGATGCACTGCAGCAACTCGTCAAGGCTTCTTCGACAGCACCTCCCAAACCCGCGACCTCTACCACCTAAAAGGACAAGAGCAGCAGGCACATGGGAACAACACCACCTGCACGTTCCCCTCCAAGTCACACACTATCCCGACTTTGAAAATATATCGCCGTTCCTTCATCGTCGCTGGGTCAAAATCCTGGAACTCCCTTCCTATCAGCACTGTGGGAGAACCTTCACCACACGAACTGCAGCGGTTCAAGAAGGCGGCTCACCACCACCTTCTCAAGGGCAATTAGGGATGGGCAATAAATGCTGGCCTCGCCAGCGACGCCCACATCCCATGAACGAATAAAAGAAAGGATGTTGGACAAGCAGTCTGACAACACAGAGGCAGTGGAGGGGTGGGGAGAGGTGGTGGTGAGGTAGAGTTGGGTGTCATCAGCGTACATGTGGAACCTGACCCCTTTTCTTCGGATGACATCTTGGAGGGGCAGCACGTAGATGCGGAAGAGGAGGGGGCCAAAGGTCGATCCTTGACACATCCATCGGATTAATTTGACGAACTTTCCATTTTGTGATGTCAGTGACAATGGTTAACTGGTACAGTGCTAAGTGCACTGGGATGCTCTCCGAAATTCACACTAACCCTCCCCAAGCACACGTTTGTAAATGTAGGTTTTAGATTTTACAAATAATTTTGTAACATGCTGAATCATATTGACACATGGCCTTGCAGTTGGGTAAATCCCGCTGGCACTGTCACCCTCCCTGAGACTGCCACTATAATCCTAATAAAGGACACTGCAACTTCCCTGAACGAGCTGTGAGCTGACACCAATCTCACCATACCGAGCACCTCAGCATTCAGTCTAAAACACTCAGTTCATCAAATAGAGGAAAACAGCCTGGTGTCAGTTCTGGGCATCGCACCTCTGGAAGGATAAATTGGCCTTGGAGGGGGTGCAGTGCAGATTCACCAGAATGATACCGAGGCTTAGAGGGGTACATAATGAGGACAGGTTGCATAACCTTGGATTCCTTTGATTAGAGAAGGTTGAGGGGTGATCTGATCGAGGTGTTTAAAATGTTAAAAGGATTTGAGAGGGTAGATCTGGAGAAACTATTTCCTCTGGTGGGGGGGGGTCCAGAACAAGGGGGCATAATCTTAAAATTAGAGCTAGGCCGTTCAGGAGGGAAATCAGGAAATCAGGAAATCATAAAAAAGGGTAGTGGAAATCAGGAACTCTCTCCCCCAAAAGACTATGGATGCTGGGGGTCAATTGGAGATTTCAAGGCTGAGATTGCTAGATTTTTATTAGGTCAGGATATCAAGGGAGATGGAGCAAAGACAGGAAAATGGAGTTGAGGTACAGATCAACCATGATCTAATTGAATAGCAGAGCAGGCTCGAGGGACTGAATGGCCTCCTCCTGTTCCTATAACAGTCCTGCTAACTGTATCTCGTTTCGCCTTTAACGTAGTAAAACGTCCCAAGGTGCTTCACAGGAGCGATTATCAAACAAAATTTGACACTGAGCCACATAAGGAGATATTAGGACAGGTGACCAAAAGCTTGGTCAATGAGGTAGGTTTTAAGGAGCATCTTAAAGGAGGAGAGAGAGATAGAGAGGTGGAGAGGTTTAGGGAGGGAATTCCAGAGCTTAGGGCCCAGGCAGTTGAAAGCACGGCCACCAATGGTGGAGCGATTAAAATCGGGAATGTGCAAGAGGCCAGAATTGGAGGAGCGCAGAGATCTCGGAGTTTTGTAGGCCTGGAGGAGGTAACAGAGATAGAGAGGGGCGAGGCCATGGAGGGATGTGAAAACAAGGATGAGAAAGAGAAAGGATGAGAATGAGAAATGTCAGCTGGGAAAACAGTAGCGATGCTACAATTATGTTCGGTGTCTCAGGGCTGTACGGAGGGAATCAACCAGGGCTCCTACTCCCGATCACTATCCAGTGGCCCCTACACTAGAAGGTGCACATGCGGATGTCGGGTGGGGATTGGCTGTGATATCCCACAATTGAATAGCCTGGCACCACGCACCGTCCATGAAGAACAGCTACTTGGGCAGGGTATCAGAGAGCAACTGATATCAGGTGATGCCATACCCCAGCGAAGGAGCCAGTGCGTTCAGGAGAGGAGGCAGACAAAAGGGAGACAATTGGCTGAAATACATAGTGCTAAAAAAAATGAGAAGCTGCTCCTTTCTCATTTTTAGGATGCTGAGCTCTTCTAATTAGGCCACTGGCTCCATAACTGCCCCCCACCCGCCACCCCCCACGTTATTGATGATCCTTCCAATTCCGGGCAAACAGGATTTAAGGAAAAAGAAATGGGCGCTCAGACTTCATCTGGCCTCCAGATGGCTTT
This sequence comes from Heptranchias perlo, assembly GCF_035084215.1. Classification (NCBI taxonomy): domain Eukaryota; kingdom Metazoa; phylum Chordata; class Chondrichthyes; order Hexanchiformes; family Hexanchidae; genus Heptranchias; species Heptranchias perlo. The sequence continues at coordinate 10,477,478 of NC_090370.1, forward strand.
TTGACATTTTGCACCCGAACAGCCAACAAATGTATCCTGGAATTTCAAGAACATCTGGGACCTCGGCTTGGCTTGGTGGTTGGTGTTTCGGACGAGTATGGGGATGCATGCTGTCAGTGAGAGACCACATGCCCTTTAGAAACCCCAAGCTTGAAATCCAGTTCATATGTCATTCTTATGTATGCATTTATACTAAACAGCTTTTGGTTCAGGAAGAGCATTTAAAAAAAAGATTTCCCCTCCTCCACACTCTTAGATCTCCTGACCGTTGGACCATTCTTCTTGTCAAGGAAGCTGGCAAGCAATCCACTCCCAGTCTTAATCCTCTTCATCCAGCCACTGCAGGATTATGCAACAGTGGCCAAAGAACTGACAAATGAATCCAATGGGGAATTCAGGAGAAACTTCTTTACCCAGAGAGTGGTGGGAATGTGGAACTCGCTACCACAAGGAGTAGTTGAGGGGAATAGTGTAGATGCATTTAAGGGGAAGCTGGATAAACACATGAGGGAGAAAGGAATAGAAGGATATGCTGATAGGGTGAGATGAAGAGGGTGGGAGGAGACTCGTGTGGAGCATAAACACCGGCACGGACCAGTTGGGCCGAATGGCCTGTTTCTGTGCTGTATATTCTATGTAATTCATAAGAACATTAGAACATAAGAAACAGGAGCAGGAGTAGGCCAATCGGCCCTTCGAGCCTGCTCCGCCATTTCATAAGATCATGGCTGATCTGATCCTAACCTCAAATCTAAATTCATGTCCAATTTCCTGCCCGCTCCCCGTAACCCCTAATTCCCTTTACTTCAATGTAATCCTGTTGACTTTTGCCTCCTTCCTTGGCTTCAGCTCTGCAGCTACTAACAGCCTGTTATAGGATATTTGCTTTGTTGTAAACCGTATCCTTCCACTCCATGGCAAGGTGCCACTACACCATCAATTAGCTCCTCCTCTCCTAAAGGCGATGATTTCTTGCTGGAGTGCATCTCCACGGGAGAAGGTCTAGTCGCCTCATGTAGATTCTCAACGTGGTAACAGTCAAGGTTGGTAGGCCATTGAACTATAGCGGGGAATCTGGAGCAAGCCCAATCTAGCCTTTGCCCAACATCCACACACACGCACTTTTCGACCAGGAGGCAATGGATAGCAATCAGGGTATTTTCTCCTCTCTAACCTGGTCCTGGCTGAGAACAGCTCATTCAGTACAGATCAGGAATCAAACCTGGGATCCTCTCGGCATGTACGAAACAGCACCATACAAGGCATTTATCCTCCAAGCCGCAAGGGGAGCTACACACGGTCAAATTGTAATGCTACACCAAATGCATTGAATGTGTTAAAAGTTTCCTGGCAGTGAGTAAAACTCCATCCAAACCAATCTGGGAATGTGTACATTCTTGTAATGTTTCCCAACCATCAATTATTCATTTGTTGTATCGAGTTATTTATTCTTGCTGCTTGATTTAGCGCACGCTAAAGGAGCTGTTCCAAGAGAACAATTTAAATATGAAGCTATTTATTTGTCTTAGTGAAATAGTTACTTACCACCAGCTTTCCTGAGGGTGCTGTCCTTTTAAAAAGGAAGACACGGAAGATGGCATGTTGGTGCAGTGTGATGGAAGGTCAATGTATGCCACTGTGGATTGGTGGGGTATAAACTCAATTGCCCCTTTCGACCTCCCCTGCGCCCCCGCCCGCTCCATCCTTGGCACATTTGATGATCTTAATTATATCCTTGTCAGGAATTGTGGAGAATGATTGAGAATAAACAGAAGCATTGTGTTAAAAATAAAGAAAGACTATGTAGTGTCTAGTGGAAATAATAGCCTCAAAGTTGTACAGTTATCTAACGGCTGGGCATAACAGTCTGCTTTAGCACTCAACTTCTGTCTCGTGCCAAAATAACCCTGACTGGTCTAAACTACACAGTAAACACACTGACTTATTCATTATTATTGAGTTAAATATTTGCCTGTACATAAATTGTAGTGACACAGGCAGAGGATCTCAATCCCCCTATTTGCTCCATTTTGAACCAGCAGAGGTTGGGTTCAAAGGAGTGGGCCACATAGAGGCTGCAGAAAGTGACACCACTATTGCCGGCCCAGATGGAGATGATTGGGTAATTTCCCTGTCAATCACACCTGGAGTCCGCACTGCTGTAAGTGACCGGGATTGATTTTACGCACTTAATTTGTATTATGTAACTATCCTCCACTCACTGCATTTTGCTGGAGAAATCACCCTGCTTTTATCGGGAGAAGTTGCTGCAGTTTCGGTCATGAGCTCTGTTTGCTGCAGACTCTTTTTAAATAGATTCTGTAAATAGACTCTGTTTGCTTTAAAATACATTGTCTGCTGTAAGTCTTGCCCCACCTCCAAACTCATTCGCTGACACAGTGCAACTCATTGGCTGACACAGTAGTGTCAATAGACACTCCGTCACAAAGGCCAGGTGTGTTGCTGTGTTCCCGGGGCACTGACATTATGTCGGCCTACAGATGCTCCTGTTTCCACGATCTATTGTGATACGGCAGCTCTGATTCCCACATGGCTATTAGTCTTCATTACCAACAGCTTGCTGCTGCTAACAATGTCTTACATTTATACAGTGCCTTTGATGTAGGAAACATCCCGAGGTGCTTTACAGTCAATTCACAAATGAAGGGAAGGAGAAAGTGAAGGGTTTGTATCACACACAATAGTAGATATTAGGGTGTTGTAGAAAAGTACAGGGGGCCATTGTCAGTTTTGGTTGTATGTACAAGGGACCACAATTTATCGAATACTTGCTGAATTGATAATAATTCTTTTTAAAAGAATCCTCTCCTCTGCTGAAGGCACTGACTCTTGTTGAGGTACCATTCTATTGGTGCCAGTAATCTTCTGGTACCTTGCGCGAGAGGCCATTCTTCACGTGTGAGCCTAGACTGTGAGCGCCACCAGGCTATTTGACTGTACAGGGCATCATGACTGATCCTGTCCTCACCTTATTGCCACACGCATGCACTTAACAGCAGAACTCTCCTGGATATCTATCAGAAGCAAGAACCTTGTCTAATTTTTCATTCCTCAGACAAAAGTGCTGAAGCTAATCATGGTACCCCTGCTGCTACCCTGGCTGAGACAAGCTGAAGCACTACCCATGAGGGAATGAACCAGGCTCAGTGGTAGCACTTGTGCCTTTGAAGTCAGAAGGTTGTGGTTTCGAGCCCCACTCCAGGACTTGAGCTGATAATCCAGGCGGACACTGCAGTGCAGTACTTAGGGAGTGCTGCACTGTCAGGGGTGCCGTCTTTCAGTGAGACATTAAAATAAGACTCTGTCTGTCCCAATTGATGTAAAAGATACCACAATGCTATTTGATGATGAGTAGGGGGGAGTTGTACAGGTATCCTGGCCAACATTCAACACTGATTAACTGGCCATTAATCTTATTTTGTGTTTGTGGGAGCTTGCTGTGCACAAATTGGCTGCCATGTTTGCCTACATTACAATGGTGACTGCACTTCAAAAGTAATTCATAGGCTGTGAAGCATTCTGGGATGTCCTGAGGACATGAAAGGCGCTAAGACATCATTCATATTTACAGTGCAAACCCAGCAATTTCTTGACATTCAATGAATGTCAATGAGGGGATGGATGGCGAGCTCCCGTTTTTGCGATGTTGACACCACAGCAATTTGTGGCGATTTGCAACCCATGGTGTATCTCTTCCTCGCTGTAAATTGCTGAACTTTTCTTACGCACCAATAACACCCTGTGCACCGTGAACTCGCCGTTATTTTTTCCAGCAAATTCAGGACCGATAAAGCTACTGACAGTTGAACGGTTTATCACTGAGATACAGTATTAGGATTTGATTCAGTGTCACAGTGCGAGAGTTACAGACTGGCCACTGCAATCCCCGAAGCTGCCAACAGTTGAAGGGTTAATTAGAAGGGTCAATTTGCGAGGCTCTGCTCCCAACTTGGAGCATCGCTCAACAGGAGTGCGAATTGGGCATATTAGCAGTGTGTCCAATTCACAAATCGGGAGCCCCATCCTGATTATACATTCCGCACTCCGATCATTTATTTCCGAGTCTATACTGAGCTGAGGCTCTTTGAACGAGCTATCCACTCCCCTGCTCTTTCTCCATAGCCCTGCAAATTTTTCTTTTTCAAGTATTTATCCAATTCCCTTTTGAAAGTTTGTTATTGACTCTGCTTCCAATGACAAGGCTAAAATGATTACTGGCGGAATTTTAGAATAATTCTCAGGTAACGTCACTACAGTCTCAAAATGGCAAGACAACAACCAATCTGCTCCGAGTCGTCCCCCAGTGCTTTAATGCGTAGATTTATAGCTGTGGTTATTAATAGAATATTTATCATATAACCCGGAGATTCCCACCACAGATTTTTGTTAGCAGATTTCGTTAAGAAAAATCCCCCCGACGTTTTACCGAAATTCCCCCAACAGCTTCTGTTAGCCCCCTCAGTGTGGAACTGAGTATGAATGCAGCAAGATTAAGTGTAACCAGAGGGGGGCGTATATATATATATATATATAGAGAGAGAGAGAGAGGGGGGAAATCAGATTTAAGATATGGGATAAGAGGACATATCTGAAAATGATTAAAGTCTGAATTACATCTAGTGTTTGTGCAACAAATCACACAATGCACACCGAGATTAAACAATACTTGCGAGCCAGGAGTGTGCAGCAAAAACATTGTAGGGGAATGGTGTAGAATGGATTGTATCGAATTCAATCAATGGTGTTGTGAAAATCTCCAAACTGTGATCTGGTCAGCAACCTTATTGCAGTTACAAAACGTCGTCGTTTTCAGAAATACAAACGCCCGGATTTTTTTTTAGGAAACGAAACCAACAAAAATTAGGGGAAATGTCCACGTGGATTATACTAAATCAGAAACTGACTCGTTCAATCAGGATTTCCCCCGCTAGTCACGTACTGTTATAGACATGACCGAGCGCATGACATCTCCCAGATAGTCCCTTCCGTTTGCACGAGGGCGGGGACTTGACGCAACATACTGGGAGCTGCATTTACGCTACTGGGGATTAACGTGGTCCAACAGACTCCAGCTTCAAGGAACAGGAAAGGACATTTAAATAGCGCCTTTACATCTTTGCCTATAAAATATCAAAACTGCATTTTGTTTGAAAGTATGGTCTCAACCTTCTCGTGATGGTTCCTCCGAATGGCCTCCTTCTGTGCCCGAACTTTCTATGATTACCATGGGTAGATAGCAAATATTTCTACAATAGAAAATGAGGAGGAATTGAAGGGGAGGGGTGGGCTCAGTCCGAGAATAGGGTCTTTAGAAGGCTTTGGAAGTCGGGGTTGGGTTGGTAGGACAACGTGGTTTGGGGAGAGCGTTCCAGAGGATGGGAGATAGTGACTAAAGAACAGTTTCTCATGGTGGAGGGGAGGGAGTGAGTTAATCATCAGTCTGAAGAGTGGAATAAGAACATAGGAACATAGGAACAGGAGTAGGCCATTCAGCCCCTGTGCCTGCTCCGCCATTTGATAAGATCATGGCTGATCTGTGATCTAACTCCATATACCTGCCTTTGGCCCATATCCCTCAATACCTTTGGTTGCCAAAAAGCTATCTATCTCAGATTTAAATTTAGCAATTGAGCTAGTATCAATTGCCGTTTGCGGAAGAGAGTTCCAAACTTCTATCACCCTTTGTGTGTAGAAATGTTTTCTAATCTCGCTCCTGAAAGGTCTGGCTCTAATTTTTAGACTGTGCCCCCTACTCCTAGAATCCCCAACCAGTGGAAATAGTTTCTCTCTATCCACCCTATCTGTTCCCCTTAATATCTTATAAACTTCGATTAGATCACCCCTTAACCTTCTAAACTCTAGAGAATACAACCCCAATTTGTGTAATCTCTCCTCGTAACTTAACCCTTGAAGTTCGGGTATCATTCTAGTAAACCTATGCTGCACTCCCTCCAAGGCCAATATGTCCTTCCGAAGGTGCGGTGCCCAGAACTGCTCACAGTACTCCAGGTGCGGTCTAACCAGGGTTTTGTATAGCTGCAGCATAACTTCTGCCCCCTTGTACTCTAGTCCTCTAGATATAAAGGCCAGCATTCCATTAGCCTTCTTGATTATTTTCTGCACCTGTTCATGACACTTCAATGATCTATGTACCTGAACCCCTAAGTCCCTTTGGACATCCACTGTTTTTAACTTTTTCCCATTTAGAAAGTACCCTGTTCTATCCTTTTTTGATCCAAAGTGGATGACCTCACATTTGTCTACATTGAATTCCATTTGCCACAATTTTGCCCATTCACCTAATCTATCAATATCCCTTTGTAATTTTATGTTTTTATCTACACTGCTTACAATGCCACCAATCTTTGTGTCATCGGCAAACTTAGATATGAGACTTTCTATGCCTTCATCTAAGTCGTGAAAAAATATTGTGAATAAATGAGGCCCCAAGACAGATCCCTGCGGGACTCCACTAGTCACATCCTGCCAATGTGAGTACTTACCCATTATCCCTACTCTCTGTCGCCTTTCACTCAGCCAATTTCCTTACCAAGTCCGTACTTTTCCCTCGATTCCATGGGCTTATAACTTAGCTAACAGTCTCTTATGTGGGACCTTATCAAATGCTTTTTGGAAGTCCATATAAATAACATCCATTGACATTCCCCTGTCCACTACTTTAGTCACCTCTTCAAAAAATTCAATCAGGTTTGTCAGGCACGACCTACCTTTCACAAATCCATGCTGGCTCTCCCTGATTAACTGAAAATTCTCGAGGTGTTCAGTCACCCTATCCTTAATTATAGACTCCAGCAATTTCCCTACAACAGATGTTAGGCTAACTGGTCTATAATTCCCTGGTTTCCCTCTCCTTTCTTAAAAAGCGGAGTGACGTGCAATTTTCCAATCTAGAGGGACAGTTCCTGAATCTAGAGAACTTTGAAAGATTATAGTTAGGGCATCTGCAATGTGCTCACCTACTTCCTTTAAAACCCTGGGATGGAAACCATCTGGTCCTGGGGATTTTTCACTCTTTAGTGCTATTATTTTCTTCATTACTGTTGCTTTACTTATGTTAATTTTATCGAGTCCCTGTCCCTGATTCAATATTAACATCCCAGTTTTCTTGGGATTTCCGGCATGCTGTCCTCTTTTTCTACTGTAAATACTGACATAAAGTAATTATTCAACATGTCTGCCATTTCCCCATTGTCAACGACAATATCCCCACTTTCAGTTTTTAAGGGGCCAACACTGCTCCTGACCACCCTCTTTTTCCTAATATAACTATAAAAGTTCTTTGTGGGACCTTATCAAATGCCTTCTGGAAGTCCATATAAATAACATCCATTGACATTCCTCTGTCCACTACATGGCTTGGACAAGAAAGCAACGCTTATACAGATGATCCAATGAAGACGACTGTGTTGGTTTGGGCGCGTTTGCACACAGAGGTACATGGAACAAAAAGCAGATAGACAACGTCAAGAGTACAGGACAACAACAGTGGAGTGAATTCATTTGACCCTCTAGAATTTAGTCATAGTAATCCTCACTCCAAATATTTCTCTGTTGCTGACAACCTTGAAGTAAATGGAAAAAGGGGGGAATAAACAGGTGGAAAGGGAAGGAGACTAAAGGGAAACTAAGTAAGCAAATAGAGAAAAGATAACGAGTGGAAAAAATGAGACAAGAAAATGTGAAAAAAACAATTAAATACATTTTTCTTCCATAGTCAGACGCTCCACATGGAGCAGTTTTTTTTTTAGAAATCCTACAATGCTCCAGGCCTCCAAATTCCAATATGGCAGATGTGAATATCCTCTATACAATCAGCGGAACTGCAATCCCCATACAGTCGCTACGTCCCGTCCCTCTCTTTGTCATGAGGGTGATTGACAGCCGGCGGGACCAATGGGAGGAAGGCTCCCTCCTGAATTAGTGAATGGGCGCGCTCTTGGGCTCACTCCCTGCCTTCAGTGTAGAGAGGCTGCGAGAAAGTGACACTGAACAATGAATGGAGCCAGAGAGTCCTTACTACAAATCGAGCAGGACATCCAGACAGAAAGCAGCTGAAATGATTCCTGTAGGATAATTTCCAACTGTTGGAAACTTATTTCCTTTGAGGACAGAGGGGAGGGAAAAAAAAACAACTTTAGTATTTTTTGACAAGTTTTTTTTTAAAAAAAAGTTTGTTTGAAAAGTTTTGGGAAGAGTACCAGGCGGACACTGCGGGAAGTCAATTCTTGGGATTTCCCCCCTCCCAAAAAGGGGGAAAATAAAGAAAGGGGAATTTTAATTTCTGCCCCGGATGAAATGGGAAACACTGGAAGTCTGGATAGGCAGACGAATTTGAGTGCTCAAACCATGCCGCTGAAATTACCGATCCCTGAACAATGCGAACTGGAGGAGAGGTTTGCGATCGTTTTGGTAAGTGAAAATGTCTCATTTTCACTCTTAATGAGATCCTAATCACCCTCTTCCCCCGTCCTCCCATCAGTTTTATTTGAATTCAAGTCCGCCTGTCGATCTTTGCTTTATTTTGTACGGTTCTGTGCGATCCACTTATTTTCTCAGTATCTTTGAATTTAAAGTCTCCTTTCGTCTCCCCTCCTCCCAGAGTCCAGTAACGGTCACCATTTTCTAGCTAATTAAAGGGACAGGATTCCTTTTACTAGACGTATTGAAGATGGGCTTTTATAACTACCAGAAAGCAATGCAGACAAACGGCGCTGTCACCCTGGAATATTTTAGGTTCTTTTCTTGTGTTGTAAGAGTGAACTCCAGAACTGGCGTGCGTGAGAGAGAGAGAGAGAGAGAGACTTAGTTTGCAGTTGGAAGCTAAATTCGAAGTTCAAACGGCTGACAGTTCAGTCACAGTCACAGAAAGCAGATGTTTGAGAGGAAAACTAAAATTTGGAGACTTTTGTTTGATTGTTTTCAAGCCCCCTCGCTCCCCCTCTCGATTTGAGAACACACTCGCACGGTTTAATACTGTATCTGGGAAAAGACCTTTGTGCTGCTCAGGTTGAATTGAAAGCAGATCTGTGTTTCAAAAGCCAGTTTAATTTTCTTTTTAAAGTTGCTACGAGGATCGACTAAAAGAGCTAAGGGTCTCCTTTAGCAAGACAAAAGGACCTGCCCTGTGTTGGGATTGTGAGATATGCTTTCAAACTTAAGAAGCCCCAAGCCCAGAGAGGGAGAGAGAGAGAGAGAGAGAGCCTGGCACACGAGCTGCTACCTTGGGGAATAAATGAGCCCCTGATGCTGAGTCCGCAGGGTCTTTCAAAAAGAAATCCGGATGTATTTCTGCAGTGGGACAAAAATCGCAACTCTGTAACAAAGTGGGAGGGTTTGTGCTGGGACAGTCTTGAGTACAATAACAGATGGGAGATGAGTGGTATCAGTTCACTCGGCAGAATGCCTAGGCAGATGGGTCGAATAACCTGTTCTCATTCTTAAGATTCTGGTTCTTTTTTGTGGTAAACTGTTCAGAAGGTCTTGTGGCTCAGTGTTTGTAATTTGGGTATTCTGTGGGGTCTAGAGGTGTGTTGTTGTGGGGAAGATGTGGAGATGCCGGTGATGGACTGGGGTGGACAAATGTAAGGAGTCTTACAACACCAGGTTATAGTCCAACAGTTTTATTTCAAATAAAGCTGTTGGACTATAACCTAAGGAATCTTACAACACCAGGTTATAGTCCAACAAATTTATTTTAAAATCACAAGCTTTCGGAGATTATCCCCTTCGTCAGGTCACCTGACGAAGGGGATAATCTCCGAAAGCTTGTGATTTTAAAATAAATTTGTTGGACTATAACCTGGTGTTGTAAGACTCCTTACAGTTGTGGGGATGGAGGATGGAGTGCAAGTAGTACCATTATCACCTCAAAAGTTTTGTTATGGGCAGCACAAATATTCAATGTTAATTTTGTTTATAGTCTTCCCTGCTTTGGAGATGGATTGTTGTTTGCTGCTGCCCGTATCCTAACTCTCACCAAGTCCCGTTCACCCATCACCCCTGTGCTCGCTAACCTACGTTGGCTCCCAGTCTGGCAACACCTTAATTTTAAAATTCTCATCCTTATTTACAAAACCCTCCCTGGCCTCGCCCCTCCCTATCTCTGTAACCTCCTCTAGCCCTACAACCCTCCGAGATCTCTGCGCTTTCTGGCCTCTTGCGCATCCACCACTGGCGGCCGTGCCTTCAGCTGTCTAGGCCCTAAGCTCTGGAATTCCCTCCCTAAACCTCTCCGCCTCTCTATCTCTCTCTCCTCCTTTAAGACGCTCCTTAAAACCTACCTCTTTGACCAAGCTTTTGGTCACCTGTCCTAATATCTCCTTATGTGGCTCGGTGTCAGTTTTTGTCTGTTAACGCTCCTGTGAAGCACCTTGGGATATTTTACTACGTTAAAGGCGCTATATAAATGCAAGTTGTTGTTTACAGTTTTCTCCCCAGAAGACGCTGACCCTTGCTGCGATACAGTAGCCCACCAGTATCTCACTAAAGTGGCCATTCTTCATGTGTGAACCTTAACAATGAGTGTTGGCAGGCAATTTACCATGGGAGGCATCACAGCCCAACCCAGTCCTGCCCTCACATGAAGCCCACACACAGGCACTTTCCAGCATAGGTCACTGCGTGGTGATTCGGAGTGCGACCCTTGGCTGATGTCCCCCTTTTCCCCAGGGACACTGAGGGAAGTCTTTGCAACTCAGTTAACTCAGCACAAATTCGGGATGGCACATTGCACCATCCTGGCACTACGCCAGCTGGTGCATTTACCCACTAAGCCATCGGGGGAGCCTCTGGCATCTGATCTAAAGGCTTGAATATGAAGGAGTATTAGTCATCTATTAGAGACCTGTGTTGCTATCAAACTAGGAGTTTCAAAAGGGGCTTTGTCTTGCATTAGAGAAACAGAGCAGAACCTAGCACAAGGGAGGGATCTAACAACGGACACCTACAGTGTGGAGTCGTGAAAACTTGATAATTACTAAACTTGTGTCATTGTTTTGGAGCCATTTAATACTCTCGGTGCCTTGACTAGGTTTGATTTCTTGTATTGAGCTGTAGCCAAGAATGGAATCCAATTCTTAGTCTAGTCCAGCTGCTTTATTATATACTTATCCATAGAATAAAGCAGAATCATTGAAGTCATCAATGATTTCATGCTGGATCGGTGTCACAATTGCTTTATTACAAAGTAGTGTTTGATTAGGAGCCTTTGAGAAGCAGTCCATGCTACTACATCTATTTTGTCTCAAAAATACAACTTGCATTTATATGGCGCCTTTAAGGTAGTAAGACGTCCCCACAGGAGCATGATCAAACAAAATTTGACACCGAGCCACATGAGGAGATATTAAGACAGGGCACTAAAAGCTTGGTCAAAGAGGTAGGTTTTAAGGAGCATCTTAAAGGAGGAGAGAGAGGTGCGGAGGTTTAGGGAAGGAATTCCAGAGCTTGGGGCCAAGGCAGCTGAAGGCACGGCCGCCATTGGTGGAGCGATTAAAATCGGCGATGTGCAAGAGGCCAGAATTGGAGGATCACAGAGATCTTGGAGGGTTGTAGGGCTGTTCATGTGGCAGCCTAGACAGTGATCATGAGTAGGGCACTTAACCGTGGGAGGCATCACAGCCAAGCCTGATCCTCTCTTCACCAGATGGCCCCCGCATACTTTCCAGCGGGGGCCACTGGATAGTACCTCTATCAACTAAGTGTCAGCCTTAGCTCAGTGGTAGAGCTCTCACCTCTGACTCAGAAAGTTGTGGGTTCAGGTCCCATTCTAGACATTTCAGCACAAAATTGAAGCTGGCACTCCCAGTGCGGTGCTGTCTTTCAGATGAAATTTTAAACCGAGGCCCTGTCTGCCCTCTCGGGTGGTTGTAAAAGATCCCACGGCCGTTATTTCGAAGAAGAGCAGGGGAGTTCTCCCCAATGTCGTGACTGATATTTATCCCTCAACCAACATCACTTCAAAACATATTATCTGGTCATTATCACATGACTGTTTGTGGGATCTTGCTGTGCGTAAATTGGCTGCCACGTTTCCTACATTACAACAGTGACGACATTTCGAAAAGTACTTCATTGGCTGTAATGCACTTGGGGACATTGTGAAAGGTGCTATATAAATGCAAGTTCCTTTCTTTTTTAAACCACTGGGGAGCACTGGCCAAATTTCAATGAAAGGATCACTATACTGTGGAGAAAAGCCTGTTGTATGATTGATGCAGTGTGGGCCAACCCTTCTCTGTAAGACTGCCTGTGAGAGACTTGCAACATGTGTGGCGTATTGAAGGGGTGTGCAACAGGGTTTGTGGTTTCATAGGGACGGAACAATGTGTCGCATATCTCGAAGTGTTCAAGAGAGGGGCTATTCATGAACAGGCCGAGAGAGCACCTTGGAAAAAGTAGCCTGCTTGAACACTGAAGGAATGTTCTTATTTGAAGTCAACTGTATCCTTGGCTTCGTCCTGTCTGTGTTGGATTCAGCCATGATCCAAGTGTTCCTTACTGTACATATCTCTCAACCACAGCAGAGAATTCATATGGTATCCCAGCTTTATTTGAATAGTCCAGCGGAATTTCACACATTCTTGGAAGTAAATTCAACCATTTTTTCTGCAACTCGCCGAATTTTGGAAAGTTAATTTCAAATCCTCAGACAAAGTCAAGAGTTCAAAATTTGGGTAAATTGACTTTTGAGGCTCCTTTTTTAGTTTTAAACTGCTGAAGCTTGTTGGCATAACTGGTCTGCTGTGCCATGCAAACATTTGGCAATGCTGGCAGTATGCTGATTGGTTTGTACCCAGACTTCATCGCTCTTATGTTCACTAAAGAGTGATCACATGTCAGAAAGTAGTTTTGACCACAAGTACGGCTGTTTCCTATGGGAGAGATGGGTTGGGCATTTCTTGTTTGAATTTTTATGCTTGCCAAAAGTGTTCCCTTCCCTCACCTAGACATCAAGAATACAATTTTAGGTTTGTATTTCATTGAATATAGAAGATTAAGGGGTGATCTAATTGAGGTGTTTAAGATGACTAAAGGATTTGATAGGGTCGATAGAGAGAAACTATTTCCTCTGGTGGGGGAGTCCAGAACAAGGGGGCATAACCTTAAAATTAGAGCTAGGCCGTTCAGGGGTGATGTCAGGAAGCACTTCTTCACACAAAGGGGAGTGGAAATCTGGAACTCTTTTTCCCCCCCCCCCCCCAAAAAAAAATAGCTGTTGAGGCTGGGGGTCAATTGAAAATTTCAAATGAGATGATGGATTTTTGTTAGGTGAGGGTATTAAGGGTTACTGAACCAAGGCGGGTAAATGGAGTTAAGATACAGGTCAGCCATGATCTAATTGAATGGGTTAACAGACTTGAGGGGCTGAATGGCCTCCTCCTGTTCCTATGTTCCTATTCCTTGGTCGGTAATACAGATTTGTTTCCTGTGTAAAAGTGGCTGATGTCTTTGTTATGTGATCATGTGGTCAGGCCCCAGAGCAACCAGTGCAGAAATACAGACATTGGAGAAAGGTAGACATTTGTCTCAAGTGTATGTTCTCGTCTCCCCGTCCCCTGAATTTAACCCTTCTTGGGTTTTCCACCTCCAGTGCAAACAGATCCTTCCACCCAACCCATATAGAATAATCTGCATTAACAATACAGTATATTAATATGCATAGAATTACATGGAATTTTACAGCACAAAAACAGGCTAATTGGCCCAACTGATCCATGCCAATGTTTATGCTCCACACGAGCCTCCTCCCACCTTACTTCATCTCACCCTATCAATATAACCTTCTATTCCTTTCTCCCTCATGTACTTATCTACATCACTGAAGTATCCCTATCAACTAGGCATGGTGCATTGGGTTGCTCCAGTGTTCAGCGTCAAGGGCGAGTCGATCCCTATGTTCACTAAACGTGCCTGGCTGTATGTATATATAATAGTGTTCAAAATAATGAAAGGATGGGACAGGGTAGATGGAGGCAGACCATTTCCAGTAGTTGACGGGTCAAGAAAGAGGCGCCATAGATACAAGATTGTGGAACTCGCTGCCACGTGGAGTAGTTGAGGCGATTGGCGTAGATGCGTTTAAGGGGAAGCCAGATAAACACATGAGGGAGAAAGGAATAGAAGGATATGCTGATAGGGTTAGATGAAGTAGGGTGGAGGCTCGTGTGGAGCATAAACAGCGGTATAGACCAGGTGGGCCGAATGGCCTGTTTCTGTGCTGTACATTCTATGTAATTCAATATGACATTAAATGTTAGAGATTTACAACAGAGGGCAGGAGAAACCTCTTCACACAGAGAGATGTGAGGCTGCGGAATTCACTTCCAGGGTTCATAGTTGAGGTAGAAACTGTGTCAACATTCAAGATTAGATTGGATCGGTGGATGAAGGGATGTGGGAACAGGATGGGTCAATGTAATTCGGACTGTTGACTCGCGTGGAGGGTAAACACCGACAGGGACTGGTTGGGCCGAATGGCCTGTTTCGGTCTTTTAACTTCTATATGTGTGTGTATTATACACTCTCTCTGCCATCAACTGCAGGCTGTTATATCCATTTCTGTCTTAACACAGCACACACACGGAAACTCCCTCTCAGTGTGCGGTGCTCTTTACCTGAGCAGTAATAAGGCTGCTTCTGACAGGCTTAATCCCCTTATTGGGATTGGGTTACCATTTAGCGAAAGTAATTGCACAACCAAGTAGTGGAGTGAGGGCAAAGTCCTCAGTCACTACATCGTAGCTACGCTTGAAATGAGTACAGACTGTTTGGAGCAGGAAGGTTTAACCTCTGGTCTGTGCTGACTTTGTTGATCTCAGCTAGGGTGCTCATAAGGCTGGTGCGATTGGCCTCAGTGCCCCTGGGCTATGGGGGAGACCAAGGGGGTGATTTTAACCCCCAAGAACGGGCGGGTGGGAGTTGAAAATAGTTGTTTGTTGGGTCGCGACCGCAACCCGGCTTTATTTCCGGGTTTAACATCAGCGTGTAAAATCACTGGGACTGCAAAGTCCAAAGATTTTGCAGTTGCGACCCAAAAAAACAACTATTTTCAACTCCCACCCGCTCCCAACCCATCTGTTCTTGGGGTTTAAAATTACCCCCCAAGTTTCCTTCTCCAGTGACCCCTGGTGGAAGTCTGTGGATATTGAGCGAGGAATAATCAGGCTCGATTGTGTCCCACACTCCCACCCTCCAGTCGAATGTCCTGCTGACAGTCTCAGTCTAGGGTGTCTGCCGTGGCTCAGTGCTACCCTTGCCTCTGAGTCAGAAGGTTGTGGGTTCATGCCCCACTCCAATGACTTGAGCATAAAATCCAGGCTGACACTCCCAGTTCAGTAGTGAGGGAGTGCTGCACTGTTGGAAGGTGCTGTGTTTCAGATGAGATGTTAAACTGAGGCCCTGTCTGGCGCCTCAGGTAGAAGTAAAAGATCTCATGGGACTATTTCAAAGAAGAGCAGGGGAGTTCCCCCCCAGAGTCCTGGCCAATATTTATCCCACAACCAACATCACTAAAAAACAGATTATCTGGTCATTGTCACATTGCTGTTTGTGGGATCTTGCTGTGCACAAATTAGCATTTCCTACATTACAACAGTGACTACACTTCAAAAAAGTACTTCATTGGCTGTAATGCGCTTTGGGACGCCCTGAGGTTGGGAAAGGCGCTATATAAATGCAAGTTCTTTCTTTTCTTTTTCGGCACACCCATGTAGAATAGCCACTTGGGAAGTCACTGGGAAGCAGCTGGCGATCGTGAAACGAAAGGGGAGATTTCCCACTCGGGCACTTCTGGCATGACCCGGGAGCGCTGAGCAGGAGATCTCCTCTCGTCTCCCAGCACAAGTCAGTGGCTTCAGGAAAGGAAGGGGGAAAGTTGGAGTCGGTGGGAGAGAAATTCCACACCTAATCTACAAGCATGCTTTGGAAAAGCAGCTCACTGACAGCATTCCACGCACTGCCTGATAGCAGGGGTCAAAACGTCGACAGCTGAACTGTTTCGCGGATTGTGTAAAATGTTTTTAAATCTCTTCATCCCCCCCCGCCGCCGGAAGAGCTAAGAGAAACCCGCTCTTTGCTGTAGTCTGTCTTGTCATGTGTAGACAATGGCTTATCATTTATGTAACAGACTTTTCATTGGTGACTTCCTGTCATCAGGCATTGAACCAGTGTGAAACTGTATGTGCATCCTCAAGTTCTGCCTCACCAGCTTAATAGCTCAACCACTTTGCTAGACTGTAACACACAATCGTGGCTGAGCTCCCACTATTGGACGCTGGGTTCCTTTTTAGAAAGTGGGCATGCTGGGTTTTTTTTCGGTGTTGAAGCTCTCTTGCTTTTGTAAGAGGACGAATTAAGCCCCGTTGATGTTGTGGAACCTTTTGTGATCAGTCATTATCACTCGATTCTGATGATTTCCAAAGGAGAGTTAACCTCACATCCTGTTTGAAAGGTCTTTAAGATCATGAAAGGGTTTGATGGGGTTGACGTAGAGAAGATGTTTCCACTTGTGGGGGAGACCAGAACTGGGGGCCGTAAATATAAGATAGTCACTAATAAATCGAATCGGGAATTCAGGAGAAACTTCTTTACCCAGAGAGTGGTGAGAATGTGGAGCTCACTACCACAAGGAATAGTTGAGGCGAATAGCATAGATGCATTTAAGGGGAAGCTAGATAAACACATGAGGGAGAAAGGAATAGAAGGATATGCTGATAGGGTGAGATGAAGAGGGGTGGGAGGAGGCTCGTGTGGAGCATAGACCTGTTGGGCCGAATGGCCTATTTCTGTGCTGTACATTCTATGAAAGCATTTGTACCTCTGATTTGGAATCATTGATCTGAAAGCTGTTCCTTACGTATCTAACCAAGGCCTAGGGTGTGGGAGCACTTTCTTAAACTCGTTTTCGCCCCCTTGGTGACTCACTTTGAAAATGCGCTGCCCAGTGTGGAACTGAGCCACACAGGCCAGGAAAGTTCCGGGTTCCATCCCCTGTCTGTGTGTTGAGTGAGCTGATCTTGGCTCAAGGGATTGTAGCTAAGTTGCAACTGGCCTCAGTGCCCCTACACTAGGGATGGAAAGATCAATCAGAGTTCCTGCTCTTGATCACTATCCAGTGACTGCTGCTGGAAAGTACGTATTGGTGGAGGTAAGTGAGGACAGGATTGGGAGTGACTGTAATAACCTCCCATGGTCAAATAGCCGACGGACACTCAAGCCAGTGGTTTTCAAACTTTGCCATGTTTGAGTCCTCATGCCAGAAAGAAAGAACTTGCATTTATATAGCACCTTTCACGACCTCAGTATGTCCCAAAACACTTTATGGCCAATGAAGTACTTTTGAAGTATAGTCACTGTTATTATGTAGGAAACATGGCAGCTAATTTGCGCACAGCAAGATCCCACAAACAGCAATGTGATAATGACCAGATAATCTTTTTTTTTTAGTGATGTTGGTTGAGGGATAAATATTGGCCAGGACATCAGGGAGAACTCCCCTGCTCTTCTTCAAAATAGGGCCATGGGATCTTTTACATCCACCTGAGAGGGCAGACAGGGCCTTGGTTTAATGTCTCATCTGAAAGACAGCACCTCTGACAGTGTAGCACTGCCCTCAGTACTGCACTGGGGTGTTAGCCTGGATTATGTGCTCAAGTCTCTGGAGTAGGGACTTGAATCCACGACCTTCTGACGCAGAAGCTCAGAAGCAAGTGTGCTACCAACTGAGCCACAGCTGGCAGCTATTGGTTTAGGGACCTCCTGCAAACCCTGGCAGACAATCATGTCAACTACCTGAAGGAAAACAGTGCTGTCACTGCCAAAAACATCTTCTTATTGATGTACAGCAATTACAGAAATCGGGTGATGGACAGACAGAAGTCTCATGGGCCTCTTGGGGTCTGGGGACCTCAACTTGAGAACTTATGATCTATGCTTAAACAGGAAGAATGGTCACTTGGGTTGAGGTACCGGAGGGCAGGTGAACTGGAGTTCAGGAGTGAGGTTGGGCGAGGGTGGGGGTGAAGGTTTTTTTCTAAAAAAAAACCTCACTTTCGGTAATCCTCAAATAATTTTTGATTTTTGAATGCTCTCCTCGTCCTTTTCGAAAGCTGTTGCATTTATAATGTAATTAAGCCAGCGCTGGCTGTACTTGCAGTATTGCAACATAGGAACAGGAGTGAGCCCTTCAGCCCCTCGAGCCTGCTCTGACATTCAGTTAGATCATGGCTGAGCTACACCTCAACTCCATTTACTCACCTTAGCTCCATATCCCTCAATACCCTTACCTAACAAAAATCTATCGATCTTAATCTTGAAAGCTCCAATTGTCCCCCAGTGTCCACAACTTTTTGGGGGAGAGAGTTCCAGATTTCCACTCCCCACTGTGTGAAAAAGTGCTTCCTGATTTCCCTCCTGAATGGCCTGGCTCTAATTTTAAGATTATGCCCCCTTGTTCTTGATGGTCTAGGACAAGGGAACAACACCACCTGCTCGTTCCCCTCCAAGTCACACACCATCCCGACTTGGAAATATATCGCAGTTCCTTCATTGTCGCTGGGTCAAAATCCTGGAACTCCCTTCCTAACAGCACTGTGGGAGAACCGTCACCACATGGACTGCAGCGGTTCAAGAAGGCGGCTCACCACCACCTTCTCAAGGGCAATTAGGGATGGACAATAAATGCCGGCCTCGCCATCGACGCCCACATCCCATGAACGAATAAAAGAAAAGATTCCCCTATTAGCGTAAATAGGGAGAAACTATTTCCTCTATCAAATCCTTTTCCCATTTTAAGCACCTCGATCAGATCACCCCTCAAATCTTCCATACTCAAGGGAATACAGGACAAGATTGAATGAAGCTTACAATGAACACAGTGCGTTGTAAAAACCCTCATGACATCTGAATGCTGGCAAACTCCTGTAATAACCGTAGAATATAATTTAACCATTTCCTGTCCTGTGCTCGGCCACGTGATGAGAAGCTGCTTCTCTCACTGCTCACGTTGATGACTTCTGCTCGCTTTGTAAATTTTCGAGATTGTGGAACAATCAATATTTGAAGGTGGGGGGTCTGCGATCGGTGAAAAAGTAGCAGTTACCAATTTGACCCTTTCTGCAACCCCCCCCCTCATCAAATCATTCTCTCAAGATAATTTGGAAAAGAAAGATGTAAATGGATGTTTGTCTGGTGTGTTTATAAGAAAACGGCAAGGTAGTTTCAGTGAGTAACTGGGGAATTTCAGCTTGGCAGCTTTGGAAAAAATACAAGAGATTGTCCTCAATGTGCGATATTGTCCTCCTCCCTTTTAAGGTGGGTCTTCTTGCTTGAGAATCCACCCCTGATGTCCCCTACCCACTAGAGGGACACGTGTGTAGTTTTTAGGTTTTATGTCAAAAATCAAGCTTAAAAACTTGACAGAGTAAAGGGTTCAGCACACAGTGAGGCAGGTGTCCATGAAAAGTAAATGGGACTTACTGGCCGGGGTTTGCTCTCTGCCATGTTGGATTGTGCAGCCTACAAGAAGTTCTGCACGACCGTGTCCCATGAACGGCAGCCAGTTGGGAAACTGAAGTTGGAGATGACGGAATAGGCCATGCTATCCTTTTAAAGAGATATGATCTAGGAAGTTCCCATCCCACCAAATGTTCTCTCCTTTCTCATGTGACTCATGCTTGGGAGGGATGGGTGGGTGGTGGTTGAGGGGTAGGGGTTGTGTTACAGGACTGTGGGCTCCATCCACCCTGCATTACCTTGCCCAAATGGCCATTCTTCACGTGTGAGCCTAGACCGTAAGTGTTGGCAGGCTATTTGGCCACACAGGGCATCACATCCGAGCCTGATCCTGTCCTCACTTAATATCCACTTTGCAGCGCACATCACTGAATGGGTCATTGGGAACCCAGGCTGATTTTTTTCCTCCTCCTCCTCCCCTGCCCCCCCCTCTCCAAAACACACATGCATGCCCAGCCCAGAAGAGCTGAGGCATATTGTCCCATTTCAACCTCAGCTAACTCAGCACAGACTGGGACAATCCTGGTCTGCATGACTCTGTACCACATAGGCTGGTTGTCTCCTCTTTAATGACCATATTATCAAGCTGTTGTAACTTCCAGAATGTATATGCCAGGAACACTGTCTATCAGAGCTCGTTTTGGGGCGTTGTTTTAATTGCTATCCTCAATCCACTGTACATTGTGTGTGGCCTCAGAAAACCATGTTGAGAAAATGAGTAGCGCGGATGAGACTTAATCCACAGGCATGTGAACTGACATTGAGTTAAGTTCTATATTTTGCAAATGACGTAGCTGAGGCTTTTCCCCATTTTGAAAGTTAATGTCCTTTTTTTTGAGTAGTAAATAGCCTTGTTAACCAGAATGATTCATACTCTTGTTTTGTGTGGGAAAGTGCGCTGGCAGATCACATTTGGAAGAAAGCTGATGCAGATGAAATATTTAGCAGAACCGTCGCATAGTTTGAAATCCCGTTCCTCTCCTTTTTTTTAAATGCGGAGAAAACAAATCTTGTTCATTTCAACTGGCAGGCATCCAAGGTTCTACGCAGTGAATTTGGTCAAGTTTCATCATCTGATTTGTGGGGCCTTTGTGAAATATGACCAAATCCACTGGCTGGAATCTTGGATGCCTGTCAGCTGAAATTTACCAGATGCCTTGTATGGTCGCAGCAGCACCTCTTTCTTTATTCATTCAAGTTCCCCATCCTGTGCTAACAGCTACAACAATTTGCATTTATATAGCGCCTTGAACGTCGCAAAACGTGCCAAGGCGCTAAGTCTTAAAACTGCAACGTCGCTGTACAAAAGGACTGTGGTCTAATTGACCATCTAAGCAATCAGGAATTCTCAGACTGACTCCGAGTTGAGGAGGAGAGAAACCATGCAGAGGTGGTGAATGAGGGTACCAGTTGTATAACACCGTACAGTCCATTCTTAGTGATGTGAAGCTCTCTTTATGTTTCCCCAAGTTTCTCCGCCCCCCCTCCCCGCTTTTCCTGAAGGCACTGAGCCCTTTTGGGGTACGTCCCGTGGGCGTTGCTCTGCCCTCCGGTACCTGGCCCGAAAGACCACTCTTTATTGTATGCATCAGTGCATTTGAATCATACAGCACAGAAGGAGGCTGTTCGGCCCATCGTGCCTATGCCAGCTCTTTGAAAGAGCTATCCAATTAGTCCCTCTTTCCCCATAGCCTTGCAAACATTCCCCTTCAAGTATTTATCCAATTCCCTTTTGAAAGTTACTATCTGCTTCGACCACCCTTTCAGGCAGTGCGTCCCAACTTAAGTGTAGGCAGGCTACTTACGGAAAGATTCAACCTATCCAGGCCCACTCCTGTGTGCTCCCCATCTCCACAAGTGTGGACTTCAGGGCAAAGTGTAGGGGGGAGGGAGAGAGGGGGGGGTGGGATGGTAGTGGGGTACATCTCTGGATAACTATCAAGAACAAAGAATGATGACTGACATATTTGTTTGCCCCTCCCTAGCCCTGATTCTGATTGTAGCGTCCTCACAGCCAACTTCAGCAAGAGCAGCTAACTCAGTACAGACTGAGGTTAACTCAAGAACTTCTGGGTCTGTTTTTGCTCAGTTGCACACCGGGCAGTTTATGTACCAACTGACCTGTAGTGAATGAAGGGTATAGTTTCCGACTGGTACTGTTCCTATGTGAATGCTAATGAGCTCGTGCTGAGTCTCTCGCTGTGCTTTTGTAAATGTAGGTGATAATGTGTATAAATGGGTTGACTCCTGTGGTAAAGAAGTGCCGAGTGATTTAATACGAGTGCATTAAGCCGGTTGGAAATATACCCTAGATCCATGTCTCCATTTACCCACCGCATACTGCTACAGAATGGAATAACGCTTCCTGTCGGTAATGAGATTACGGCCTGTTTTATGGGGAAAATGTGAGGTTTACTCCCCAGTGTCTCCCACATCACTGGGAGCTGCTGCTTTCCGTTACATCATGTGTATCGTAATTCAGTCTCAAACGCTTGAAGTTGGGGCGTTTGGGGAAATGTTTATTCTTGAAATATTATTTAACCCACCTCAAATAACCCATTGTCTTTGGCCTGTAAATGTAGATGTATTTTTGGTCGTCTTTTAACGTACCTGAGCAGCATGTAAATTGTAAGGCAATCACTTTCTCATACAGCGAATGGCCAAAACTTCAACAGGAAAGGGACGCACTGTAATTAACTGCTTCTTAAAGGGGCATCGTCAGAAGTTGTTCACGTTCATCCACTCCTCAATCCTGTCTAACCCTGAGAATATATCTGCAGGCCCTGTATCTGCTCGCTCTTCCAGTCACAGTGATCCACTACATAGTTAATGTTCAAATTTCAAATCTCATTCCAAGCTATCTAAAATATCCGGAGGGAAGGACACAGCTAGTCGAGCCCTATTCTGTCTGCATCCCACCCCTTTTGGCCAACACTACCCAATTTTAAAAAATCCTCATCCTCAAGGATCCAAATGGCTTCCCTAAGTGGGGCCCACTTATACCCTTCTGGAGGCCGCCACACCTCGTTGGGCATACTGACCTCCAAATATACACCAGGTCTCACTTAAGGCCCGGAATCTGGGAACTCCCAGTGTAGGGAGTCCCTTGCCCCACTCCACCCCGCCCCCTCCCCTCCCGCTTTTGCGTCATTGTAAGGGGCGGATGGAGGCCGTGTAAATTCGTCTGCCAAGTTTCCCAATGAGTTTTAATTTTGGAACGTTGGAAAGAAGTTTGTGTGCATTTCCACATCTTAAATTGGAAGAAAAATGAATAGAGCATTCCTGATGCTCCAGGGCCCACCAATAATTTAAGAACTTAGTAGCTTCCTGGACCGTTTTTTGAGCGGCCATTGGAGGTCCCTTTAAGGACAGCTGTTTAGGCTGCTCGACGGTTGGTACAGATGTGCAGGGCGCCATGCAAGCTCCGCCCATTTTTACTTGAAAGTTAAGATTGGGGTCCAAGAGCCAGCGCAGGCCTCCGATTTACATATTTAAACAGCCTCCCGCCTGTTTCAGGAGGGCGAGCTGCTTGCCCATTTACAGGCCCGCCTGAAAATGCCTTGGGCGTGAATATAGTGACCGAGGTGCTCTCTTTCCCACCCCGCCCCCTCTGCCAACCGATTTTGTTAATTGCCGGCCACCTGTTGTTCAGGTGAGACGCGGTCAGCCGACAGTTGAAAATCGCCCCCTATGGTTCCGTATAAAATAACCCCCACCCAGCATGAAGCAGGGTCAAAGTTTGGAATTCTGGAGGAAATACCTTGGGATAACCTCCCTGCTTTTCGAAGAAGTAAAATGCAGGCAATATCTGCATGGGTCGGACAATATTTTAAATCTGCTTGACATTTCATGAACATGCCTGAGTCTTTCCCCCTCCTTTCTTAAAATCTTTCTCGTTGCTGCTTCTCTTCCCCCGCAGTGACCTTTCCCCAGAGAAGGGTGATGAAGTTGTCCCATTCCGTATGCAAATGATTTTTTTTTGAAAAGTAACTTTTTTCACTCCTCTCTCCTCACTTTCCTTTTCTCTCACTCCTGCTGCACCAAACAAGATTGGAATTACTGCTGCTCCTTGATTCACACAATGGGGTTACAGAACCTCTCGTTCGATGTGAACACTTCAGTTTGTTTCAAGGGAGCAGTTCCCAAGACTACATTGTTTAATAAGACTGGCTAAAGGAAAACAATTACTTTTTTTTTTGGAATTGCTCAATTAAGAGGCTCTTTTTTAAAAAAAAACAAATATTTGGGGTAAAGACATCCTGGGCTACGACCTTTTTCACAATTGTTGTCTGTACTGCTCGTCACTGGCGGACTGGAGAGGCGGCCTCTTTGCTGCACTAACATTACAGCTGACTGTCAGAATGTATGTCTGAGTCTGGTGGATTGTCTTGATTCTGACTGAATTCCTTGTTCAAACTTCACTCTTTCCTCTTCACCCACTTGCCCTATTCCGTCCTGCTCCAGAGACTTGAGCATATAATCTCGGTTGATACTCCAGTGCAGTACTGAGGGAGTGCTGCACTGTTATCTTTCTTATGAGATGTTAAACCGAGGCTCCGTCTGCCCTCTCAGGTGGACGTAAAAGATCCCACGGCACTATTTGAAGAAGAGCAGGAGAGTTCTCCCCAATGTCCTGGTCGATATTTATCTCTTAACCAACATCATTTTAAAAACAGATTACCTGGTCATTTATCTCATTGCTGTTTGAGGGATCTTGCTGTGCACAAATTGGCTGCTGTGTTTCCTACATTACAACAGTGACTACACTTCAAAAATACTTCATTGTAAAGCACTTTGGGATGTCCTGAGGTTGTGAAAGGTATGCTATAAATGCAAGTTCTTTTTTTCAGTTTTCGTGATGTTGGTTGAGGGATAAATATGGGCCAGGGCACCGGGGAGAACTTCCTCTGCTCTTCTTCGAAATAGTGCCATGGGATCTTTTACATCCACCTAACAGGGCAGACAGGGCCTCGGTTTAACGTTGCCTCTGAAAGTCAGCACCTCCGACAGTGCCGCACTCCCTCAGTACTGCACTGGGGAGTATCAGCCTGGATTATGTGCTCAAGTCTCTGGAGTGGGACTTTGAACCCACGTCCTCCTGACTCGGAGGTGAAAGTGCCACTACTTCTTACTTTGGCTCCTTCCTTAATCCTTCTTCCTTTACTGACATCCTTTGCCGTACTGTCTCCTCTGACCTCGAATAGATCTCTCCAGTCGCCTCCATGGCTAAGGCTGCTTCCATGAAGCTCAGTTTCCTCTTTCATGCCAAATACTTCTTTTCCCGTCCACAACTCTTGACTGTCCAAGAAGCCCAAGGCCAGGAATTTCCTCGGAGTTGCTCCGGCTCCACTGCACCCGAACCAATTTCTTATGTTCTTATGTTCTTATGAACCGTGGCGGAAGCCCTGTTCATGGGCCCAAACTACGGAGCAGAATCAGCTCAGCGGAAATTCCCAGCCCAACTCTAATCGAGGGACGAGCACTGTTCCCAAATGTGGGGCGGCTGCTCCATCACCTCCCTGGCACTCCTGGACAGGACAGCAGAAAAAGCTCCCCCATCATTCGCACCTTCTCTGTCGGTTAAGGGATTGCCACTAATCAACACAATTCAAAGTAGACTCCACAGTTTACATGTTGACGAGATGCCACAACACATGACCTCACCAGAACTGAGGCACAATGTTTGATTTGTAAAATAGGAACGAACAGGACAACCAAAAGTATGGTTGAAAAGATAGGTCTTGAGGCAAGATGGAAGGGTTTAGGGAGGGAGTTAAGAGAGTGGGGCTGAGATAGCTGAATCATCTTCTCCTGAGGAACGATTGGAGAACTGAAAGGTACAGGCTGGGATGTACAGCTGGAGGAGGTTGCAGAGGAAGGGAAGTCCATGGGCGGGATTTGTCAATGAGGACAATGATTTTGATTTCAATACATTGAGGGGTGAGGGAGCCAATGGAGTTTGGCGAGGAGAGGGGGTGATGGGGCGAGCAGGACTTGGTGTGGGACAGGATGTGGGCAGCAGAGTTTTGGACGAGACAGTCAGTGAAGTGCAAAGATGAGAACGCGAGTGAGAGGAAATGGGAAACCACTGAATGTGTGTGACCCAGATAGTCGGCGGCTTAAAGGTGCAGTCATACTGCATTCGGTGCGAGGTCAAACTGGTGTGAGACAACCTCATACAGGGGGGCTTGCACGTCTGGGCTTTGATGTGCTTGGTAGACTCCTGAGTTACACCGCTGCTTTTGCAATGATGTGTACCCAAAACCAGTTCGCATCGAGGGGAATGTGAATGAGTTGAGTCTTCGAGGGAGGAAACTTGTCGTGGCTTTGCTGGGGTGTTTAGTGAGGGGGTGGAGTTGGGGAATGAACACAATTGCAGGTCACGGCAATTACCAGCAGGTCGTTTAAGAGCTGTTTCCTGCTGAAAGCTAATTGCTCCTGTGTAAGTAATTCCTCCAAACTCCCCTTTCCTCCCTTGCAAGTCTGCTGTACAATAAAAGCTACAAGTTGTTTCAATTAAGGCGACTTGTGTGATTTGTGTAGGGCTGTTTTTTTTTGTCTTTTAAATTCCATTTTTATATTAGTTCGCTGAAGTCTGTCTCTTTGTGTTTAACATTCCAAAGTCCGCCACCCCCTCCCAACGCATGTTCCCTTAAACCTTTATCCCCCACCACTTTGGTTTTCGTCCTTCCTCTCTTGAAGGTGCTGTCTCTGTCTGGGATACAGTTCCGCAGATGCCAGCCGCTCTCTGGTACCTCACCCATCTGTTTTTTGTATGCGTCAGCCTGAGTGGTTAGTTTTGGCGGGCTATTGCACCATGGCGGGGGTGGGTATCACAACCGAGCCTGGACTGCGTCCTCGTCCAGCATCCACGCACCCAAGCGTTCCAGCAGGGGCGATCGGGAGCAAGAATCGTAGAATCTTACCGCACGGAAAGAGGCCATTCGGCCCACCGTGCCTGTGCTAGCACTTTGAAAGAGCTATCCAATTCGTCCCACTTCCCTGCTCTTTCCCCATAGCCCTGCAAATTTTTCCTTTTCAAGTATTTATCCAATTCCTTTTTGAAAGTTACCGAGTGGCTCGGTGCCAATTTTTGTCTGATAATTGCACCCGTGAAGCGCCTCGGGACGTTTTGCTATGTTTACGGCGCTATATAAATGCAATTTGTTGTTGTTGTTGAATCTGCTTCCATCACCCCGACAGGCCATGCACGCCAGATCGTAACAACTTGCCGCGTAAAAAAGTTTCTAATCCTCTCGTCTCTGGTTCTTTTAGCAATGACCTTAAACCTGTGTCCTCTGGTTACTGACCCTCCTGCCAGTGGAAACAGATTCTCCTTATTTACTCTATCAGAGTCCTGGCTTGCTTTTTTTCGCTCTCCCCACCCCGGGTGCATTGTGGTCATTAATGCCAGCCCTCATTATCACTCTCACTGAGATCAGTAAACTCGGCATAGTTCGAGGAACAAACCCGTCACCAACTGTTTCACTACAATATAAAACAGACCATAATATGCAGATAGATGCCCTTTGCGTTACTGAGGTGCTTCATTTTCACTAACCACTTTTTTTTTCTTCTAAAATCATACGAGTTGAGATTTCGTCGAAGATATTTGGGAGAGATTTTCCATTTCGGGTGGAATACCAC
Source organism: Heptranchias perlo (assembly GCF_035084215.1). Lineage (NCBI taxonomy): Eukaryota > Metazoa > Chordata > Chondrichthyes > Hexanchiformes > Hexanchidae > Heptranchias > Heptranchias perlo. The sequence continues at coordinate 10,504,679 of NC_090370.1, forward strand.
GGGTGGGGAGTGTGCAATTTCCCGATATGTGCTCCCGGAGTGTGCCAGGGTCACCAAAATCTCCCCGCTTTGTGTTTGGGTAATGCCTGACGTTTAGACCACTGGTTGCTGAGGAAGGAGAATTGTCCCTAGGATGAGCTCCACAATCCAGGGCCCCTAGCAGGGAAGCCCCACTTGAAGACAAAGGTTGGAGATGGAGCTACAACGTTGTAGCCCCCCGATTCTTCGACCCAGTGCTCAGGATGTGCCCTCTTGGCCATTACTGCTTGTGCAGCACTTGGTGGCCACTTTTACTGAGTGTCATGATGGAGTTTTGGAAACTGGACGTTTAATAACCAAATTGGCTGGTGATGTGTGTGGCATGGCTTACAAATGGGGAGAAAATGACCGCGCCCTGAGTGAAGGCAGCTCCTTTAGTAGTTAAAGATATGACTCTTATTCTTACTGACCTACATTGGCTCCTGGTTCCCCAATGACTCAAATTGAAACTTCTCGCTCTACTGTTTAAATCCCTGCATGGTCTGGCCGCGCCCCATCTCCATAATCTCCCCTAGCCCCGACAACCCCACCACCAAATTCTCTGTTCCTCTGACTCTGGCCTCATGACCTCCCTTAAAACCCACCTCTTTGATCAAACGTTTAGTCACCCTTCCTAATCTCTCCTTCTTTGGCTCGACTTCTATTTTTCTCATGCCCCTGTGAAGTACGTTGCGACGTTTTTCTACTTTAAAGGCGCTATATAAATGCACATTGTTATTTGCTTAGTATCTGGAATGTCCTTGCTTACTGTATGCATAATTTTGTAGCTCAATTAGCATGGGAAATGTTTATTATCATTTGGTACTTCCCAACAGAAAGATTTGCATTTTTATCGCAAGTTATCATGTCTCTCGGAAATATCTCAAACCACTTGGAATACAATGAAATCATTCGAAATGCAGCGACTATTGATAAGTAGACAAATGTGGCAGCCATTTTGTGTGCATCAAGATCCCACAGAGAGCTACAAGATGTTTTTGATCATGTTGGTTGATGGAAGAATGTTGGCCAAGACACCAGGGGAACTCCCTGTTCTTCTTCGAATAATGCCATGGGATCCACTTGAACAGACAGGCAGGCAGGACCTACCACGACCAGAAATTAGATGCCCCAGGCCTAGTTGAGAATGTTCTGCCGCTGTTTCAAATGAGGTTCAGCATCTTGTCAGTAATTTAGTCCAACCTTTTACCCCTATGGAAGGCCTACTTGAGCTGCATCTGCACTGCTTTTGAGTTGTGGGTCACTTGACACTTTATGAAAGAAGCACAGTGTTCATTAATCTTGGGTGAGTTCATTGATCTCAGTTGGGATTCTTCTGTAGTGTGGTTATCTGAGAACTGGATCACCAGATGAGTGTCGTTATTCTTTTAAGCTTTGCTGTTTTGTATCACATCTTGTTGAACAGGGACTATGCCAGAGGTGGATTGACTGTTTCATAAGGAAATTTTGTTTCTCAATTTCCCTCCCGCTGCTTTTCTGCCCTCCAGTATCTCGCATAAGTGGCTATGAATGCATAAGTGTCAGCGGTGTGTTTTGTGTGTGTGTGAGAGAATAGTGAGCCATTCTATGCTCTAGGCACCTTGACTGACGGCGTTAATGTTGCCATGTGGCTAACTTGCTTGTAGACGAAATTGGGCAAGAAAAGGCCAATTGGCGGCTGCTCTCCCTCGCCCATTCCATAAATGACCTGCCAAAGATGAGTTAAAAGTTGACCTCCAGGTGAAGCCCATATGCAAATGTCAATCTAGACAAGGGTTTGAACTTGGGGAAGTCCATCGGGAGCATTTATCATTGTAGCCAGGGGCCTTCTCTATTATCATTAACCCGAGGATACACTTTAAAATCACCTCCTGATTTTTATTGCAGCAATAAAATTATCTCATTATGTCTGGTTTTCCAGCTGGAATTGCCTTGGTTTGCGAAAGAGTAGAAAACAATTGACAATAAAACAAGAGAGTTTTTTTTACCTGTGGAAAATTCCAGTCATCTGGGGAAACTCTTGTATATTCTATTACACTGGTTCCCAATAGATTGAGTTTAGGTGAAGTGACCAAGTCCTTGAAGTTAGTTTTAAAAAAAAAGCCGATTGGGGGAGCAAAGAGAGAGAGAGAGAAAAGCATAATGAAAGCTTTCTTAACTGTTCGCAACGGAATGCCCCTGGGTCTCTACACTGTAGGGGCAAATAAACAAACTGCAACTGAGGTACTGCATCCCAGACTGTTCTTCCACCATCTAAATAAGGCTGTATGTATGCCTGAGACAGGAAATTGTGTTTCAAATCCTGGCCCAATTGAGGCAAATTTTTGTGTGCCCATTTTCCTTTTCCTTTGCAGACTTTGGAAAAAAAAAATCACCTCAGGCTATCATTTGATTCAGTGCGAATGCAGAAAATGAACGCGTAAATAATTTTCTGTCGGCCTCGACTAGCCTGCAGTGTAGTGGGCTGGCTGATCAACACTGAGTTACCGTGGGATTCGGAAATGATGGTGGGGTGGAGGGTGACTGGAAGATTTCTGATTAAGGTGTTTAAAAGGATTCGATGGGGTAGATACAGAGAAACTATTTCCTCTGGTGGGGGAAATTCAGAACAAGGGGGCATAACCTTAAAATTAGAGCCAGGCCATTTGGGTGCGAAACCACTTTTTCCTGCGGAGTCGTAGAAATCTGGAACTCTCTTCCCCCAAAAGGTTGCGGATGCTGGGGATTAATTGAAATTTTCGAGACTGAGATCGAAGATTTTTGTTGGGTGAGGGTAAAAAGGGATATGGAACCAAGGCGGGTAAATGGAGTTAAGATACAGATCAGCCATGACCTAATTGAATGGTGGAACAGGCTCAAGGGGCTGAATGGCCTGCTCCTGTTCCGATGTTCCATTTAGTTTACGCTACAAATTTTCCCACGTGCTAAGTTCCCAGATTTCAGGGGGCATGGGGAGTCGTTGGATTTCAGTCCCTTCCCTTTGTCACTCTTGCACTCTCTTAGCTTGTTATGGAGCAGCAATGGTGGAACAGGTCGGTTGGCCGTCTAATAGGCTCACTCCAAGTATGAATGTGTTGGTACAGGTGGGAATGAGGTCCAGTGACACTGTGGCCCTGAATTCCCTCAGGGAGTTCTGCTGGGAATCTGGTGGAACGCACCAGGAAACGGCAGAGATCTGGTTTGTGCAGGGAGCAGCCTTGGGGGCAGTCCACTCGTTACACTGGGAGTTCCTGTTTCCCTGGCTCAGTTGGGATCTGGCAGATGACTGGAGGCTGGTATGCTGAGTGAGATAAGGTGTACTGGCCTCCAGATGGGCTCAAGTGGGAATCGTCTTGGATCCCAAAAGCCTGCACGTTTTTTCTTTTTGAAAGAAAAAGATATCCAGATCGACCCCGACCAAGAAGGTGCTGAATGGGACCTGGACAACCTTTCCCCAAGCCCCCCCCCACCCCCAAAAGGTGGGCAAGTGCAGCAATTTCTGCATGCGCAGTCGGGTGCTGGAGATGAGCCAGTAATGGCGGAGGTCCCATGCAGAGTAGGTACCCTCCTGTTGACCCTACAAACTCCAGTGGGCACGATCCCCGTGTAATTGCCAGGATCACAGCCTGTGGATTATTGGTGCCCAAGTATCTGCCACCTTATGGATACCTAGTCCGATACCATGCCGTTTTTAGTTCTGGTCACCTACAATGCACCTATCTCCAGAACCTACCCCTTTGCCCTTTTGACTGACACAAGCCGCTATTTAGGTTTGAACCGCGGCAAATGGGACAACATGGGCTTGTGTTCCGCCTGCTGCTATAAATGGCAGGAACAGTTTGCTTCGAATTGGCATTATCCAGTTATTTTGACCGGTGAAAACAGAGGTTCATTTTATTTTTATTGGGAAACCCAAGTGAAGAACAAAGGTCCAAGGAACAGAGTCTTCATTTTCTTTCAAATTGCTTCTCATCCTCTCCTGAAAGTGTTGACACTTACTTCACGATTGGTGGAGCTCCAGAGGCATTGGCAGCTCGCTGGAACCTTCTCCAGGCTGCTTGACTACGGAGGGCATCACAGCTCAATCTGGTCCTGTTCTCGCACACGTGCCCTTTCCGGCAGGGATTACCAGATAGAGATCAGGAGCAGGACCCCTGGCTGACTTCCCTCACCTCCCTAGCCCAGGAGTGCTGAAGCCATCCAGATGGAACCCGTGGACCTTCCTGGTCTGTACGGCTTAATTCCATACTGAAGAGTGAAGTTATCCACTGAGCCATTGCAGGCAGACCAAAATTGACTGTAACACGGGCCCAGATTGTCCACACTGTTGTCGATTCGAAAGAGGCCAGTCCATGAGTGACCGGTTTGCTGTTGAATATGTAAAAGAAAGAACTTGCATTTGTATAGTGCCTTTCATGACCTCAGGACGTCCCAAAGTGCTATAAAGCCAATGAAGTACTTTTGAAGTGTAGTCACTGTTGTAATGCAGGAAACACAACAGCCAATTTGGTCCCACAATCAGCAGTGTGATAATGACCAGATAATCTGTTTGTGATGTTGGTTGAGGGATAAATATTGGCCAGGTCACCAGGGAGAACTCCCCTGCTCTTCTTCAAAATAGCGCAAAGGGATCTTTTACATCCACCTGAGAGGGCAGATAGGGCCTCAAGTTAACATCTCTTCTGAAAGACGGCACCTCTGACAGTGCAGCACTCCCTCAGTACTGTACTGGGAGTGGTAGTCTGGATTATGTGCTCAAGTCTCTGGAGTGGGACTTTGAACCCATAACCTTCACAATTCAGAGGTGAGAGTGCTACCCACCGAGCCACGTATCTCCATCTGATGCTCTTGCGTGTCAGTGTGATAGTGTGCGAGTCTGCTGGTCTTGAGGCTGATGTGGTTTGATTGACAGGAAGCCTGACTAACCCCGTCACAGGCTAGTGTAATGAAAATCTCAATGTTGCCATGATAGTCGCCGCAGCAACATGCAACGGCTTGATTTCCTGAATCGAAAGCATACTTGTGTTTTTGATTGTGCGCAGATATCTGCATTTCTTTATCGTCCTTTTCATTGTGTCAGCACGGAGTGCTCTCAGATACTCATTCTGTACCATCTGCTCCTGTTGCACTTGCTTGAATTTACCTCCAAAGTGCTCATTAAGGGTGCGTTTGTACCGCAACTTTTCGTGTTGCTGTGAAGCAGTTTCGACTTTGTCGTGATCTGGAGGGGATAATATCACGTCACTTGAACAGAATTTATGATGTGGAGATGCCGGTGATGGACTGGGGTTGACAAATGTAAGGAGTCTTACAACACCAGGTTATAGTCCTGTTATAGACTATAACCTGGTGTTGTAAGATTCCGAACAGAATTTCGACATGAGGTGGGGGAGGACAATTTCAGGGGGTGGGGGGATTGGGCAGACACTAAAGGTGCCGGCGGGGGCCGGGCCCCTTGGAGTTAATTCAACAACAACAACTTGCATTTATATGGCGCCTTTAACGTAGTAAGACTTCCCAAGGTGCTTCACAGGAGCGATTATCAGACAAAATTTGTCACCGAGCCACATAAGGAGATATTAGGACAGGTGACCAAAAGCTTGGTCAAAGAGATAGATTTTAAGGAGTGTCTTAAAGGAGGAGAGTGAGGTGGAGAGGTTTAGGGAGGGAATTCCAGAGTTTGGGGCCTACGTTGCTGAAGGTACGGCCGCCAATGGTGGAGCGATGGAAATCGGGGATGCCAGATTTGGAGGAGCGCAGAGATCTTGGAGGGTTGTAGGGCTGGAGGAGGTTATAGAGATAGGGAGGGGCGAGGGCATGGAGGGATTTGAAAACAAGGATGAGAATTTTAAAATCGAGGCGTTGCCAGACCGGCAGCCAACGTAGGTGAGTGAGTACAGGGGTGATGGGTGAACGGGACTTGGTGTGAGTTAGGATACTGGCAGTAGAGTTTTGGATGAGCTCAAGTTTAAGGGAGGAAGATGGGAGGCTGGCCAGGAGAGCATTGGAATAGTCAAGTCTAGAGGGAACAAAGACATGGATGAGGGTTTCAGTCGCAGATGGACTGAGGAGGCACTTTGAGTGCGTAGATGCTCCTGCCCGCTAAGCAATGTGATACCGGAGGAAATTTAACCCCAAAGAGTTTTCATGTTTATGTACAAAGGGAGGGACAGGGACCTGATCAATGCTGCTGTCCCATCCACACATCACTGACTGTAATCTTTTACAACGCGGTAACAATGTGCCCCACACACACTATTAGCTATTGCTCTGTTGTTTTTATTTTGGATGTTCGTGAGTACGCCAGGAGCAGAGCTGACTTAAAAACCCCAAAACAGCAACACCTTTCAAAGAGGGGGGGGAAAAAACCAAGGGAGGCAGGAGGGTCGGTAACCAGAGGACACAGATTTAAGGTAATTGGCAAAAGAACCAGAGGGGAGATGGGAGTTGTTATGATCTGGAATGTACTGCCTGAAAACATAGTGGAAGCAGATTCAATAATAACTTTCAAAAGGGAATTGGATAAATACTTGAAAAGGAAAATTTTGCAGGGTTATGAAGAAAGAGCAGGGGAGTGGGACTAATTGGATAGCTCTTTCAAAGAGCCGGCACAAGCACGATGGGCCGAATGGCCTCCTTCTGTGCTGTATGATTCTACGAACACATTTATACAGCCAACTAGCTCAGTTTCTCCTTGGATTAAACAGAAAAGCCAATGCTGTTCAGCTGTGGTATTGTCAAAGTTACCTCATAACTCTGCGCAGTGATGCTGTAAGGCCTGGCCTTTCCCCCTCTCCTGGGTATCCAGTATTGACATTTAAAGGCTAGGCCTACGTTATCAGAGTGCTTGGCGAGTCCTGCTCTGCATCAGTAGAAAAGCTTCACACCCAGATGGGACCCTCGCATCTGTTTAGGGGAAGCATTTGCATTCAGTTCTAGACGTCTGAAGGCTGTGATGTCTGCCAAAACCTTTTCCTCTCTGCTGGAAGAAGCCAAACACTTTAAAGAGCAACACATTAATAACGTTACCATTTTATAAATAGCCTTCATCCCCTGTAGGCCTGATATAGTGATGGACACAATAGGGAGCCTATTAAAAATGGGTCAAGCAGGACATGTGGCTACAGTTTCGACAGCTCACTTGTGTCAAAATGGTCAGTCTGTCTTAAAATGGTGGAGGACTTCTCTGTTTTTAATTTAGGTTTAAAAAAAGAACATAGTAGTTAGAAAGAAAGTAGATAATTGCTATTGATCAAATCACCAATGTGATTCCACCACTAACGAATCCTCCTTGAGGCAGATTACTCCTTTAAGGGCAAAGGTCAAATTCTGTATTTTAAAAGAAAACATTTTAAAAAAAATTCCATAACCATGTCTACAGCCTTAAAAACTGACAGCAGAAAATGGTCTTTCTGCCAGCACAACTGTTGTTCAGTGACATCTGAGCCCTATGGTTTGTATCTGGACACCGCAGCAGTTCAGCGGGCAGTGCGAGAACGCCACTCGTGTGTCCCGTGAGGACAGAGAGGGCGGGTGGAGCTCCAGGCCATGGAAATCGCTGCATCAGGTCGAGCTTTCTTCAGCACTGACCTTTTTCAGCTATTGTTGTGCTGTATGATTTACGACGAGTTGTGCTGGATGAGGGTGGGCGTAGAGAGGAAGTAGGTTTGGCATTTTTTTTTTGTTTTTTTGAAAATAGATTGCAATTTGAATTGGACGCTTATCGGCCAATTCAATAAAACTACTATGTACAATAAATGCAATTTGTATAGTAGGATAAGAGCTAGGATTTGAAATATGGCATTTTTGAAGCATACCAACCATTTGGAATGCAATGCAGTGAAACAGTTGGGACAACACTTTGCATCAGCAATGAAGACCTTTCAAGATGCTCTGCACTATTTCTGCATTAGCTCCCTCCCCCTTTAACATGATATCTAGAGGATAATACTGGTTACAGGTACCAATTTATACAGTGAGTAAGAGTGAGTGACTGATTGCATGGGGTCTGTTGTGTCTGGTTATGTCCATGAGTTGTATACATCTGATACAGCATTGATAACCAGAAGAAACAGCACTCATGCAATGAAAGTACTCTACCATCATTCCATTCAAGCTGAGCTTCTTCCATACTTTCCCTCATCCCTCTGATATTTTTTTGTGTATTGCTTATCCGACATTAAGACCAAGATGAGTGAAAGCACCCTCCAGCTTATTGTTGGCAAAACTGAGGTTACTTTTAGGTCCTGTAACACCTTGACTTCAGCTGTGACTCCGTCTTCCTCCCCGGCTGCTGCCTCAGGCTAAACGCAGGGGTACGGAACTTTGATGTACTGCTTGACCCCAAATTCAGCTTCCTTCTCCATATTCAATCCGTCGCCTCTGAAATATCAGCTGCTTCTGCCCCTACCTGTTCCTCTTTGCCACCAAAGCCCTAATCCATTGCCTTTATCGATGGACTTCTCCAATGCTCTTCTGACCGGCCTCCCTGCTTCCACCATCCACAAGCTACAAGTCATCCAAAATGCGATGGCTGTGTTCTCATCCACACGCCCATCAACCCTGTCCTTGATTCATTGGCTTCTCTTGTGGTCGAGACTCAAATTTAAGATTCTGGTCCTCACTTTCAAAACCCTGCACCATCTCGCCGTTCTCTACCTTTGTGATCTTCTCCACCCTATGTCCTCTGACACCGACCTACTTCTGGTTTCCAGCTCCACCATCATTGCCTGCACCTTTAGCTACCTTGTCTCTGCCTTCTGGAACTCTCTACCTCATCATCTCTGCTTTGCCACCTCCCTCCCTGCCTCAAAAGTCTCCTTAAGACCATGCTTTTGGCCGCTAACCAGCTCTCATCCCTTTGTCCCTCCTGCTTGGTGTCGTCTCCTTGTCCAATGCCCTGCAACACACTCTGAGATGTTTCTCTGCACATGAGGAGCATCGACAGAAATGTAAGCTGTTGTTTTATTTAGGTGTTCCCTTCCTTTTGAGGTGAGGCTTGCTCACCACAATCCAGTTCCATGGCTGGGAGTGATGTTGCTATGGAATGTTGTTTGGGCTCCTTGGAGGAGTCAATAGGAATGGGGGGGGGGGGGGGGGGGGGAGGGGGAGGGGAACTGTTCCTTTCATTGTATAAAACCTATGTCTGGCTACTTAAAGAATATTCTGTACGTTTCTCTAATTCAGAAATTTAACCAAAAAATGCTTTGTATATATACACAGTCTGGCATTACCTGATGGATTAGAGAGTAAATGCACAGTCCAGTGTGGTACAAAGTCATACAGAACAGAGAGGTCCTCGGTTCGTACCTCAGTCTGTACTGAGCTAGTTGGTCGCAGTTGGGGCACCGTTCAGTGCCGTTAAGCAATGGAGGGGGTATATTCAGCTTTAGTTTCTACTTCTGGCCATTATCCAGGTGTGTGCGTGTGCATACGCGTGTGTACGTACTATAATCCCCTCCAAGGTCACAGAGTTTGCCAATAGTCGCTGTCCCCTACAACCCTCCGAGATCTCTGCGCTCCTCCACTTCTGGCCTCTTGCGCATCCCCGATTTTAATCGCTCCACCATTGGCGGCCGTGCCTTCAGCTGCCTAGGCCCTAAGCTCTGGAATTCCCTCCCTAAACCTCTCTACCTCTCTCTCCTCCTTTAAGACGCTCCTCAAAATCTACCTCTTTGACCAAGCTTTTGGTCACGTGTCCTAATATCTCCTTATCTGGCTCAGTGTCAAATTTTTGTTTGATAATCGCTCCTGTGAAGCGCCTTGGGACGTTTTACTACGTTAAGGGTGCTGTATAAATGCAAGTTGTTGTCTAGGCTCGCGTGTGGAAAAATGGCCACTTGAGCAAGCTGCTGCCAGTGCTTGTGGAAACATTCCCCAGTGGGAAGTCAGTGTTTTCAGGTGGGGGGGAGGGGGGAAGAACCCATCACTGTCTGCTCACTTAAATGATCCAGAGCCTGTGTTTTCTTTGGAAGCTGCAAGATGCATTTAAGTATAATGAGTGGTAATGAATGTTCCATTTCCCTCTTGACTTCATTGCGCCGCACAGTCAGGTAGAATTCCTTTCTCTCTTTCCGCCACCCTCCCCCCACCCCCCCCCCCCCCCCCCAAGGTTGTGTCTGTTGGCACTGTAACCGTGTTGATAAACTGTCAACAGGGACATCTCATGGGATCTCCTGGAGGTAAAGTAATCTACTCTTGTATAAAGCTGTGAATATTTGGGTTGAAAGAGAAATGACATCACCGTTTTACCAGATGGACTCTTTGTAAAACCAGCATTGAGATCTTTAAAACCAGTTAACGTCACTATCTTGCTCTCTTAATGGGGCTTGGAAGGATTTTCTGTTGGGGGGTGGTGGTGGTGGTGTGTGTCTGTGTGTGATAGTCAAATAATCTGAAGGTTAAGTGGAAAATTGGCTCAAACTCTTTCTGATGGAAGGACAAATATTTATGCTTCTGGGTCTGTGCTGAGCGAGCTGATCTCAGACGGGGCTGGGGTTGGAGCCTTCCAATTGGCCTCAGTGCCCTTGGTTAGAGTGGGAATAAATCAGCCAGGGTTCCTTGTCCCTGATTGCTCTCCGGTGACCCCGGCTAGAAAGTGCGCAAACGTGTACATCAGGTGAGAACAGAATCGGGCTGGGATGTGATGCCCTCCCATGTTTAAAGAGCCTGCCAACACTCTGCGTGGGTTCACACATGACGAATGGTCAAGGGGACAGAGGGCTCCATTTTGAAATGGTGGCGGGTTGGCAGTGGGGCGGGGGGGTGAAGGTGCGCGTGGCAAACCCGAATTTAAAAGAAAAACTTACCGTTTCCGATGCGATCGCATCGTAATTGGTGGTGAGTAAAGTTCTCTCCGGGTTTCGCGCCTGGCAGCCGGCCTGATTGACAAGCTAGCTGCCGACAGGAGCTGCAATTCGAGGTGGGAGGGGGGAGGGGAGAAGAGAGAGAGAGAGAGAGAGAGAGGGAGACATTATCTGGTGCTGGAACGGAAGATCGGGGAGGGGGGAGAGAGGGGAAGATCAGGCGGGGGGGGTGAAGAGGGGGAGATCGGAGAGGGAGACATTGGACATCGGAACAGGGTGCAAAGGTAGGTTGATTTTGTGTATTAACTTCATGCAATGGTTTTTTATTTAATTTATTTTGATTCTTTTTGCCTTATCCGGCCCTTCACACCTGGTTTCACCAGGCGTGAATCAGAAGCCGTGGGAAAGCTGCCCGGGTAAGTTTAAAAATTGTTCTAATCACGTAATCTGTCACAGGAAAAATGCCTTAAGTCCCTCAATGAGGTGCATTTGGCTCTTCAACTGTCATCCCGCCGGCTTTAATTGCCAGTGGGACTTCCGGATTTGAGACGCCCACGCGCACACAGGTGCGTCCGTGGAGCACTCTGACGTCGGCGGGTTGGAACCGGGCTCCGAACCCGAATGGGATTTCCCCGATTTTCGGAGCCCCCCACCCCCAATGCACCCGCAATTTTCCGGGAAAATCGAGCCCAGAGTGTCAGTTGAACCTGTACCCCAGCGAGAGGACTGTGAACAAAGGATACTGTGAACTAATGAGATTATGGACTATTAGTGTGTTGGGGACCTACAGATACTGGCCTCACTATATGGACTGATGAGACTATGGACCACTGATCAGTACTGGGGATGAGGTTGTTTAATAATCAGACCTCCCGTGCCAGTACTGCAGCGTGTTACGAGGGCTCCTGCCCTACGGGCAGGATTTTGGAGTGGCACCCTGCTGTTCCTACAGGGAGGGGGTGGGTGTAGGGCCGGCTGGCTGAAGCTTAAATATTTGCAGATTTTCCTCCAATGCTGCTCCCTCGCTGGTCTGACCATATCCAAATGGCAATCGATCTCAAGTGCCAGGCAACGACCATCTCCAACAAGGGAGAGTCTAACCACCTCCCCTTGACATTCAACGGCATTACCATCGCCGAATCCCCCACCATCAACATCCTGGGGGTCACCATTGACCAGAAACTTAACTGGACCAGCCACATAAATACTGTGGCTACAAGAGCAGGTCAGAGGCTGGGTATTCTGCGGCGAGTGACTCACCTCCTGACTCCCCAAAGCCTTTCTACCATCTACAAGGCACAAGTCAGGAGTGTGATGGAATACTCTCCACTTGCCTGGATGAGTGCAGCTCCAACAACACTCAAGAAGCTTGACACCATCCAGGACAAAGCAGCCTACTTGATTGGCACCCCATCCACCACCCTAAACATTCACTCCCTTCACCACTAGTGCACCGTGGCTGCAGTGTGTACCATCCACAGGATGCACTGCAGCAACTCGCCAAGGCTTCTTCAACAGCACCTCCCAAACCCGCGACCTCTACCACCTCGAAGGACAAGAGCAGCAGGCGCATGGGAACAACACCACCTGCACGTTCCCCTCCAAGTCACACACCATCCCGACTTGGAAATATATCGCCGTTCCTTCATCGTCGGTGGGTCAAAATCCTGGAACTCCCTTCCTAACAGCACTGTGGGAGAACCATCACCAGACGGACTGCAGCGGTTCAAGAAGGCGGCTCACCACCACCTTCTCAAGGGCAATTAGGGATGGGCAATAAATGCCGGCCTTGCCAGCGACGCCCACATCCCATGAACGAATAAAAAAATAATGTGGCCTTGTGGGGCCCACAGCCGCACTTACCGCTAGCCATACAGGGGATAGAACTGGCAGGAGTTTTGGCTGGAGCCCAGGATCCCAGCAGTCCTGCCCGCAATGGTGATGCCATAACGGAGGGAACACAGGCGGATGAAGTGCCCAGCCCCTCCGTTGGAATTTGTTTCAGGAACCAGAAAGGGGGCGGGGCCCCTCCACTCCCAAAATGTCTCCCCCCGCCCCCCTCCAAAATGTCTCCCCCCGCCCCCCTCCAAAATAGGACAATTTCTATGCTTCATAAACCGAAAGAGAAATGGGATGGCTGGGTTTATTTTCTTGAGGTCCTACTTTTTATTCTGGTTTTGATGGTGTCTGTGCAGGAGGCTGACAGAACAATAGCACCAGCATTGAATGGGAGCACCCCTTCACTGCGTGGCCCCCCCCAACTCCCCAACCTGATGTTACTGTTCACTTGACTGATACATTTTGCCCTCAGCTACTTGTTTCATAACTGTAAGATTTCACACTCAGTTGTGGGAATGCCAATATTGGGCACTGTGCCATTGTTTCTCAATCGTCTTTGGGGCTGTGCATGTGGGACACCAGTGTGATTTAATGGTGCTGACTTGGTGTAAACTAAGGCGTTGCCTAGCTCTGATTTAAAAAAAAACACCATGGTCTCAAGTGAAAGGACAGATTAAATTATTCAGAGCCTCCCAATCAGCAGGGACCTGTCCCTCTTAATGGGCAAATCTCTAAGCAAACTGGATCTGCCGTTGGCTTATTGTGTAGCACTAATTAATGGCCTGTACACAGTCTGTGTCCAGTTCACTGCTATAAACCTATATTTAAGTTTAAAAGCAGCACAGAGCTGCTTATTTTGCAGAGGGAGTTTTCACTACTTGTTTTCTGCAGAATAGGAATTATTGTATCTGTGTGGCAGGCTCTAAATGCAACACCCTGTGAGGCTGTTACAGTTCCAAAAAATAGTTTTAACCCTTCCTTTATTGAATAAATGGGAGCTCTGCACAGTTTGTACAATACTAGCAGCGTCTGATGCTTCAGCCCTTACTCTGCTTAACAAGCGGGCTCCTCTGTTTGATGAGCGAGGCCATGGTGAAAGTCCATAAGCAAGGTTCCTCTGACCTTCTGGGCAAGGAGGATATTGGATATCAGGTACAAGGACTGAGCGACCAACACTGAAGTAATGAGAAGTAATGCAGAGTGTTATTGTGAGATTGCAAAGGGCAGAGCACATGTGCTGTATGGTTGAGGATCTGCACTGTTAGGAGGTCATGGAATGGCTCCCAGTTGGAAAGATCATGTGGAAGGACAAACCTGAGTTGATGATGTACAGGAGGAACTGAACGGTAGAGTGACAATCGGCAGACAGTCCAGGGGAGTTGACGAGTGCTGAGACCTTGAGGGGTCTACGTCCAGTCAACTGATTGACTAGACTGGCCTCGTAGGGTTAGAATCCATTGCTTGTGCTTTGAACTCTTGGCCCCTGGAGTAATCCAGAACTGGTTTAGCACAACAAGTATGGCAACTTTTGAAGGATGGAGTATGTCGAAGGAAGATGGCAAGTTGTTGGGATAAATGGTTCAGATAGGGGCTTTTACCAGGAGGGAAGCTGTTGTACTTAATGGCGGTGTGCAAGCCAATTGCTGTCCTTTTTGGAGCTGTTTTTGAGGACTTTTTAAAAGTGATCTTGCTTCTATACTAGAGTGCTGCTAAAAAGATGATGTCAGTCCTGTAACCCAGTGTCATGCAGTTGGGTTGTTTATATGAGGAAATTCCTAACGGGGCCCCTTTTGAAACATTTTTAAGTGGTCATCTTTGGGATTGAATGGAATGGTTTACTTAAAATCATGGCAATGTTTAAACACTGTAAATCAAAATATGCCCTTAATGTCCTTTCATATATTTTTTTGAAAGTCTAACGGTTCCCTCAATACCTCAGTAGGGCAAATGCACCATCAGATTGGTACTGAGTCTCACACACACACACACACACACACACCCATAGTTCCCAGGCTCAGTCTCTGGTCTGTGTTGCATTAACTGATCTCAGCTCGGTCAGCAGTTGAAGAGCGACAATTGGACCTAGTGACCCTGGACTGGGGGAGGGTGGGGTGTGGCCTTAATCAGCCAGGCTTCCTACTCCTCCTGATTGTCACCCAGTGATTCCTGTTGGAAGGTGCTGCTTTTCAAGAGGTTTTAGAGATTGCCCCATTGATATTGCAGACAGCACAGGCAAAACTTTGATGCCACCTTGCTCTCCCATGCAACTGTTTCTTTCCCCCCTACTGTCTGCTCTTTGTTTACTGGCAAGAGAAGATCCTCCTGATGGAGGCAAATAAAAAAACCAAGCCCCAAGACAAAAATGGGTGAAAGCCATTTCTTTTCCTGAATTTTCCCTCTTTATTTTGACGTGAAACTTTTCAACCAATTCTCAAGTCTTGGACTGGACAGAAAGAGGCAAAACTGCCATGAGGAGTCGGCAGGCCCATTTTGAATTAGGCAAGGTTCATGACGGACTCTGCTATGCCCATTTTACTCCCAGAGTGAGCTTGATCCAGTCAAGAGGTTATGTGTTCTTCCATTTCAGTGTATTTTTTTCTCGAAAAAGGCAGATTTATTGTGGGTTGCCAACCCTCCAGGATTGGCCTGGAATCTCCAGGAATTAAAGATTAATCTCCAGGACACTGCTGCGAGCAAAACCCGGGAGAAAAATCATAGGGGCGTTAAAAAAACATGTCTTTGAACGCTTTCATTTATAAAAGTATTGGAGATGGGTAAAAAGACTGTTTGACTGGGCGAGGCGGTTGGAGGCAGGAGGTCATGTGATGAATCCTTCAGGAATATGTCCAACCAGAGTTGGCAATCCCTATATAAGAGTGGCTCCTTAATCCAGGTCCAGGCTTCATTTTGCCCTCCTTGCCACCAGGCCTCGTGTGTTTTTGAGGAAAATGGAGGAAATGTATAATATTTGGAGGCAGTTAAATGGTCAATAGAGGGTCTGGGTACTGAACCCGAACCGACAATCTCTGTGTACTGCACATGACCTCACCACCTCTCCAGTCCGGCTGCAGAAACCAGAGCAAAAAACCACCTGTATGGAGCGGGTTGACACGATTTTTATTGGCATCGTCCTCAAGATAATTTTCTTTCACACAGGAAACCATAAAATAAGGAGTTAGGGGTTCTTCTTGTTAAAATGTCATTCATTTACCTCACTGCGTGCAGGCGTGTCCCACAGCTGGGTTTTTAATGAAACGTTTAGGGTTATCACATGCTAAAATCCTACAGTGCCAGGCCTGAATAGAGGCTGAGAATGAAACTGGTTCCCTGTAGGTCTCCTTCTTGCAGGCTTTTAAAAGCCGAACTTTGCATTATCTAGCTAATTCTTGATTCACATAATTTTTTTCCCCCACTCTTCAGCCTTGCTGGTGTTCTACACTCTGGGCCTCGACCTTTCACCTTGGTTTCTCAAAGGGAAAAAAAAGGGTGATCTTTAAATACTGTAGTTGCCATAAATGGGTGCCTTTGCTTTTGCCTGTTGGGAATTCCATTACTGGGGCTTCTAGTTTCAATAAGGGTTTGTTCATACTAGTGATTGGCAGCGTCATTTGGAGATTGGCACAACCCCTGGAGAAAGGGTGCGACTGGCTAAAAATGGTGCTGGAGAATGGAACATTGTCGTAGTTTGGGCACACCAGCATTCCCAGGTCAGATCCACCACCAATGCAGAATAAAGTTCCTACCGTCTGCCCTGACGATGTGCCTTGGCCCCAGCCCCAACGGAGCACCTCCTACTCCACCAATGCAACATTGCAACATTTCCCATTCTCCACACCAGCCATCCCGTGCTTCGCTTGAGTGACATTGCTAATGTTAGTGCCAATTTATGGGACAGTTTTGTGCTGTGGGTTGGCACTGCCAAAACTCACTTCAGATAGGGCGCGTAGTGAGCAGAGCGTAAAGACTTTTGT
Source organism: Heptranchias perlo (assembly GCF_035084215.1). NCBI lineage: Eukaryota > Metazoa > Chordata > Chondrichthyes > Hexanchiformes > Hexanchidae > Heptranchias > Heptranchias perlo. Next base: position 10,521,291 of record NC_090370.1, read on the forward strand.
CCCATCGGTCAGGGCTCGGTTCAAACCTGAGTCCCAGGAGTGAAGGCCCCAGTATACTGAATCACAAAGCCACTCAGTCTCCCAGATGGGATTTATTCGAACATGGTACTAATCACTTTAAGTGAGGTAACTTCACCTGCTTCAGAAAAAGAAGGGGCTGAACATAAGACCTCAGACAGGGTCTACAAATCAACGTGAGGAGGAGGGTGGGGTAAGGGAGGATTGGTGTAGGCCTCTCAGCCCTCCTAGTCAATTTTGACCCTAATATGCCTGATGAAAGCTCGCCACAATCGACCTGCTCATCGACAGCAGAAGGCCACGTGGTATTTCTTCATTTTTAAATGTAATATTTCCCTCCAGTAAAGGTCGTGTGACCAGGCTTCCTCAGCAGATGTTACCCCTATTGGTGCTCGAAATCTCTTCGTCCTGTCGAGGCACCTGATCAGCTGATGCTGCAGCCTGGGATGTGGGGGAGAGAGAGAGGCCAGCACTGGTGGTATACAAAATATGTGGTAGAGAATCTCGATGCCAGCTTCAGAAATTCTCTGAAATCTATTGCACACAAGAGGTGATTGTTGATAATGTCCTGCTTGCATTGTGCACTTTTTTTTTGGAACAAAAAACCCATTGTGGGCCTTGCAGTATATGGCCAGAAAACGGCACAATATACTTTTTAAAGAAATCACGGTTTCCATCTCTTTCACTTCTCTAACATCAGCTGTAGTTGGTCCCACTGAGGCAGGAAACCGGATATAAAAAGGGCAAAACTCACTTGATTTCAAATCCAAATTTGTTTTGTGTTTTTCTAACCCCCTCCTCCTCCTCCCATCCCCCTTCAGTATTCCAGCCTTTAACCCTTTGAGTATTAACGGCGTGTCTCAGCCTTCAAAAGCACACGTCTGCTGCCCCAGAAGCTCGACACGACAGACGTCTGGGGACTGAGAGCACAATAATAAAACAACCCGAGAGAGAGAGAGAGAGACCTGCAGAACTTTGGAGGCTTTGATTAACTGTGAAAATTCAATCTTTTTGAAATTCTGTATGCCTGGAGTTGACTGTGTTGCTCTTTTAACTGCAGACTGCACGTAGTGGGAATTCAGCTGGCCAGACACTCCGACTAATGCATTGTACAGATGGGTTTGTGTAGAGTTCAAGTGGGGGGGTTTGCGGTTTCTGTGGTACAGTGACATTTACTTTGCAGTCAGTGAACTGGCCTATTCGTTTTTAATGTAGGATTTGTGCCCTTTAGATTGGGGATGACCAACCTTGGGGAGCTGGGGGCCACATGCATGCGTCAAAACCGTTTACTGGGCCGCATATCATTCCGCACCAGTGCATGACTGCCTTCCACACATTTTGTGTATTCATTCACGATCTACTCATATATATGTGGATGATGTTGCGATTATGACTGAAAACCAGCATTACCCCCCCCGCCCCCCGAACTTGAAATCCTCAGATAATTGTAGCACCTTTATTGCCATCCTTACTGAGTTTAGCTAACTCAGCATGGGCCAGGGATTGAACCTGGCACCTCTCCTATGTGAGGCAGGAGTTTCTGGTGCAAAATGGCTGCCCAATTTGCCCAGATAACAAGAGTGACTGACTGCACTTCAAAAGTAACTCGTTGGGGGGTAATTTTGACTTTCGGTGATGGTGTCAACCGGATGATAGTGAATTGGCCGCCCGTTACTCACTCCGCCCGATTTTTCCCTTTCATTGAGCCAATTCACACCATCACCCAAAGGTAAAATGACTCCCAACATTGAGCCGTGTTGGTGGGATACCAATACACATCCAAGGCTTCTTACAATAGAAGTACACCATGTAGTGTATTTACCTACTGAGGCGCTGGGCAGTCGATTAGGCCTTTTGTTTTTGGGGTAAGCCATGGAACAGACCAATCTCGAGTGTTGGATTAGTGACTGCTAACTACTTCAGAAGGAAAGTTAGCCAGCGGCCAGTGTGGACCTAACAGCTGAATCTTCCCCAGGACTCGCTTGAAGCTTTTCTTCATTGCTGTGTGATGTGGAGGAGTGCGTACGAAAGGGTAAGCGGGAGCAGTGGCCATGTTGAAATCCCATCAGTGAAGAATGGCCTCTGGGGGGAGATCATTTCTCGGTAAGAAAATCTGATGGATACACTTGAGGGTTTAGGCTGAAATGAGGGAGGAGGAAACGAGGCAAAAATAAAAGGTGTACACGCATGTGTGCGATATATCGACACACACACATATATACACACACATCACGGACTGGTTCTGAAGCTTTGAACCCCCTCGTGGTGCCTCGTTCTATTAGCCAGATACTTCTACCTCGTTTTTGACAGGTTTAAGCTGCAAGTGAGGTCGGTGTGAGACGAGGCTTGCAGTTTTCAACTCTTGTTTAGGCTACGCTGAAACTTCTGCTCCAAAGGGCAGAGCCAAAGGAGTTGAGATATTTGTAGTTTATTTAGGAAGCACTTTGGAAAAATGAATATTCCGCAGATTGTTCCATTTGTGTAATTGTACCTCATCCAATTGAGTGTCAAATTTATGCAGGGGTTACGCAATGGGTGATCAGCTTATTCTGGAAGATGCAAAGGAAATTCATCCTTCGAAAAAAGTAGGAGAAGGGGTTTGGGGTGGGGGGAGATGTTCAGCTGTGTTGCTTGCTCACAAGTTTGGACACAGAAAGTAATGACAATGATCAGAAATCCAGCTACATAGTGAGGAATAAAAGGTTATATTGCCACTTTTGTATTGATGCGAAACGGTTTTCGGCGAACATCAACAAAAGAATGGCAGTCTAACGCAGGAGATTACCGTGCCTTCTAAAGGCCTGAGATGTGAGACCTTTTCCAGGAGGCCATCGCACACAGGTTGGAGCTTTCAAAGAGTTTCAGTATAACTCCCGCCTGAAATGACTGAGGGGTAATTTTGACCTTTTGTCGACCGTGTGAAATGTGCGACATCAGCTCGGCCGCCCATTAAACATGTCTCCCTATTTTCGTTCCCGTTGGAAACCGGCCAATATCGCGTATTGCTTTAAGACAAAGTTGCAAATTGTGTTGCAGGATAATACGAACATTAAGGCCATTCCTTTGACTTTGCCTCCAATGACCCCAGGATGTGCCAACTTATGCCACCTCCCCACTGAGTGTACCGCAGTAGATGCTTTAAAGGGACAGGCCAGGTTAAACGCTGCTTCATCTTAACAGCTCAACAGGACAACTGTGCTGCAGGATCCCAGACAACCCGTGAGCAATGCCACGGGAGAACAGCTAGTTCTATTTTTTTTTAAAGGCAATACTGGTGAAAGATAAACGGGTCTAATTCTTTCATCTCAAGGATGGCGAGAGGGGTTTCGAAAGGCTGTACAAACCATTCGAGCTATGTCCTTGTACCAGAAGACTATTGGGGTTGCCTTGAATGAATGGCTGCCATAAAATGTCCGCTGCCATCAGGGCCCATATTGCTCATTTGAGTGTGCATGGTAATCTCTTTAGCCCCCTCATAAATTGAACTACTAATCCCATGTGTCTAGTAGGGCATATTGGAAAATGGGCAGCGTGCCCATGACTTTCTGAAGTGCACTGGTGGCGGGCAAGGCACTCTCAAAATTTTGGCCCTTAGTCTCCTCTTTTGTTTCATTTAAGGCTCCTTTATGTCATAAGTTGGGTATTGCTGGCTTTGCTGTGTAAAATTGTAATCAGCGACTCTGAATATCCTTCAATTTAACTGATAAATGGGTCTGGGTGGCAGAGTGTGTTTAAAATACTGGCTTTTCACCCTCGCCAGCTGGCTTTCAATCCATACCAGATGGCTGTTAACAGTTATAAGTGGAAGGAGTTTCAGTTGGCATCCATTCCCAAGAATAAAACTGCTCTTCCTGCAATTGGCACCATCTGGGGGAGGGGAACTTTGTTCATTGGTGCAGTAAGAGCCCAACAGTTTGTCTGAACCAGTGCCAACCAGAATTGTGCTCTTCAGAAAGAAGAATGGGCATTAGGCCTCTTCAGGTGGTGCACTGTATACCAGTGTGTGACTGAGCACAAGGGTCTCCAGGATACATTGCCAACGGATTGTTTAGTCAGATACGTGAAACTGTGAGACTCTGGTGCCTGGCAAATGCTCTACGAGTGGCAACTTTTTCCTCCTTCCCTCCGCCCATCAGCAATGATATTCTGGTTCTATTTTCTTGTGACAATCAATTGTTGCTAATATGTCAGCTTGGCTCAGTTGGTGGCGCTCTCACCTCTGAGTCAGAAGGTCATGGGTTCAAGTCCCACTCCAGGGATTCAAACACATAATCTCGATCGGTACAGTACTGAGGTAAGCACTGCACAGTTGGATGTGTCGCCTTTCAGATGAGACATTAAACCAATTCCCTGTTTAGGTAGACGAAAAAGATGCTGCAAAATTGTTTGTAGAAGAGCAGGGGAAGTGTCCTGGCTAACGTTCCTCCCTCAATCAACACCTCCAAAGAGAGATGAGCTGGTCATTTATCTCATTGCTGTTTGCGGGACCTTGCTGTGTGCAAATTGGCTGCTGCATTACAGCAATAACTACACTCCAAAAGTAATTATTTGGCTATGAAGTGCGTTGAGATGTCCTGAGGATGTGAAAGTCGCTATATAAATGCAAGTTTGTTCTTTTTATTGTTCACTTGCAATATAGGGTGTAACTGCGGCCAGCCGGGTTTACAAATGGGGGAGGGTATCGCGCAATATTTCTTTGCCTTTTTACAGGTGGCTGCCTTTAAGATGTTGTTACAGTTTATGCGAGGCAGATTTGTTGCCCTGGCTGAGTGGGCGGCTGCACTACATGGTGTGGTGCTGAGGCACACAGGTAGGGAGGGCCTCACCCTCCATCCCGGGTATGAATTGAGTCAGGTGGCTGATGGGGAAGGATAAAACATCAGCCAGGATTCCCGAACCTAATCGCCATTTATTAGTGGCACAAACTTCAAGGGAAGGCATGTGATTCGGGGCTCACTAACGCTTTTAAAGGGGAACTGGTACAATCTCTGTTAAGAGGGACTGAGGATTAGAGAGATATTTGACAATGCTACTTTGATTTTTTTTTCCCCAGGGACTTCAGGGAAGGAAATTAATGTCCCCTACAGTGGTTGATCAACCAATGGTGTGGAAGGGAAGCCCATGATAGAATAATCATACAGGACTCTGGATGGAGCAGGACTGATGGGCTGAATGGCTTTTTCTTGGGTTATGCAATGAGGCGTAAGGGTGGATTTCTAGAGTGGACAGGAAGGATCAGGGTCAAACTCGCACATGAGAAGTCACCATTTGGGTGGGGTAGCAGGATTCAGGAGAGCTGGGGAGGAAGTTGGAAATAAAAATTGAATTTCATGTTGCGTGGCAGTTGTGATTTGACTTTTAGTGAAGATGTACGCGAAGAATGTACATCATTTTGACTGCATCTAACGCACTGGTGTGTTCTCAAGTGGGACTAATGTTAATCCAAAGATTGTGGAGTGTTATAATCAATGGGTTACTTAGTTCACTAATCTGTTGTTAAGTCCTTGTGACCTTTCAGTCCAGGGCTGTTGCTGATTGCTCCTGTTAAGTTACATCATATTTGCCCTCTCTCCATCACATGCATTTTTGTAACGTTCCTCTATCATTCAGTGCACAAGTGCGCACACCCACACCTTTACCTGCCTTTACAGTCATGATCAGCACTGTTTCTGGTTCTGATTTCTGGGGTTAGCTACGGTGATGCTCATGTCTCCCTGCGCTCTAGGTTCTTTAAAAGAAAAAAAGAAAGAACTTGCATTAATATCGTACCTTTCACGGTCTCAGGATGTCCCAAAACGCTTCACAGCCAATTATGTACAAATCTTTGCAAACCTTTGGTTTCCTAAGTCTTACTACAGTTGTACAGGGCTTTAGTGAGACCTCACCTGGAGTACTGTGTACAGTTTTGGTCTCCTTATCTAAGGAAGGATATACTCGCCTTAGAGGCGGTGCAACAAAGGTTCACTGGATTGATTCCTGGGATGAGAGGGTTGTCCTGTGAGGAGAGATTGAGTAGAATGGGCCTATACTCTCTGGAGTTTAGAAGAATGAGAGGTGATCTCATTGAAACATACAAGATTATGAGGGAGCTTGACAGGGTAGATGCTGTGAGATTGATTCCCCTGACTAGAGAGTCTAGAACTAGAGGGCATAGTCGCAGGATATGGGGTCGGCCATTTAAGACTGAGATGAGGAGGAATTTCTTCACTCAGGGTTGTGAATCTTTGGAATTCTCTACCCCAGAGGGCTGTGGATGCTCAGTCATTGAATATATTCAAGACTGAGATCGATAGATTTTTAGACTCTAGAGGAATCAAGGGATATAGGGATCAGGCAGGAAAGTGGAGTTGAGGTCAAAGATCAGCCATGATCTATTGAATGGTGGAGCAGGCTCGAGGGGCCGTATGGCCTACTCCTGCTCCCATTTCTTATGTTCCCTCTGTTCTGGCCCAGCGCCCCTTCTCCCTGTTCTACCCAATAATGTCTTAGTCAAGGGAAAGTTTGTGGCACAAGGGACCGAATGAGTGAATTAAATTGGGTTTAGGGGAGAAGGAAAAAGGTGAGAGAAACAGTCCTCCTCTCAGTTGGAGGCATCTTTATGTTGGTTTTCACCAGTGCAGTGGATGGGTTGCATTGCAGGAGCAACGTACTTTGGGTACAAAATGCTTGTTGGACAATAGGCCCAAAAGCACCTGAAGTATAATTATTTATACTCCTGACCAGGCATATAGGAAACTGAGCCACACAACACAGCAGTGTGACTTTTGCTTCTGAAAGTAGCGTTGTGAGAGGGTGGCTAGATGCCAAATATACGAATCAATCAACAGTTTGAGGGTGAAATTTCTCCGGTCAATAATTTTAGCAAAAAAAAGTCGACGTGAACACACAGAATGGGATTCATCATTTTATACTCACGCTGACTTTGTTGGTAAGATTATCAGCAGAATTTCAAAATATTAAACTAGATTTCTTCAGAATAGTGAAATGTGACTGGGGGAAAGAAGAAACACTTGCATTTATAGAGCACCTTATCACATCTCCGAGCTTTGCGTACTATGACTTACTCTGAAGTGCAATCACTGTCGTTATGTGGGCAAATGTGGCACACAACAAGATCCCACCAGCAGCAATGAGATAAATGACCAAGTTAATCTGCTTTATGATGTTTGAGGGATGAATGTTGGTCAGGACACCGGGAGAATTCCCTGCTCCTTGAATAATTCCATGGGATCTTTAACGTCCACCTCAACAGGCAGACGGGGCCTCGGTTTAACATCTCATCCGAAGGACGGCACCTCCGACAATGCAGCACTCCCTTGGTACTGCACTGGATGTCGGCCTAGATTGTGACTGAATTCCGATTCAGAGTTATATCTGTCCAAGCATAACATGTCTTGATCAAACTATTTAGACGTTTGTTAGATATCAGCTGTGTAAACCAGAGGCTCCCTTTGTATTAAAGATACTTCTGCTTCTTATTCTTTCAAACTGCGATTTCTTCAAAATGAAGCCTTTAAAATTGCATAGCTGAACTGTGGCCAGTCGTGTAAACAATTGAAAATTCAAAAATCTTTGCTGTCAACAACATTTCAGACACACAGAACAACAAACCCACAAGTCTGGAATGGTGAGTGAGAATATTTGTAAGAATCTGTCCCAAATTTTGTACTCTATATTAATATTTTGGCCTTTGTGCTTCTCAAAGTGATTGGGAATTGGAAACCCTTTTACAGTTTTGCACCCGATGTTGTCACCAAACACTCCCCATCGTCTGGTATTGCGCAGTTCAGATAAAACTCCCTCTACATTGTTCTAACACTGTGCCTTAATCCCAACCTCAAACCAGTATCCTCACAGTGTGAAATTTCCAGGGCCCACACCAGCCGGTCTTTCTCATCTCTCTGATCTTGCCAGTTTAATGTCATATGGTTCTGAATTATAAGCAGCTTTTTAAACTGTGTGGCTAAATCCAATAGGAAATAACTGCAAGTATCCTTTCAATGTGTTAGCATGGCTGATCAATGCCTTATATAGGGCCTGTTTCGCTTTATAATCAAATGTGCTTGAGATGTGTCTGTGATGGGCTATATTTGGAATACATGAGCAATCTTGGGCACTCTGTCCTCAAAAGGGCAATGATGCATTGGAGAGAGTTCAGAGACGAGGGACCAGGATGATTCTGGGGTGTAAAATGCTACGGTAGAAGAGAAGCTCACGGAATTGTACTGATGGGACACGGGCTTTAAATGACTGACTGACTCGGACTGTTGCGGCCAATCTCTGCGCCCCTCCCCCGCCTGTAGAAGCTCCGCCCCCGCCCAGGATGTGTCAGGTTTCCATTATAGTGCAAACCAAGCCCTTATTTCCAGTACTATGTCCTGGGAGGAAAGAGTTTCCCAAAAATATTATGTTGAGTGATCCTATTGGTTCCCCTTCCCCTCCTAGCAATTATTTTATTGGTGGTTTTCATTTGCCCCTTTCCATTGGTACAATTCCCCACCTATTCATTTGCGGTTGTTGATGCTTTATGAAATCGAGCCAATCAGGATTCAAGTGTGATACACAGATTTGCATATGCAGCGCCTGAGGTGTGACACTCAAGCGCGAGGGACTAAATGCTCGACAGACGCACTAGACCTGTGTGTATGTGTGTGCATGTTCCCAGGGAGTAATGTTCACACATGACCTCCGAGCACAGCTTTCTATTTACTCTGGATGGTGCCACTGCTCCTAATTAGGCCTGTTGGAGGTCAGAGACCCACCATTCCCGTTGTTAAAAGGGAGGGAATCTGGCTCCGTGGGGTTAGTGTTAAGTAGAGATGTTAACCACGTGTGTGCCAAACTCCCAATTCTGAGATGATTCCAGCATAATTGTGTAGAACACCAAACACTGACTGGATGCCCCTGTTGAAAGTCAGTAAAAATGTTGGATCCTTTATTGGGGATCTGAATCTTTTCTTTTGGTGCCAGTGAAGTGTTTGCAATGATGGTTCCTGAGGTGCGCTTCTCGCTCAGCTGGCCGCAAGCTGAACGGGAAACTCGTGAGACTTGCTACGACTGGCCGCAAGCTGAACGCAAAAGTCCTGAGACTTGCTACGACTGGTAGCCTGTAGGACTCGCTGAAATGATTTGCAGCTGGCTGTGCACGAGCCGTGTTTCTGGAACTGGCAGCGCCAACACCCCATTGATTGATTGCCACTCCATATAAAAGCGTTGCCTATTGCCACTCATGGAGATTGTACAGTAATATTACCCTTTGCTGAACACCTTACCAATGAGTTTGCTGAGGCTCTCATTCATCATTGAAGCTGTAAAGATTTTCAAAGCACTTGGTGACTCCCACCATCAACATCCTGGGAGTCACCATTGACCAGAAACTTAACTGGATCATCCATATAAATACTGTGGCTACAAGGGCAGGTCAGAGGTTGAGTATTCTGTGGCGAGTGACTCACCTCCTGACTCCCCAAAGCCTTTCCACCATCTACAAGGCACAAGTCAGGAGTGTGATGGAATACTCTCCACTTGCCTGGATGAGTGCAGCTCCAACAACACTCAAGAAGCTCGACACCATCCAGGACAAAGCAGCCCGCTTGATTGGCACCCCATCCACCACCCTAAACATTCACTCCCTTCACCACCGGCGCACCGTGGCTGCAGTGTGTACCATCCACAGGATGCACTGCAGCAACTCGCCAAGGCTTCTTCGACAGCACCTCCCAAACCCACGAGCTCTACCACCTAGAAGGACAAGGGCAGCAGGCACATGGGAACAACACCACCTGCACGTTCCCCTTCAAGTCACACACCATCCCGACTTGGAAATATATCGCCGTTCCTTCATCGTCGCTGGGTCAAAATCCTGGAACCCCCTTCCTAACAGCACTGTGGGAGAACCTTCACCACACGGACTGCAGCGGTTCAAGAAGGCGGCTCACCACCACCTTCTCGAGGGCAATTAGGGATGGGCAATAAATGCCGGCCTCGCCAGCGACGCCCACATCCCGTGAACGAATAAAAAATTAAACTGCAGATTGGGAGCATATTACGTAGACATATTAGTGAGACTTTCTCCACATACTGAGGAGATTTGAATAATAACCATTTCAGTTGGTTCGAACCAGTTCACAAACACGTCTCAAATTTGAGTCAAAGTATTGAATTTTGTTTTGATTGAGCAACCTGTTCAAGGGGAAACAGTCAAAGTGCGGGATACCAGCAAGGTAGAAATGAGAAGAAGAGATAAATGGAGAAGTACTGGTTAGGAGAGGCCAAGGTTGGGTTTGAAAAGCTTGTAGATTGTCGAAGGAAAGGGAGACTGAGGGAGGAGTTCCACAGTTTTGAGGTCCTGGGAAAGAATGAGTTAAGAGACAGGATAATCTCCACACGGTGAAGATGCAGGGAGGAAAAGGGTGTGTAAGGATGTCCTATTTGCAGCTGAAGAGGAACAAGGGAGGAAAGTTCAAAGGAGCACTGACCAAAGTAGTGTTGATAAAATAGGGAATGGTAAGAGGCTGTGATGGAGAGTGAGCGGTTGGAGGGTAAAGGTGAGAGAAGGATCGGCTATCAGATGACGAGCCTTGTATATATGACCAAGGGATGCTATAGAAATGTTACAATACTTAAATAGCAACCTGCTGGTAAAATTATGGAGCTGTGACTTCAGTGATGAATCATTACAATGCACCTGCTTCCTGCATGATCCTCCTAGAGTAGCTTTTTTGATGAGGTTTTTGCTTTTGAATTGTATGCCAGTATATTCTGCAGTTTTTAGGAAAGGTAAAGAAAGAACTTGCATTGATATAGCGCCTTTCACAGCCTCAGGAGGTCCAAAAGCACTTTACAGCCAATGAAGTACTTTAGAAGTGTAGTCACTGTTGTAATGTAGGAAACACAGCAGCCAATTTGCGCACAGCAAGATCCCACAAACAGCAACGTGATAATGAGTAGATAATCTGTTTTTAGTGATGTTGGTTGAGGGATAAATATGGGCCAGGACACTGAAGAACTGCTTCAAAATAGTGCCATGGGATCTTTCACATCCACCTGAGAGGGCAGATAAGGCCTCATCTGAAAGACAGTACCTCTGACAGTGTAGCACTTCCTCAGTAGTGCTCCAGTCTACTAGAGTTGGACTTGAACCCACAACCTTCTGATTCTGAGGCAAGAGTGCTACCCACTGAGCCACAAATATATAGCTAAGTTTTACATAGTGGTAGTTGTGTGAAGCCTGTCCCCTCTCCCCCCCTCCCCCTCCCCCCTCCTCCTCACCCACTCCCACTGGCTCAGTTGCTGAAGACCTCACTTTCCCAATAACAAAATTCAGACGCCACAGGTATGTTTAAGAGCCAGAGTGTCGCAGATGCATAAAACATGGCCATTTGATGACAGATTAGCAGTTTTTTTGGGTACCACCTACATTGTTAAACAGTTTATGCATTTTTAGTGCAAGATGTGGCGTCTGGTCATGTCCCATGCATAATTCTAATCAGTCGACGTTTCAATATGGTGGGACAGCGGGGAGCTTGAGGCACTTTGGGACGTTCTAAAAATAGATTCGGTTGCGAACTTCAAAGCCCCTCACTTGATTGAACGTCGCAAATGGGGAGATTGGGCAAGTGTCAGATGGCATCTGGTGCGAACACTAATCCTTTGATACTCCAGTGTGTTCCCTCTCCCCCTCTCACGCTAAACCCCAAAATGTCTGTGTGATTTTGCAGACGGCACAACAGGACTGCAGAAAGATATCAACAGAAAAAGGGACAGTGTCGGGATCCAGAATTTACAGGCAATTTGCTCACAGTCTGAGCTTGGGGATCATTTTTTCTTTAATTTTCTACAGCTGCGTTTTTGTTTTCTTTGGCTGCTCCCCTCAAATTTCTTTCATTTCTTTTTATTATTTTTTTTAAAACAAGACTACTGTGCTGTCTGGGCTCTGCTCTGTTAAAGCTGCAGCATTAGATAACCTGGACTTAAGCTTTTGAGAAAAAAAAAGTTAATGCCACACCTCAGCGCTATTTTTGTTTTAAAATCCTCCTGTAAACCCGAAAGCAATCATTCGCCATGAAACAGTAAAAATGTCATTTAGTCTGATTTACAAATGCCGGAAGATCTTTAACACATTGCGGGGAGGCCTGTTAAGACTCTACATTGGTGTGTGTGGGAGTCCGAATAACAGCTAAAAATGTAGGAGTTTAGTAATGCTCCTGTTGTAAAATATTGGCCTCTCCAGAGCGCCTGAGTTTGAATTCCTGTTTTTACAGTTGAGGAACTATTCCCCAGGTGTTCTCGTGGAGCAGTGTGCTGGAATAGCAATGCCCCCTGTGATATATCCCTCTGTGCAGCCTCCTCCCCAGTCATGTTTCTTCCTGTTGTTGATCCGATCGAGGGGTGGAGACCCGTAATTGCCATTGCTGAACAGAAGGGAATCTGGCTTCGATCTTTTAGTTGTAACCATGGCCTTGACCAAAGCTCGCAAGCCCCAGGAAAATGTGGGTCCCCTTTAACTCCAAGTCTCTGGAGGCCACGTCATATATAATATTGGGGTGCTGCCAACAGTGGGAGGTCTGTGTGTCTGCCATCATTGGCCATAGATAAACATTTGCACAGGCTCAGCAGGAAACTGCATGCCCTCTTGGTCTGGGAAGGGACATTGCCTGAAAAGTGAATTAAAATAAGGAGCAGGGAGATGGGGAAATAAACCTTAGTCGGGTGGGTTTCACCTGGTTCAGTGGATGAATCACTTTGCAGGATTGATACACTATGGGTACGAAAGGCCCATGTGCATTGATCAAACATGATTTACATACACGTGATCAGGCATTTGTGTAGGGCATTGAATCAAGCAACAAAGTACTGTGGTTTTTACCTCTGATAGTAGCACTTACCACTTTGTTATGGCTGTATTATGCACTCTTGTTGGAGTAGGGAACAAAGCTGGTTGAAGCAGGGAATGACAGCTAGTTCCTTCCAATCATAATGTTGAATCACGATCGATCTTTGGATAGCCAATTTATGAGGCAGAGAAGTCAAACCTTCAGTGCTCCATCTGAATATCCGTATGCCTTTGGTGTCATGAATGTTGAAAAATACGGTTCCTTTAAATCATTGCCCCTTTAAATCTCATGGTTTCCAGGAAGTAGTTAAATACAAGAAATGTAGTTCTGTTCAGGGTCTTGCATGGAATTGCATAGAATTTACAGTACAGAAACAGGCCATTCGGCCCAACAGGTCCATGCCGGTGTTTATGCTCCACACAAGCCTCCTCCCACCCAACTTCATCTCACCCTATCAGCATATCCTTCTATTCCTTTCTCCCACATGTATTTATCTAGCTTCCCCTTAAAGGCATCTATGCTGTTCACCTCAACTACTCCTTGCAATGTTTAAATTGGGAATGGGCCACTTGAAATGGATTTCTGTGCTAAATGGCTTTCCAGGATAACATTTCAGTTATTTTTACAATCAATGTCTTGGTTTTGATGTCTTTATTTCATGGACATGAATGTGTGGTCTGTTTTTTGTTTGTTAAAAATGGCTCCCAGTCATGCCTACAACTGTCAGGTGAGCTCATTTATGTCTTTGTTCCATGCCTCAGTGGCATTATTTGATACTTAAGTTTGTAATTTTGGACATCAAAAGAAATTTCAGCTTAAAACTCGGTGTTCTGCAGCTCATGAAGTTCATTTCAGAAAAAAAGATTGTGCTGGAGAGATAGGGGAAAAAGGAAGATTTCCAGTATCACCAACACTTCCAGTTCTGACGCAGTGTCCAAGCAAGAGTGTTAAGGCAGTACAGAAACAGGGCTGAAGATGCCACTTGGGCACCCAGTCAGGAGTCCCTTTGAGAATGGTAAGTGTCGGCAGCATTAGCTCTGTTTGCAGTACATCGTGAAGCAAAACTGAGTGTTTGTTTATTTTCACATCTTCATCTTCTCTCTGGGCATTGCTGAGGACGTATATGATTGACAATTATACTCTTCCAGTTTGCCTCTTTCTGATGCTTCAATGTGTTCTTTGAATCGTGAATAACTACATTAGTTAATTTAGCCTATAAAAGTACAATTCAATTTAATATTCTGCTATACTTTGCATCTGTCTTTGGCAGCATCTTCTTCCTTGGTAAAGTCACAGTAAGTGAAGAGGTAGTTGAGATACTGGATGGGCTAAAAATTGATCGAGGAGGTACTAGAAAGGCTAGTTGTACTTAAAGTAGATAAGTCACCCGGTCCGGATGGGATGCATCCTAGGTTGCTGAGGGAAGTAAGGGTGGAAATTGCGGAGGTACTGGCCATAATCTTCCAAACATCCGTAGATACGGGGGTGGTGCCAGAGGACTGGAGAATTGCAAATGTTACACCCTTGTTCAAAAAAGAGTGTAAGGATAAATCCAGCAATTACAGGCCAGTCAGTTTAACCTCGGTAGTGGGGAAACTTTTAGAAACGATAATCCGGGACAAAATTAACAGTCACTTGGACGAGTGTGGATTGATTCGGGAAAGTCAGCATGGATTTGTTAAAGGCAAATCGTGTTTAACCAACTTGATAGAGTTTTTTGATGAGGTAACAGAGAGGGTAAATGAGGACAATACAGTTGATGTGGTGAATATGGACTTTCAAAAGGCGTTTGATAAAGTGCCGCATGGTCGGCTTGTCATCAAGATTGCGGCCCATGGAATAAAAGGGGCAGTAGCAACATGGATACAGAATTGGACAAGTGACAGGAACAAATAGGAGTGGTGAACGGTTGTTTTTCGGACTGGAGGGAGGTGTACAGTGGTGTTCCCCAGGGGTCAGTGCTGGGACCACTGCTTTTCTTGATATATATTAATGACTTGGACTTGGGTGCACAGGGCACAACTTCAAAATTTGCAGATGACTCAAAACTTGGAAGTGTAGTGAACAGTGAGGAGGATAGTGATAGACTTCAAGAGGACATAGACAGGCTGGTGGAATGGGCAGACACGTGGCAAATTCAACGTAGAAAAGTGTGAAGTGATACATTTTGGTAGGAAGAACGAGGAGAGGCAATATAAACTAGAGGGCACAACTCTAAAAGGGGTGCAGGAACAGAGAGATCTGGGGGTATATGTGCACAAATCATTGAAGGTGGCAGGGCAGGTTAAAAAAGCATACGGGATCTTGGGCTTTATAAATAGAGGCATAGAGTGCAAAAGTATAGAAGTCATGATGAACCTTTATAAAACACTGGTTCGGCCACAACTGGAGTATTGTGTCCAGTTCTGGGCACTGCACTTTAGGAAGGATGTAAAGGCCTTAGAGAGGGTGCAGAAGAGATTTACTGGAATGATTCCAGGGATGAGGGACTTCAGTTACGTGGATAGACTGGAGAAGCTGGGGTTGTTCTCCTTGGAACAGAGAATGTTGCGAGGAGATTTGATAGAGGTATTCAAAATCATGAAGGATCTGGACAGAGTAGATAGAGAGAAACTGTTGCCATTGGTGGAAGGGTCAAGAACCAGAGGACATAGATTTAAGGTGATGGGCAAAAGAACCAAAGGAGATATGAGGAAAAACTTTTTTACCCAGCGAGTGATTATGATCTGGAATGCACTGTCCGAGGGGGTGGCGGAGGCAAATTCAATCATGGCCTTCAAAAGGGAACTGGATAAGTACATGAAGGGGAAAAAATTTGCAGGGCTACGGGTATGGGGTGGGGGAGTGTAATTAGTTGGATTGCTCTTGCATAGAGCTAGCACGGACTCGACGGGCTGAATGGCCTCCTTCCATGCTGTAACCATTCTATGATTCTATATCAATTTGACAGCATAGCACCAGATTACACGCAAACTAATAAGATGATTACTGCGCATGTGACAGTCCGTGGGTCATACATCTCTGTGTAGGACAACTTCTGGATTGCAAGTGATGAGATCCACTTATGGGAACTGCTGAGAAGCCGTTGAAAGGGAAAGCAGCACTTTAAGCAAAACCCAACGTGGTAATATCTGAGTACACGTGGAATCGCCTGGTAATGGGATTTGTGGCTTCAAGGGCTGTTATGTAATTGGTGGCTGAATTGAACGTTAGGATTTCTTGCCTCATTTATCCCCTGAATATTGTGGTCAGTTATTATATGGTGCTCTAGTGCTAGTTGGCAGCTTGGTTGATGTGTATAAACAAGTTATTTTAGTGGTTCATTCAAATTGGTCAACTTGATGCAAGTTCATTTGGGTCCAACGATATTTTTCTGTGCAATTTTGAAATATCAAAGATTAAGATTTGGACAGCAGTAATTGGACAGCCACAGGGGTGTCTCCATTTGTGGCTGCATGTTCTGGTGTTGGCCAGTTTAGTAAAACCAGGTCTTTGAACTCGTGTAGTCTATTTTTAGAGTGTCCCATGGAGCTTCAAACCTCTTGTGGGCCCTTATGACCAATGACTCAAAGAAAATCTCATTACCCGTATTTTATTTTCGTGCCACGACCTTGAGAACAACTTTGCTTCCGCAGGCACGAAGATTAGATGTGTCGCTTGATGGCTAAGAGGCCATTGACCATTTGAGACGCGGATTGCCAGGTTGAATCCTGTGCCCCAAAAGAAACTTTTTGTGGCTTCTGTGGTCACATTAGTCATTGAAATTTTTTTTGCGTTGTATTTGCTGGTTGTTCCTTTTCTGTGTAGGAGCAGTCACCCGTCCCACCCCATCTTGTGTTTCCCCTCTGATGCATGCTGTACAGCTGACAGGCCTGTGAGGCAGCCAGCAGTGGCAAGGAAACTCCCCAGTCACCGTGGCAACTGCGTTTCCTGGAAGAGAATGATCACAGCTGAGACTAACACACACTACTCCCCTCACCAAGCTGACGCACACCACATCTCAATTGTACCGTGAAGAGTCCTCCAGCCCCCACCCAAGAGCCAGTGTGAAATGGTTTATTTTCATCACTTTGAGGGGGTTTTGAGGTGTCTCGACCGACATTAACTCTGGCTCTTCCTTTTAGCACATGTCTGTAAAGATAAGAGGAAAAGGGGACCGAACAGTGCTTGTGTGTGTGTGTGTGTCCTTGCCTCTCTTTCCCCTCCCTAAAAATTGTGTGTGTCTATGTTCAAGCTTTGCTCTTTTGTGGATCTATTTCGACTGCAACTAGTGCTCTGAAACAATCTGACCTGTTAAGTGTCTGAAAATCTGGTCATCAGGTATAGATATCAAAAGTATCCATTCAAAAGGAAGAATAAAAGATGGAAGTAACTGGTGAGGTGCTTTGAGGATCAGTACTGAGAATGTTGCTGTTTGCATTGTATATCAGTGATTTGGTAATGGGGACAGAAACAAAATTCCAAGTTTGCAGATGATGCCATCCAAGGAGGCACTATGAACAGTAGGACCTGTAATAGATTGGGGAACTGGCCTAGCAAGTGGCCAATGTCATTGAATGTGGACCAATGCATTGAAAAAGGATAATAAACATTGGCAATATAAACTAAATTGGTGTTGTTCTGCTGGATACGACAGAGGCAAGGGATCTGGAGGGTACTGGCGGATAGGTCGCTGAAGCTATCAGCATGCGGCAGCAGGAAAGAGAGCAAATAGGATAGGAAGAGGTGTCACATCTCAAAATGTGATGCTGAGCCTGTATAGGGGAGCTGGTCCTGGGAGTACAATTCACCATGTTATGAGAAAGACATTCAGGTATTGTGCATTGAGGGGCAATTAAATTGATAGCTGGGATCAGTTCTCTGAGGTATGAGGAGAGGCTGGAGCTAGGAATGTTTACACTGGAGAAGAGGAAACTCAGGGGGTGATCTTCTAGAAGGATTCAATACCCTAAAGGGTACAGACAAGGTGAACGTCAATATATTTAATGCAGTAGCAGATTCGACAAGTGGGTGTAAGCCTCAAATTCAAAAGACTGTTTAGATTAAACTACTTTACACAGAGAGTGGTGAACATATGGAACGAACTGCCCAGGGGGGCAGTGGCGCTGACTATGTCAGCAAATCCAAGAGCGAGTTGGGTACGTACCCAAAGGTAACACTGATACAGAAGTATGGGAGGTTTGGTGCGGTGTAATATTTCCTAGCCACTGGGACCAACCAGAGTGACTGGAGTGTCCTTTACATTCCTAAGTTCCTAACCCCTCCAATGGCCCTATTTTGAATCAAAAAGCACATTCCCTACTGCCTGTTTTAAGATGCTATGGTATATGGAGGGGAGCAATTTGTACAGTAGAGATACCCAAATACTTCTCCAGGGCTGTCTTTCCCTTAGCAATTTTAGGCCCATTTTGTGAGCCAACACATTGTTAATGGCCTCTATTTTACCTCGTATACAGAAGAAAGAAAATTAAATAGATTCGGAAAATTACTAATGGTTAGTGTTGAATGTTGCCTTTCTGTCCTTTCTGTGTGTTGTTTTCTTCCCTTTAGTTCCCCTCCTTTCCTGAAAGTGCTGACTATCTTCCATGGGTGCTGATGCCATCTGGTACTAAATGCGAGGGTCCATTCTTCATGACTCAGCCTTAGCAGTGAGTAGGCAGGCTATTCAACTACAGGAGCATCACAGCCAAGGCTGAATCTATCCACGTGATCAGGAGTGGGAACCCTGACTTTTTTCTTCTGGGGCTGATTGTAGCATCCATACTGCTTTTTAGGCTAAGATCAGCAAACTCAGTGCAGACCGGTAATTAGAGTTGCCAACCCTCCAGGATTGGCCTGGAGCCTCCCGACCCGCAACCTGCCACGAACTTGCCTTCTTCCGGTTTAACTGCAGCGGGTTTGGAGGCATTCGATTAACCCGCTCTGGAGAGGCGGGTCCGTGATTATGATATTTAAACGAGGCTCCGTTCCTCAGATTTTGGGAGCCGTTCGAATTTAACGGCTGCGGGCCGGGTTTCCCAGGGCTCAGAAAACCCGGCAGCTAAAGGGAGGCGAGAACTGCCTGATCCAGCAGGTAAGTGCTTTTCCAGCGCTGCTTGTGGGCCAGGAGGAGCAGGAGTGCTTCCCCACAGCCCCCCCCCCCCAAGCAAATCATCTGCTGCGGTCGGCCGCTCCGCTGCCATGCACCGATCTTCTCCGGTTGCCGTGGACCGTCCCCTGCGGCCCCCGGTCGCGGCCTCCGACCACTGGCTTTCCCGCCTGGCATCCGGCCAGCCTCTCAATCTGGCCGGATGCCGGGTGGGAATCAGAGTTTAAAAAAACTGCAAATGAGGTCTTAAATTTGAGGTTAAATTTGGCAGGACTTCCGCGTTCCCGGAACTTCCGGGTTTCCCGGCTGCAGGCACTGAGCCCCCCCGCTCCCTCCTCGCCTCCCCCTAAATATCGGGGCCTTTATTTTTGCTTCCTCCTCGATATGCAACCAAGAAGATGGCAGAGGTCCTCGAGGACTTGGGTCCATTGATGGAGACCAGAGCTAATCTACTTGGGAGACATCCAATATTATGTCAAACATCATCAACTCCTGACTGGTTTCATTTGACTTGTTGGAACTTTTTTTTTAAAGTCAGGTTCCCGAGAATTAATTTTGGTGTTTTTGGCGACCAGAAGCTTTGGTCCAACACGAAAGTGTCGCTGGACTTTTAATGAATGCTAATAACTGACCCATGAAGTGCATCTGGTTTCTATTGTCTTTGCACCTTTAGGGAGGAGGAGTTAGTTAATAATCCAGCATCCCAGCCGGAATGATTTAGTGCTATGTTGCTTTTAATGGCGGAAGAACGGGCAAAAATTTACATCTGCATGTATGGATTATACGAGAATGTACTTCCTCCATTATCTGAAGTCGAGACTCTTTCTGAAAGGGAAAAAGAAAAGTACTGGCCCATTTGGTTTGTGTATTTTATATAAAAAAAAGTTCTGAATGGGCTTTTGTTCTCTGCACATACGGTTTTGTTTTCTGTGTGCTTCTGTCCTTAACCCTTGCAGTGCTACTTATGTTGCGCTAACCATGCTGTGTGTATGTTATTGGGAGTTGGGGCAGTGATTTAAAGAGCCAAAAGGGGGAGAGAGAGAGAGAGAGAGAGGGGAAATGTCGAGGGGGAGGAAAAGCCTTGCCTGAAGCAACTCCGAAATCTTCAATTTAATAAACAAAAATATTTGAATTATTCACGCATTGAATTATTTTTGAAATACAAAGGCTTTTGTTATGGAGCTCAGTGCAGCAGCTCTGCTGTGCGCTGATGAATGAACAGTTGATTTTGTATTTTGGTTGGTGTTGTTTGAGAGGGGAATGTTGGCCCAGGACACCAGGAGAGCTCCCCATCTCTTCTTCGATTAGTACCATGGGAATTTTTACAATCCACCCTCGATGTGGGGCTCGAGGGGGCACGTGCTCCTGATCGAGGGGCAAGAGTGCTGCCAGCGGAGTCCAGTTGTGCGAAATTCAGTTATCTTCCAGCAAACGAGCAGGCAAATGGACTAAAAGTGATGGCCACTATAGTGCTTTTGGACAAGGAGCCCTCCTGGTGCCAGTGATTTGTACAGCAAGGCATGGATTAAGAAAGAATTTGCATTTACATCGCATATCCTCCCTACATTTCAAAGTCGCAACCAATGAATTACTTCTGCCGTGTAGTCAGTGCGGTGTGCAAATCGGCTGCTGATAAAACACCAATGTCCCACAAACAGTGATGAGATGAATGATGACCCAATCTGTTGACCGATAAAAATTGGCCAGGACACCGGGAAGAACTCCCCAGCTCCTTTTCGAATAGTGCCATGGGATCTTTTACAGAGGGCAGACAAGGCCTCGGTTTAACGTCTCATCTGAAAGACGGCACCTCTGACTGCACTGGGAGTGTCGGCCTAGATTATATGCTCAAGTCTCTGGAGTGGGACTTGACCCCACGACCTTCTGACTGAGGTTACCCACTGACCCACGGCTCGCACTTACAAGATCATTGTACCAACACCGCCAAAAACAGATCATTTGATCGTTATCACATTGCTGTTTGCTGTGTGCAAATTGGCTGCACATTTCCTACGTTACGACAGTGACACCATTTCAAAAATACTTCATTGGCTGTGAGGCGCTTTGGGACATCCTGAGATTGTGAAAGGTGCTATATAAATGCAAGTTCTTTCTTTTATGACCTGACTCCTTAAGGACGTGTTACTGAAGGGGACGTGAGAGCTGTTTTATTCCAGCACAGTGTAAGGAATTAAGACTCGGTCGGGCCTGCACTTCCTATGGCAAAAAAAACTGCCTCAGGGATTTAGGAAAAAAAAATCAGTCCACCGCATGGTTTAAACTGAATCCACTTTTGTGAAGGAGACCAATGTCTCGCCATTTCTCTGCAGCAGCCAGCCATACACCTCCCTTGAGGGTTGTTCTCACTTCCTCTGGGAGAAAATAGGTCTAAGTAAACAGTTGAATTGTAACAGCTAAATTCAAAGACTACACAGTCTTCGCTTCAGATACAAGCACATAATTAAGGTTAAACCTTTGTGCTCTTTTTATGGAATACGTGGGGGCGGCCATTTTTGTTTCTTCCTCTATATATATATATATATATATATATATACACACATACACTGTCGGGGCAACATTAAATCATCAGAGATTATTATTGGACAAATCTCTTGAGTATATGTGCGGCAATAATCCAAAAAAAATGAGTCTATCCGAGAAATAAGAGAGAAACAACCGGCAATTTTAAATCGCCCTGCTTGGCGCGAATAGGGAGGGGCCTTTAAAATGGAGTGGCTCCATTTCCTGCACCATTGCCGCAGATTTTGGATTCAATCCCCCTGGCTTGGTGGTGATTCCCAGTCTCTGGTGTATATGTGAAGCTCGATTCCCAGTCTCTGGTGTATATGTGAAGCTCGATTCCCAGTCTCTGGTGTATATGTGAAGCTCGATTCCCAGTCTCTGGTGTATATGTGAAGCTCGATTCCCAGTCTCTGGTGTATATGTGAAGCTCGATTCCCAGTCTCTGGTGTATATGTGAAGCTCGATTCCCAGTCTCTGGTGTATATGTGAAGCTCGATTCCCAGTCTCTGGTGTATATGTGAAGCTCGATTCCCAGTCTCTGGTGTATATGTGAAGCTCGATTCCCAGTCTCTGGTGTATATGTGAAGCTCGATTCCCAGTCTCTGGTGTATATGTGAAGCTCGATTCCCAGTCTCTGGTGTATATGTGAAGCTCGATTCCCAGTCTCTGGTGTATATGTGAAGCTCGATTCCCAGTCTCTGGTGTATATGTGAAGCTCGATTCCCAGTCTCTGGTGTATATGTGAAGCTCGATTCCCAGTCTCTGGTGTATATGTGAAGCTCGATTCCCAGTCTCTGGTGTATATGTGAAGCTCGATTCCCAGTCTCTGGTGTATATGTGAAGCTCGATTCCCAGTCTCTGGTGTATACGTGAAGCTCGATTCCCAGTCTCTGGTGTATATGTGAAGCTCGATTCCCAGTCTCTGGTGTATACGTGAAGCTCGATTCCCAGTCTCTGGTGTATATGTGAAGCTCGATTCCCAGTCTCTGGTGTATACGTGAAGCTCGATTCCCAGTCTCTGGTGTATACGTGAAGCTCGATTCCCAGTCTCTGGTGTATACGTGAAGCTCGATTCCCAGTTCTGGTGTATACGTGAAGCTCGATTCCCAGTGTGTAACTGAAGCCAGAAGCCCTGTTGATTGATGTCTGTCGTAAACTAAATGTATTCTCCTGAAGGTCATGACTGGTGATGGGCTACAGTTTCATGGGCAGTGACTGCTCTTCACTACCTCATCTCAGTGGCCATTTTCCAGGCATGAGTCAGCAGGCGATTAAACCATAGGAGCCGAGTAGGGGTTGCCAACCCTCCAGGATTTTCCTGGAGTCTCCAGGAATTAAAGATTAATCTCCAGGACGCTGCTGCGAGCAACCCAGGAGAAAAATCACAGGGGCATTTAAAAAATGGCGTGTTTTTCATTGTCTTTGAACACTTTTGTTTATTCGTTATAAAAAAAAATTGGCCTGGGAGGACACGTGATGAAACCTTTAGGAATATGTCCAACCAGAGTTGGCAACCCGAGAGTCAACCTTTGCTCAATACACAGACACACCAGCAAGGGTTACTAGAGCCCCGGTTGATTTGTTTTTATTCCCTCTCTTTCCTGGGGATACTGAGGCTAATTTTAGTGGTCTCGCTGCTATCCTAGCCAAAATCAGCAAACACCCAGCACAGGTTAAGAATCAAAGCTTGGGACCTTTCTGGTGTATGTGGTTCAGCACCACATCACACGATGCCAACCACTGAGCCGTTTGGAGAAGACTTGACAATGTGATATTGTGTCATTTTTCACTGCTTGGTTTACAGGCCTTGTAAAATTACAAGGCCCCTTTCAATACTTGAGTCTATAATGGTTTGTTAATGTCTCGAATCCAGCCGCACTTTCACTGCTGGCCTTAAAAGCTTGACCTTTGCTCTCTGGAAAGGCTACTACTTCATTATAGCTTCCAGAATACCCACCTTTCTGTCTTGTGGCCTTTCTGGCTTTCCAAATCTGGCTGGGCTTTTGTTGGATTTTTCTGTCAGACTGGGTTAATTTTAGACAAAGGCCCCATTCACCAAGATTGGCTGATCTTACTAATTTTGCAGGGGTTGGAAATTGTATAAAATGCGTGTTCTTCATATAAACATGTTGATCAAGGAGATGTAATCCAATCCTGTTCATGTGTAACCGGCCGGGAGAGACCTTAAACCATTGCTTATTGCCAGAGCTGCACACAGTAGGAATGGCAGAACCATTATTGGTTTGGCAACGGGCAAATGCACCTTATCCTCATTATAACGAGGCGTAGATGCCAACTTTCTGATGAGATCGAGGGTCATGCCTTCGCTCACAGCCGAGAGCTTATCTACACC
The DNA here is from genome assembly GCF_035084215.1 of Heptranchias perlo. NCBI lineage: Eukaryota > Metazoa > Chordata > Chondrichthyes > Hexanchiformes > Hexanchidae > Heptranchias > Heptranchias perlo. The sequence continues at coordinate 10,545,109 of NC_090370.1, forward strand.
CCCCTCCCCACACTCCTTTTGTTCTCCTCCTTCTCCTCCCTTTCAAAACGGTTGCAAAGTTTTAACAAAAAAAGCAATTCTCTTTTCTCGTCCATTTAGTTTAACATTGTGAGGCAGTCGCGGTCTCCATTTTCCCTCTGATCACTATGGTGTGGGGGGGTGGGGGAGAAGGGTCAGTTCTTTCACCGAGGGTCATTTGTTATCTCTGCCGAGCAGCCAAGTATTCTGACTACTTAAATTTCCCCAATTTTCCTTCCTCTTCAAAAGCGCTGACTCTTTCTGGGGTACAGTTCCACCGACTCCAGCCACCCTCTGCTAACTTGCTCAAGTGCCCAACCATCACACGTTGGAGCAGACGGTGAGTGTTAGCAGGCTGTTTGACTGTGGAGGCCGTCACAGTCAAGCCCGATTCTGTTCTCGCCCAACATCCAGACATGCGCTTTCCAGTGGGGGGGGGGGGGGGCACTGGATAGGGATAAGAAGTGGGAATCCTGGATGATTTCTTTCCCCCCTCTTTTTTCCCCTCTCCAATCTCAAGCTAATGGATAATGAGGTTGAGATCAGCTAACTCATCATAGACAGAATTCTCATCATTGCGTTCAAATCCCTTCATGGCCTCGCCCCCTCCCTATCTCTGTAACCTCCTCCAGTCCTACAACCCTCCAAGATCTCTGCGCTCCTCCAATTCTGGCCTCTTGCGCATCTCAGATTTTAATCGCTCCACCATTGGTGGCCGTGCCTTCAGCTGCCTAGGCTCCTAAGCTCTGGAATTCCCTCCCTAAACCTCTCCGCCTCTCCGCCTCTCCTCCTCCTTTTGAGACGCTCCTTAAAACCTACCTCTTTGACCAAGCTTTTGGTCACCTGTCCTAATATCTCCTTATGTGGCTCGGTGTCAAATTTTGTTTGATAATCGCTCCTGTGAAGAGCCTTGGGATGTTTTACTACGTTCAAGGCGCTATATAAATGCAAGTTGTTGTTGTAGACGGGGGATCAAGCTTGGAGCCATTTAACCTGTTTGGCTCAGTATGGCACGAGGTAATGACTTTACCGACTGAACTATTGAGGGAGCTGACTGGGAGTTTCTCTTTGATATCTGGCATTGCAGAAAGGTCATGTAAACTCTACAAGGAAAAACCCCAGGGCCGGGAGAGTGTTAATTCCGCCTAGAATGCATTCTGTTCAAACGTAAATCTACATTTGGATCTGGTGAGAGGATTAGTTCAGCTGCTCCTGAGAAAACAATTGTCCGATCTTTGGACTGAGCCAAACCGTGGGCTTTAAGTGGGTTTGATTAGAATTTCGAGCTCATTGCATTCTTCCCACATGAGCACCAGTTTTTATATTTAAAAAGAAAAAGAAGCAAAAATGCATCAGTGCGGCTTCCTCTTGTCACAGTCACTCATCCGCTGGAATAGACTGTGAGACGCACACGGTGCAGCCTTGAGCAGGCTGTGCACGCCAGACGGGAAATGATGTCGCTTGCATTATTAGACAATTTTTTGAAAGTCTCCCTTCTGAGAAGCTGCACACAACAGGAAATGTTTCGAGTTTTTTTTTCTCTCTACTCCTTCACCGTGTCAAAGGTTGCAGAGACTCCCAGTAAAAGAGACCTGAAGCTGGTCCGGGTTTCTTCATTTAATCCCCCACCCCCCCCTAACTCCCAGCTCTCTCTTTGTCGTTGTTGCTGTTGCTGCTCCTTTTTTTTTAGTGAGCATAATGAATAAATCATGGAATCATACAGCAAAGGAGAAGGCCATTCGGCCCATGGTGCCTGTGCCGGCTCTTTGAAAGAGCTATCTGATTAGTCCCATTCTTCCCCCACCTTGAAATGTTTCCTTTTCAAGTATTTAACCAATTCCCTTTTGAAAGTTACTATTGAATCTGCTTCCACCGCCCTTTCAGATCATAACAACTCGCTGTGTTTAAAAGAAAAATTCTCCTCATCTCCCCTCTGGATCTTTTGCCAATTACCTTAAATCTGTGTCCTCTGGTTACCGACCCTCCTGCCACTGGAAACAGTTTCTCCTTATTTACTCCATCAAAACCCAAGTCATCTTTTGCCTCTCCCATTCTAGTACATGGGTAACAAAGTGGCTGAGGCCTGGAAGCAGGCTGTTTGGCTTTCTCCTTCAGTGTGACTGGGGGTAGAACACAGTGTCCTAGGGAATTAGGGGTTACGGGGAGCGGGCAGGAAATTGGACATGAAGCTGAGTTCGGATCGGTCAATGCCCTGTGGGTGGTGGAGAGGGCCCAGGGGCTGAGTGGCCGGGTCCTGCTCCTACTTCTTGTGTTCTTTAGATTTGAGGTTAGGATCAGATCAGCCATGATCTTATTGAATGGTGGAGCAGGCTCGAGGGGCCGATTGGCCTGCTCCTGCTCCTATTTCTTATGTTCTATGTCCTCTGGCAGGAGGGAGAAGGAGAACAGCATTAATAAAAATGGGGCGACAGGAGAAAATAATCAAAACACAGCATCTCGCTACAGAAATGCCGAACCGTTAAATTGACCTCCTTAGCTGATTGTCGGTCACGATTTTGTCATTTATTGCGACTGACGTCGATTCTCGGAGCTGTAGGCGGCGGTGTTCTGGTAGGTGAAGGTTTATTGTAGAATGCTTTAACACTTGTGGTGCAGAGCTAGTTACAGTCAGGGATTGTAACATCACTCCACCCTTCTGCATACGTGGGAAGAAGGGGGAAGGAGTTTTTGAGTCACGCACATATATGGGCGGTGTGATGATGCCACTTAACTGACACTCCATATGCATTTAATCAAGCCACTGGTGAATGGCCTCCATTAACCCTATTATGTAGTGTGCCATGCTGTGTAAATCCTAATCCATGGTGTTACAATTGAATAACACATAATTGGTTTATATTGGATAATCCACAATGAAGTATAATTTTACCGTGCTGTGATTTTGGAGACCGGTCGTGCAGCATTCCCTTCCCAATTTTATCCCCTCCTCTCCTGAAGAGGACCTCCAACACCTTGGCCAGGCTGTTGTGGAGAGCATTGGCAGGGTTTGTCCCCGGTTACAGAGGGCCTTAGTCGAACCCCAGCCCGTCTCCACCCAATCTCCACGTTTTGCAGCAGGGCTCGTTGAATCAGGACCAGGAACCCTGACAGACTGACTGCTTTGCTTTTCTTCCCCCTTCCTCCTCCCCCCAGCCCGCAGGCACTAGCTGTAGCACCTGCCCCCCCCCACCACCCCCCTCACTGCAGCCTCGGCAGAGATCAGGTAACCTGGGACCTTCCTGGTATGCGGGCCTCATTACCACAGCCTGATGTGCCATCACGCACTGAGCCTTCCAGGGGAGGGGGAGCTGCCCAGTGGCATTTTCTTTGAGATACCTTGCACGTAGCTATGGCGTAAGTGGTGTTTTGAGAAGATCCCAAGTTCAATCCCTGGTCTGTGCTGATCAATGGACGACTGCTCCTGGGTTAGGGAAGGGAGAAATCAGCTCAGGTTCCTGCTCTTTATCACAGCCAGAGAGGCTCCAAGGTGAATGATTGTCACTTGGGCAAGGGCCTCTACTACCTGTGGAACTATTCCTCAGCGTGAGGTGATACTTTCAAGAGGGAAGGGAGAGAAAAGCAGCTGGGATACCTCCATCCTTTTTACTTAAATTTTTCCTCCCCTTCTCCAATTTTCTCCCCTCCTCTCCTGAAGGCATTGATTCCTTGCTGGGCTACCATTCCACGGTTGCCAATCACCCTACAGCACCCCACCCAGATGACCATTCATTACATGAGCCTTGATGGTGAGGGATGGCAGGGTAATGGACCATGGGGGCATTATAGCCAAGCCCAATCCTTTCCTCACCCAACATTGGCACACGGGCACGCATGCACACGCAATCAAGAGCGGGAATCTTGGCCCATTTTTCCCATCCTAGCCCAGCCACCAATACCAATTACAATACAAAAGCAAAATACTTTATAGCTATAGCTGGATGCTGGAAATCTGAAATAAAAACAGAAACACTCAGCAGGTCAGGCAGCGTCTGTGGAGAGAGAAACAGGGTTAACATTTCAGGTTGATGACCTTTCGTAGAACTGGAAGATTAAACAGTTTTTAAGTAAGTACAGAGCCAAGGAACGGGCGGGGGTGGGAGGGAAGGGAAGGGAAAGGAAGGGAAGAGGAGGGGAGGAAAGAACAAAAGGTCTGTGATAGGGTGGAGGGCAGGAGTGATTAAATGACAAAAGGGATGATGGTGCAAGGCAAGGAGGGTGGGAATGGGACAAGTTAAGAAACAAGAGATGGGTCCAGAGGAGCTGTAACTGGCAATAGCAGAACCATTACCAGCACTTGCTTTCCGAAAAAATGGGAGCAGTGATTATGATCTGAAGTTATTGAAATCAATGTTGAGTCTGGAAGGTTGTAAAGTGCCTAATCGAAAGATGAGGTGCTGTTCCAATTATAATATCCTTACTGCTGCACTGATTAAGATTGAATGTGGGACCGATTTGCTTTGTATAACTCAGTAACTCACTGCAAAAATTCACTGAGCTATCAAGGGATTGTTATTTTTAAGGGAATAAAGTAAAGTCAATTATTATTGCATAAATTCATCTATGACACTTGAGCTGAACCAATTTGATGATTTGTTTTTAGTGCTTAGTATCTGGCTCAGAGTTCTTGGTTCAGTTTAGTCTTAAATAAATAGATTATCCAAGCTGAGATTGGTTTGTAAGATGTTGGGGGAGGGGATGTCTCATTTGCAACCAGATGGCTTATGGGTTCAAGTGCCAAGGTTGTCCGTTACTCTGGTCTTTCGTGATTGTATTTAACACTTTTCCACCAGGCAATCAGGTGGGGTACCTCCCAATATTGGAGTCCTTCCAGCTCCGATTGAAGGACAAAGCATCTTCCTCTAACTTTCTTTTCTTCCCATGCCCCCAAATTACAGCTCATCAGCTTGGAGGAACCTTTTTTTCTGGCAAATACCAAAAGCAGATTAACCCTGCACTTAACAAACATTCCTGGTGGTCAGGGGAGAGGAGGCAGCTGAAATCCATCAGGACCTTGGCCTGTTATCACACAGCTCAGGGCCAAGACATCAAACATTGTCCTTCCTTTTATCTTGAGAGGTGCAATCTCCCTTTATGCCAGGGAGACTGGGCTCCTGCTTTGCAAGTACTGTACTTCAGATCAAAGCAACTGTTATGAATTCGAGCCTGCCGTGGATAACTTCTCGGGTTCAGTAGTGTCAGTCACTCCCCTAAGTGGTCTGAGTGTCTTACTTTTATGGGAGTTGGCTCACACTACTTTATATCTACTTGTGCAGCAGTGGGACCCAGGGGTGTAACAATGAAACTCCCTTGTGATCTAGACCGGATCTCCATGTCATTCATCCATGTATTTCCTCAATCTCTCTGAAGGCAGACCGAGGCGAGGCTTGGTTTGAACTGTTGAGCTGCTTTATTGCCCACTTGGTTCAATTGATACAACCTATTTCCGCATAATATAAAAATAATGAACACTTTATGCTACCTCACGTCAATGGGTTATCTTGTCTGACTTAAGCAGGAGGTCTTCTGACCATCTTCCTGCTTTTCTAACCTGTTTGCCTCAGCGAAGGCCCTCGCAGCTTTTCCCTTAACAAAAGACTGACTGCTTTTGAAAACCAGCTGATTCAACATCTTTCAATGAACAGGAAGCTAGGTTATTTTACTCCTGACTTTGTTTGCGACTGAGGGCTGGCCAATTGAGCTGCCAATCAAACCTGCCTGGACATGGGCCACCCTTGAAATTAGCTCCATGCGAAATTCAAAAAAAGGAATGAGGCATTCGAATCTGTAAGGTGTGAATGTTTGCTGGAAAGTATTTTAATGAGCCCCATTGGCTGAGGCCAGCTAGCCAGATGGCTTTGTCTGGCTTCTGATTTGCATCCCAGCGTGAGGCTATCCTGAGGAACATGCACTGTAAGAACAAGTTTTAACTTAGAAGCACATTTTAAAATAACTCTTTTCTAGATCCTTTCCATGGAAAAATGGTCAAAATATCCTGAAATGTAACTGCAACTAATGCCTACGACATATGTCTTTAACATCAGAATGTTTGTGTAGTGACCGATTTTGTAAGTCAGAAGATAATCTACAGGTCATGTGTCAGCGTGGCTTAGTTGGTTACACTCAGACTTCTGAGTTGGAAAATTGTGGGTTCAAGCCGTACCCCAGGACTTAACACTCCTACTGGAAGGTGCCGTCCTTCTGATCAGGCATTAAAACGAGACCCTGTCTGCCTGTTCTAGTGGTTTGGTGGACATTAAAGGTCCCATGACAGCAAGGTGGTGTCTTGGCTAACAATCTTGCCTCAAACAACACCATCAGAAACAGATTAACTGGTCATTCATATTATTTGGAAGACCGTGATGTGTGCTAAAGGGCTGCCATGTTTAACAACAGTAACAGCAATTTGTTTTTTGTGAAGCTTTCATGTAGCAGCCAGTGAGCAGCATGTCGTCATGTCAGCAGAGGGTTTAGTATTGAACGTTGGGGGCTGTGGCTGAATTCATAAGTGTGGCTTAATTTGCATGGCGGAAGAATTACATTGCTGTAGTGGAACTCTTCAAATGAAGCAAATTGCTGGACAGCACTATGGGGTGGAGGGACACCAGCTCAACCTTCTCAACTCTGTTGAGTTCCCAATCTCGGCCTCAGTGGTGTGGGCAGCTGGTGAGCAGAGGTCATGCGCTCTGCTGCCCGCTTACTATCACACACCAAGTCGCACTCACCCATCACCCCTGTCCTCACCAACCTACATTGGGTGTGTCGACGGTGTCCTGTATACATTATGGTGGGTTGGCGATGTCCTGTATACATTGGGCGTGTCGACGGTGTCCTGTATACATTATGGTGGGTTGGCGATGTCCTGTATACATTGGGCATGTCGACGGTGTCCTGTATACATTATGGTGGGTTGACGTTGTCCTGTATACATTGGGCGTGTCGACGGTGTCCTGTATACATTATGGTGGGTTGACGGTGTCCTGTATACATTGGGCGTGTCGACGGTGTCCTGTATACATTATGGTGGGTTGACGGTGTCCTGTATACATTGGGCGTGTCGACGGTGTCCTGTATACATTATGGTGGGTTGACGGTGTCCTGTATACATTGGGCGTGTCGACGGTATTTGAGACACTGGAGTAGATCTTCAACTTGCCGCCCGATGTAAAACTGGCGTCGTAGAAACCGCCTGGTTTTCATTTCCATTGATTTAATGAAAATCAGACTGTTCCTACAGCGGTTGGTCGATCCCCATCGCCAGTTCTACGCCCAAGGGGCAAGCTGAAATTCTACCCTAGATTTTCCTAACTTTGCTCGATATTTATATTTGCAAGCTTGAAGGAGTTTGCCTCAACTTTGTAAATCTATCACACTGGGAAATAATCCAGCACTGCATTTGTTTCCTTTGCAGAATTCTATGAATCTTCCTCCAGATAAAGCACGGCTACTACGACAGTACGACAATGAGAAGAAATGGGATCTCATCTGTGACCAGGTACTTGGAATCCAGTCTAGTCCACGTAAGATGCAAACAGACAGAGTCCTGTGGTGCCCTCATCCTCGAGCACTTGTGGGGGCAGGGAAGTATCTCCTCTCTCATTTTTGTTTCAAAATTTAGTTTGTGTTGACTAGCTTCCGTTCAGGGCCACTGTCTTTCCTCTCTTCATGGAATGGTTCTGCTGATGTGAGACTTGAGGCCTGTCGGGGAGCAGCTGTGCTGTCAACCGCACAGATTAGCATCCAGGCGAGTCCTCTGTGTCAGTATCTGAGGGACTAAAACTCGGGCAGCCTAGTATTGCTGCATCAGAAAAATTAGCAGGCCCTGTTTTCTACAAGAACAAAGATAAAAGCACAGTGTTGAATTCTGATTCTCACCAATGGAATCCGACGATGAAAGACACCAGAGTGTACCTGCAGGTTCAGACATTGGCAATGAGGTTGGACGTAATTGGTCAACGTGAATATGTACCTTATGCTCACAGGGCCAATTTTTTTGGATGCGCGCTCCCGTTTGGAAACCTCTCCGGGCGGGAGCGCACGCCATGAATCACAGACACCTGTCTATGATTTTCAGCCCATTCATTTTAATTGTGGGGAATGCATCTGCGATTTCCCTATATGCACTCCCGATGGACGAGGCTTCCCAACAGGAGCACGCATTCCAAAAATTGGCTTTTTGAGCTTAGATACATGTTGCTGCAATATCCGTTCTGTTTCCCCCCAGCTCAATCGACAACAACAACAACTTGCATTTATATAGCGCCTTTAACGTGGTAAGACATCCCAAGGCGCTTCACATGAGCGATTATCAGACAAAATTTGACACCGAGCTGCATGGAGATATTAAGAGTGCTTGGTCAAAGAAGTAGGTTTTCAAGAGCCTCTTAAAGGAGGGTGGGGAGGCGGAGAGGTTTAGGGAGAGCTTGGGGCCCAGGCAGCTGAAGGCACGGTCACCAATGGTGGAGCGATGAAAATCGGGGTGTGCAAGAGGCCATTTAAGTCAATCTATGTAACGAAGAATTTTGATAGTGTGGACATCATGCCTTCTGGGATTTTCATTGCTTTTTTCACTTTTTTTATAATCTGGATGTGCACTGCATTAAAGGCTCAATCTTGTTCCCCCTGATTGATTATCCAATGAGCACGTGCCCTTCATGGTGTTGCGCTGAGCCATAAAGGCCATGAAGGTCCCAGGTTCGATCCCTGGCCTGTCCTCAGTACGCTATTCTCAACCTGCTAACTGGCTGGGGGCGATTACTATTGGCCACACTGCATCTCTGCCTTAGGCAGGGGAAAAGAAATCAGCCAGGGTTGCTGCTCCTGATCGCTTTCCAGTTGAAAGTGCGTCGGTGGGCATTGAACGAGGGTAAGGTCGGGCTTGGTTGTGACTCCTCCTGTGCTCTGATATCCTGCCGACACTCAGCGACTTGGCTCACACATGAAGGAGGGCCACTTGATTGAGGTGCCAGAGGGCTATAATCCCCATAGCCCTGCAAATTTTTCCCCTTCAAGTATTTATCCAATTCCCTTTTGAAAGTTACTATTGAATCTGCTTCCACCGCCCTTTCAGGCAGAGCATTCCAGATCATAACAACTCGGTGCGTAAAAAAAAAAAAAATTCTCCTCATCTCCCCTCTGGTTCTTTTGCCATAAATCCACTGTTCTAAGTGTGAGGTGAAACCCGTTTTATTTTCAATATTGAAATTGGATTGATGTACATTTTCAAATCAGGTGCCACTGCGTTTGAAGAGAGCTTCTCATTTCTCTCCTTTTCTCATTCAGAAGAATGAGAGGCGATCTTATTGAAACATATAAGATTGTGAAGGGGCTTGATCGGGTGGATGCGGTAAGGATGTTCCCAAGGATGGGTGAAACTAGAACGAGGGGGCATAATCTTAGAATAAGGGGCTGCTCTTTCAAAACTGAGATGAGGAGAAACTTCTTCACTCAGAGGGTGGTAGGTCTGTGGAATTTGCTGCCCCAGGAAGCTGTGGAAGCTACATCATTAAATAAATTTAAAACAGAAATAGACAGTTTCCTAGAAGTAAAGGGAATTAGGGGTTATGGGGAGCGGGCAGGAAATTGGACATGAATTTAGATTTGAGGTTAGGATCAGATCAGCCATGATCTTATTGAATGGCGGAGCAGGCTCGAGGGGCCGATTGGCCTACTCCTGCTCCTATTTCTTATGTTCTTATGTTCTTTTTTTGTTCTCTGCTGCATTTGAGACTAAATGACTGTTTCCATCTGACTTGTCAGGAGCGGTTTCAGGTGAAGAATCCTCCACATACCTACATCCAGAAACTGAAGAGTTACCTGGACCCAGGAGTTACCAGGAAGGTAAAAGGAACTTTGGTTACACACTTGTGAATAAAGGGGTTTGGAGGTCAGGCAGAGAATCTTAGTTTCTTGAGCATCGCAGCAAATGGTGCCATGCTGCATGAGCTATGTAAGTTTAAGAAGAATTTTTGTGAAGGCATAATGCACTGTCCTTTCATCTCTGGGACTGAGGGGGTGATTTTAATTCTATCCACCTGGCAGGAACCAGTTAAGATCGCCCAGGTCGTTTATCCACCCTCGAGCTGTTGGCATCCCAGCGCCTGCGAAAAGCATAGATGTCTTTAAAGGGAAGCTAGATAAGTACATGAGGGAGAAAGAATTAGATGAAGTAGGGAGGGAGGAGGCTCGTGTGGACCATTTGGGCCAAATGGCCTGTTCCTGTGCTGTAACTTTTGATATAATATGTAATTCACCCACACGACACTCTGTGGTGGGTTACGGAGCAGTATTTAGAGAAGCCAGTCATCGGAGAATGGGGGGAAAAGAAAAGACCTAAAGAGGAAAAAATGAAGGCAAAATCGATTTTGCTGTTTTGAAATGCAGGTTCTTTTATCCTCCTGTATCTTGTGACGATATTGGGGGGGGAATTTTCACCTTCACCGCTTGGACCCTAATCTGGTGGAACGACTCGCTCACCCGTTCTAGAACCTGTCCGATTTTCATCCCGTTGATTTCACTGCTGCCCAAGCAGTGAAGGTGAAAATTAACCCCCAGTATCCTTGTAATCATGTTCATGCATCATCATCATCAGATTTCCTGCAGTTGTGTCCCACATCTATTGCAATGTTCCCATTCTGATGGCCTCTCCCCATTGCTTTTCATAACCAATGACCCACCTACCTGTGTAGTCAGCATGAATAGATCACTCACTGGGTGTGCTATAGGGGTGAAGTGACAACTCTGGATGCCAAATTAATAGGAAAGACTTGTCCCTAATATAATTCAGCTTCCAACCTTTGAGAATCTACTGCTACATCACTGTATTAGCAGCGTTTTTCTTCCAAGGTAGTTATTCAATTTTTCCTCCATTTCCTTGCCATCTGACTTCCTTGGACGGACAGCGAGACAGAGAGTGCAATAGATGGGCAGGGTCATAATTGTGTACACTGTCACAATTGATGCTGTTGTGTAACTGTGCACCGACAGGGTAGTGAGTGATACCATTTTTTCTGTCTCTTTAGTTTGGTGCTCTGTTTAATGCCCCAACCAAGAACCAACCAGATCTGCACCTTCCGCCAGCCTGATCGCTTTTCTTATTTATTGCAGAAATTCAGGCGCCGAGTTCAAGAATCAACCAAAGTATTGCGGGAGCTTGAGATCTCCCTCCGAACCAATTACATTGGGTGAGTGTGCTTTTACATTGCTGGGGGCTGTGCTCATTGTAGAAAGAAAGACTTACATTTGTATAGCACCTTTCACGACCACAGGACGTCCCAAAGTGCTTTACAGCCAATTTTATACTTTTGAAGTGTAGTCACTGTTGTAATGTAGGAATCGCGGCAGCCAATTTGCACACAGCAAGGTCCCACGAAGGGCAATGTGATAATGACCAGATTAACCTGTTTTTAGTGATGTCGGTTGAGGGATAAATATTGACCCAAGACACTGGGGAGAACTCCCCTGCTCTTCTTCAAAAGAGTGCCATTGGATTGTTCACATCCACCTGAGAGGGCATGTGGGGCCTTGGTTTAACGTCGTATCAGAACAACAGCACCCTTAATACAAAAAAATGTCCCAAGGCACTTCACTAAATCGACATAAATGATGAAATGGACACTGAGCCAGGAAGGGAGAAAGTAGGAGAGCTGACCGAAAGCATGGTCAAAAAGAAGGGTTTTGAGAAGGTTTTTCAAAGCTGCAGGGAAAGGTGGAGAGGCCTAAGGATTTGGGCAGAGAGTTAGAAGGAGCAGGGCCGAGGAGCTGAAGGCTCTCCCATCAAAAGGAGGATTTCACACAAGGCCAGAGGCGGTGAACTGGAGTGTACTGGAGGGAGTATAGGGAGAAGATTGCAGAGATAGGGTGGGAGAAGGGCATGGAGTGATTTGAAGACAAGGTTCAAATTGAATGCTTGGGGGGACAGGGAGCCAGTGCAGGTCAGCGAGGACAGGGGTGATGGATGAGTGGGGCTTTGTGTGGGACAGGATACTGGGGAGGGTTGGGGGTGGTGGGGTGGAGAGCAGAGTTAACTCCTTCCTGTCCCTTTCTCTATTGGAGGCTGCTGAAGGCCACAGGTAAAGAGAGGAATTGGGGAGGGGGGTGGGGTGCGGAGGTATAAGGGTGCCGTTTTTGAAATTGGGAGTACATTTTGATTTCAGAGTAAGTCAGTAGACGTGTCTCACCTTTGGCTAATTTTCAACCAGTCCTGCTCCAAAAAAAAAACAAATGCCCAGTCCCCATTTGGCTATCTTTGTAGGAAAAATAAGCAAACAACCCAGACTATTAAAAATGAAAAATGTGCTGTAAACAACACTGTTGAGGTGATGCATTTTTAGTTCATTTTTTTTTTAAAGAAAATCTGGAATTGTAAAGTCCTATATTGGCTTTAAAAATGTAACTGAGCTGATAAATGTTAGGAGGTTTGCAGATGTAAACTGTTCATGGCATTTCATTAATCAGAAGCTTACACGACCAATAATCTCAGTAAAGGAAGATACAGTTGAGATACTGGATGGGCTAAAAATTGATAAAGAATAGGTATTAGAAAGGCTGGCTGTACGTAAAGTAGATAAGTCACCAGGTCCGGATGGGATGCATCCTAAGTTGCTGAGGGAAGTAAGAGTGGAAATTGAGGAGGCACTGGCCATAATCTTCAAACATCCGTAGATATGGGGATAGTGTCAGAGGACTGGAGAATTGCAAATATTACACCCTTGTTCAAAAAAGGGTGTAAGGATAAACCCAGCAACTACAGGCCAGTCAGTTTAACCTCAGTGGTGGGGAAACTTTTACAAACGATAATCCGGGCTAGAATTAACAGTCACTTGGACGAGTGTGGATTGATTAGGGAAAGCCAGCATGAATTTGTTAAAGGCAAATCGTGTTTAACTAACCTGATAGAGTTTTTTGATGAGGTAACAGAGAGGGTCGATGAGAACAGTTGATGTGGTGAATATGGACTTTCAAAAGGCGTTTGATAAAGTACCACATGGTAGGCTTGTCATCAAGATTGCGGCCCATGGAATAAAGGGGGCAGTAGCAACATGGATACAGAGTTGGCTAAGGGATAGGAAACAGAGAGTAGTGGTGAACGGTTGTTTTTTGGACTGGAGGGAGGTGTACAGTGGTGTTCCCCAGGGGTCGGTGCTGGGACCACTGCTTTTCTTGATATATATTAATGACTTGGACTTGGGTGTACAGGGCACAACTTCAAAATTTGCAGATGACACGAAAATTGGAAGGGTAGTAAACAGTGAGGAGGATAGTGATTGACTTCAAGAGGATATAGACAGGCTGGTGACATGGGCGGACACGTGGCAGATGTGGTTTAATGCAGAAAAATGCGAAGTGATACATTTCGGTAGGAAGAACGAGGAGAGGCAATATAAACTAGAGGGCACAATTCTAAAAGGGGTACAGGAACAGAGATCTGGGGGTATATGTGCACAAATCGTTGAAGATGGCAGGGCAGGTTGAGAGAGCAGTTAAAAAAGCATACGGGATCCTGGGTTTTAGAAATAGAGGCATAGAGTGCAAAAGTAAGGAAGTCATGATGAACCTTTATAAAACACTGGTTCGGCCATATTGTGTTCTGGGCACCGCACATTAGGAAAATGTGAAGGCCTTAGAGAGGGTGCAGAAGAGATTTACTAGAATGATTCCAGGGATGAGGGACTTCAGTTACGTGGATAGACTGGAGAAGCTGGGGTTGTTCTCCTTGGAACAGAGGCGGTTGCGAGGAGATTTGATAGAGGTATTTAAAATCATGAAGGGTCTAGACAGAGTAAATAGAGAGAAACTGTTCCCATTGGCGGAAGGGTCAAGAACCAAAGGACACAGATTTAAAGTGATTGGCAAAAGAACCAAAGGTGACATGAGGAAAAACTTTTTTACACAGCGAGTGGTTATGATCTGGAATGCACTGCCCGAGGGGTTGGTGGAGGCAGATTTAATCATGGCCTTCAAAAGGGAACTGGATAAGTCCTTGAAAGTTAAAATAAATTTGTAGGGCTATGGGGAAAGGGCGGGGGAGTGGGACTAGCTGGATTGCTCTTGCATAGAGCTGGCGCAGACTCGATGGGCCAAATGGCCTCCTTCCGTGCTGTAACCTTTCTGTGATTCTATAATTCACGAGGGCAGTGGGTTTGTGAGGATGACAGGATAGAACAGTTGGTCCCTGCTCTCCACTCTTTTTCTTAAAAAAAAAGCTTCTCATGCTGGAGAGGGTATTGTATAAAAGAAAGAAAGAGCTTGCATTTATATAGCGCCTTTCTCTACCTCCAGGCTGTCCCAAAGCGCTTCACAAACAATTAAGTACTTTTGAAGTGTCGTCACTGTATAATGTAGCCAATTTGTGCACAGCAAGCTCCCACAAACAGCAATGAGATAAATGACCCGATGATGTGTTTTAGGTGTTGATTGAGGGATAAATATTGTCCAGGACATCAGGAGAACTCCCCTGCTCCTCTTCGAATTGTGTCGTGAGATGTTTTACGTCCACCTGAAAGGGCAGAGGGGAGGCCTCAGTTTAATGCCTCATGTGAAAGACGGCACCTCCGACAGAGCAGCACTCCCTCAGTACTGCACTGGGAGTGTCAGCGTAGATTTTATGCTCAAGTCTTTGGAGTGGGACTTGAACCCACAACCTTCTGACTCAGAGGCGAGAGGGCTCCACTGAGTCACGGCTTTTGCACCTTTTAGAACCCAGTCTCAGCAAAAAAATCACTTCCAGATTAGATACAGAGTAAAGCTAGAACCATGGTTTACAGACAGAGGGAGACCATTTGGCCCATCATGTCTGTGCCAGCTCTTTGCTGGAGCAATCCAAAACTAATCCCAATACCACGCTCTATCGCTATAGCCCTGTATATTCCTCTGCTTCAAATGTTTATCCACTTTACCCTTAAGATGCAATGGTCTCTGCTTCAACCACTTCCTCTAGCAAAGCAGTTTATGCTTCAACAAACCTCCGCACAAAGAAATTGCTCTTAACCTCTCTCCTCACTCTCTTCGTGACAATTTTAAACTCATGGCTCCTCATCACTGACACCCCAACCAGAGGAAATAGTCTTTCCTTATTTGCCCTATCAATACCTTTCATGATTCTAAAAACCTCTATTAAATCTCCCCTCGGCCTTCTCCGCTCCAGTGGAAATACTCCCAATATTGCAAGTCTCAACGACTAATTAATTTCTACCCCTTTGTGCGTAGTTTTGGGCACCGACCTTCAGAAGGGCATCAGTGCATTGGAGAGGGTTCAGAGGAGAATTACTGGGATGACCTCAGGAGTTAGGGCTCTTGAGTTGTGAGGAGAGGCTCTCGGAACAGGAGGACAAGGGTTGGGGGGATGGGGGGGGGAGCCAGATTCAAATTGGTGAAAGGCAAATTTGGACAAATGTCAGGAAGCTCTTCTTCATGCAAAGACTAAGCATCACTTGGAATGGATTTCTGAGCAGAACAATGGAGGCAAAAACTATTTTTGGACGCTGCCATGAGAGGGTTGTAGGCTTTTCTAAACAGGTGGGCTGAATGACGTCCTCATCTGTACGTATCGGGTGAATTCAATGGGTTTTTGTTTGAGAAACGAAAATTGAGAGGGGCGAGACGATCCAGTTTTTAAGAACACGCGGAGAAATTAACTGCAAACGGGCTGTTTAACTTGAGAACGTGGGCCCAGAACTAGAGCAATAACATTAACGAGCCTCGAGCAAGACTAGAGATTAGAACGAATATTTTTTGTCATTCAAACCAAACTTTCTAAACATTGCCATTGTGATGAATTTCAGAGGTATCGGAACGAAAAGGAACATAATGTGTAAGGGTCTGTAAGTTGGGGAGGGGAGTTCGTAAATGAATGGTGGAAATAAGGTTCGGAAATGCCATTGTGCAGCCTCAATTACACAGCAGGTTGGACTCTTAATAGCTGGGAGGAAAAGCCTCCCATTATCTGTGATACAATGGCTTCCTGCAGACTGCTGAATCCACGAGATCCAGTGATAACACTGGCCCCGCGTCACAATCTCCTCACAGATGGTAGTGCACATCGCATTGTTGCATGGCCCGTTTGGCAGGATGTGTGGAGATAAACAGTTGTGCACATGCATCGTGCCTGGGAAGCTCCGCTGAAAGCAGTCGCACTAAAGTGCGAACGGATTTCTGCAGAGATCCCGTCCCGTCGAAGGCTCGTTGCCAGAATAAGAAAAACAAAATTTGGAATGTGTGCAATGTTTGTTATTGTAGGATAAAAGCTCCTTCAAAAAACAAACCCAGTACCCTCCCTCTATAGGGGGGTCTTGCTGTTCCAGATTAGCGGCCAAAGTGATTTCATTTCCAGGACTGGTGTGGCGAGCCGGTGCCATGTGAACCAGTTTGTAAATGTCTGTGCTTAGAAGTCCCTTCGAGGCTGCGTTTCCATAAGATCGGGTGGAAGTGGTACACCTGATGGGAATGTACTCGCTGCACTGGTGGGAGCACGAGAGAGCTGAGGAAATAGGCAGCCAAATGCTTAAAAAGGTTAGAAGGAAACAGCGAGTGCTGGAAATCTGAAACAACCACCTGGTTGCATCGGAGAGGGAAAGGTGAGTTAACACTTTGGGTGAGGCACTTTGCCCGACAGTCTCGGTGTTCGAAGATGGGATGTGTTGCGCACTGTGCTCCTGTGTATTTCTTTGAAGCTTCAAATACTTCCCACTGTTCGCTTCTTCAGCCCACATATCAGGCACTGATGGACGGACGTGATTATCAGAATGGCTTCTTGCATTTATATTCCATTGCCAGAACATTAGCTCCCTTTCAGCCCCAAACTACCCTTGATATATATCTGAAATAGATTTTTTTAAAACTTCAGATTTAAAATTGTAAACATTTCCTGTCTGGCTAGACCCACGAGCTCACACAGCTCCTGTCCAAGTGGCTGTGGTCTCTGGCTGTCCCTGTCACTGCTCCTCATTAGGACATTTACGTTTGCTTGTGGAGTACAAAAGACCCCATGTAAATCTGAATCATAGTGGGGGCAGCTCGAGCCCGGGGCGGGTGAACCCAGTTGAGTCTTGTTTGTGAGGGTGAAGGAGATTCCTCTCGAAGGATTTATTGGGGAATTACGATAAGCATCATAGCCGTCTTTATTAAATCATTTGGGAATACTCCACTGCATAATCTGACAAATAAAGCCTGTTTCCCCTAAAACCGAATTGTGAACTCAGCTGGACTGAGCCCGACATTAATGGGTGACAGAAGGAATAGCGTGAAGTAAAAATTAACTGTGGGAGGAAGAAGGGGTCATTTCATTAGACTTTGAGCATCATTCAAATCTCCCCTTATCTTGTATTTTGAAACTCGATTGCCCCCCTTCTCATGGGGGCCCACATAGCCAGGCCTCCAGGCTCAGTAAGGTGCCGGTCACCCATCGGCAACCTTGGGACTCGTCAAGTGACTGACTCATTGGGAAGTGGCACTGACTGGCATTCTTCCTAGTCATGGATGCCAATCAGGAGGTGTTTAGAGCACGGAGCTTCAGTACCAACTGAATTAAAAGGGTAGAAATGACTGGTCTATCCGTGGGAGGGAATATAATTGAATGTCTGCTGTAGATTAGGAGTTTTCCTAACCATTCCCAAGATTGGGAGTATTAATTGATACCATCGCTGTTGTGCCAACCCCATCCTTCACGGCACATTGTGTGTTTTTAACCGTATGTTTGAATTATCTATCGGTGTGAGAAACTCAGTTATATAAAATTTACAGCACAGAAACAGGCCATTCGGCCCAACAGGTCTATGCTGGTGTTTATGCTCCACACGAGCCTCCTCCCATCCTACTTCATCTAATCCCGTCAACATATCCTTCTATTCCTTTCTCCCTCATGTGTTTATCTAGCTTCCCCTTAATGCATCTGTTATTCACCACAACTACTGCTTGTGGTAGCGAGTTCCACATTCTAACCACTCTCTGGGTAAAGAAGTTTTTCCTGAATTCTTTATTGGATTTATTAGTGACTATCTTATTTTTATGACCCCCTAGTTTTGGTCTCCCCCACAAGTGGAAATATCTTTGTCTACCCTATCAAACCCCTTCAAAATTTTAAAGACCTCTATCAGGTCACCTCTCAGCCTTCTCTTTTCTAGAGAAAAGAGCCCCAGCCTGTTTAGGGTATTACCTCTCAGTTCTGGTATCATCCTTGTGAATCTTTTTTGCATCTTCTCCAGTGCTGCTACATCCTTTTTGTAATATGGAGACCAGAACTGAGCACAGTCCTCCAAGTGCGATGTAACCAAGGTTCTATACAAGTTGGGGAAGTGTCACAGTCTGCTTACAGGTGGCAGTGCACATCGTATTGTTGAATAGCTCGGTTTGTAGGATGTTTGGAGATAAACAGCTGTGCAGGTCCATTTTGCCTGGGAAGCTCTGTTGAAAGCAATTGCACGGAGTGTAAACAGATTTTGCGGAGATGCCATCCTGTAGAAGGCTTGTTGCCAAAATAAAAATAATTTGGAATGTTGTTGACATAGGATGTGAGTTCTCGGACGCACATACATTAATTGCACTCGCAGTTAGGCTTACCTTGTTGTCCTGCCTCAGTTTCCTGCTGCCTTTCCTTTTCCCTGATCTGCAGTTTTCTCTCTTCAGTGGGAGGCCCTGAGATTGAGATGAGAGGGAGGTGGAGCTTACCCAGTCTCCACTGTGTTACAGAAAAAGCCATGCAGTTACAGTAGCAAAGTATACAGGTTCATAATCAGTGTCTAACTGCTGCCCACAAGTGCAGAGGAGGTGTACTTACTATCTTTTGTGATTTGTTGTCCATGGACATCAGATAGTTGAGGCAGGTGATCTTTCAGGGTGACATCCCAAGAGTTACTGCATTGCACAAGTGACGTGATGTTGCTGAAAGACTCCCAGAGGCAGGTAATGGCCACTTAGTCAGACTGCCGGCATGCTCAGCACACTGGGTCAAAGGCTGAGCAGGTTACAGAGGAGAAAGCAGGATGAGGAGAGAGACCACAACGAGGGAGAGCTGACCTCCGTGTCCCCCTGTGATGTTTGACGTTTTTACCGGAACAACCTGCTTGCCCTCCAGATTGTAGATAAACGCCATGTACTTGAAATTCCACTCAAAAAGACAGTCATTCCCAAGATGGTGTCCGATCTATCTGTTTTGTGCTGGTTTTCGTCATCGATTTTCACCCGTTTGATGGTCCCATTTCTTCACCCGGAGGCACTGAATCATGCTGGGTACAGTTCCACCATTACCTCATCCAAGTGACCACACTTCATGTATGAGCGTAGACGGGGATTATTGGTGGGGGATTCAACCATGAAAGTCAACACTGCTGAGTCTCATCCTGTCCTCACTCAGTGTCCACACTTTGGCACTTCCTAGTGGGAGTTGCCGGATAATGATCAGAAGCAGGAGCCCTGGCTGATTTTCCTCCCCCCGTCCCCAGCACGGGGCTGGAGAGGCCAATGATAGCACCCCTAAAGTCATCTCGATCAGCTAACTCAATCCGGACCAACAGCTGAATTTGGAATCTTCCGCCTCTGCCACACCAAGCACAGCATTCACCCGACTGAGCCATCAAAGCAACTCTCTTTTGGTTAGGGTGTGTTTGAGAATCATTTTATTTCTTGGTAAATCATTTAAAAAAACAATCATTGCTCCAGTAAATAGGACAATAAGCATTAAGATAGAGGAGACTTTCATTCCATTCGTCTGGGCTGGATTTGAAAACAAAAGCTAACGGAAGAGGACAAAGGATTAAATGGAGACAATGTTGGCCAACAAAGGGAGGAGATAATTCACCTTCAAAAATAGCTTCCTTTTTGCAAATAAATAAATAAAAATGGAACGGCAACAACGTCTGTGACCTCAAGTCACTTCAATTCCGCACATGAAAAAAAGGCTTGCCTGCAGCATACATCCTATCTGGTGCTGGGCCTCCATTTCCTGCTCATTACAGCTACTGCTATTTTGGGCTAGAGGCATATTCAGAATCAACAGGTTCGAGTTAAATGGCTATGTACTGTATTGGGTACACAACCAGTGCAGATGTGAAAAACAGCTCCTGAGCTTCACTCAATAATGGCGTGAGCCGGTGGAGGAGGGGAAGAGGAAATGAACCGCTTCCTACAAATCAGAACAGACCATGTATTGCCGCTTCTCAATAATGAAAATGAATAGGCCAGTGATTGTTCAAAGAGGCAGGATACGCTGGAGGAGCTCCTGATCTCTGGTTCGAATCCAGCCCAGACTAATGGGAGGAAAGTCTTGTCTATCTTGTAGCTGTTAGATTTTAAAATTAAGATTTTAAACGCCTCGATTTTAAAATTCTCATCTTTGTTTTCAAATCCCTCCATGGCCTCACCCTCTCCCTATCTCTCTAACCTCCTCCAGCCCTACAACCCTCTGAGATCTCTGCGTTCCTCCAATTCTGGCCTCTTGCACATCCCCGATTTTCATCGCTCCACCATTGGCGGCCGTGCCTTCAGCTGCCTAGGCCCTAAACTCTGGAATTCCCTCCCTAAAACTCTCCGCCTCTCTACTTCTCTCTCCTCCTTTAAAACCTACCTCTTTGACCAAGCTTTTGGTCACCTGTCCTAATATCTCCATGTGTGGCTCGGTGTCAAATTTTGTCTGATTATCGCTCCTGTGAAGCACCTTGGGATGTTTTACTACGATAAAGGCGCTATATAAATGCAAGTTGATGTTGTTGGAGACCTATCTGAAATGACTTTGGACATTTTCAAACCAGTTTCTAGAGGGCCTGGGCCCACAGCACAAAACTACCTCTAATTTGGTGGTCTCTCTCAGAGGCCTCAGGATGGCTTGGGAACGGGAATGTCACTCTGGTTAGGGGGGGTGGTGGGGGTGATTTTCTCAGGTTGGGTCTGCGGTACATTGTTGTGGCAGAGTAAAAGGGAACTTTACTTTGTATTAAGTTGTGCCATACCTGAACTGGGGATGCTTGATGCTGACACTGGATGCCTGAAATGGGGCAATGTTCTGTTTCCCAGTGCTACCATCCTTTACCTTAATCAGCACAAGGTTACTAAAAAGTAAAATTTCAAGCGAACGTTTTTCAATCATCAGCTTAGTACAAAATTGCCATTTCCTTTCTAGGTGATGCATTGTGTTGGCACTGCCAAAGATTTGTGCCATGGAATGTTAAGATCTGGGTTTACACCAGTGGTTTCACATGTGACAAGTTCACAAGCTTTGATCAAGCTATTAGGTTGCCCAGACACTCCCTCTGTTCCTTCCTCTTGCACCCCTCACTTACAGTATTAAAACTGCAGAAGAGTCACGGTAGTATATTAGTTAAGGTACTAAACTAGCAACTCAAGAGGTTGCAAATTGAAATCCCACCTGGTCGAGCCTCTTCTTGACCCATGACCTATGCTCCTCATACCCCTACCCTTTCTAGTTGTCTGTTCTACACGTTATCACTTTTTTACTGAAAAACATTTTGCCTGAAATTTTCTTTTGTTGCCCTTAATTTAAAACATTGATCCTTTGTTCTTCGGTTTTTCTGCTGTGTGTAAAAACGTATTTGAATCCACATTCTCTGAAATCCCCTGATGATTCTCAACACTTCCAATAGATCATCTGTCATTGTTCTCTTTAAAAGGCAGAGAAAGGTCCCTGGTTGGTTAACCTCTCCTTATGGTTCTACCCCCTTAAGTGTTCAAAAGCAATTGGGAAACCAAACAGGATGTTGGAAAGTCTAACTCCTGTGCACACTACCAGTAATACTCCAAGATCTATTTCCTGTCATGACATTTCCATATTTAACACATAATCCTTCTGTCTGCTAAATCTCATAACTTTAAGCATTCTCCATATTAAATTGCATCTGCCACTTCTCCACCCACAGATTCTCCAGGTGCTTTTGGATTTGTGCACATTGGCTAATCATCATTTGCTGCTGCTCCAAATTTGGTTTCACCTTCAGATTTATACACAATTCCATCTCCCCAATCATTTACTAAAAGGATAAATAATAGCAGTCCTGACACTGATGCCTGTGATACCTCATTGATATCTGGTTGCCACCTAGGCACCCTCTCTCTTTCCTCCCCCCACCCCAACCATGCACCACACCTAGCTGCAGTCTACCAACTAGTCAACTTGTAATCATGTCCAATACATTGCCACTTATCCCAGGGGCCTATAGCACAGTACTGAAGGAGCACTGCACTATTGGAGGTGTTGTTTTTCATATGAGACGTTAAATATAGAAACATAGAAAATAGGAGTAGGAGTAGGCCATTCGGCCCTCTCAGGTGGACGTAAAAGATCCCACAGCACGATTTTGAAGAAGAGCAGGGGAGTTCTGCCCGGTGTCCTGGCCAATTATTTATCCCTCAATCAACATCACTAAAACAGATGATCTGGTCATTATCTCGTTGCTGTTTGTGGGATCTTGCTGTGCGCAAATTGGCTGTAGTTGTTTCCGACATTACAACAGTGGCTACACTCCAATTGGCTATAAAGCGCTTTGGGACGTCATGAAGACGTGAAAGGCACTATATAAATGCAAGTCTGTGTTTCTTTCTTCTTTCTTATGCTATAGTCTATTACATGGGACAGTGTCAAATGCCTTTCTGGAATCCAGCATCCACCACCTTACCCCAATCCATTTGATCTGTAACTTCCTCACAGAAATCCAATAAATTGGTTAAGCATGATCTGACACTCCTGAAATCATGCTATCTATTTCTAATTAATCCCTGCCCCTTATGGTTTCAAATAATTTCCTCACAATCAAGGTGAGTTTTTCAGGGCTGTAATTTGATAGCTTGTCCTTAGCCCCCCGCTTTTATAAATCACATTTGCCCCTCCAGGATGTGACCCGAGTCCAGTGAAATATCCATGATGTGGAGATGCCGGTGATGGACTGGGGAGGACAAATGGAAGGAATCTTACAACACCAGGTTATAGTCCAACAGTTTTATTTGAAAATCACAAGCTTTCGGAGGCTTTCTCCTTCGTCAGGTGACGAAGGAGAAAGCCTCCGAAAGCTTGTGATTTTCAAATAAAACTGTTGGACTATAACCTGGTGTTGTAAGATTCCTTACAGTGAAATATCAATACTCCTACTATCTCATGAGACAACTCCTTCAGGAACCTGGGCTGAAAGTAGTCAGAGCTTGGGGCTTTATCTACCTCGTGTTTCTGCAACCTGCCCAGTAGGGGTAATTCTCCGACTTTTCGTTCCCAACAGGAAGCCTTAACTGCCAAGAGTGTGAAGTCAGAAAATAACTTCTAATATATTCTCCCTTGTGACTTCAAAGGTTTCTACTCTAAAAATAATCGTTACCAAATCCTCATTTTTTTTGGCATTTCTTCTCTTTCCCCCTTTCCCATCCCCCCCTTCCATTTCCTTTGTGAGCACTGTTGTAAAGTAGTTGTTTAATATTTCTGCAACTTCCATGTTTTGAGACGCTACCTCCCCATTGTCAGTTCTTCGTAGCCCAATGTCGTTCTCTACCCATTACTGTTTCTATTTTAATATAGAGCTAGTATGGATACTAGGGTAAGCCCTTGCTCCTAACACCATTCCCTTCTTGTCTTCTGCTGAAGAGCAAGAAAAGGAGAGATAGCAGTGGCAGATCAAAGGTACAGAACGAGTATATGTGCGCAAGGTGACAATGTGTTAATTAAATCTGTTTTATTCTTTTCCAGGTGGGTACGAGAGTTTTTAAATGATGAAAACCAGGGTCTCAATGTACTGGTGGACTATCTCTCCTTTGCACAGTGTGCAGTCATGTAAGTAGCCAGAGGGAGAGTTGCCTGGTATCGCACTTTGTCATCTTTATTCTTCCACTCCTCTTGTTTTTTTTATTTTAGTTCTATTCAAGATTTCATTCTCTGCTTTTCATTTCTTTACTCTGCTCTCCTTGAAATCTTTCAACAACGGAAGTTGGCCATAACAGATGTTCGGACTGGATGCTTTAAAACAGCCTAAACAATTAAACTCCCTTGAATACACTCGTGGTAAGTGAATTGTGTGGGAATATACTTACTTACATCTTGGGTGGCCCAGTAGCATGGGGGTTGTGACTTTTCTCCACATCCTTGGCACCTAGGATTCAAATTCCAATAATTTACATAACTTGATTCCAGCTACCAATAGAAATCCTTCCATCCATCTCAAAACAAGGCCCCCCTGTCTGCATGCAGCCTTACCTTGTATTTGGATAGGATAAACAGGATGGAGATTTCAATTTTTACCAGACTCTTTGCGTAATGATGTCGCACAAGATTCACCGTCTACAAATGAGTTTGATTCCCGTCTGCCGCAAGTAGCTTTTGATCTGCTTTGTGGGCCGTGGGCTAAGATTCTGCCATCAGGAGTTTCACTAATAGCACTCGACAGGTCCTGGGTTCAAATCCAGCATGAGCCATCTTAAAGTGGGGGAACATAGGTTTCTGTGGACAGATTAGGTCAATGACGTCCCTCATCTGTGAGATTTTCCATGGTTGGTGTCACTTCCCTAATTGGACAGATGTACGGTTGTAGCTGGCCATAGTGAGCAGATCCTTAGCGCTCCCAGTCGTTGGTTCCTTAATTCCACTCTCCATCTTGGATGATCCAATGGGTGACCTTCGCCGCCGCAGAATTCCACGGTTCAATTAACCCTTTCTTTGCCTTTTTCGATTAGTTTTTTAAAAAATTGGAATTTGGCTTAAGCAACGAGCAGCTAGGCCCAATGTTGCTGTTAAATTGCAACGTAGACCAGGGGTGTTCAAGCTGCCCACTGTCTGGCCCACAAAACTCGGGCAACCCTGTTATTTTTGCGTTTATATTTTGTATTCATTGGTTTGTTCTGCATGTGGGCTTGGAGGTTAAGAAAGAGCTGTTCTTAACGCTGTTGCCTTATCAGTGGATAAATCTTAAATCAGAATGCTAAGATCTGTTGGTATCAGCAACTGGTGAGAGCTAGGAATTAATGAGACCATGGATTTAAATTTTATATGTGACGTCCCCAGGCTCCATGATATGCACCCAAGCAGCCCACAAAGACAAAAAGCATAGACGTTCTAGTCATAAACGTATATATTTTTGAATTCTCTAGGGTTTCTTTCTCAGATGGACTTCTAACCATTAGCAACAAATTTGTAACAAGTTTTATAGCTCCGTGCTTCAGCTTTCTGCATTTCATGCTTCATTTCATCTTCACAGCCTTTCCCCATTCTCCGGTGCTTTCAGTAACTAGATCTTTGAGTGTGAAGTGCTTCCAAAATACTCTCTAGCATCCAGCTGTTGTTGATATGTTAACTTTCCACGTTTCAAACTTCTCCGCAGAAACTCCCTCTTCTTTTGCGTCGGGGTGGTTATTGCGTGTCGGAAATGACCGTCGGGCTCTGGGAAGAAGTAATCTCTTCTCGACAGGTGAGGGTTGACCCGCACTGACTATTCTGCGGAAATCCCACCTGCTTTGAACTGGCTCTTCCCAGAGCAAGTGGTTGTAACGGTATCGCTCTTGTGCATGACCAACGTCGCCGGTGAGGAGCAGTGTTAGGATCGCACGTGGTAACCCTTGCTGTTCTTCACTGCTGTTGTTTGTTCTGACTAGAATATTGTCAGTAAGTTAAAGGAAGAAAACTTCTGATGTCTAAGACAGTAGCTAAGGTGTGCAAATCGTCAAGGAAAAAACCCTCTATGCCGAGTTTGCAAAGTTCCTTAATCCTCATTCAGCAACAGCCATTTTAGGGAAAGTGTAATTTTTTGATATTTTAAGGTTGTTCTCCTTAGAGCAGAGAAGGTTAAGGGGAGATGGTTATAGAAGTGTTCAAAATTATGAAGGGTTTTGATGAGAGTAAATAAGGGGACCTGATTTCAGAGGCAGGAGGACACAGATTTAAGATAACTGGCAAAAGAACCAGAGGGGAGATGAGGAGAATTTTTTTTACGCAGCGAGTTGTGATGATCTGGAATGCACTGCCTGAAAGGGCGGTGGAAGCAGATTCAATAGTAACTTTCAAAAGGGAATTGGATAAATACTTGAAGGGAAAAAATTTGCAGGGTTATGGGGAAAGAGCAGGGGAATGGGGCTAATTGGATAGCTCTTTCAAAGAGCTGGCACAGGCACGATGGGCCGAATGGCCGCCTCCTGTGCTGTATCATTCTATGATTTTATAAATAGGCACAAGGGCACTTCTGTACTCAAAGGGGCTACATGTTAATAAATGTGGATGGGGGTGACCAAAAGACATTTTTATCCCATTGTGACCTAGGTTTGACTTTGACCTTGTGGAGAATGGCGACGATGGTGCACTCGACAAGTCGAAACCCTGGGGCAGGTCTATAGAAGATCTGCACCAGAGCAATGTCCTGCCCCAGGGTTTCAGCAACAGCCTCTCTCGCTCTGCCAGGCAATCTATCTTACGGTATGTACTGCTCAGCTTCTAATGGACACTAAGGGATGCAATGAGTACTTAGTCTCGTCCACCGAGAAGTCAGCACTCTACAGAAAAGGCCGTTGTTGAAAGTTCATTATCCTTCCCATTGATGATGCTATTAGCTAGTTTGCAGCTGTGCGATGACAATAGTCAAAGAAGACTACCCATGCTGCAGTGGGTTATACCCTGGCCTTTCACCTCTGGTTCAAATCCAGCCCAGACCAATAAGATGAAAGTCGTCTTTGCCTGCTGGCTGTACGGGTCCCTATGTGAAATGAGTTTGGTCATTCTCAGTCCAGTTCCAAGTGGGCACGGGTCTCCCGAATTGGCAATTTCCTTCAGAAAGGCCATATGGAAATGGAAAACAAATCTCATACTGGTGCAATAGGGGATGCTCATCTGAGGTTGGGGTTGAGGCCCATTTTTTGGACAGAGTTAAACGGAGCTTTACTCTGCATCTTGCCTGTGCTACATCTGACTTAGGAGTGCTCGATGGTGACCCTAGGTGCCTCAAATGGGGAAAAAACGTTCCATTCACCAGCACTAACATCCCTCACTTGTACATTATTAATACCCTTGAGTATCGAAGATTAAACGTGGATCTAATTGAAGTGTTTAAGATGATTAAAGGATTTGATAGGGTAGATAGAGAGAAACTATTTCCTCTGGTGGGGGAGACCAGCACAAGGGGGCATAACCTTAAAATTAGAGCTAGGCCGTTCAGGGGTGATGTCAGGAAGCACTTCTTCACACAAAGGATAGTGGAAATCTGGAACTCTCTCCCCCAAAAAGCTGTCGAGATTGGGGGTCAATTGAAAATTTCAAATCTGAGATTGATAGGTTTTTGTTAGGCAAGTGTATTAAGGGTTACGGAACCAGGGTGGGTAAATGGAGTCAAGGTACAGATCAGCCATGATCTAATTGAATGGCGGAACAGGCTCGAGGGGCTGAGTGGCCTTCTCCTGTTCCTATCCCTCACCTCGATGAGCACAAAAATTTGAATTATTTAAAAAAAAAAGACCAGCCCTTCTAATCAGTCCAACTATAGCAGCATTGGCACTTCACCCACGAGTTGTAGCTTTTTAACGCTCAGGACTCATGCAGGAAATTAGTTTTGAGATCACCTGTCTGCAAAGACCACCGAAAGGTGAACATTCCCCAGTCCTTTTCCGCTCACTATTTGAGTCGAAGCTTTTCTTTCATTCATTACAGTCACTGCATTCAACAGTCCTGTCCTGGCTCTGGTTTTACTGCTCCTGGTTGGCACGGGGTAAAGATTTAGCAGAAACATCTGGAGCACACATGGGCACTTTGTGCAGCAGATGTACAGGTTCAGTGGGGGCACGCCCACAATTCTTGCTGTCGGGGGGCACTTCTATCGGCCGGCTCTGTGACGAATTAAAGCAAGCTTTTTTTTTTCCCAAACATTCTGGACTTTTATGCAGTGAAGTAAAATGAACGTACCAACTGTGTACAAATGCAGTGAGAAGTCTCTCTGCAAATGCTGCTCTCCCTGAGAGAACGTAGAGTCCCAATTCTACGACGCCAAGAGACGTCTGCATCCCAGTCCTCGTTTCGATTGGCCTTTTCAGTATGTGTGTCAGGTGGATCAAGGGTGGCCTTTTTCATAGGCACAGTCTTCTTTCCTGCTCTCCAGAAGGTTCTGAGGACACTGAAGTGACCAAGAGGCCATTTTTCATGTGGGAATGAGACCGTGATTGTCAACAGGCTATTTGACCACGCTCATAGCTGACGATGCTGGCCACACTTGAATGTGCCAACAACAGTCACTGGATAGTGATCGGGAGTGGGAATGATGACTTCTGTCTTCTGTTTAGGGTTGCCAACTCTGGTTGAATGTATTCCTGGAGGTTTCATCTCCACGCTCCCGCCATTGGTCACCCGACACTTCCATCCTCACGGCGCTCTGCCTTCCCACACCAATTGGAAAGCGAAAAGATCTCTTCGTTACCCGATTGGATGATTCTTGACTCGGTCAAAAACAGCCTTTTTACCCCCCCAGCTCCAACATTTTCAGAACGAATAAACAGAAGTGTTCGAAGAAAATGAAAAAACCCACTTTTTTTAATGCCCCCTATGATTTTTCTCCTGGGTGTTGCTCGCAGCAGTGTCCTGGAGATTAATCTTCAATTCCTGGAGACTCCAGGCCAATCCTGGAGGGTTGGCAACCCTACTTCTGTTGTACTGAGGCCATTAGCACTGCCAAAGGAGCCACACCAGCCAAGATGGGCCAATTCGCCAGGAATGGAATATGGGACTTTCCTGGTCCAAATGGCTCGGGAGCATTGGCCCATTGGGGTGGGAGCCCATTTACATTAAAAAAAAATTGGTTGTTATGCATTTTTTTTTTAAAAAGCATGACTGCAGCACTAATCTGAACTCGAAGTTCATGGGACATTAATGAAATGCTTGCGTTTAACAAGATTACAACAGAATAACTCACTTCCCTATTCTCTGTTATTTAACTCAGAATCTAGCAAAAGCTTCAAAAAGAATCCTGAATTTGGTCACTAAAAGTGGCAATGTTCCTTTAAAACTGGTTTTAATGTATATTTATGTACGTGCGTGGGTGTATGTATGGTATGTGTTTATATAAAATCTGTCAAACCTGAAGACAAATTGGGCTGCATTAGTGTTTTTATACGTGAGAGTTTATATGGAAAGGTTTCATCACCTCTCCGAGTTATTTGTTAAAGCCATATTGCTTCCAGTTTGACAGATCATTTAAAGGGACAGTGCCACACCAGTGATCCATTATGAAGACAAGAGTAGCAGACAAGGCCCATTTGAACCTTGCCACTATAAAGGTGGTGTGAGTGGACTTGAGTTGAACCATTGCATCCCTGGAGTCTAGGCTTTACAATGTGCTGATAACTTGCCTATTGCCTGCTGTTTGTGCCGCTAAAGTTTTGTGCTGATGCTGCAATTCACTGAATGAGGTCCCAGTGATACCTCTAGCGGATCAGTTAGGAGTTGTGTATCGCAGTTACAGTGAGACTGGTCTTTTGATGGCCACAAACCAAGTTACCAAGTGTTTCCATGTTTAATTTGTAGGATTGTTTTCTTCTTCTCTCTTGTAGGTTCGACGCCTTGGTTCTTTGCAATAAATCTAATTCCGGTTTCCCTGGTGACGTGGCTTTTCACTGTATTGATGTGTTGCGCCTTGGGGAAGGGAGACATGAATCTCCCCAGGGCCTGTCTTGGAGGGGTGGGGTTAAACAGAAGTGAGGCGAACTGTCAGGGTGAACCAACCCATGGTATACTCACACCTTAGTTCTGAGAGAAGCGAGCAGAAGCAGTCGTTCACCCTCTTGGTAGGAGAGTCATTGAATAAATAGAGGAAGGTTTATAATTTAGAGGGGGTTCAGTAGCTCACAGCTCTGAGCAGTTGACTCTTCGCCGAATACCTCCATTTTAAAGTCACAACTCAGCCATTATGTTTCCTTGTCCACCCTAGCAAGGGATAATGATGCCCTGACCATGGATTTCTACAGTGTCCTTGTTAGTGCCTCTCGTGACCTGCTGATATGAACTGCTCTTTAGAGCTTGGGGCTGGTGCTGTCAGTTCCACCCTCCTGTCTACCCAACTCCAGCCCTCTCTTGTGCTCTGAAATGCTTCTCTGTCAATATTGATATTCACCCATTCATGGAAGCCAAGTTGGAATGGCAATCAAGGCCCTCTGAGTTGAACCAGCGTTACTGCCAAATCTTTTATAAACCTACCCATTATTTTACATCGAAATTGTGAGTATGTATATATTCCCTGTGATGCATTGGAGCTGTAACTAGAGCAGAAATCTGTGCTTGGCTTAAAATATGAAGAGTCTGGCTATCTTCAGTGTAAGTTACACAAATAGCAGTGACTGCAAACCAGCATAATCTTTGATTTATAATCGGAGCTAAATGCAGTGCAGTAGGTGGGATTCATAGCTTCTGCTAGACCTCTAATCCTGTCCTATACGGCTGGCCCCAGATATTTTGAATTGATCTGAAAAGGCATTCAGCATCATGTACAGGGTGTCCAATCAAAGTAGGCACTCACGTCAGTAAGTACAGCTTAAATGAATATTTTCTCTGGAATTCCTCAACTGTGTCCAATGGTCGTGTGCTCAAATGAACCACTGTTCGGTGAAAGAATGTGGGTCTCCAATGGCTGCATCAGTTCCAGTGCAATTTATATTGGTCACTTTGGTTTTCTAGATTGTGACACTAAATGTCAAGGGACGATAATGGTTGGTTATTTATGACTGTCTGTTTTATGCAACACGGGTTCTCATTTCCTGTCTTTTCCATAGTGGTTTCCATCTAGCATATGGTCACATTTTAGATGCTCTTGTGGTGTAGGGCGGGAGCATATTGATGGATCAAAACGCTGCCTCATTGACTGATACACCATGAGTTCTTCTACTTCCCTTCCCCCTGATCATATGGCGAGTCCTCAGGTCTCATTTTCTGCATCATCTTCTTCTTAGTTTGCCATCCTTCACATGCTGTAGGAGTACATCACTTTATGGATTTGGGGGAAATCAAGTGCTGTCAAGTCTTATTAACTAGTTACATCGAAACTACAGCACAGAAACAGGCCATTCGGCCCAACTGGTCCATGCCGGCGTTTATGGTCCACATGAGCCTCCTCCCAATTCTACTTCATCTCACCCTATCAGCATATCCTTCTATTCCTTTCTCCCTCATGTGTTTATCTAGCTTCCCCTTTAAATGCATCTATTCTATTTGCCCCAATGTGATAGCGAATTCCACATTCTCACCACTTTCTGGGTAAAGGAGTTTCTCCTGAATTCTCTATTGAATTTATTAGCGACTATTTTATATTTATGACCTTTAGTTTTGGATTCCCCCACAAGTGAAAACATATTCGGAGCCTGGTTGCTAGATGGAGCAATGAGGAGGAAAGCTTCTGACGAAGAAAGGATTTTAAAAAAAACAGCAACTTGCAGTTAATCTTATTGGAGCACCTCCCAAACCCACGACCTCCACCACCTAGAAGGACAAGGGAGAGCAGATGCAAGGGATACCGTCACCTCCAAATCCCACACCATCCCGACTTGGACATTTATCGCCATTCCTTCATTGTTGCTGGGTCAAAATCCTGGAACTTGCTACCTAACAGCACCTTCACCACACCGACTGCAACGGTTCAAGAAAAAGGCCCACCACCACCTTCTCAAGGGCAACTAGGAATGGGCAATAGATGCCGGCCTTGCCAGCGACGCCCACATCCTGAGAAATAATTTTTTTAAAGCTGGAAAGCCATTGTCACCTGAGACCAGGAGTCGTCTTCACTGAAGAATAAATGTGGCAGTGGGACTTCTATTTGGGGTGGGGCGAGGGAGAGAAGCCAGCTAGCCAGGGATAGATAAAGAATGGCATTCCCTACAGTAAGCACTGGCCAGATGCAGGTTAGGTTATCAAATGGGTCACTCGGCCCTGCTTACAAAAAATATCAGTAGTCTGCTCACTAATGATCAGTTCAATGCTCTGAGCTGTGTGGTGCAATCCAGTTGGTAACACGACATCATCCATTAAAATCGTCCAGGAAGGGATACTGTTCATTGGTTCTCCTTTCTGAAGTATATTTTGGTAGGGTGACCTAACTCTGTTTGACTCGTGCTTTCCCCAGAGTTTTAGCTGACTTGCAAAAGGTGCCTCTCACAATGTATCTAGCCAACGCAGCAGATTTTTACACTCAAAGCGCCAAGATGTATTGAGAGTTGACAAGTCTTCTCCAATGAAAAGGCTGAGGCAGATGATCTGAGGACATAATCAGCCCATTGGTTCTGCAGAGACCACCAAACACCACCTTGTCCTGATTTAGACTTGGAATTTTGTCATTTCTTTTTAAAGCTAGCTTGTTGCACTCGTGTTAAAAGAAATGTCTTTTGGCCTTTTTTACGACTCCTTTAAAACCTCTTGTGTTTCCATTTCCTTTCTCAGTGCACATACCTGTACCTGACAGGAAGACCATAATAACCACAGCGAACAGGAAAGGGCTCATTCTGTGGTTCTCAGATCGTTGCTGTTTTTCAAGAAATGGAGATTATCTCAGTTTCAGGATCTAGCTTCGATTTCATTTTGCACATAGGCCCAATGCGAGTGACAATTACACGGCAAGGCTTTTAGAATGCAACAGCATAGAATGCTGGGTTCACTTTCATGTGTGTAAAGTGATGCCTCAAATTGTATCGAACCCAGCCAACCATGTAATATTGAGACAATTCTCATTAATTTGAGTGTCAGCTAATCCTATTTACTGCTTAGTTTGAACCGAGCTAAACCAGTGATGCTCAATCTTTGCTTCTTCTGTTACAGATCTCTACCCTATTCCAATAGGTTTCTTCACCTTTTCCACTCACTGCACATTTCTCTGAGAAATTAATCAGTATGGGGCGGGGGGTGGCGGTGTCGCCATCTTCTTGCAATGATTGTGACTCGAGAGTGACCATAGAATCATGGAAAGGTTACAGCATGGAAGGAGGCCGATCGGCCCATCGAGCCCGTGCCGGCTCAATGCAAGAGCAATCCAGCTAGTCCCACTCCCCCGCCTTATCCCTGTAGCCCTGCAGATTTTTTCCTTTCCAGTACTTATCCAGTTCCCTTTTGAAGGCCATGATTGAATCTGCCTCCACCACCCCCTCAGGCAGTGCATTCCAGATCCTAAACACTCGCTGGGTAAAAAAGTTTTTCCTCATGTCACTTTTGGTTCTTTTGCCAATCACCTTAAATTTATGTCCTCTGGTTCTTGATCCTTCCGCCAATGGGAACAGTTTCTCTCTATCTACTCTGTCTAGACCCTTCGTGATTTTGAATACCTCTATTAAATCTCCTCTCAACCTTCTCTGCTCTAAGGAGACCAACCCCAGCTTCTCCAGTCTATCCACGTAACTGAAGTCCCTCATCCCTGGAATCATTCTAGTAAATCTCTTCTGCACCATTTCTAAGGCCTTCACATCTTTCCTGAAGTGCGGTGCCCAGAACTGGACACAATACTCCAGTTGTGGCCGAACCAGTGTTTTATAAAGGTTCATCATGACTTCCTTGCTTTTGTACTCTATGCCTCTATTTATAAAGCCCAGGATCCCGTATGCTTTTTTAACCGCTTTCTCAACCTGCCCTGCCACTTTCAACGGTTTGTGCACATATACCCCCAGATCTCTCTGTTCTTGTACCCCTTTTAGAGTTTGGCCCTCTGGATTATATTGCCCCTCCTCGTTCTTCCGACCGAAATGTATCACTTCGCATTTTTCTGCGTTAAATTTCATCTGCTACGTGTCCGCCCGTGCCACCTGCCTGTCTTTGTCCTCTTGAAGTCTATGGGGGATGAGGGTGAGGATGAAGGATATGTTTTAAGCTCACTCCTCCAATTTTCTCTTCTCCTCCTGTGGGCTACTGCTCCACAGGCCCTATGTGTCCTCCTTTGCCTCACCCAAGCGGCCAGTCTTCATGCATGAGCCTTGACAGCAAGTGTTGGCAAGCCGTTTTAGCCTGGAGGGTGGGGAGCATCACGAGCCTGCCCGATTCTGCCCTCACCCAATGTCCACGTAGGCACACGTTCCTGCAGGAGAAAATGGGTAGCAATTTGGAGCAGGAACCCTGGCTGATATGTACCTTCCCAACCCAGGGCTACCGAGGCCAATTGACACCCCTACGACTGCTCTGACAAAGATCAGCTAAATTAGCATAAACCATGGATGGAATCTGGAACCACCTGGTCTGTATGGCTCAGTTCCATGCAAGGCAGGTCATATACCAACTAAACCTTCAGGGAAACCCATATTCTTTTTAAGTTTAATTTTTGACTCCGTCTAATGCCATCTCTTATTACCAAAATGTACAATTTGAACGTTTTCTTCTAATTTGGCTCATGCGCCATTGACCTCCTCCTGTTGCTAAGGTAACACCAGCAAATAGTAATAGTTTCCATGGATTTGGGAGCAGAGGTCTGCCAATTGCCAGAACATCTGTTGATGTGGAAGGTAGCAAAAGCAGGGAGCCTGGTGACATCTGGTAGGTCCTGTGGAGACGAAATGTTCAAGCTGTGGGCAAGTAAAAGAGCTAGACGGTGCTTCAAGGATCATGGGGGGAGGGGAACTTATTTTTCTTCCATAACTAGATACTGTGCATCACATGGCATCCTTCAATCAAGAGGGTTGGGTTGTAGAGTCCAATACTGTTCTGTGGTCAGTCAGCAGGTGGTGTGATTTCCAGTTTGGTGGGATGTTCAGTGCAGCCCATGTCCTACAACCTGAGAAGGATTGTCCTGCTCCACTTACGACTCCATCCAGCAGTCGGCCTGAGGCCCAATGGACTTCAGCCACTTTGGAGAAGTGGGCCTAGGTGTTGAGCTGTTGGTGTTGGCGCCTGTAGTTTTTAAGTTGTTGCCTTTGTACACTGCATTGGGGTAAGAAGTAGAATGGGTAACTGGATTTGTTGCCTTTTTGTATTACTTTTCCCCTCCAATTTTCTTCTCTCCTAACCGACCTTTGCTGGGATACAGATGTGTGGGTGTTGCCGGCTCACCAGTGCCTTGGCTAAGTGACCATTATTGATGTGTGAACCCAAGCAGTGAGTCTATTAGTCCGTGGAAAGTATCATAGCAAACCCCGGCAAATTCTTCTTGTCCGCTCTTGCTAACCCAGAGACCATGGAGGCCAATTTTAGTGCCCTAGCCGCTGCACAACAGAGATACGCGAACTCAGCACGGATTGGGAATCGAACCTAGGACCTTCTGACGTCGTACTGCACTGGGTGTGAATTTACCCACTAGGTCTTCAGGGAGTGCCTTGGCCTTTTAATGAAAATAGTCAAATGGAAGATTGCAGGGCCTTGTTCGCTGGGTTTTGGTTTGAGTAAAATTGAACCAAAGTGAGTAAGTAATTCAAAACTTCTCTAAGTTCACAGCTCAAGTCAAGAAGTTTGAGTAACTCTGGTGTACATATTTAGTATGTTTACATACAGTAAAGAGCTGCAGTGAATAAGGACCTACTGGTGCAGGTTCCATACAGGAAGCTGCATTTATGGCATACATGAATACCTTTAATACAGCTTCTCTTGCCATCCAGGATGCCAGAGGAATGGGTATCAGTTGCTCTATCACCAACTTGTCCAAGTCTTAGCACTGGCTGCTCTGTTATGGTGGGTATACAACCTGTCCAGTGATGATTGTAGTAACGTTGAGTTTCTTCCACAGCTACAACACTTTACCTGACAGGAAACTGCTGAAGAATTCCAGACTCGTGAGCCAGAAGGACGATGTCCACGTCTGCATCATGTGTTTGCGGGCAGTCATGAACTACCAGGTACGGCAAATTCAAACTGGGATTACTTGAAACTTCCAATTCACTGAATAAATCAATTCCAATCCAGTTTCATGAGGGCCTGTTCCCCATCTGTGCTTTATATCACTGTGACTGACCCACAAATCCATCGGCTAATTCTACTCCATTCATGCAATAGGACCCATTTCATGAATATGCACCTGCGACCTTCTAATAGGTTGGTCGGCAGACAAGGCTCTGCCAGTCGAGCACATTTGTAAACTTGGCCCAAATATATTTTGTATATTCGCTTGGCTCAGTTGGTAGACCTGTTGCCTCTGAGTCAAATGGTTGTGGGTTCAAGCTCCACTATGGACTTGAGCAACAGGTGCAGCAGCCCTCCAGTACCTCATCCAAATGACCATTCTTCATGTGTAAGCCTAGAGTGTTGACAGGTCATATGACCATGGGCGGGCAGGGGCTTCACGGTCAAACCTAATTCTGTCCTCCCCTGAGATCCACATTCTCCTCATCTCCTCTGGTTCTTCTGCCAATCACCTTAAATCTGTGTCCGCTGGTTACCGACCCTCCTGCCAGTGGAAAGAGTTTCTTATTTACTCTGTCAAAACCCTTCATGGTTTTGAACACCTCTGTCAAATCTCCCCTTAACCTTCTCTGCTCTAAGGAAAACAATCTCAACTTCTCCAGTCTCTCCACGTAACTGAAGTTCCTCATCCCAGCTCAAAATGCTCTCTCTGAACACTCCCCAAGTTTGGAAGGACACAATCTAGAATTGTAATATAGGGGGATTTTTGCAGTTCAAATGGTCAAAGTGGGTGTAATTTTGACTTTGGGCGATATTGAGTCAGCCGCCCATTGTACATCTTTCCTGACTTGACCTCAATGGAAATGAAAGTCGGGAGAGATGTATAACGGGCGGTTGTTTCAATATTGCCTGTTTTACACTATCGCCCAAAGTCAAAATTAGCCCCAGTGTGAGAATATCAAACAACCACCATTTCACTTTCCTGAAACCTTGTTTACAACTTTCAGGATTCAGAGCCTTGAAGAATTGCCAGGTATGTCTCTAAACAGCTTGTCGTTCATTTTCTGGGGTCTGCCTTTATTAAAGATGTGCTGATGTCCCCTTCCGTTCTCCCTTTCTCTTTTTCAGTATGGCTTCAATTTAGTCATGTCGCATCCACATGCTGTAAATGAAATCGCACTTAGCCTGAACAACAAGAATCCCAGGTAAGAAACCAACATCTTGTTCTCTTGTTCTTGAGCTTGTCTGTCCAAAGTCAGCGTAACTCAATTCATTTCATGTCAACAAATTAGTTTCTCCCGTCCTCCTTGGAAGGTGCCGACTCATACTGGGGGAAAAGTTGCACATCTCCGAGCAGCCACCTGATATCTCACCCAAACACCCACTCTTCATACACGAGTCTAGACAGTGGAACATCGGAACAGGAGGAGGCCACTCAGCCCCTCGAGCCTGTTCCGCCATTCAATTGGATCACGTCTGATCTGCTGGATGGCCAATTTGTAAAAGTACAGTGTCCCACTCCTAGGCAGAAGGAGGAAGAGAGCCCACTTTAACCGCTCTGCACTGTAGCCCTTCCTGTTGAGTCATCAAAGTGACATGGTTGGTTAGTCATGACGAGATCCTTTGGCCAAACCATCCTGATGTTCCAGCTGAAGGAGAAAGCCTGGCAGTAATTTTCCAATGACGTTCTGGTGATGGGGAACCTTGCCCGCGATGTTCTGATGGGCGATGGCAGCAGGCGAGGGTCCCTGCCACTGGCCTGTACTCAGAAAATTGCCTCCCCTCAGCCAAAGAATGTAATCTCCTTCTTTCAAACAGTAAAATCTTCTATTCTGATTCCAACAGCAGCTTTAATTCAGAAGATACCATTTTGGGATACAGTATGAGTAATTTGAGACCTGGGGCATGATTTTGACTCTGAGACGGGTTCCCCATGTGTCCGCAGATATTCGCGTGGGGAACCCGGAAGCGAATTGAGTGCGTCTCAATCCGAGATCGCAACTCAATTGAAGGTGAGTATTTGAGCTTCTGGGTTTCCCCATGCGCCAGGCAGTCAGATTGACAAGATGGCTGCCAGTCGGCAGTGAAAGGAGCTGCAAATCAGAGAGGGGGGGCAGAAGGGAGAGAGAGATCAGCGGGCTTGGAAAAAATCAGAAGGGGTAGGGGGGTGGAAGAGGAGGTAGGGGGTGGGTGGGGGTGGTCAGCCAGCAGTGGAGATCAGGGGTGTCAGCCAGCGACGACATCGGGGGGGGGGGGGGGGTCCAGCCACCACTGGAGATCAGGGGTGGTCCAACATCTGGGGGTCACACCATCGGGGAGGGGGAGGGGGGGTGGTGGGGATCAGCTGATCGCGGGGTTCCTGTTGGGCCTGGCTGAAGCACTCCTGCTCCTCCAGGCCCCACAAGCAGTGCAATAAAGGCACTCACCTCATGGATCCGGCCCTTCCCACCTGCTTTCACCTGACGTGAATCGGAAGCGATGGGAAACCTGAACAGGTAAGGTTAGATTTGTTTTATTATTGCAATACACTTAAGTACCTTAATGAGGTACATTGCCCCTTTAAGTATCGGCCCGCCAGCTTTAAGTGGGGGCGGGACTTCCTGGTGTCCGCTGTGCTCACACAGACAAACCTGCCTGGGTTAAACCCAGAAGTGGGCGAGTTGGAGCCGGGATACCGTCCCGCTCCAAAAACCTCCCACCAATCCCCAACCCACCCGTTCTTGGGGGTTAAAGTTTACCCCATGATGTGGGAAGTGCAGCATGCTTGTGAGGAACAGGTGACTTTGGACCTGTGGTTCCCAAAGCTCCACCACTGGGGGGTTTTTCTCACCTCATGTCTGGGTCTGTTGTAGACTCATTGATAGAGATTGATTGCTGTGATTAGTCAACAACTCCATTATCATTGTATCATGAGACTACCAGGATGGTAGAAGGGAACTAGATGGACCTTGGTCTTTTTTTGTCTGGAAATTCCTATGTCCCTAATGATGAATAACTGCCCTCTTTATTTTGCAGAACCAAAGCCCTGGTACTGGAACTATTAGCAGCAGTCTGTCTTGTGAGAGGAGGACATGAAATCATCCTATCTGCGTTTGACCACTTCAAAGAGGTAGGAGAGCTTTTGGTCCAGTCCTGAGTGTAGGGAACTTTCAACACTGCAGCGGTGACTTCTGTGCGTGTGTGTGTGTGAGTGAAGGGGGAGCTATCTTTGGGCTCTTGCATCGTCACAACTGCTGCTCACCTGACTTCCTTTTCCTGAAGAGAGGGTGGGATATTGTGAGCAGGGTATTTCTTCATGGCTGCCTGCCAGTGGTGTTGCTTGAAGACCCTGATGGAGATTCACAGGGACGAGCAAGGTCCTGCTGCTGTCTCCGGTTGCAGTGGCGAACTGCGTGATGAAGAAAGCTTGCCCTTCTTCCGTTGAGGATGAGCTTACCGATTGACTCACGGCAAACGTTGTGGAGTTGCATCTAGCGGAAGTAGGTCTGCGATGTGCTGAATTTCTGACCATTGGAATCTGGCGCGTGCGCAGTTGCCTTCAAGTATCGTTAAGGAAGCCTCAGTTCTGGCCATGGACATTGCCTAACATTGAGGAAAGGTCTGTACAAATGTGAAACTTGCATGGACACCCTGTATGGGTGGGCCGTATCTGGTGCTGGCGCTGGTGAATATTTACATTAGCCACCAGTTGGGTTTTCCCTCCAAAAGCAGGGGATGAAAGCACCTTATCAGATAGTGGGGTCTGTGCTTGTGGAGCCATATATGCTGCAATACAACACCAGGTATAACAAAGCTCTATTAAACTCTGAAGATCAATTCTTTTGTGTTAGGGGAAAAGAGAGTTCTACTGCTTGCTTTCATTTCTTTGCTTCAAGTTCCTCAGCCACATAGTATTAATTGGGTCAGATATTATAGGTCTTCTCAACCCTCCCACTCCTCAGACCACAGGTCAGATATTAATTTATTGGTTCCCACTCCCCCTGCCCTGCCACAACCACACCTCAGATATGAATTTATTGGTTTTCTCTCCTGTTGCTCCTGGACTGCAAGAGAGATATTAATTAGCTCCCTCGCTCCCTCTTGTTGAATTGATAAGATTGCTTCCCTTTCTTGTAACAGTAATAAAAGTAATAATTCCTGTAACAGTCATAAAATCTGTTCTGTTTCTTTTAGGTGTGCAAAGAAAAGCATCGCTTTGAAAACCTGATGGAATATTTTCGAAACGAAGACACCAACATTGATTTTATGGTGAGAGTCAGAGAGCCCAGCTTATTGGAAGTGGGGTATGAGGGGCAAAGTCTGTGAGGCTGAGCTTCCAGTGTGGAGCCTCACTAGACGGGAGTGTGGGCCGACGGTGATATTACAGCACGGACTCCCCCACCCGCGTTTGACACTCGCGAGGGTCCGTGTCAGCAGCGCAGGCCTACTAAAGTCGCCCTGTAGGTTCAGTGCAACGTGCTCGCGATGTCCCGATATACAGAGCAGGCGGGCGAGGCTCCCCGCTGGCGACTGTACCTCAGAAAATCAGCACGGTCGATTGCAGTTCAGACTCGTGCCTTTGGCACTGCTTTGCCACCCACTCTTCGGACTGAGATGGACCCTCGCTAAAACACCTGGTGAAGCCCCCTTTTGGAGGACTACGGTTTATGCCACCAATATTAGCATTGGAAACATTTCGAACAGTAAGGATGCCTTTAGGCCAAAGGCCTCACTTATTTCCAGCGACAGGTCACTGGGTTTTGTGAGAAAGTGTAAAGGGAATGAGCCGGATGAAAGATTAAAGAAGCTTAAGCTGTACAGTCCAGGGAGAAGGAGGTTAAAGGGAGACACGGAGGAATCTCATCAAAGTTTTAAGTGCATGTAGAGAAAATGAAACCAGAATAATAGTTTACGGTCAGTCAGACCAGTAGAACAAGAGGCCAGAAATTCAAATTAGGTCTTAGAGAAAGATTTCCTTACTCGATGGGTACTGGAAGGGATGTTGCCTTTAAGCTTCTTCCCTCTTGCTTTGTGCTAGGTGGCGTGCATGCAGTTCATCAACATCGTGGTCCATTCTGTGGAGGACATGAACTTCCGGGTCCATCTGCAGTTCGAGTTCACCAAGCTGGGCCTTGACGAATTCTTGGAGGTGGGTGCGAGGACCGTGCACTGGAGAAAAGCTCCCAATTAACGCTGGCAATTTCTTTTCTTTCCCCACCCAAGTGCAGGGATAGTGAAGCCAATTGTAGGGCCCTCACACATTTAAAATCAAAATAGATCTTGCACTCCAACTTTATAATCGCCCCTCTCAGCCTGAAAACACACTTTGGAAATTCTTAGCACCAGTGTGCCAGTTAGATTTTATTGTCGCAATGACATGGCTCCCTCACTTAACACCAGCTCCAGCGCCTCCCCTTAGTAATGTCCAGCCATATTAGTAATGTTGCTTTAAGAATGCTTTTGGAAAGTTGCATCCTGTCTAGATGCTACATCAGGAATCCACATGCTCGGCTTAAAAAGATGACCAGAGAGAACAGGTTGTACAGTGAGTGCAGAAAAGAAAAGAGAGAATAAGAGATCTGATCTCCACAGTGTGCAGTCTTTTTTTTGTAATTTGTCTCTATAAAAGAAACACAGGTGGGTAATATGAGAGATACGCCTGAGTTTAACCCATGATATCCACTGAATAGTCTTTTGAGGGAAGAGTCACGATAAAGTCAGGTTAATGTGATGGCAAGTCCCTCCCAAGTCGCAGTGATAAAGAGTATGGGTTTGCAGTCATATTAGTGGCATGGCTGCCAATCATGTGTGTGGAGACCCCCAAATGAAAGTTTTGTGTGGGTGGAAAATGCCCTCCCTGCCCAGCACAGTGATATCTTCAAAACCATTGAAATCTGTGCATTGCCAGTATCTTTAATCAGCATTTCTCAAATTCCAAACTACGTCAATGGCCTCATCACCCCATCTTGTGTTGGGGATACAGAACACTATTTCATACCAGGGATTTAGTGGATACAAAACTCCGTTATTGCACCTGCGATAATGGTTACAATTTCTTTTCTCCCCAGAAATCCAAGCACACGGAAAGTGACAAACTCCAGGTTCAGATCCAGGCCTACCTGGACAATGTGTTTGATGTGGGAGGCCTACTCGAGGATGCTGAGACCAAGAATGCAGCCTTGGAGAAAGTGGACGAACTGGAAGAGCACTTGTCACATGTGAGTCCGCATCTGTAATATCGTTAATGGACTTCGCTCCATTTTATGTGGAAGGCAGAAGGTGTCATCTCAAACTGAACAGGTTTATTCAGTATCTGGTGCCTGCCACTAGAGGCTGCAAGTGATTCAAGTTAACAGCTTTCAAACTGGGGAGGGATGGGGTGTGGGGCGGGGGGTGGGTCTGTAAACTCAACAAATTTCTGTCTGTCGAAGGCTGTTTATTTCTGGAAAAATGGTACCTTGAGCAGTCCCCTAACACTTACAGGCATTCGGAATCTGAATCTGTCATTGTGAATGTGACTGGCTGAACTATCTGGAAAGAGAAAAGGGTTTTGTTTCAGATTAATCGAGCTTGAAACGGTCTCTCTCCTCCCAGTTATCGGAGAAGCTTCAGGAACTGGAGAATGAAAATATGATGAGGGTGGCGGAACTGGAAAAGCAGCTACTACATCGTGAAAAAGAACTGGAAACGATAAAGGTAGGGTCTCCAGGCTGGAATTGGGCAGGATCAGTGGCCATTTATTCAGGAGAGAAACCGGTGTGGTACACAGACTGACAAGAGCAGCCTAAGGGCTGTAAAGCAAGAGCACTGTTCTCTTGACTGGGAGGCCTATGTTTGAACCCAGTCTTGACTGGGCTTGAGCTTCCTCCAGGAGAGTGGGTTTTCCTAGGTTTCAAGCCCTTTGTATTATGCTGAAGTGTCATTCCTGTTGGGTTGACCAAGGAACAGCACAAAATTCATCTATGGCAAGGTCTACAAATGTTACTCTTCTGATAGGGGATTGGGGTTTACAATTTTTGGTTGCCCGAGTCCTATCTTTGCAGAAACCCATTCCTGTCGCTATGGGTTTCCTGTAGGCGCTTATCCAAACTCATCCAGCCTTGGTAGAGTGTCACAGGCCTGCATTGGCACCAGAACTGCCGTAAGACTGCACTGCTCATGTTGCGGAGTGGTGTTGATAGTGATGACACACAATCAGAGTGTAAACATCCCACATAATCTTCAGTAACCTGGCACCGAGACTCTTTCTAAATATTGTTTGCATTGATCCAAAAAGAGAAGGGCCCAGATTTTCTGGCACCAGCGGTTTTGGCGACAAACGGTGAAAAGTTAGATGGCTGTGTGCCCTGATCCTCCAGTGGCAAATTGATTCGAAACCTGATTCGAATATGCCACAGCGTGGATAATGGCGAATTGGAAGTGGTGCAGTCAAATGGCCAATAAAGGGATTACTGTCTAACAGTTTTCGGTGAGGGTAACGGCAGAGTGGTGTGAAAGTCCCAGGAAAATGTGGAGTGGCCTAATTAATGGCCTAAATCACTTAACTCCAGAGTTCCCTCGTTCTTTTTTGCTGTTCAAAGGTTCCTACGCCGTAGATGTGCCGTTACAATGGCGCAATTCCCCAAGAAAATCTGGGCCGCGAAACAAGCCCTTTTTTGCTTGACTAATTTTGATACAGTTCTCTGTTGCACTTGGAAATCAGTCAAATGGTTTTAATGGACTAAAACTCCCTTACCAGAGGAAGAGTTAAGGATGCTTTTGCTTCCAAGTACAGTGCTTTCAGCTTCCTGGTTGCCGTTTGTTTGAAACCACGCTGGAAGCTCATTACAGAGCGGCATTGATGACTGTTTTGTAGACCATCTAGCACCCCTGGTTGGAGGAGATATGTGCAGGAGTGGAAGGCTCCTTATTGAGGGATAAAACAATTTAAGTTTGTAGGGGAGTAACGCAACTTACTGTCCAGCACTGTTTTGACTGCAAGCAATGCCACCCTGACAGGAAACGTACAAAGATGCCAGCAGCCAGGTGCACACATTGCGGAAGATGATCAAGGAGAAAGAGGAGGCTTTCCAGCGGCAATTTCACCTGGAGAAACAGATGACACATCTGCAACATGGATCCATCGGAGATTGTCCCGATGGAGATCTTTCCATGCTGTCTCGATCTTCCATGGGTTCTGAACTAATCCAAAGCATTCCTGCAGCACCTAGACCACCAACCCCTCCTCCACCACCACTAGCTCCACCGTTACCAGGTAAAGCTTTGCTCCTCACTGTTCAGGGAGAAAAAGGGGTGTCCCACAGATACTCGGGGTGGGAATCAGGGGGTGTGCAGGATCCGAAGTGGGTGCCAATCCGTTTGGTCCCCCGGAGCGCAAGGCCCCAGGAGATTTTAAACTCCCAGGCCTCGTTTGCACCTCCTGGCACTGATTCCCACCCAAATTCGGTGGGAATGGTGCGGGCGGGTAGTGGGAAATCGCGCGAGGGCAGGCAGTCACCGGGGACCCACGGAAACGGGCCCCCGGCAAGGTAAGCCAGAAAGGGAGAGTAAGGAGTCGGCAATGAGCGCTGTCGGGGTGAGGGGAAGGAAGCCCAGGGCCAGGTAGGCCCGAGGTGTCCTCGTGCTCCTCCAGGCCCACAAGGAACCTTTTTATATAAAAAAAAAAGACACCAATTTTAAAAAAAAACCTTCCCTGTGCCTCTTCTAGCAACGATGCTGCCCGCTTTCGCTGGCAGGTCCAGGGCTGCGCGACCCTTAGTCGGCTCGGAGTTAAAATGGCGTGCGCGTCCGAATGATGTCAACGGTCAGCAATTTGGCCTTTTAAATTGGGCCCTGGCCTATCTTGGGCCCAGCGCCTTTCCCAAGGCTGAAAAGTGGCCAGTTAAAATGGCGACCGATGTAAACGGTTCGGGAATGGCGGGGGAAGTTCCCAGACCTGGTTTTAACCCCCTCCCTCCCCACTGCCTGCATCGTTTCTGCTGGGTCGGTGGGTTTACAATTAACCCCACTGAGTCTGAAGTAATTTCAGGGAGTCTCGGAGATTTTGACCAATATTCAGAATCTCTGTCTGCTTTCAAAAGAGAACCAAAATCGCAAATAATATACTCGTTCTGCGAAAAGCAGCTGATTTCACTCCTCGAATCTGTTATAAACACTTT
This sequence comes from Heptranchias perlo, assembly GCF_035084215.1. NCBI lineage: Eukaryota > Metazoa > Chordata > Chondrichthyes > Hexanchiformes > Hexanchidae > Heptranchias > Heptranchias perlo. Next base: position 10,589,995 of record NC_090370.1, read on the forward strand.
TACAACAGGGTAAGAAGGAATGTTGAGCCGAACAAGCCCATTCTCTTTTTAACAGATCAATCCACCTTCTCACCACATCCCTCAATCTAATTGCTTCTTCCACCCATTTATACTGTCTGCTTCAGTGCCCTTCCCTGGTAATTTATTGCTCGACTCTATTTGCCCTTTGTCTAAAAAAGATACCACCGGACTTCCCTGTTTGCTCCTTTCCCATTTTAATGATCCCTTGGGATTGGAACCCTCTATCACAATGAACTATCTGCCCAGATCAACGCTGTCAATTCCCTTCATAATCCCGATGACTTCAAAGCCTTCTCTTTATCAGAGGAAACCAGCCCAACTTTCCTTAATCTTTCCTCTTGACTTAAATTAATTCCACGTGCCATGTAATCCTTCTCGTCTCTCTCCAAAAATGAAATCAGTTGTGAGGTGAGGCTGATTTTGGAGGCTGTCCTGTAATCTGGCTGAAATTAATTTTGAAACTTGGTACCTGTGGGCCTCGTATGTCAACACTGCCCCTGTTTGTACAGAGAAAATGGAGTTCCCTTGTCTCTGCGTTACTCTGTGCATGGCTACGATGAGATCAGAACTCAGCAATGTTCACAGCATTGCAGACGGTGCTTGAAAGAACTTAAGACGTCACCCAGTGTTTTGCAAGCGGAAATTTAAAAAAAAAACCCAACTTATTAACTTCTTAATTAATTAAACAACCTTACTGAATTTCACTAGAGGAAATGAAATGTAAATATAACTCAATGCACCTTTTAGTGCAGTTGAGGAGTTAGAAACAGGCCGCAAAAGATCAGATGTAGCATGAAAGCTGAGAATGGAAATCCATGATCAGAGATAAAGACAAAACACACTCACTTGGCTCTGAGCTGGAAAGTTCCCTCTGCCCTGGTTAACTAGTAGGAGGAATTTTCTTGCCTTTTGCAGATCAGAGAATGTTTGATGCTCAGGAGAGTGCTGTGTAGTGTCGGCCTATCAATTTCCGATATCACAAGTGCTGGTGGCCAACTGCCAGTGTTGCAAGCAAACCTCCCAATGGCACTGCCTCAGGCAGGGCAATCAAACAGTGCAGATGGGAGGTTTGCCGGAAGCTTCTGGAATTGGCAGACGGCGTAGCTGATCCCTCCCAGAAAGAACGTACAGCTTGAGCATATCGCCCTCCCCTCTCCCTTGCCTCAAGACCATTGATGAATGGTCGCCTCGGATGCATCTTACGGCATTGTGTTTACATTGGGCCTAATCTGCTGCCTTACTAAAATGGGCCTGATTCAGTACTAGCTTGACACTGTTGTGAGTTTACTCTGGTTAGCAAATGGGGCTTAAAGGTATTCTTGATCCTATTTAAAATGGTGATATTTTACCCGGAAAAGTGCAGCCTTTTCTGCCTTGGAACGTTGCATTTCTTCACCACCAGGGGGTGGTATTGCTTCTCCTTCCTAGATTGCATTCTGGGTAGGATCACCTGATTCAGGCCAAGAAATCAAAAGATACAAGGATGACTTTGCCCATGAGCCAATCATCTGCAATGGGTTGATCTCCAGGCACAACATGGACCTATTTTTATTTAAATGGTTGTGCAGTTCTCAATATCTCCAGCCTGTGGGCATACAAATGTGCCATCAGCTGATCATAGACTGACACTGTTGGTGCCCCTGGAGCAGCCCTCTTCCTGAATTGTCTCATCCTTCAGGTGGAAGGATGTAAGGAAGTGTGCCAATGGGAAGGATGAGCTGGGATGTAGAGTCACAAATTGGGCTTGAAGGAAAATACATACAGTGGAAAATTAAGAACATAAGAAATAGGAGCAGGAGTAGGCCATTTGGCCCCTCAAGCCTGCTGCGCCATTCAATAAGATCATGGTTGATCTCCGACCTCAACTCCACTTTCCCGCCCGATCCCCATATCTCTTGATTCCCCTGGAGTCCAAAAATGTATCCATCTCAGCCTTGAACATATTCAATGAATGAGCATCCACAGCCCTCTGGGGTAAAGAATTCCAAAGATTCACAACCCTCTGAGTGAAGAAATTCCTCCTCATCTCAGTCTTAAATGGCCGACCCCTTATCCTGCAACTATGCCCCCAGTTCTAGACTCTCCAGCCAGGGGAAACAACCTCTCGGCATCTACCCTGTCAAGCCCTCTCATAATCTTATATGTTTCAATGAGATCACCTCTCATTCTTCTAAACTCCAGAGAGTATTGGCCCATTCTACTCAATCTCTCCTCATAGGACAACCCTCTTATCCCAGGAATTAATCTAGTGAACCTTCGTTGCACCCCCTCCTTAGATAAGGAGACCAAAACTGTACACAGTACTCTAGGTGTGGTCTCACCAAAGCCCTGCACAATTGTTTTAAGACTTCCTTACTCTTGTACTCCAACCCCCTAGCAATAAAGGCCAACATACCATTTGCCTTCCTAAATGCTTGCTGTACCGGCATGTTAACTTTTTGTGTTTCTTGTACAAGGACACCCAAATCTCTCTGAACACCAACATTTAATCATTTCTCACCATTTTAAAAAATATTCTGTTTTTCCATTCTTCCTACCAAAGTGAATAACCTCACATTTCCCCACATTATACTCCATCTGCCACCTTCTTGTCCACTCACTTAACCTGTCGATATCCCTTTGCAGACTCTTTATGTCCTCCTCACAGCTTACTTTCCTGCCTAGCTTTGTATCGTCAGCAAACTTGGATACATTACACTCGGTCCCTTCATCTAAGTCATTAATATAGATTGTAAATAGCTGAGGCCCCCAGCACTGATTAAAAACAAAATGTGTACACTTTACCAGGACAGGTACGGACCGGTGGGTTCTAATAACATTTGTCTTGTCCTACAGGTCAAGCCCCAGCACCACCACCACCACCACCTGTGGCTCCCCCATTACCTGGTAGTTCTCTATCGGTTATCCTCAGTCATGGATTGTCAGGTAACAGTCCACATGTTTTCTATAGTAATAAGACTTATTGCTGAAACTACCTTTTCAAAGAGCAGTGCATTGAAAGGCCTTGGAAATGTATGATGTGGTTTTAACAGGAGTTTTTTGTGCTGTGTTCGGCTGTGTTTGACAAAATACGACTGCTTTTTATTCTTCACGTGTGGTTTAAACACTACAATTTGGAATTTTTGTTGCTGTAATTTTCCAATTTTCTTGCTTTTGCTCCCTTCCCTCTCCTGAAGGTGGTACCTCTTGCTTGGGGCTGTGGTACTGCAGACGTCATGCTGAGATGTATCTCAAGGAAACTGTATTAATAGGGTTAATGGTATTTAAAATTGGTGAGCGTAATTTTCCTCTATCCTTGGGCATAGAGCATCATATCAGAAAATCCGGCGGGGGATAATCACACGACAGTAACGCAGCCTGCCCCAGGGGGGATGCATTAAGGACATGTGACCCTCCCCACCTGACCTTGCTATATGTGCTGCACCCATGCAATGGTCTACGTCCAAGTTCTAAAGAGAAAGATTACCCCCATCCCCCCACCCTCCATAAATTACCAGGCCAGGTTGTTCCACACTCCAGAATACTGAAAGAGGTCAGTAATGAAACAACAATGGGACTACCCATGAGAAGATCTAGCTGTGCTGGGACTTGGAAAACTTGGGTGGCGTTTGCTGGAGCACAGAAGATTAAGGGGGAATGTAATGGAAGTGTTCAAAATAAGGATTTGAGAAGGGTAAGTATTGAAAGATTTGCTTGGTGAATAAGTCACAAGGGGTATAAATCTAGGATTAGTGCTAGAAACAGGGGGGAAATGAAAAGAATATTTTCACACAAAGGGTTATTATAATATGGAACACATCACTGCAAGTGGCGACTGAAGCTGAGTCAATCACAACGTTTAAGAGAGAGTTAGATAATCACTTGAAGAGGAATATCAAAGGCTATGGAGAAAGAACAGAGAAATACAATAGATGGCTCCAATGTGGAGCTAGAATAGGCATGATGGGTAATGGGCCTCCTCTGTAGTAAAATTTCTGTGATTCTATATATTGGCATGATTTCCAAAAATGTGGCCAATCCTCTCTCTTTCTACCTAACCCTTGTGACATTGCGTTCTGTCCCTTCCAGGCCTGCAGCCCTCTGGGAAGAACTGTATAACTTCCCTTCCGAGGCCCATTTGTACAATTAATATTGTTGTATTTGTATCCACACTCTCTTCCCTTGGAGAACAGTGTGAAGCAGTGGAAGGATTTGCAGGCTGATTAACGGCCTGACAGACCATGACATGAACACTCCTTCCATGGCTGTAACTATCTTTATACCAGCCGATGGTGGTGGGGGGAGTTGTTCCTATACAGCAGGAGGGTTTTATGGGCTCCCACAACCCATACGATGAGGAGGGGTGGGGAGTGGAGTATGTTGCTGGATGTTAACGGAGAATTTAGAACCAGAGCTCCAGTCTCCACTCACAGGAGCGGGATTTGAACACTGCACCTATTTGACTCCAAGGTGGGACTACTACCACTGAGCCAAAGTCTTGCTTCAGCATTAGTAGTGTGACCTGAGCTAAATCCTTTCATTTCTCCTTTCAGCCATCCGGATAAAGAAACCAATTAAAACGAAATTCCGTTTGCCAGTATTTAACTGGATGGCGCTGAAACCCAACCAGATCAATGGGACGGTCTTCACTGAAATCGATGATGAAAAAATACTAGAGGTAAGCTGGGTGATTGATTTGATTTTTTTTCCCCCTGTCTCTTTGATTCAAACAAGACTACAACAAGCAGGTTAGGTCATGCCACAGGGCTGCAGGAGCTCCATAAAAGGGCCTAGGACAATTCCGCTTGTGTAACCGTCTTTTCTGCCCGCCCGCCCCCCTCAATAATGTTGAGGAATGTAAATGGTCCAATTAAATTTGCCTTTATTAAGTTCTCTTTACTTTGTGGACCATGGAGGTTTGTCCCATCCATCCCACTCCCCAGTCCTGGGAACGAACGTCTGAACTGCCCAGTGCTTGCCCAGACTTCCTCCATGTAGGTTTGATATCATGGCTAGATGTTGATTGCAGACATGCACAAGTACACACTACATCCAGTATAACTACAGGGAAAGTGCAAACAGTAATGAGATAGGGTGACAGTGAGAAAATGCTGCAATCCATATCCTGGGTAAGATGGACCCAGAATGGATTAAGAACTAGAACGCAGTTGTCCGAGGTGTTTAGAAGCACCCCCCCAGAGCAGGAGCCATCCTTCTGAAGTTGTGGTGGACCCACCTTATTTGGAGTAAGACACTCCCTTGCATCTACCCTGGCCTAGACACACTGGGTACATAGAGTGGGAAATAATCTGATTTCTGCCCAATAGCAATCTGATTACCTTGATCAGCATAAGATTCGTACAGAATATATAAAAAATCTAACTTGGCCTCGATTTTAACCCCAGGCAGTGATTCCTGCTGGGATCGGGTGGGAGTCAGAGCCTGAATATTTAAACGAGGCCCGGGAGTCAAAATCTCTCCGGGCCTCGGCCTGCGAGTTTGTTGCTCACCCTGGCGCCTCGCATGGAACGATCTGACCCCCACTTAAAATCGAGGTCATTGCTTCTGTAATATTGTAGTGAGCCTCTAACATTTTTCATTGGTCCTTGCAAACCACACAATACAACACTATGGACCAATCAGATCTTTTTGGGGGGGAGTCCATTCAGACTATTTTTCACTGCCATGATATTTGTCCGTTCTCCTCACTCTGTCCAGACTTTGCTCCTTCCATAGCTTCTTCTCTCTTACAGAAGCCCCCCTGAGGTAGTCCAGCTCTGCTTCCCATTCTACTGCAGAGGACCACCCACCTCCACTCCCTCGTTGCACCATCGTGGCTTTAGGAGCACTCTACTGCCACGACTCTAGGCTTTGCTCCCACAGCTCTCCCCAGTCCCAGACTCTGCTCCTACCTTACTCACTATGCTCCCTGCTCCTCTCCCTCGTGCCTTGCTGCCTCATGCCCACCAATTCTGCCTACCCGCTCCCTCTGCAGCCACTGTGCCTCCCCAATGAAACCACCAGTATCTTCCCACTCAAGCCCTGTGCTGGTGGACCTATTCTTGCTGGATCCCTGCTGCCTATCTACTTAGTCTGGCTCTCTCCCAGGCCAAACCTAAAGCTCTGATGCTGAACCAGGCCCCTGCCAGCCAGCTGCAGTCGCAGTATCAGGCCAGTCAGGACTGCCACTCCACATCTATCATATCAGCAAGAGGAATCAGCCTATAGCAGAGCTAAACCCCAAGATCCCTTCCCGCCCACTCTCTTCAAGCCCAGACTCTAGAACCCTCCCTCCCCTGCTGTCCCCAATCCAGACCTCATCACCTCTCCCTCCCAGTTCCCAGGCTCCCACACTGTGTTCTATCCTGAGCCTCCTTCCCAGCCCAAGCCCCATCCTCCAGTTCCTCTCTCGCTTGCACGGCAGCCCCTCTCTCTCCCAGTTCGGCCATCTCCCCGCCTGATCCCTGTACTCGCCTCCATCAAATGCGTGAGAGAGTTGGGAGGCCTACGGAGGAGAGATGCAACGGAGGGAAGGAGTGGCATCAAGAGTCAAACAGAGAGCTAGAGAGGCAACAAGGAAAGTGTGTGCGAGCTGTAGTGAAAGAGAGAGAAAAGATGGAACACAATCAGAGATGTGAACAGAAAGAACTGGACACGCGCAGAGAGAAAGTTTCGATAACTGGGGAGGCACAATTTTAACAAGAAATTGTCCGTGAGCACGGGAGACCGAGTATAAAATAATAATAAAGGTATTTATCCAATCACTTTGTGCTGTAGGAGCTTGACATGGATGAATTTGAAGACCTCTTCAAGACGAAAGCCCAGGGACCCTCCATTGAAATCTCCTGTCAGAAAAGCAAAAGTGCGCAGAAAGCACTGAGTAAAGTGACGCTGCTCGAAGCCAACCGAGCAAAGAATCTCGCCATTACACTGCGCAAGGCTGGCAAGACAACTGAAGAGATTTGCAGGGCCATTCAAATGTATGTTGTAAAGCCTTCCGAGCTCTTTGATTGTGTCACTTAAGTGTGAAGTGTGGACTGACGGCCGCGTGCATTGCATAAACGTTTTGCTCCACCTTTTCCCCCCACACAGTCCGGGATTGCCCCGGTTTTCCGGGATGTGCCTCTCCCCACCAAATTGTTTTTACCATGAATTATGTCCTCCCAGCCCCCTCCCCACCCACCCACCTCTTAATCTGCATTATTGTACGGCTACTAAAATATTGGGACTGTGAAATCTCAGTCACTGGCTACCCATGTGGTGGTTTCATTAGCGAATATCGACCGTGTCACGTGTTGAGGGCCTGTTTTTGCTTTGTTGATATCAGATCTCACTCTCTCCAGCATTGCCCACTTGAGAAAATGACCGAAGATTCCTGTTGCCTCTTTCCCTCCTAGAAACTAGCATTGTTAGCGTGGCAGAATCAGCTCCCTTCCTCTTCCCCCCCACCCCCCCCCCCCTTACCTCGGACGAAAGTTTTCTATGGTCACGTGACTCGGGCTGCAAACCCCTTGACGGGCTTGGCGGGTTCGGACTACGGGAAACTCAACGAGCTCTGTTGAAAGTAAATGGATTTGCATCTCCTGCTTATCCGTCCACCTCACTGGACGTCGGAGCTGTCCACTTTGACCATCAATGTATTTCACTTCATGGTCTTTGCTTGCCTCTCTGATACATCTTCCAAACCGTTCACCAATCTAATGCTTTACTGCCAAGTGCTACTGGTACAGTGGGTTTTGTTATCTGAACGGCGTTTAAATCTGCGTTAACTTTTTTTTTAAAAAAAAGTAGGTTTTGTGTGTCTCTAACATTTTGCAATTTTTCTCCTGCTGCATTTTGATGCTTTCCCCTCCTCCTCCCTTCCCTCCAGACAGCTGGATGGAATGCTGCGCCTCTGCATGCACTGCCCAATGACCCTTCAACTTTGGCTTCTAGAAGGTGATGTGGCAATGTGGATGGCTCCTCCTCTTTGCCCCACTGCTAAGCTTCTGTTTGTGTTTGGAGCTGCAGCCTTAGCTGAGACTGGCACCTCTCTTGGGACGGTTAGGTTCTGAATGCCAGTCGGTGGGAGTCGTGTGTATTTGATGTTCAGGCCCATGTGTTTACACGGGGAACAAACCAGAGCTTTGCTGGGGATTGAGAGAACGCAAGGATGTAATCTACAGAATGGAGGTACATCCACCTTCCTGACCCTCACCCACCCACCCCGAAGTGCCTGATTGACCAGTCATGGGAAGAAATGATAGGACAAGTGAATGTTGTGTTCATAGCCCACCGGATATGAGTGGGCATTAGCAAGGAGATCCATCAAAGGTAAGTCAGGAATACTAACGTGCATGAGTCGTGCCTGCCATAATTGGGCATGAAAGAAAGTTGGCACTAACTAACGTTCTATCCTGAACTGCTTCTCCATGGATACTAACAGGAGGAAGTTAACCAGGCGAAATGCTGCCATGAGATAACCAGGGAACTGAATGATTTGCATGAAAAGGAAAAGTTATGTCCAGGCAAGATGCAATTCCGAAGTGGATGAGTAGGCTACAGTGCTGAACCCCTACAGCTTGTGTGCATAGCAAGAATTCTAAACAGAAAAACCATTGAGACAGTGACTGCTTGGAAGGGAACTGAGCAAGATGATGCCAATCACCAGTATGCCACACAGACTATGCTGCTCCCTGACATCTTCAGTGCTTTCAATGCATCAGTACTGTTCTACTTGCAGGGCAACATGGCCTTCAACTGGTGTGAATGGTCACGCACTGGCGGTGGAACCAGGGAGTACAGACCTCTTGACTCAATCAAGGAGGCTACATTGGACATCATTGGCAGGGGTGGTGGAGCTGGAGGTTTCCCCCCTCCCCAAGCTGATGGCTAGTACCATAATGTTCGTGTTATAGAACGTCCTGCTGAATAAGTGTTACGCAGACACACACTCGACTTGAACATCACAGAGAATAGCATGCAATGGTAGTGCTGCTGTAATCTGTCTCATTGAGCCATTATCCTGACACCTTGCCCTCTTCCCTTTCCACGGAAATGGAGGAACAGAGTGAGCCACCAGCCAGTGCCTTTGGGCAAGCCCATATCTCCCATCGCACTATGCCACAAGCACCCCTGCATCTAAACACCCGTACAGCTACACGCATGCCAGCGAATCTAGTCAGTGAGGTAGAAGAGGGAGCTAGAGTGTTAGAGTGAGGAGGTGTAAGTGCTGTTGGTTGCACGAGACCAGGCACCTACTGGATGGAGGTCCTACTTGGTTATTGACCCTGCTGCAGCACTGGGGGATTATGACCTCAATGGACCTGCTTACAGACGGAAATTATTGTCTGAGCAAGATCATCTATACGAGTTACTCATCCCAGTGGAACGCGCACTACAAGCTCTGGGGAATGATTGTGGAGGAGTCAATCACCCAAATCTGCACATTTCTGGATGAGAGGTTGTCTGCACTATAATCTTCCATGGAACATGTGGGACACCAGTGGCATCCGCAGTGGAGACCTCATGGACACAGCAAGGGCTTCCCTCATGAATGCTTTGATTGCTCCTTTGGAGACCGTATGGGTCCAAACTCCAAGATGCATTCTTTGCCAGTTTCAACTCACTTGGAAAACAGTTGCATTGCTTTGACCCAGGGATTCACAGACCTCATAGATGCCCAAAGCTCTGCTCTCTGACAGGTTATCGGTCGTGGTAAGGAGCATGCATGTAGCAGTCAAGGTTCTCGCGATGATGCCAAATCCAGGCCACCAAGCACTTCTGCAGATGTGCCAGAGAGCAGGCAGAACCAGGCTGCTCGAACAGTGCTGGATGCAGCTGACTCAGCTGTTGGGGCCCTTGGAGGTCTCGTGCCACTGCAATCCCAGCAGACTAGCAGGGAAACCTTACAGCCAGCGAGCATACCACCTCCTTGCATAAGGGCACGAGGAGGAGTACGATTGACGGCTCACACCACATGCACATGAGGCACAAGCGGAAAATAGTGTGCAAGATCACGCTGGTGACATTCACTGCACACAGAATGGTAGAAATAAAAACCTAGGTGTTCCTCTTGGTGATATTACCAGATGGACAATTTGTCTATTCAGAGGACATTCCTTTGTGCATTGTTTTAGAGGCGACATTAACTCATTTTACAATGTTGAAATAACACAAAGGAATGTCTTACGAAAGTGTTAATTACCCACGTAATATGGCCAATAACAATTTTCAGCCTAAAACCACTGGACTTGAACACTGTGTTGTACAGAGTATTTGTTTTAAGAGTGCTCGGGAAAAAGTAGCAGAAGATAAGGACAGAACATGAGACAAAAGTGTAGCAGAAGGTGGGATTGGAAAGGCACATAGGCATATTTGGAATGTTGGCATTTTGAAGGGGCTAACAACCGAGCTCTTTGGAAAGCATCACATGTTGGTGCCTGCTGCAGCAGTCTTCCTTTTTGCACTTGCGTGTCCATTGTCCTCACTCTGGGCCTTCAGCTCTGGCATCGCTGACTGTGCCCAGGGGCCCAAACTGCAACCTGGGCACAGCCAGTAACTTCCTGGGCTTTTGGGAAGCCAGCAAAGGGGTCGAAATATTGTCACGCGCGCGAAGCGAGGACACTGCAAAAATTGTGCCAAGCTGGATTTAAATGGCAATTATGCCGGCATTCGCAAGCTCAACAATGCCAAGGCATGAATTCAGCGCTATAACGGCAAGCAGCCATTCCGTGCCGGGAATCATTTTGTAATGCGCGATAAAGCTGGGCAAAAGACGCGCTCTGCGGCACTCGCGAAATGACTCGCTTGAAACATGCGTGAAAAGTAACGTCCCCCCTCCCCCTCCCCCCCCCCCCCCCACCCTCCAAGTAATTTTCAGGTGTAAAGACTCTTGATAACTGTCTTGTGATTTGAGTTTAGTTCACTGGACTAAAGAGTTGACTTCCATCTTGTAGGTACGATTTAAAGACCCTGCCCCTCGACTTTGTGGAGTGTCTGAATCGCTTCCTGCCTTTAGAGAATGAGGTGAAGCTTCTGAAGCAGTACGAGAAGGAACGGAAACCACTCGACGACCTGTCCAATGAGGACCGCTTCATGCTGCAGTTCAGCAAGATCGAGCGCCTTGCTCAGCGTATGACCATCATGACGTTTATCGGGAACTTCTCCGAAAATATCCAGATGTTGAATCCGGTAGGTTTCCATCATCTTTAAACCTGGGGCAAATCTTTGCCACTTATAAGGGAGCGGGGAGGGGGCAGCCAGATTTCCAATGTTTAATATGAGAGAAAATTCCAAGTATTGAAGCAACATTAGCAATTCACTGACAATATTCTGCAGTTATCTCCTTGTATGTTTCTATGAATAAACACTGGGAGGTCCCCAATGATGGTAAATGCATCATCCATTGTGGTCCTGAGCCATTTGGATCAGGAATATCCCAGGCTCCGTCACCACCTGTTTTGGCTTGGCCCATCTCAGCTATAATGGCATTAGGCCATGACAATTGCCCTCAGCACCCCTGCATTGAAGATTTTGATACTAAATGACCCAGCTACTTTGTATGATGGTGGCTGAGCCATTTTTTACTCGGAGGTAAATGGCTAGAGTTTCTTTTTACAAGGGACATCTCCATCTTTCTCCGACTCTATCCTCTTTCTTTCCATCTTGCTCTGTCTCCTTCATCCCCCTTTCTCGCTGCCCTTCTCTTCAGCTGCAGTTTGCTGTTGCAGATAACATCAGTCCGTTTCTGTCTGGTCACTTGATATCTTTGACCTTCATCAGCTGTTAACAAAATCTACTGGTAAAATCCTGGAACAATGTGTTCCTGAATGTATGGAGTTAATCTCTGAATTATCAACCCTATAAAACTAATAAAAGAGACCAATAAATATATTTACACAATGGGTTTTATAAAATTAGTATCTGAGATTAACATCTATATATCAAAATATGTAATCTACAAAATATTTAACGTTATAACTTTTTCTTCTAGCAATTGAATGCAATAATAGCTGCCTCTGCATCTGTTAAGGCCTCCCAGAAGTTAAAGAGAATGTTGGAGGTGAGTGTCCTTTCACTATAGTTCCTATCGGGATAAGATCTGCACAGAATACCAGAGCATCCATGGACTAAGACTCCAGAGTGATTTTGCCCACATCAAGTTGCCAAATTCTGCTGTGCTGATGCCAGGCAGGGGAGGGTACATTTGACCAGTTACCATGTGTCACTCTTGCCTATCTCCGCTTGACCAACCCAGGCAGAGGCCTGGGAGCAGGTCCTTGTTCTCCTGTTCGGTTCTTTTGGCCAGGAGGTGGCACAGGGTTAAAGAATCAGAAAAAGTTCTCATCCAAAATTGAAGAGCTGGTTTAATTTCACCCTGTATATTTATACTTGCATGAGTACACCAGTGTAAAAACAGAGTTGAGACCATCGTGATACACTTGCTGTAAGCTCCAGTGACTTTACAGTTATGCGTACCTGCTTGTCCCTGATTTTAATCGCTCCACCATTGGCAGCCGTGCCTTCAGCTGCGTAGGCCCTAAGCTCTGGAATTCCCTCTCTACCTCTCTCTCCTCCTTTTAAAACCTACCTCTTTGATCAAGCTTTTGGTCACTTGTCCTAATATCTCCTTGTATGGCTCGGTGTCAGATTTTGTTTGATAATCGCTCCTGTGAAGCACCTTGGGACATTTTACTACGTTAAAGGCGCTATATAAATGCAAGTTGTTGTTGCTCTGCTGTAGAAATGTCTCTCTGACAGTCTCCCCTACCCTGTCATTTGACAATAAAGTGACTGTTTTTATGACATGATTTATATACATCATGTGGAAAAGCAACAATCTTAGTGTCACTGAGCTTTGCGATTAACCTTTTACGCTTCAATCATCTGCCTGCTGTGATCCGGAGTCTAAATTGGGATCATTTCTAACTCCAGAAGGGAATCTGATGTACCTACTTGTATTTGAGTGTGAGCCTGTGTTGCTAACCTCTTTGTCGAGGTCCACAATCCTGATCACGGTGTCCTGTTCAAGGGCCTTTCTCAGCAATCCTGCCTCACACTGTAGCACAGAATGACTGGATGTGGGATTTCAGTGCTGCCCCTGTGGGTATTTGCTGAGTGGAGACCAAGCACTTCCCAGAAAGTAATGAAGGAAAGAAGAAAGGCTCCCATTTCTATAGCACCTTTCACCACCTCAGGACATCCCAAAGCGCTTTACAGCCAATGAAGTACTTTTTGAAGTGTAGTCACTGTTGTAATGTAGGAAACGTGGCAGCCAATTTGCGCACCGCAAGATCCCACAAACAGCAATGAGATAATGACCAGATAATCTGTGTTTGTGATGTTGGTTGAGGGATAAATATTGCCCAGGACACCGGCCAGGCTGGGCTCCCCTGCTCCTCTTCAAAATAGAGCCATGGGATTTTTTACGCCCACCTGACAGGGCAGATGGGGCCTCGGTTTAACGTCTCATCCGAAAGACGGCACCTCCGACAGTGCAGCACTCCCTCAGTGCAGCACTGGGGAGTGTCAGCTTGGATTATGTGCTCAAATAAAAGATGTCTGAGGCACCAGAATTGTAGAAATGAGCATCTATTTGTTCGATGGAAGCTGGGACAGCCCCAACTCTCCGAATGATTGCCTTCTTTTTACTGAAGAGCAATGAAAGGAAAAAGACAGCACTGAATCCCAGCTCAGTCAGCATGTCAGAGCTGGGCAGGCCGCAACCGAACGGCCAGCGGCACAGTGAGCAGCTGGTCCACCGACAGCCACAGGTGAAGGGTAGTGGGCCGCGAGTGTCTGTATTACGAGTATCACTGGCCTACAGTACGCCTGTCCCATAAAGGGACGTGTGTACTAACAGTGGACTCACACCGCACTCTGACATCACAGGTTGCTTTAATGCTGCTGTAGCTTATACAAAACAATTGTCTTTTATGAAGCCCGTATTCTTTGTAATGAATCCAATAATGTGTCTTTCTCCCCCCTTCTTCCCCTCCAGATTATTCTGGCACTGGGTAACTACATGAATAGCAGTAAAAGAGGAGCTGTGTATGGCTTCAAACTGCAGAGTCTGGACCTGGTATGTATTGTATCCCATTCACAGTCTCCACAGGGTAATGTACTGATGGTGCCTCTCATTCTAAATATTGGTGTAAGATCCTCCATTCGGATATTCTTTATTAAGTATGTGGTAATATATTTTAAGGGTAGTTTCTGAGTGTGCCCCCCCTCCACAAAATAAAGCCTATTAATCGTTAATTTGCCTGTGCAGGCCTGCTCTTTTTAGGCAACCCTGAAGCAGCCCAAACCAGCATTTTTCAAAATCAATTTTAACCCTAATCCCTATATCTTGACTTCCCTCGTCTTCCGTCCAACTCTTTGCAATCTCGGCCATGTCCTGCATTGTAGGGCCTTGGCTGTCTCTGAACTTAAAATACGAGCCCTTCTCACGGTGAAAGACAGCAGTGGTGGAATGTTAGCCCACAGTGTGGGTATTCTGGGTCAGCCATTGCTCGGGTTCGACGGAGAGCGCAGCGGTCTCTCCACTGACTGATCCAACGATGTGTGCTCTCAGAGGAGGGCCTCTGCTAGTGGGTCATCTCATTTGTCGCACCAGTCATCTTTGCATCGGCCAGACTGGGCTGGACTTAAACCCAAGTTCCAGAGACAAAAAGAGAGTCTTGTAACTGCCTGATTTCCTCCCCCCAATGCCCCCCGCCCCAGGATTAGTTGTCTCTGGACAAACACATAACACATAACTTGGTCTAAATATAGAAGCTCAGTTTATCAAAATCACATTCCATTCCCTTGCGTTCTGTAGCGTTACTGACCTAAACAGGATGTTCTCCCCAACTGTTTATTTCATGCACTTGAGTGTTAAAATGCAGCCAGTCCAGTGCCAACATTTCAGCCTGTGATCAGTGCATTTTAGCGGTTTAACAAAATAGGAAATGCTGGAAGTACACAGCACAGTATCTGAAGGGGGAAAAGGCAGATTGGTGTGTTGGGGATAGAATTTATGTCCAGGCCTACCTGAAATGTTAACCTCTCTTTTCTCTAACTGGCCTGTTAGGCCCTCTCAGCCTTTTCAACTACACCTTCAGTTGCCTCCTGTAATTTCTTTCCATTCTCCTATCTAGAAGGTTGAGGGGCTGATCTGACCGAGGTGTTTAAAATGATTAAAGGATTCGATAGGGTAAATCCAGAGAAACTGTTTCCTCTGGTGGGGGAATCAAGAACGAGGGGACATAATCTTAAAATAAGAGCTAGGTGAAATCAGGAAGCACTTTTTCACACAAAGGATAGTGGGGACCTGGAATTCTCTCATCCAAAAGGCTGATTGTCAATTGGAACTTTCAAGGCTTAAGAACGATAGATTTTTGTTGATAAAGGGTTTCGGAACCAAGGCGGAGAGATGGAGTTAAGATACAGATCAGCCATGATCTAATTGAATGACGACACAGGCTCGAGGGGCTGAATGGCCTCCTCCTGTTCCTACTTGGTGCCCAAGATCTCCTCTGAAGTACCCGGAGACATTTAGTTACGTGAGAGGCAGGTTGTTTTTTATTTCAGATTTCCAGCATTCAGTTTTTTTTTCTCCCTTTCCACCAAGGCATTTTTTAGAAATCTGTTTCTGTGTAAAATATTTTCAAAAGTGTTTTATTTTCCCTCAAGATCATAACCGCGGCCTATTTTAAATAATTTGCGAGATTGCCAGTTGGCGATTTGTCATCTCCTACTGGCAGCCACCATAATCCAAGCACATTTTCTGCCAAACAAGTTCAACTGCATTGGTCAATATTGTCTGAATCCAGCTCTTGGATTCAAAGCCTACTGTACACTCACGAATCAAACTCCCGGGCCTAAAACAGATGAAGGCCGAGCCTGGCCTGCTGTGCCTGTCTTAAGCAATGTTTCCTTTTGAAAAGAAACCTGTTAGTACAGAAATATTGAAAGCCACAATAATTCTGCCAAACCTTGGGATGCTACCGGTCAACTAATATCTTGATGGAGGGGAAGGAGGAAATTTGTAGCTGTGAGCAATTAAAATAGCTGAAAAACCAAAGATTTAAATATAGCCTGCTGTATATCAGAATTCAGCCCACAGCCACCTGTAGGGTTCCAACTCTTTACGAAGACAGCAGGAACATTTCTTTGCCATAAAGAGATTAAAATAGTGGGTGAGCAGAAATAAAGTGTTCACGATTGTATTTTGAAGCATATATTTGAATTCTGTAGGATTTACATTGCAGTAATAAAGCTCCTGCTAATACCTCAGTAGGTTTAAGTATCAGCACATCTTCCAACATTGGCGTTTGAGCTGAAAGCTAAATTGACCGGCCTAAGAAGTCTGGCAGCTGCTGAACCTGCTCCAGTCCGAAGGGTTAAGTGTTCCGCGATCTTTGCAAATTATTCACATCATGTTATTCCGACTTGTGGAAAGTCATTTATTCAGAGAGTATGTTTTTTTAAAAAAAAAGTGAAACTGGTATTTCGGGAGGTTTGAACCTTAGTTCAGCTTTCAATGTTGTTGGTAGTCCAGAGCAACCACCCTAGCAACCAATCGCTATTAGGATTGGCCAGGTGCCTAGCACAGGGAATTCCCATTTCAGATTGTAATCCCCACAAGAGGGCAGTGCGATTATAGCAACAATAATGTCTTTTTTAATGTCGAATATGTTTTTTTTCCAAAGTGGAAATATTTTAAAGGCGGGGGTGGGTTTTGGGGGGGAGGGGAGGACATTTTATTGACTTACTACATAACTGCACCTCCTGGCCCACAAGGAGAACCTTCACCACACGGACTGCAGCGGTTCAAGAAGGCGGCTCACCACCACCTTCTTGAGGGCAATTAGGGATGGGCAATAAATGCCGGCCTTACCAGCGATGCCCACATCCCATGAACGAATAAAAAAAAGTTTTATTAAGGGAGATACCTGTGCACTTGCTGGTGTATCTTGGCCCTTTCTTGTTCTTGTGTTGACTGCTTTCAAGCTTTGTGCAGAGGCTCCGTTCCAGTCAAGTTATGGCGCCTGGCGCTTTAAGCATCAGCCTCAGTTCGAGAAAGGAACATAGGATTCTAGCAAGTATCTCCCTTTATCAGATTTAGGCTCCATTTTAAGATGAGCCACTATTGATTAAAGGAGCTGTATTTCTCAATTGACATTTTGTTGTTGCTGGGTTTGGTGCTGATGACGCTGTTCGACAAGCAACCCACAGGTCATGCGTTCAAATCCCACCGTGACGAGTCGATGTCACCGCCAGCAAGTAGGGTTCAAAATTGGTGGTGTAGTTGGGAGGGTCAGTCCATCTCTTGTGACCCACGGAAACGGTCCCCCAGCAACGCAAGTATGGATTGAGGTGGGGGGGGGGGGTGGGGTGTGGAAGTCAGCAAGTCCATGATTGGGAGGGGGAAGACTGGGGCAGGGGAGGCCCAAGGAACTCTTGCTCCTCCTGGCCCACAAGGATCCTTTTTAAAAAACACTTTCCAGGACCTCCTGTGGCCTTGACGCTTTGCTGCCGTTCGCTTTCTCTGGCAGTAACGCCACTGGGATGCGAAACGGCCATTTAAATTAGGCCCTGACTCTTCTGGGGCAGGCGGCCTTCCTGTGCCCGAATTCAGGCAAGTAACAATGATGGGGACGGGAATGCAGCTTGAATTCCCCTCATCTTACACTCTGACCTCTGTCTAGCCGGGCGGGGGGGAGGGGGAGTGAAAACCGGCCTTTTAATGTCTAGCCTCACACAGAAAGGGTGGCTACTTGGGATGAGGTAAGTATGGCCTGCTTGTAGGACAGCATCCCTTGAGGAGGGGAGCATATTTGGCATGAGGGGTAAATGATTGTAAAGTGTGGGGTTGCTTTTGGCTTTTTCTCAATTTGATGCCTTGTATGTAATTTAATATGAGTCACGAGTGACAATGTTTGAAAAAGATGACTGGGGATGATGAATTAAAGGTGAAATGATTTTCTCTGATTTTAATTTTTTTCGCCTGTCCAGCTCTTGGACACCAAATCCACTGATCGCAAACTGACCCTGTTGCACTACATTGCGATCGTGGTAAAGAAGAAGTACTCGAACATCGCCACCTTCTGGAGTGAGCTGCATTTCATCGAGAAAGCTGCGGCAGGTTAGTGTCAGCAGTGGGGCTCTCCGACCCTATTCTCAATTTGTCCGATGTAAACGAGAGATTGGCTTCGGTTGGCTAACTAAAGACTCCATACAGAGCTATTCCCACCACAGATCCCAGAAGAAGACGTTTGATGCCTTCATTTCCGTTATAGAGGATACCTGATGTGAGCAGCAAGTTCAGTCACTTTGGCAGTGTCCATTGTTGATGTGTTTGGCCATTTTATTCTTTGTGTTGGGCGAATTTTGCAGCCCCTTTGTTAATCCTCTATCACGCTAGCCATTTTTTCCCCATCCCTAATCCTCTTCCATACATGCCAACTACCTGTGTTTTATGCAGACATCAGTGTTTCAAATCCAGTGTCTGGTTGTCCGCGTTCCACATCTCGTAGGCCTCAATTCAGGCCTGTTTTTGAGATGTGTCTGAGTTTTTGACACTGTTGGTCATGCTTTCTACATATGACATTCCCCAAAGAAACATTTCTGTACTAACACTGAAATGGAGGGTAAATGGAATTGAGCATCATTTTACTGAAAAATTATCCTGGCTTTGGGTGACTATACTATATATTTGGCTCCAGAGAGATGAACTCAGGGCTGAGGAAATGCAGTCAGTGTCCAGAGAACAAGAACAGAATCTAGAAATGACTTCCAGACATAACATTGCACCAAGGCATGTTGAAACTCTGAAGTAACAAAGATCTTGTTGTAATGTATGTCTAGAAAATGACCACAATGTTTCAGTGGGTGAAAGTTCTGCCCTGCGTAGGTTAGGATGGTGTCAGGTTCAATCTCTAGCCTGTGCAGAGGTAGTCGATCTCACCCAAGGCAATGGGGGGTGGGGGGGGGAGAGGAGGAGCTACATTTAACCTCAGTGCCCCTTGAGTGAAGGAAGGGACAAATCAGCCAGGGTTCCTGTTCCTGATCCCTACCCAGTGACTGCTAGAAGGTGTTTGTGTGTGTCCGCCCCAGTGCCTTTGGGAGACAATTGGTGTGGGTGAAGGGTGTATGATTGCCTGTCCTGGTGGACTGGTGCCACAATGAGTTGGGGCTTCAACGTGCTGTGCCATGGAATCGTAAGGCATGGCACCATACCCCGATCCGTTACATTGGGCTCATTCGAATTTCACTGTGCCAAGAGAAGTTGATGCCAAATGGAATTTAGATGGTTTTTCGAAAAGAAGGGGAAGTCAGAGGATGAGTCACTTTGGGCAGTTTATCCTGAGTGCCATTGTCAGAACTGCACAGAAAGTAGAATAGATTATATTAATAAGTATAAAAAAACCTCTTTCTCCAGTCTTGTGATGATTCTATTTGCCAACAGGGTGCATTGACAGAGACCGCTTCCGGGGTACTTCAATGACCTTTTCACATCATTTCCTCTTGCAGTGTCATTGGAAAATGTCCTATTGGACATAAAGGAGATGGGGCACAACATGGAGCTGGTCAAACGGGAGAGCAGTATGCATGACCACAATGTGGTGCTGAAGGATTTCCTGTCACAAAATGAAGGGAAGCTGGAAAAACTTCAAAGAGATTCGAAAACTGCACAGGCAAGTAGAACGCATCACCGAGCTTTCCTCTCTGTATCTGGTACAAATTAGCTTGTCGTTTAAACAGCTTTGCTTTTCTATTCTTTGCACCCAGTGACTAAATCAAGGGCTTTCAGGTCAGCTACAACACGAGCCCTAAATATAAACTCGTTAGCAGTGAGCTTGTTTTTTTTCCAATGGATCTATTGTCCTTTACATGCTGTAACAGGTTATAGATCATGAAAATAACTGGTATCAGGAGTGCTAAGACTCCAATCTCATCGTGGGGTCTTGCGAATGAGATGCTAAATGGAGGCCTCATCTGCCCCCTCAAGTGGACGTAAAAGATCTTTCCTTTTTCTTTCTTTCTTTGAATGATGATTATCAACTGCCCTTCAGTTTTGCAGTTTAATGTCACTTGAACTTTTCTATATGGTTATTAGATGATAATCACTCCTGGGTATCTTCTATTTACTACATGTTATTTAGGAAAATACCAACGAACTCTTGCAAAGTTGTAATTCCGTCTCAGGATTCATACGACCCGTTGTAAATTATTTGCACTCTGCTGTTTTCTTCTCCCAAATGAGTTGAACCAATGGGATACAGCTCCATGGGTTGGACACCCTCTGCTGCACTACTTGTTCTTCATGCGACCGTTCTTTATTTGCAAACTTAAACACTAGGGGGTAGAAATTGCTAGGCGTTGCGGCCGTTTATCGGGCGTAAAACAGGCGCAAAGCATACCAATTTAGCAATGGGACGGTCTGCACCCAATCTGCACAAGTGTTGGTCCCATTGCAAAATTCGGAGACAGGCCTGGACCAAATTCTAACCCTAGGAATCCGTAGGCTACTTAACAGCAGAGCAATTTTCTCCCTTGCATGTGCGTACACACACCCATATCTGCAATTACGCCCATGTATACATGCACACATGCCCAGGAGCAGGGACCCTGGCTGTTTTTTTTTCTCTCTCCAGCCTAGGGATGCTGAGACCAATTGTATCACCCTGAATGAGATCAGCTAACTCAGCACTGATGGGTGATTGAACCTGAAACTCGTCTATGGCTCATTCCCATGGAGCTCTATACTTGGGTCTATTGTTCTGAGCCATTGGTCCTCATTACAGTTGTTTCAAGTTTTGTTTTCTCATCATGTACCCCCGTCTCTCCACCCCCGCCACCCCTTCCCCTTCCAGTCACAGAGAAAACATGAAACCTGTGTCCCATTTTGGTCAACAAGACATGAGGGAGACATTCAAGCCCTGGAGGCGGCTTGGAGAAGGGCTCGGAGTGTCAGAGGTCTGAGTTATGAGGAAAGACTGGAGACACTTAAGGAAGTGCCTGAGAGGGAACCTTATAGAAAGAAAGATTTGTACTTAGAAAGCATCCTTTTCACATCTCTCAAATGTATCAAATCGATATACTTCCAGCTAATTACTTTGCAGTCCAGTGGTTATTGTTATGTAGCTAAATGTGAGGTAGCCATTTTGCACACAGCACAATTCCTACAATACCAATGAGATAAATGGCCAGTTAATGTTTTAGTGGTAAGAAGTCACGGCGGAATATTGGCCAGGACACTGTAGAACTCTCTGCTCTTCTTCAAATAATGTCATGCGATCTTTCACATCTACCTGAACAGGCAGACAGGGCCTCGGTTTAACATCCCATCTAAAGGATGGAACCTCTGACAGTGCAGCACTCCCTCAGTACTGCACTGGAGCATCATCTTGTATTGCGTGCTTAAATTCCAGCATGGGGCTTGAAGCCAGAACCTTCTGACTCAGAAGCAAGAGTGCTATGAACTGAGCCAAACTGACACACGTAGAGGTACATAAGATCGGAAATAGTATGGAAAAACTAAATCTAGAACATTACTTCAAATTAGACCGTGACAGCAGGACAAGTGGACACAGGTTCAAACTGGTAAACGTCAAATTTAGGACTGATAATCAGGAAGGTTTTCTTCACCGTGTGATCAACACATGGAGTGGACTTCTGGGCTTGGTAGGGCAGTGGAGGCAAATGTTCTGGAATCGTTTAAGAAACGGCTGTGGGTTGTTTCTAGATGGGTGAGCTAGGCTGGCCTTCCTCATCTGTAGCTATCTTATGATCACATGACCGGAAGGACAACTTGCAAGAGAAGCACACTCGATGACCAAGTGCCTGTGCTTCTGTATGTACAGAACCACCACTTAAACCGGCCAGGTTTAAATCGGCCAAAAAGTACCAACCATTTTCCATTTCTATTATAGTCTATTACTAAGTTGCAGCTTACAGCAAGTTAAGTGCACCGTATATTTTGGGCAGAAACAGACATTCCCTCAGTAGCTCGCACCTTGTTGAGGTGCAATTACCTTGTGTACGTGATCACCTCTAACTAGTGTCGGGTGACAGCTTGCACTGGTCAGCCCCTCCTTCAGGTCAAAAATTACAAAGTGGCCAGTGGATAATCTTTCATCTCCGCTGTAGTACGAATGCACTGCCTATCCTTACAACTGTACCTCACTGATCATTTATTTGTCAACTTTCTGACTACACCTACCAAAAAAAATTCTAAAATACCCAAAATCGTTACATATTTCTGCAAAGGAATAGTTGAATCTTGATGAATTATTTTTTTTATACTTAGCTGTCGAGATTTTAGCATTAAATCTATTTCATTGATATTTCAATTCTGAACCTCACAAATGTTGCAGATGGAGGGGATAAACCATCCAACACGTATAGCGGGCAAATCGCGTTGGCACCAACGCGCCCGCAATAAGTAGGGTTGCCAACTCTGGTTGGACACATTCATCAACAACTTGCATTTATATAGCGCCTTTAACGTAGTAAAACGTCCCAAGGCGCTTCACAGGAGCGATTATCAGACAAAATTTGACACCGAGCCACATAAGGAGATATTAGGACAGGTCAACGAGGTAGGTTTTAAGGAGAGTCTTAAAGGAGGTAGAGAGGTTTAGGGCCTAGGCAGCTGAAGGCACGGCCGCCAATGGTGGAGTGATTAAAATCGGGGATGTGCAAGAGGCCAGAATTGGAGCAGTGCAGAGATCTCAGAGGGTTGTAGGGGCTGGAGGAGGTTGCAGAGATAGGGAGGTTTCATCACATGACCTCTCGTCTCCAATGGCTCCACCCCCACGCTCTTGTCATGGGTCACCTGACACGTCCATCCTTGCACGCACCAATTGGAAAGCGGACAGACTCTTCCTTACCTGATTGGTAGATTCTTGACTGTCAGTCAAACAGCCTTTTTTTCCAATCTCCACTATTTTTTATAGCGAATAAATGAAAGTGTTCAACGAAAATGAAAATAACACTTTTTTTAACGTCCCAATGATTTTTCTCCTGGGTGTTGCTCGCAGCAGTGTCCAGGAGATTAACCTTTAATTCCTGGAGACTCCAGGACAATCCTGGAGGGTTGGCAACCCTAGCTATAGGCAGTGGGCACTGTGCTACAGAATTCTAAATGATTTTGCCTTTAAAATTCTGCAGTTGTCTTTAAAGAGTTAAGGTACAAATTGAACATTAATTCACTGAACTGCACCGGGGTACAGGATACATAAATTAATTGTAAAATGGGAGTGTACCGTCTCCTGTGATTTGTGCACTGCGTTTTTTGGTGAATCCTTGTGTAATCCTTCTCTGAAGGTTGGGAAGAGACCAGGATAAAATGGAATGTGTGGGAAAATGTTACAGACTTCAGAGGACTCCCCCACTCACAGCCAAGTTTTTAAGTGAACATCATCTGTGTTCCTCAGTGAGGGAGAAATTGAAAGGAAGCCTTAAAATCAACAGTTCCTTCACAGCAGAGAAATGGTCATTAATTCTTGGTATTTTGCAATTACGCCTAGTTGTTTGATCTTTGACCTTTAACCTTCACCAGAGAGCGTGAGCAAGAAAAAAAAAATGGCTGCTATTAAAAAGCTGCCTCTGTTGTTGTAACTGTAACCTGGTGAAGATGGAGGGTTAATGAGACTGTACCTAATTTCCTTTCTGCCCTGTACAGGAAGCGTACAATAAAGTGGTTGAGTATTTTGGAGAAAGTCCCAAGACAACGCCCCCATCAGTGTTCTTCCCAGTCTTCGTCCGGTTTGTCAAGTCCTTCAGGGTAAGATCTTTGAGCTGATCTGTTTGTTTTTTTTTCCCTTTTCCATCCATTTGGCATTCCTGTAGCTTCAAATGATAGTTATGGGGAATGGACACAATGGTTCTAGACGTTGCCCTTTTGAGGCAAGTGGCCATTAATATAATGTGGTGAAGTTAACGAGACCTTGGCTACGACTTTCTTCTGTCCCTCTGCTTTTTAAAAAAATTTTGCATAGTTCTTATCTATATTAAATATTGAAACTACTTTTATCCAATGGCATCAGAAGGTTTAAATTTAATAAAAAGGGGGAATGAGGAAAAAGCAGCTGGCTCGCCCTGTCGTTTAGGCCCCATTTAGTAACTAGGGGGGGTGCAGTGATATGCTGGGTGATGTCATTGTACACCACATCTCTGATGGTGTCTGCTGTCCAAAAAAAACATTACTTTTCATTCACCTTTACAAATGACTCATCAATAGTTAAACCACATTATGGTCTGTCTTTGCTGAGACTGAGTCTGCCTGGAATCTCCTCTGTTAAAATGAGAAGATAGTGCCTCCCTCCTACCCCTCTTGTCCTCCTCCAGTCCTGAAGGAATTGACTCCTTGCTTGGAAGTGGATGCAAGGGCACAGGCTGCTCTCCAGCACTCTCCCACGTGGCTGTCATTCATTGGTGCGGCTCGGCAGCAAGTGTTGCCGTGTTATTTGACCAGGGGGGCATCGCAGTCACGTCCAATCCTCTCCTAACCAATGCCCACGCATGCGCACTCCAGCAGGGGTCACAGGGCAGTGATCAGGAGCAGGAACCCTGTCTAATGCCCAAAGCATTAAGGCCACCTGTAGTGCCCCCTACTGTTATCCTGGCTGAGAGGAGCTAACTTGGCATAATGCAAGGATCGAACTTGACGCTTTCTGGCTCTATGGCTCAGTATTGAATCAGGTGGTGTATTTACTCGTAAGTTATTAGGAGTTAAGTGCATCTATTATTTTTTTTAAAATCTTAGCTTTGATGGCAATCCATCGTTATTCTGCTTTTTATAAATTCTTTAACCTTCTGATAAAATTTGGATCAGTACTATTTCTGTTGTGACAGTTTCCAGGAATGTTTCAAATCTATTTGCATGTTTGGGAGGCAGCTCGTGTGGAGCATAAACATAGACCTGTTGGGCCGAATGGCCTGTTCCTCCACTATAACTTCTATGTAATTAAACAGGAGAGGACGAGGCAGAATCACCCATTAGAGTCCCAGAATATCGTCAGGGGCTCCTTGGTTGACCGGCCAAGGTTTGTTTGAACGGTATGGACAGCAGACTTATCTCTCCGCCTACCTCCCCGTGTCACTTGCCGTTTGCTGTCCAAAATGACTTGTGCTGATTTTTGGTAAGACTGTCCCTGTAGAGGGGAGCCTGCTTGCAGTTCCCAGCCTGGAGGACCAACGCCATTGCTACCTGTGAAAGGGCACTGTGCTACTGAATGGTGAGGGCTGGAGTTAATGAATCCATTCACTTCCTGGCATTGTTTAGCAGATGCCTCCCATTTCCTTAACTTCCCACGGCCACCTGGTGCTGGCCACCCACTTGCTCGTATCTTACGGACCGTTCGTTGAAACAATAAAGGCATCAGATGTGAATAAAAGACGAATACTTTCAATCAGGACGATGATCACATCAGCCTTTCCGTCCATGAAAATAAAACAGTCAGCAAGTCTCTGGCGTGCTGTACAACTGTGGCTTAAGGATTCTTGAAATAGCCATTTGAGAAAAGTGTTTCTCTCCTTTTCTTTTCTATGTAAGATGAGCTGCGTCCCTAACCCTTTAAGAGCTGCGATAGCACTTTTGCAAATAGCAGATTTAAGATGTAAAACTTGGCCGAGAATTCGGGGCGTGAAGCTTCTGCGGTGGGGGGGGTCTTCCGATCTCTCTGTGTAACTTCAGTGGGAGATCGGCTGACGTAAATCCCGAAGAAACGGGGGCAGAGAGTGGCGGTTTTTAGCCATTTGCCCCCTTTCTCCAGGATCTCCGTTGAAATCACTGGAGATCAGGAGAACTCCCACAGAAATTCTGCCCCTAGATGTTTGCGCTCAGTTCTCAGTGGGTACTATAAAGGTTGACTCACGTACAGTGTAAATGTTTTCCCTCCCTCTTTTCCTCCACCCAATTTCCCTCCTGTGGGGGTGTCTTGAAGGTGCTGAATCATGAGGTGCATATGGCTCGATGGGCGCTCTCTAACGACTGGCCCAAATGGCCATCCTTCATGTCTGAGCTCGGCCAGTGAGTGTCAACAGGGTGTTTAACTGTTGAGAGCATCAAAGTCCAACCTGATCCTCTCCTCTCTTGAAGCCCTCATGTGTGCACCCTCCCAACAGGACTCACTAGTCAGCAGTCTATTATTTCATCTCCCTCGCTCAGGGTTGCTCTGGTAAATTGTTGCACCCATACTGATGTCCTGGCTGGATCAGCGAACTCAGCCCAGAGCACAGCTTGCTGGTCTGTAGATAATTTGAGGGGTGATCTGATTAAGGTGTTTAAAATGTTCAAAGGATTCGATGGGGTAGATACTGAGAAACTATTTCCTCTGGTGGAGGAATTCAAGAATGAGGGGACACAATATTAAAATTAGTGCCCGGCCTTTTAGGAGTGAAATCAGGAAAGCACTTCTTCACACAAAGGAAATCTGGAATTCTCTTCCCCCCCCAAAAGACTGTGGATGCTGGGGGCCAATTGGAGCTCTCGAGACTGAGATTGGTACATTTTTGTACGGTCAGGGTATCGAGGGATGTGGAGCTAAGGCGGGGAATTGGAGTTGAGGTACAGATCAGCCATGATTTAATTGAATGGCGGAGCAGGCTCGAGGGGCTGAATGGCCTCCTCCTGTTCCTATGTGTGCATTAGTAACAGACTAGCCAGTGCGCTTGCAAACTGAGCCAAGGGGGCACCAGTCTGGGCTTGTTATTCTGAGAGTAGAAAGTGACATTTTGTACGATGTTTCCTCAGCAAATCAAGGAATCAAACAACAAGCTGTTGTGTGTCTGTAGTTTATTTTTTGAAGCACATGCAATTTGTGCTCGTTCACAATTGAAATACAGTTTAACAAAAAGAATTGTAACCTACTTCCTTCAGTAAACACAGCTGCTGCGCTGATTGACTTTGAAAATCCATCTTTACTTCACCTCAAAGTTAGTTATTCCTTTTACTTATCTGTGCTCAGAACTATACCAAATAAGGAGCTCCATTATGCTGTAATAAATATGGGATTGTGTCCAATATAGGTCGCAGGTCAACCACGCCACTAAATCATTGAATGTTTACATTGAAATACAAACTACATGCAACAAAAAGACACAAAATTCAGGAGAAACTTCTTTACTCAGAGAGTGGTGAGAATGTGGAACTCGCTACCACAAGGAGTAGTTGAGGCAAATCGAATAGATGCATTTAAGGGGAAGCTAGATAAACACATGAGGGAGAAGGGAATAGAAGGTTATATTGATAAGGTGAGTTGAAGTAAGGTGGGAGGAGGCTCGTGTGGAGCATAAACACCAGCACTGACCAGTTGGGCCGAATGGCCTGTTTCTGTGCTGTAAATTCTATGTAAAATGATTTAATGAACGGTGTTGGATGCCATATTCAATTCTGGTGATTGTAGTTCTTATTCTTTTACTTTCCATTAACGTTGGGGGGGGGGGGTTAATCAAGAGCTATGCGGATCCCTGGATGTTGTGACTCTAAAGACACATGATGGTACCTCACCATCCGGTGGAGTTAATATCTCCACTCGATGTTGAATGTGTACAAGACATTGGTGGGGCCACAGAGTACTGTACACAGTTCTGGGCCCCCCATTACAGGAAGGATGTTAGAGACATAGGGCATAGCAGAGATTCAGTAGAATTATGCCAGGAAGGAGAGGTTATAATTATGAAGAATGGCCCGGAAAATTGGGGCATTTGTCACTAACAAGAGAAGGCGAAAGGGAGATGTAACAGAGGTTTTCGTCGTCTTGTGACGGTAAATAATGAAAGATTGTTTGCACTGCTTTGCGACTTTCTTCCACATAATCGTGGTGACTCTACCACTGAAATGCCATGCATCTTTATGTTCTTGCATTGCAAGCAGTTGTAGCTTTAATCTAAGGATGTGTGGGTTAGAGGAGGAGACAGTCATACAGCTTGTGGGTATTCCAATGCAACTGTCACAGAATGGTGGAACACAAGTTTTTATACCTGGGTATACCTGGTTAGGCCTCAGCTGGAGTATTGTGTCCAATTCTGGGCACCACACTTGAGGAAGGATGTCAAAGCTTTGGAGAAGGTGCAGAGGAGATTTACCAGAATGGTACCAGGGATGAAGGTATTCAGTTATGTGGAGAGACTGGAAAAGCTGGGAATGTTCTCCTTAGAGCAGAGAAGGTTAAGGGAGATTTGATAAGAGTGTTCAAAATTATGGATGGGTTTTGATGGAGTAAATCGGGAGAAACTGTTTCCACTGGCAGGAGGGCCAGTAACCAGAGGACACAGATTTAAGATAATTGGCAAAAGAACCAGGGGAGAGATGAGGAGAAATGTTTTTACGCAGCGAGTTGTTCTGATCTGGAATGCTCTGCCTGAAATGGTGGTGGAAGCAGATTCAATAGTAACTTTCAAAAGGGAATTAGATAAATACTTGACAAGGAAAAATTTGCAGGGCTGTGGGGTGAAGAGCAGGGACTAATTGGACAGCTCTGTCAAAGAGCCAGAACAGGCATGATGGGCTGAATGGCCTCCTTCTGTGCTGCAAGATTCTATGGGTAATTCATGAGCTCAGCTGTGCTACTTGCTGAGCAGAGATTAGACACTTCCCCACCATTACTGTACACTCCACGAGCAGCTGCTTAGAAAGCAGCTGATGAAAGGTAAGAAGAGACATTGAAAAAGAGAAACACTAAATGTGTCGTCTTCTAATCTGTTTCCAGGAAGCAGAACAGGAAAATGAGCTGAGGAAAAAGCAGGAACAAGCTTTGAGAGAGAAAATGCTGGCACAGGAAGCCAAGCTTCAACAGGATCAAAAGGTACGTGACACACTGACTTTAATCTCAAAGCTTCGCTCTGAGGAAGCTGCAACTGAGCCATGCAGACCAGGAATGTGTCAACTTTGACCCTTGACCTGTGCTCATCTTAGCCAGGGCGGCAGGAGGCCAGCAGAGGGGGAAGCAAAACAATTGGCTCCAGCCTTTGGGCTAGGAAGCGGGAAAAACCAGTTGGGGTTCCTGCTCCTGATTACTATCCAGTGACGCCTGCTGGAAAGTGCATAAAAGGCGTGAATCCACCAACTGGTTTTCCACATTGATTCCTTGCATTCCAAATTGGACACAGGATTCCAAATAAGCTCTTAATTTCAAAATGGAGGATCTTACGATGGCTGACTCAGCACAAACAGTTGGTCAATTGCCTCACTTTACTTGTAACTAGAAATGAACAGATTGAATACATGTTTATCTTACTTTTTTGCTCTCTCTATCATTTAGTGAGCACCACTGAATATCTTACTTTTAACAGTAATCGAGTGCCATGTTCCTTTAACGCTGTGGTGAAGTCTGGGTAATTCTTTACTTTAAAGAGACTACAAATTTACCTTCAAGCAAATTCAGATTTGCTGCACTGCTTTGAAATAATCGCTGTCAACTATTTCAAATTCTCAATCTCCCAGATCTCTAGTTGCTACATATCTGATTTCATTTCCTACATTTCAGCCATGTTTTCCAATCAAAGTTCAATATACATCGATGTTGTATTGTGGGCATTAATCTGGAAAATACGGAAAGGACACGTGCTTATTCAGTTACTCCTCCTCAGTAAAGACGGTTTTGTGTTTTGCAGTCTCCGTGTCACCGGAACAAACGGCAGCAGCAGGAGCTCATTGCCGAATTGCGGAGACGGCAGGTCAAAGATCACCGACCGGTGTACGAAGGAAAAGATGGAACCATTGAAGACATTATCACAGGTAAAGGCCGGGAATACGTCATGGGTCAGGTTAAATGGGAGGATCTTTGGGTTGGTGGAAGTGGCCTTAGTGTTCTCAAGCCTGATGTCCTACCTGATAATTCAGATGATCTATTTCAAATAAAAGTTGCCTGTATTTTTTTTTTGGATTCCTTAATTGTAGATACAATGTGATGGGCAGCATGTTTGCGTACAATTGACCTAGTTCCAGGGAGTGGCTGTGCTGTCGGAACATTTCCTTGCCCTTCTGCTGAAGCCACTGCCCTTAATTTTCTTGCTGCAAACTTGACCTCGTTACATCACTTGAGTGCCAAGATTAACAGACTTGTTTGGGTGGGATTTCCTCTTTGTTCTGCTCAAACAAGTTGCCTTGTTTAAATGTTTGACTGCGTGGCCAAGGATTTATTGATATTATGCTTTAATAGTAATGGCACTATCTAGATGTGGTCTGGATGCCAGCATAGGCCTCTGGCAGGCACCGATCGATTTTAAACATTTTTAGTCGGGGGGGATCAAATAAATTGGGTTCGCGGTTTGTGAAAGCCATCTCCTGGTTCATTAATCCAGGTTTCTGATCTTCTGCCAACTTGTTCTTGTGAGTTGCAAGCTTTACCCTCTCACTGCCAGTCTGTGCTCCAAACCAAGACTGAGAGATGTGGGCCAGTTCTGCTTAATGCAGAGTTGTGGAGATGACAGATCAAAGAGTGGTGCCCTCCAGATGAGCTGGTCTTTGAAATTTTCTATACAGAAACTCCTGGGAAAACCCCAACTGTGTCTCAAGGGTTTAAATCCCAATCAGCTGTGAGCAAGCCCCAGAACTGGAAGATTAACTTCTCTTTTTGCCCTGACTGCAAGAATAACCCATGTTGCATCTGAGGTGTCTGCATTCTTGTTGGGTTTCTTTCCCATACTGGCTCTGCTAACTACCTGGTGTTGGTGCTTGATCTATGATGTTATTTCAAAGTGGGTAATCTGTTGGTAATTGCGGGGGTGGTGAGGGTTCTTTAAGTTTTGTTTGATTTGAAAGGTGGAACCTCTGTCATGTTGGATGGTACCTGATTAATTTGTACAGTCCCTTCCACTCCCAATTCAATGAATACCTGAAGTGGATAGGCACTGAAAATGTCCAAACCTTCACCTGCTGTATTCACTCTAGGTTATGACTGCCTGTTCATTCCTATGACGTGAATACAGGTTGTCCAGCTTTACGACTTGAACTACACATAGTCTATATCGTGTTGCACGACTACATCAATGGCCTAACTTGTAATATCAAAGCGGTGACAGTCAATTATATTTCATGCTGCAATTAAAATGTGCAACAGATTTTTTTAAACAAATATTTGATTCTGAATTTTTGATAACAGCCACAGTAACAGCTTGCCTTTATATAGTGCCTTTAACGTAGTAAAACATCCCAAGGTGCTTCACAGGAGCATTAGAAACAAAATCTGACACCGAGCCACATAATGAGATATTAGGACAGGTGACCAAAAGATTGGTCAAAGAGGTAGGTTTTAAGGAGCGTCTTAAAGGAGGAGAGAGAGGTAGAGGGGTTTAGGGAGGGAATTCCAGAGCTTAGGGCCGAGGCAGCTGAAGGCACGGCCGGCAATGGTGGAGCGATTAAAATTGGGGATGCACAAGACACAAGAATTGGAGGAGCGCAGAGATCTCGGAGGTTGTAGGTCTGGAGGAGGTTGCAGAGATAGGGAGGGGCAAAGCCATGGAGGGATTTGAAAACCAGAATGAGAATTTTAAAATCAAGGCATTCCTAGACCGGGAGTCATTGTAGGTCAGCGAGCACAAGGGTGATGGGTGAACGGGACTTGGTGTGAGTTCGGATACGGGCAGCAGAGTTTTGGATGAGCTCAAGTTTACGGAGGGTGGAAGATGGGAGGCCGTCCAGGAGAGCAATGGTATAGCCGAGTCTGGAGGTAACAACGGCATGGATGAGGATTTCGGCAAGATACGTTGTTTGCACCCTTCACCCATGGCTCCAGGCAGACTTGTAGCTTCTCCCATCTCTGGGCCTTAGTTCAAACCCTACCTGGCTTTGTAATATAAACGCGTATAAATTCAGCATTGAAGCCTCCTCCTCTCTTGTTCTGTGATTATTTTTTTTTTAAAAGGCAAGGGAATGATGTTAGGAGGGAGATCAACCCTGGCATCTATAGAGGGAGTGAAAGGGCTTTATTAAAACTCCCAGGAGCTATGGATTTTTCTCTTCCTGTGTGGAAATTCCTGGCCTCCAGTGGGCAACTGGCCATAGTGGCAGGATTGATATCTAGAGCTTGGCACGCATGGATTCATGAGCTTAGACCTCTAGCCCATCATTCTGTGGGTGCAGTGTATTGGAGAATTCCTTCGAATGGCCCTCAAGCAAGATACTGCTTGGGATCAATAGTGGATTATTCCAGTGCAGCGTCTCGGGCTAGTCATTTTCAGGAAGTGAGACTGTTCCAGTCTTGGGGCGTATTTTTGGTTAGGTAGTGGTCCAATAAATAATGGACTGGTCTGAACGTTCTGACAAAGGTTTCACCTTCAATTGCATGTGATGCTTTTTGCATTGTGAGCATACTGAGGCTCCTCTCCATTTTATGATTTGATGTGGTTTCTTTTTCTTTCTTCCCCCCCCCCCCCCCCCCCCACTTCCGCTTCTCTCTCTCTCTCTTCCTCCCCTCTCTCTATTGCACAATCTTCTTTCTGCAGTGCTGAAGAGTGTGCCCTTCACAGCCCGAACCGCTAAACGTGGCTCCCGGTTCTTCTGTGAAACGTCATTGTGTGAGGAGTCCAATTGTTAATATTTGTGCCCTCTACAGTCTACAGCTGTGACAGGTTTATATAATCCTTTTTTTTTTCATTGTGTGTCTCTACTGTTCTTAAAGGAAATGATTGTTTTACATGATCCATTTTAATTAACCCTTGTGCGAGTTTTCTTCACTAAATTCCCTATAAATGATGTCCCATGATCTTCCCGAAGACAACTCCTTACCGTCAATGGTAGAACATGGGGATGGCCCAAATTTGCCAGCTGAGGCAGGGATTCGTTCAGACCTGGATATACCCAGCCAGTAAAATGGCTTGTCCAGACACCAATGCAAGGTCCCCCTAATTTGGGGGTGGGTTGGGTTGGGGGGGGGGTGGGCGGGGGTTGGAAGGGGAACCAGTGTTGTCTCTTAGTAGCTGTTGCAAAGGAGTATTGACAATGGTTGAGCCTTACTTTGCCAGCCAGGTTATCTTCTGCTGCCTGTAGGACAGTGTGGTGGTGGAAAGCTACCAGGCAAGAATCAAAGTGTCTCAATTCGGCCAGAGAATTGCGTTGTTTCTGATTAATATTTTTGCAAAGCTCTTCCAGTCATTCTTTCCCACATTCATTTTCATCATTCTTTGCTGCTCTCCTAATTGAATGGACAAGTCTCACCTTTTCTGGGGCAATAAAAGTAAGCAAAAGCTATTCTAATTTATGAAAGGTCTTGCCTGCTCCTCTCTTCAGCACCATCACTTCGACTGAAGTTCTAGCTACAGGTAAAACTGATGAACGTCAGAATCCCATCCCTTTTTTTAACATAAAATCTTCTCTCCTCTTTCATCACCATCATTCATTCACCTTCATTTTCTTCATTTCTTTAGCTAAAGGGAAGAGTATGATCCATAATTTTCCAAATTCTCCAACGCGGGTAAGAGTTTGTTGCATGCATGGCAACAGCAGTGAAACTATCGCGTTCGCAAGCTTGCCAGCTGCAGCCGTTTACATCTGTCGCCCTCCGTTAAATGCTAACGTGAAACGAGAATCAAATAAGAGACCTCATGGAGGGCGGAGGCTAAGGGAAGACGTTGAAATTTTTTTTAGTTTACAATCTAGGTCAACTGATCTGCTTTGATATAAATATTCAACTTTTTTATATTTTATATTGCTAAACTTTAGAATTTTGAGCTACCCTAATTAAACAAACGCCTAAACAAGGGTGCAGTTGCAAAATGATCCTGAGAACTCCTTTCTTTCACAGGTCTGTGTGTTTTTTAAAAATATAAGAAGTCCTTAATGCCCATAAGGAGCAGCCCAGCTCCAGGCTCTGTTTCACTGGTTGCTATGGACTTCAATGAACATTGCCTCGAAGAGGAGTGCCATTGTCTGAAAACAAATACATGACTGTTCCAGTCAGATGGTTTTTTTCCTCTGAGTATATGGGCACATGCTGATCATAACACTAGGCTTTAGTGGCTCATCACCCAGGCAATTTGTTTGCCTTCAGTGGAGCAAGGGAAAAAAATTGGACAGTGACCCTTACAGGGGTACTGTTCGCCTGGTACCACACCCATGTGGACCTTCTTCACGTGTGTGCACTTGATTGTTGTCAGGCTATTGGACTGTGGAGGGCATCACATCACCCTTGCTGATTTTTTTTTTTTTTTGCTCTCCCCAATGTCCAGTGTCAGCCGTGGCCCAGTGGGTAGCAACCTCACCTGAGTCAGAAGGCTGTGGGTTCAAGTCCCTTTCCAGAGACTTGAGCATACAATCTAGGCTGACACTCCAGTGCAGTACCGAGGGAGTGCTGCACTGTCGGAAGGTGCTGTATTTCAGATGAGACGTTAAACCGTGGCCAGGTGGATGTGAAAGATCCCATTACACTATTTCAAAGAAGAGCAGGGGAGTTCTCCCCGATGTCCTGGCCAATATTTATCCCTCAACTAACATCACTAAAAAGCAGATGATCTGGTCATTATCACATTGCTGTTTGTGGGACCTTGCTGTGCACAAATTGACTGCCACGTTTTCTACATTATAACAGTGACTACACTTCAAAAGTACTTCATTGGCTGTAAAGCACTTTGGGACGCCTTGAGGTCATGAAAGACGCTATAGAAATGCAAGACTTTTTTTTCTCCATGTTGAAGCTCCCACTTTTACCTTGGCTGAGGTCAGCTGAGTCAACACAGATTGAACCTGGATGACCTTCCTGGTCTGTGTGGCTCAGTACCACAGCATTTACCCACTGTGCCCTCTGGAGAAACTGAGCTGTCATCTAGTTGAAGGAAGGATCCAACTGGTTGCATTGCACATTTGAGCGATTTTAAGTATCTGCTCGGGAACATGATTTTCTGGTTTCTTCACCTGGATGATGGGACCAACTGATAACTTTGATCATTACTCGACCTTGTTTCGAGAAAGGAGTTTTTGAAGTGTGCCCCTTTTTGATTGGATATTGGGATAAATTGTGGCTTTTGGTTGCCAGTCCAACTCAATTATTTTTTTTGTGGTCAGACATTAAGGCAGAACTTGTTGAACAGATTGTACCTGAATTGTTTCAAAAAATGTCCTGCCATAGGGCTGAAGGAGACGGAAAGGCAGGGGGAGTAATTCCTCAACAGAGTAACCCCATCCCCTGGCCACCCTCATTTTTCTATTAATATTGAGGAAAAAAAATCCTGCTAACATCTCTTGCCTTTCAGAAGATATCCTAGCTTTTCTGTTGTGTGTTTTTGGGCTCTTGGAGACTTCTGATTCTGAGGCACCCCTTCTCTCCTTTGTTGCTCTCATGGTGTGGGGTGCATTTTACTGGCCCCTGGCCAATTAGATGGAGAACATTGTTCGTGCCTCTTGAGAGGGGAACAGACAAGGGGACAAGACCAGTCCAAGCTCGCATGAATGTAGCTGCTGTTGGTTCAATCCATGCGCGACGTTGTCTGCCTGGACCATCGCTGCCTCCTGGGTGAAGGAGGAATTGTGGCTCTGGCAGCAATCGGGCAAAGTAGAAAGTAAATTGGAGTTGCTCAGCTGTTCTCTGTGCAACCTTCCTTCCATCCAATAGGGGACAGGTAGCTGAGCTATGATGCCATTGCACTCTGCTAACAGAAGGGGGAGCACTTTGGTAGGACAGCACTGGCGGTGTCAGCTCTTCCTTAATGGTGTGTCTTTGGCCGTCTAAACTATGAAGGAATAAGGAAAGAGTATGGAAAAGAGAACCATTTAAGTGCAACGTATGGGGAGTCTTACGTTGCACCCAGTTTGTACTATATATCTGCTGTCACTGATTTCGAGCCCATTGGAAATAATCACCCATTTCCCAACACTTACATCCGTTAGCTAGATAAATGTGTGTGTGTATATGCACAAAGGCACCAGTTGCTATTGTTTGCCGACATTTTGATTGTACGTAACTTAATATCTTGCCGTTGTTTCAGACCCGCTTCTCCGCAGAGCTGCTTTGCTTTATCGCTTGATTGCCTCTTGTTACCCAACCAGCAGAGCGAAGTCATCGGTACCAATTGCTTTTACTCTCCTCTTTGGTTTCTGTCTCCCACAGATCTTAGAAGTCAACCGTACCGACGCGCAGATGCGGTGATACGACACGGGTGGAAACGCCTCTGAAGAAAAAGCTTGGCAAAACTGCGACCAAAATGACAGTGTTATCAAAACTGTTCAATTGAGGAGCATCTTGGGATGAACTTATTTTTTTTTGGCCCCCAACGACTCCCTGAAATGAAGAATTTTCTGCACATGTATCTTCCTAATCCACTACATATGGGCATGCCAGAAATGGCGTTATGTGGAGAAAAATCTCGAGAGAACCCTCTCCCTTTTTTTTTGAGGGGAAAAAAAATGTTTTTAAACCAATCCCCTTAACCTGCTCATCGCTTAATGAACGTGCGAGTGAAATTATCCAACAACGCAGTTGAGATCCCAACTCTGTTCGTCAAAGCTCAAAATGGTGGTTGGGGTGGGGGGAGAGGGTGGTGTTTGAGGGAAGTGTTGTCTGTCTAACCAAACTTGGACAGCCCATGAAAATTGAATGCCTTTACTACAACAGTATTACCTGGACACATAACCAAGAAGTTCTTTCTGTGCTTGTAGTCTTAATTAATTTAAGGTATTTTTCTATTATTACTCCTTTTGTTTTGTACAGTAGAATTTGCCTTCTGTAGTGACTCCAAAGAAACTTTGGCATCTGTTATTGCCAAAGAAAAATGGTGGCTGCTTTCTTTGTCAGAGCCATAATCTTCCTCTTGCATTGATTTTAAACCCATTTGGAATTCCTTTGGAGCATTTCCAGACGTTTAGCCCGCTGAGTATTGCTAAATGTTTCGGTTTTCTTGGCAATCATATCCAGCGGGGGGGGAAAAAAGTCCAGTTAGACTTGCAGCTTTTTCAGGATGGGAGGAATTTTAGTGAAGGGGAGGAATTTTCTCTCTCATAATATTAAAGAATATTCAACAAACAAAAACTTTAGACCCATGAAACAGATAGAAGGACAAATTTTCCTCTCCTTAATGAGTCGAAGCTCTTCACCACTTTTGTAATTACTGCGGGTTTCAGCCACTTAAAGGCACTCAGAAAAATCTGAAGGATTACAACCTGCATCTACATGTTTTACATCCAGCCCATTCCTGGTTATCCATTCACTTATCACTATTGCAGTACTCAAAGGGTTAATCTTCCGCCAAGGGTTGATTACATTGGATGGATTTTAGTCCTGACTTTGGCTCCTGTTTTTCAGATTGCAGGCGGGGTCTGAGTTTACAATTGCTTCACCGACCTTCTACAAGCTAATGACCTGTTGCACGTACTTGGCCCTAAGAGTCCAATCCTGACTAAATCTGAGCCCGATGAATTGAGAAGGAAACGTCCAACTGGAATCAGAATTGGTTTAGTTCAGATCTGGGAATTTGGCGCTTATTCCATATTTTTTCCCTTTGGAAATAACGGAACTGAATGCAGTCTAGGGAACTGACTAACATATTGTTTACACACCCAGACACACTCCTTTACAATGTTATGGTTTTCAGTTAAGAAAGACCTCTGATTTGTCACTAAATTTATTTAGTGTATGGGTACCAATACACTATAGGAACATTTGCACTTAAGCCAATACCCTTAACTGTTGTGATACACTTCTAGGGTCATACCCTGAGTTCATCACCTCAAACTACTCCTTCACTACCACCACCAGTGACAAGCCCGGTCAAAGAATCGCGCTGAGTTAGCTGATCTCAGCTGGGCTGGTTCCTGACCTCCATCCAGTCGACTCTGCTGAAAAGAGCATCTTTGTTGCTTGGGTGGCGAGCGAGGACTGAGGCGGACTCAGCTGTTATGCCCTTGGTTGAATAGCCGACGGGCACTCACTGCTCAGGCTCGCGCATGAAGAAAGGGTCACTTGGGTGAGGTACCAGAGGAACCTGTACCTCAATATGAGTTGGTGTTTTTGGGGGGGGGGGTTGGGGAAAATGAGGGGGAAAAGCAGAAGAACAAAAATTGACTGAATCTGTGCAGTTATCAAAACCAAACTCCACTCAGTGGAGCTACCCCTCCAGCTCTCGCTGGTGTCCATGGTTCCCAGAATATACATCGGTGAGCTCTAAATGCAAGTATAAAGCGATTTTAAAAAACTGACCGTTTCTCATTTTATCAGGCAGTACCAAAGTTGTGCTTTACAATGTAAAGTTGAAATTCCAATATCATTGATTTTAAGAAAATGTTATAAACTCGTGGAAGCTGTCAATAGCCTGTTTTAGGCAATTGAATGCATTCCATATGAAAGAGGGTTACAGTCTTGAACTGAAGGCCAAGAATCAAACGTTTACATGTAAATATAAGGCATTTCAGATGCAATTTAGTGTTACGGTTTTCTGTCGTTTTGTAGAGGAGGTGAAAAAACACAATGATCTTGTGTGGTACCTTGTTTTAAAATCAACCTTGCGTTCTAATCCAAATTCATGGTTTTAAAGCGTAGTTGCATGATATCACTCTTGAAACCATTTGCAGCACAAAGGAGGCCATTCTGCCTATCGTGCCTGTCCCAATGCCAGCTCTTTAACTGGGTCCATCTACTTTAATCCCATTTTCCTGCTCTTTCCACATATCCTTTTATCTCTTCCTTTTAAATGATACAGACTCTGCCTCAATAATCACTTCTGGTAAAACATTCCATTTTCTAATAACTCCCTTTGGAAAAATTTCTTCTAATTTCCTCTTCATTCTTTCAGTGATAACTAAACATAGTCTATGGCCCAGTGGAAACAATCTTTCACTATCAATCCTCTCAAAACCTTTCATAATTTTGAAAACCTCTGTCAGTTCCCCTGCTTAACCTTCTCTGCTCCAATGAAAAAAAGCACCAATTTATCAAGCCATCCTTCTTAACTATTACATCGCATTCCTGGTATCATTCTAATAAATCTTCACTGTTCTCTTTCCATGGCTCCAATATCTTTCCTATAATGGGATGTCCAGAACTGCACACTAAAGTCCAACGGTGGCCTAAGCAGTATCTTGTACAAATTCAACAACACTTACAGTTTCATTATTTTAGAAAAAAAACTTCAAGTAACCATGACTACTATGGCATGTAATATACAGCAGCCCTGTGGAAACACAGATCAGATAACTGTTCCCCTGCTGTATGTGATTCTACTGAACATGTTAGTATGACACTGAGTTTTATTTGATGTGGTGTTCTCTTATAATGCTCTTTCCCTGAATACTGTTCAAGTGTAACATTCGTTCTATTGAGTGAGCAAAAATACAGGTTTGTTTCAGGCCCCCAGAGTGTATTTTACTAAAATGGAAATCTAGGTTTGTGCTAGTGAAAGGTTAAAGCTTCATCTAGATAATACACATGAGCCTGACCATATCAAGCAAGGCCTGATGCTTGTATGGACTCCTGAAAGTGGGCATGCTATTTCTTTCTTCTGCGGTCACATTCAGTCTCTCTCTCTTTCTCTCTGTCTGTATGTGTGTATGATTCTGATTCTTTGTGTGTGTGTGTGTGTGTATCTCTCACTTTTACTCTCACTCATTCTCTGGCCTCTCCCAAGCCCATTGTGCTGCTATATTACAGAGCTCTATTTACATCCCAAATGGCCCAAACCTATTCCTTAATGGACACTGTCTCTAAATTTAACTAATTTTATTACAGGCATAGCCAGGTTTGATCCACCATGGTAATGAGCCCTGTCGGGCTTCAGAATGACTTGAGTGTACAACAGTAACCCTAAATCTGCCGATTATTACTGATGGGTTCCTGAGGCTGAGATTGAGTCTAACGATGGGGAATTGATGTATTATCAACCGGTTCACTGATTACAGTGTCCCAAACCCAGTGTGAAAACAGTTTTATTTATTGGAAAGTTTTTTTTAAAATTATGTTTGTAAAAGTTGCTGTCCAAAGACTACAAAATTATTTAAAACAAGGTGTTTGTTATTTCAAAGTGATTCGTTGGCCTTTCATTTTTGAATGAAATAACCCTAATAGCAAACTTTTTAAATGACACTGTTGAAAAGTTTAAAACTCTGAGTCTGTACCTTCAGTTTTATTTTTTTTTCAATTTATGTTGCTTCCCCCATGTATTAATGGAATGTTCCAGTGATGTCATGGATTGAATATTCTTGCATTATTTGTTTAGTTTGTGACATCATCCAGCAGAACAGCTGATAAAGATTTGTGGGGGGGGGAGTGGTGGGCAGTGACATTTTAGTAGTAAATGCTGAGTTGTAGACTCAGGATATATATGTATATTTTTTTAATACTGGATTTGAATAAGTCTGCCCATCAGTAGTCATTATTTAAAAAGTAAGCTGTGGACAATAGACTTCAAATAATCCGTACATTCCTTGTACAAAGCCACACAGTCGCCATTTTGTTTTCT
Organism: Heptranchias perlo; assembly: GCF_035084215.1. Classification (NCBI taxonomy): domain Eukaryota; kingdom Metazoa; phylum Chordata; class Chondrichthyes; order Hexanchiformes; family Hexanchidae; genus Heptranchias; species Heptranchias perlo. The sequence continues at coordinate 10,630,351 of NC_090370.1, forward strand.
TGTCTTTCTGGTATGTATTACGTATGAAGTATTTAGTTTGTATTTTAACCATTGCATTCCGTTCCAAACTCTACATTCTTGTAGTTAACTGTATCCTTTTGTAATTGTAAAAATCTGTTAAGTTCATTCCATTTTTCAATTTTTTTAAAAACTATTTTTTAAACTATGCCAAAGTTGAGGCCTTCAGCCTCTAAGCAATACTGTACATATTATTCTTAATAATTATTATTATAAATCCAGTTCTGTGTGGTCTAAGTGTTGTGATTTACATGTTCTTACATTTCTAGTGGAAATCTGAAAGGTTCTCCAGTTTATCTAGTGACCAAAAGCTGGGCTGCCAATTGGAGGCCTGGGATGATCATGTCACATGACTGAGTGCCATTAACTATTTGTCTCCAAGTGTGTAGCACCAAGACTAAGATACTTATGTTAGAGTTTTGTGCTTACAGGTTGCCCCATGATAGTTTGATAGCTTCTTCAGGATGGTTTATTCATTATCATTCTGATTTCTTTAGAAAATAATATTTTGGGATACGGTCTATGAGTATTTTGAGACATGAGAGGTAGGAAGTGGAGCAGGCTTTGGAGGAACAGGTGACTTTGGACCTGTGGTTCCCAAAGCTCTCCACCACTGGTGGTTTTTTCTCACCTCATGTCTTGGTCTGTTGTAGACTCATTGATAGAGATTGATTGTCACGATTACTCAACAACTCCATTATCATTGTATCATGTGACTACCAAGATGGTAGGAGACGAACTAGGTAGACCTTGGTCTTTTCTCGTCTGGCGATTCCTATGGTCCTAGCAGGATAATCAGTGGGACACTTGGAGGCACAAAGCTGCTTTTCTTAGGAGCAGGGCCAGTTACACAACCATGGTTCAGTCTTGGTAGCCTGACTTCTGAGGGGGAAGTTAATAAAAAGGGGAAAAGATCTACATGGACTGCCCCCCAACATTTCCAAAGAAATTTGTTGTTCGAGATGTGGTGCAAAACAATGGATGCAGCATTGAAGAGGATTTAGGTAGGGTGCCAACAAAAGCTCACCATAACTCCACCTCCCTCTTCAAACTGCTGCTAACAACCCCTCAATTCAACAATGATAATCCCCTTTAACCTGGAAGCCATTTTATTTTCCAATAATCTTAGATATGCAAAGTAAGTTTCCCCAAATGATTGCCCTCCACCTGAACTGTACACCAGAGGAGCTCTTTATTGAGCAGTTCAAATCAGTAAGAGGTTAGTGACGTATCTTGCGACCAAGGGTACATGATACTGTAGAGTCCCAAAGCACCATAACCTAGTTCATGTAGTGCACAAAGCAATGACCAGGAATGTTAGTTTAAAGGGATAATATTAACTGGTAAATACATCTTGGAAGAGTAAATGAGGTAAAGGGGATTGGTAAACTGACATGGTCTGGAAGTTGGTGCCTACACTGGTAGAGTGTCACTGCGCCATAGAAGCCAGGAGGATCACAGACGTACCCAGGCTCCAGTAATGCCTTTCAGCAGCTGTCACCCAAGTCCTCGAATCTTCTCATCAGCTGCATGATGGACATCTGATCTCAGGATGATGGCATGATCTGTGGAGGGCAGTTTTCAATGTGCCAGCCACCTTGATGCTCTAGATGCCCAATACCGCGTATCAGGCTCATTCATCACCATGAACCCAGGTCTTCGTGTGAAGGACTAACTCCGCCCCCCCCCAAATACACCAGGAAGTTAACTTTGCCGTCATCGAAGAAAGAAGAGAAAGACTAAAGTGCCCTTCACCCCTTTCTCAACCTGGTGCTGGGAGAATGTGCTGGTTAATTGTGAAACCTGAGCGCACTAACCCCTATACGGTAGGGAGTAAGGATACAGGTTTTGGTTGGTAAGAGACTCTTGATTATGGATGCTGCACTATTGGCGAAAAGTCCATTCAACAGTCCCCTTGTCACTTAAAATAGTGCTCTAGACATTGGCCTCGAAATTCAGGAGTGCCTGCTCAGTGAAATTACCCCGCGCCCAAAGCCTAGATATTGGGCCTCAGACCTCATTACCGTGAGGCCAGCGTCAAGGGGGAGCCCTCCTTAAAGAAGGTATGAAGATCGGACTGCTGACAAAGCTGCAGTGACCCTCTGGTCAGTGAAGGATCGCGGGCCTCAGGGTGGGGGGACCACGACTGGACCTCGGGATGGCGGGGGAAGCATGGAGGCTGGGGGTGTGGGGGGAGATCGGGGGCCAAGGCCTGATGGTCGGGGCCGGCAGTGGCAGCATTCGGGATGGCGTTTACTTGGTAAGTAACTTACCTGTTTTTTTTTATTCAGGCGATCTTTAGGGTTGATTTACCTGAGCTGATGCCAGCTACCTCAGGGCAAACCAATGTTGGAGAGGGGACCTCAGCAGGCCCTAGGCTCCTTATTTGCATATGCAAAGGGTCTAACACCTGCTTCAGGTGTGGGTAAGGGACACCTCTTGTTTGTCCTTACCCAATTTGGCGGGCAGCGCACTTTTGGTCAGAAGTATGTGCGCACTTCCTGTCTGCCATTTTGGGGCCTTAAGAGGCTGCTTAGCACCTGAAAAACGGGTGCTACATGACCCAATTCCTAGGCCGTTACCTTTTCTATTTCACATACACACCTCACGAAGGTCCCCTCTGATTCGCCTACTTTCAAGGCTAAAAAGTCCCAAGTTTTTCTAGCCTATCATAATTTAGAGCATGGTTTAGTATTGCTGCCATTTTGACTGACTCACCCCATAAGGAAGCCAAAATGTGGAAACATCAAGATTTGATCCTAAGAAAAAGCTACACAATTGTTGCAAATGATTGTGGAGATACAATATAGACCAAATCTACATATAAAGACATTGTTCAATGAAGATCTGATTAAGGCTCTACCCCAGCTTGATGAGGCCACAACCAATGGGTTGTTATATTTCAAACCATGGAGCAACACCCCCCTCTACTGGCAGAAATTCACAACACAAAGCACTTGGTTTATCCACCGACCGATAAGAAAAGATAGCAAAGGAATAGTCTATAATGTCATGACTTTTTCAAGGTGACTAAATTCTGGTATTGTAGCACATTCATAGCGAATCAGCAGCCCCTTTATACACCAAAGTCATTGGCAAAAAAAATCGGGCGTGGTGTATAACAGTTTGCTGAGTCGATAAGCGTGTTTTGTGCGAAAATAAATGGATTAATTATTTCATTAACATAGCGCCTGAAGGAATTTTACAAAAATACTGGTTGGTCCATGCTAACCACATGATCACATCAGTGGGCAGAGGAGATGGTTGTCCACGCAACTACTTAATGCAACTAAAATGGCTGAATTTGCCAACTAGCCAGTGATCGTTTTAGATATGCACTGAGTTCCAGCAGTGCGGTTCTGGCATTGAGACTACACTATGGGTCCATTAATATATTTTTGAGGCCATAATGAGGTTGTGCATGCCTGATGTACCAGCCCTCAACACCACAGATGCTTCCCCACCCCATTATATCGCACTGTGTAGTATGTAGTAGGCCTCAGGCTCCAGCCCTAAATAATGCAGTTGCTCTATGGGCACTGACCATCTCATTATCAGGCCACAATCGTATACCAATGAGATTGTCCACCACCCTATCTGGCTAGGCCACTTCAAAAAGTACCATCTCTCTCTGTGGTGAAATCCTCCCATTACCCCATACCTCATATGTCTATTTGCTACCAGGAACTCGCCTCTCTCCTCACCTCTAATTCTAGATGTCATATCAGTCCTGTTCACCAGCTCCACTGACTCCTTGTGCCCCAATGAATCCTCGTCCTCATTTTCGAATCCTTCCATGGCCCTACCCAGATCTGGGTAATCTTCTCCTACCAAACATTCCTGCCACACACACTTGTTCCTCTGACTCTGGATTACTGCCTCTTCCCACCCACTCAGTAGCCCCTGCCATTTGGAATCCTCTTTCAAAACTACTTCACTTTAACTGTGCCTTTATTTCCCTCATCCCACTACTGAATTCTGAGGAAACTCCAACGGGTTAATACTGGAATTCTGTGAAGCCCAGATCCTTGAAAAGCTGAAGGCTAAGCAACTTTCAGGCACAGATAACCGACAGACGTCTAATTGAGAAAGCCTGGGGCAATAGAGGTTCTAAACCTGCCCTGTGATCAGTCTGAAGCCAGATGGATGTGACAAATTCTTCTGGGGATCTAGCCATGAGATAAAAGGATTTTTAAGGAGACATCCAAGTTGTGATTATGGTCCTCAAACTGGAACGGCTTGATGCGAAAGGTTCAACTGGTCAGGAAGTTCTGATTCTCATCACAACATGCAAAATTTGACCATCATAATTTCTGACGTATCCTTAGCAAAATCAATTGACACATTGGAAGGGACACACATTGAGATTTAGTCCTGGCAAGAGGTTTATCTCAGCAAGACTTAAGATATAAGATTCCCCCTCCCCAACAAGAGAAAGGAGAAGGAAAGGATAAAAGCTGGAAGGAAGGGAGAGCCGAACAAAGAGAGATCGAAGAGAGAGGTCGGGAGCTTCAGAAAGGAGCAGGAGGTTAAATAATAAGGCGACCAAATCCTTGAACTGCCCAGCAGAAGCAGGAGGAGTTTGAGATGAAATTGTAGAGTTAATAGAGGTTAAGGTCTAGGTTTTACAATTGTAACTCCTAACGGGTACCCGTTCATTTTAACTGGGTTCCGGGAAGCATTATGGGAAGAAAACCTGGGCCTAATGTTTAAACGACAGCAGTAAACTGTGAAGTGTAACACCTGGTTATCTAATAGCTCTGAGCATAGTGCGAGAACCGAGGTTAGCTAGCCAGATCCAGAAGACGACAGAAATTAAATCCATGAGTGTGCACAACAAACTCACAAAGTTATTGTCCTAGCCATCTGGTAACCAAGCAATTGAACACACAGAGAGTGGCATTAAATCACAGGCGTTCAGACAGATCTATCCCATAATGCAGAATCAAACCTTTTCCATCTTAGCAAGGAAGAACAGAACAACTTGCATTTATATAGAGCCTTTAACATAGTAAAATGTCCCATGAAAATTTACGGCACAGAAGGAGGCCATTCGGCCCATCGTGTCCGCGCCAGCTGAGAAACGAGCCACCCAACCTAATCCCACTTTCCCGCATTTGGTCCGTAGCCCTGTAGGTTACGGCTCTTCAGGTGCACATCCAGGTATTTTTTTTAATGAGTTGAGGGTTTCTGCCTCTACCACCCTCTCAGGCAGTGAGTCCCAGACCCCCATCACCCTCTGGGTGAAATTTTTTTTCCTAATTTCTGCTCTGATCCTTCTACCAATCACTTTAAATCTATGCCCCCTGGTTATTGACCCCTCCGCTAAGGGAAATAGGTCCTTCCTATCCATACTATCTAGGCCCCTCATAATTTTTTACACCTCAATCAAATCACCCCTCAGCCTCCTCTGTTCCAAGGAAAACAACCCCAGCTTATCCAATCTTTCCTCATAGCTAAAATTCTCCAGTCCTGGCAACATCCTCGTAAATCTCCTCTGTACCCTCTCTAGTGCAATTACATCCTTCCTATAATGTGGTGACCAGAACTGTACACAGTACTCAAGCTGTGGCCTAACTAGTGTTTTATACAGTTCCAGCATAACCTCCCTGCTTTTATATTCTGTGCCTCGGCTAATGAAGGAAAGTATTCCATATGCCTTCTTAACCACCTTATTCACCTGTCCTGCTACCTTCAGGGATCTGTGGACATGCACTCCAAGGTCCCTCACTTCCTCTACACCTCTCAGTATCCTCCCATTTATTGTGTATTCCCTTGCCTTGTTTGCCCTCCCCAAATGCATTACCTCACACTTTTCCAGGTTGAATTCCATTTGCCACTTTTCTGCCCATCTGATCAGTCCATTGATAGCTTCCTGCAGTCAACAGCTTTCCTCCTCACTATCAACCACATGGCCAATTTTTGTATCATCTGCAAACTTCTTGATCATGCCCCCTATGTTTAAGTCCAAATTGTTAATATATACCACAAAAAGCAAAGGACCGAGTACTGAGCCCTGCGGAACCCCATTGGAAACAGCCTTCCACGATGCTTCACAGGAGTGATTATCAAACAAAAATTGACATCGAGCAACATAAGGAAATATTAGGACAAGTGACTAAAAGCTTGGTCAAAGACATCAGCATACATCTCTTTGCGGTCTTGTTCAGCCACTACAGACCAGATCTCTCGGTCTTTGAACATCTGCTCCGCTTTCCTAATAGGAAGAAAAAGGAATATAAAATTAAAATCAGGCCTTTGACAAAATTGGTCAGTGTCCTACCTGCTGGGAATGCTCCATCATTGTTAGAGGTACATTCCTTTGGATGAGATGTTAAACCGAGGTCCTGTCTCCCTGTTCCAGTGGTTCAGATGGTTGTTAAAGATCCCACAGCACTATTGATAGAAGAGCAGGGAGTTCTCTCGGTGTCCTGGCCAACATTCTCCCCTCAAGCAACACCATCAAAAGCAGATTAACTGGTCATTTATCTCATTGCTGTTTGTGGCATAAAATGGCTGCCATGTTTGCTTACGTAACAACAGTCACTGCACTTCAATGTAATTCACTGTGTGAAGCACGGTGAGATTTCAATGGAATAATTCACTTTATATATGCAAGCATTTTATTTCTAAGATATTAACATTTTGTTAACGAGGCATCATCTCAATTTTAGGCAATTTTCAGGACCGACACAGTGTTGCAAAAATACTTTTGTTCTGTTAGGCAAGTATATCTCGTACGTAACTGTCTTTTAAAAGTGGTGGTAATGCAGTTATAAAATGGATTGCAAGCACTTTACTGGAACCTGTAATGGCTGCTTAGACACATTAATTTGTCAGACTTCCAGCTAGAGAACTCTCTTGATCCTCTGGGATCCGTAACTTACATCCTTCCTGGTATGATTGAGTGGACGGAAATGTGGTTTCTGATTATTGCTAGATGTTAAAATAAACAGGCTGTTGTTCAAGAAAACACAATAGTGGCAGGCCATCAACGCACTTGATTAAGGTGTTTGGACTGTTAACAACATATAGTCTAAACGCAGAGAATTGTGATCTGAGTATTTGTTATGTTTCCCCTCCCCTCACATCAGCCTACAAAGGGACTTGATTATCTTTCAGGTTTCAGTTTGGAGGCAGGGTCTACCCCCCAAACATTAACCTGTCTTTTCTCTTTACAGATGCTCCTGGAGCTGCTGTGCATTTCAATCTCATTTTGAAGGCAGGGTGCTCAGAATCAACGCAATAACCTGGAAATTGCTGTTGCCGATGTAAGCGGACAAATGCTGAACGTGCTTCTTTCTGCCATTTTAGTGGGGACGTTAACCCATTTGAAGTAAATGGTCCAAGACCTGCCTTAAAATAGCAGACAGAAGAATACAATGCAAACACGTTTGCCTGCTAATATCAACAACAGTAACTTCGAGGCTAATATTCTAAATGTGGCTTTTTCAATGACTTATACTGGGTTAAAATAACCTACTGCAGTTTATGATTAAATGCTCTGGTACTTGATTGCTCTTATTGATAGCATCGTCACTTTGACTGGATATCAGTGAATGGCTGAAAGTTCTTCCCTTTCCACCTTTACCAGTGGACATCCATCTAGCATGTACACATATATTAGTTGGTCACATGTGTTACCTTCAGCAGTAATGTGGCAACAGTACACAGCTGTGATATTGGCTTTGCTGTTTGACAATATGCACTACAGAGCTCCAGTAAAGAGGTTTACTTCACATTGCTATGAACATACGAACAAAGGAAAAGACCCTCAGGCTGAGTTAGCCTGCTCCATCCACACACACTGCACCCAATTACCCTGTTTACCTACCTCTTAACCACGCAATTTTAACCAGGCCAAAAACCAGGCGGGGGCAGGGGGGGAAATAACCTGTGAAGAAACTCTGGGAAATTCCTCTCTGATCCTCCAAGGCAATCAAGTAAGGCTCCAGGAAATCGCAATAATCCGTTACAAATCATGATCCCCACTAACTAATCACTTCCTTTCCATAACTGGACATGTTCTCTTCACTCAGGAACTTCTCAGTTCCCCTTTGAAAGACTGCAGTGAATCCATATTTTGGTAGCCTGTTCCAGAGGGCCATGACTCTGTGAAAAGAAACACTTCCTCGCTTCTAATGTAATGCTGCCCTCTAGTCCTACCATTCCTATTCATCTCAAATAACCTATCCAACTGGAATGAATCCAATTCTTTCATCATTTTAAGAACCTCTGCCTTTCTCTGAAGTAAATAACCCCAATTCTTGAAGCCTATCATCATAACTAAGAACTCTAAGGCTTAGTATCAGCCTGGCTGCCCTCCCTTGCACCTTCTCCAGAGCCTTGGTATCCTTTACCATGTGTGGGATCAAAGCTGGACACAATGCTTCAAGTGTGAATGTATCAAAGCCATGTATAGCCTAAGTATAGTGCTCCTTGTGTTACACTCAATGGTCCTAACAGTACACCCTAAAGCCCTTTTTGCTTTCCCTTTAGCCACTTTGCATTGCAAACTTTTAATGAGTTGTCAACTATTACCCTCAGGTCTCTCTCTTGATCTGTAAACCTTGACAGGTACCCCTGCATGGTATATATATGCCTGGAGTTTCCTCACCCCAATTGTATGAGACTGCACTTGGCCACATTGAAGGGCATCTGCCAAAAGGCCTCATTCCCCAACCTATCTCAATCAGCATCCAATCTGTTCATTCTCTAAATTACTAATCACTGTACACATTTTTATACCTTGTGAAATACATTTTTTGAAGGTTACTTTCTCTATGGACCCCCCTGTTTAGCTACTTATTCTGCCTCCCTATTGCAATTATATTATCCTTCACACATAAAGCTACAATCCCTCCTTTGTAACCCAACCTGTCCCTTCAGAATCCCTTGTACCCAACCAAGTTTCAGAGATGCCAAAATCCTCTTTTTTAAATTTATTAATTCTCGGGATGTGGTTGTCGCTGGCAAGGAAGCCATTTATTGCCCATCCTTAGTTGCCCCAAGAAAGTGGTGGTGGGCCTTCATCTTGAACCGCTGCTAGTGGTTTGACACAACTGCGTGGCTTGCTGGGCCACTTCAGAGGGCAGTTAAGAGTCAACCACGTTGGTGTGGGGACTGGAGTCACATATAGGCCCAGACTAGGTAAGGACAGCAGGTTTCCTTCCCTAGGGGATATCTGTGAACCAGTTGGGTTTTTACGACAATCCGACAGCTTCATGGTCACTTTTACCGAGACCAGCTCCATGGAAACATGGCTGAAACTCTAGAACCATTTTAAGGAATTCCCAGCGTACCTCATGTGGATTCCCCTAAGCAAACTCTTATGGTCACATGGGTGGAGACGGACCTGGTACAGATGAAAAAGTGAGGTGATGAGATGTACCTGTATGTTGCTGCAGAGGTTAGTTTTTTCATGGTCCTCCAGGAAGCACTGCAGTTTTTTTGTTTTGCATTTAGCCTCACATCTTCCTTTTTCTCTTTCTCTCTCTCTCTGTGCCTCGTATGCATCGAAAACTTGCTTTTAAAAAAAAATCTCACTTAGCTTCGGCAGTGCACTATGTTCAATTAAAAAAACACCAGAAAGCGTCACCCTGTGTAATCCTCAGATCTATTTATCAATCAGCTGCACCCATCAAATAGCCCAATGCGTGTCAGCATCAACTCCTGTACAAACACGCTGTAAAGTGGAAGTTATATAGCCCACCATAGCAGAGGAGCCGATATTTGACAGCAGGACAGAGGAATTGCTATTCATTTTTCTACCACACAAGTTACGTTTGCTTTTGATTTTATGGTAACCACAGTCAGGTTAGCCGTTCATGAAATAGGCCCTTGTGTTTTTTTTAGAAAGCACCACTTACCAGTTACTTTTTAATAACCACTTCCTGATGCTTATACTGTATATCCACCCATTTCCAATAAGTCAAGCAGCCATGTCCAGTTCACCTCGCATAGGGGTAGAAATTGGACCAAGGGTCAATTTGGGGTAGCTGCGTCCCAAGGACACCTGAAAGACGTCCGACCCGATAGTGCATCAGGTCACTTTTCAGGCATCCGGGTCAGCCGCCTAAAAACAGGCGTTAGGCCCCTTCCATATGCTAATGAGGGGCAGACCCTTCAGGGAAATTGGGCGGCCCTGAGCAGAGCAGGTGTCGGGCCTACTCCGCACAGGTTTTCCAGGCGTGGATGCGGCCTAGCAAACGGCCGCCACTGAAAAGGTAGGTTATATTTTTCTTAAGTTTGATGTGGAGCCTGGAGGAGCACTCCTGCTCTTTCTGGTTCTACAGCACTCCCAAGGGCCGCTTGGAAGAGTATCAAATGACCGTTGATATAGAATCTGCTATAAGGCAACCCTCCTCTCAGCAGTCCGCAGGCTGAGTTTTGAGAACAGGCTGGTCCTGCTGCTTCTGGGAACTTGGCCTGATGCAAAAGTACCTCACACTATCGCTGCCCCTTTAAAAGCAACGGGATAACTCTTAGGCAGTCATTTTCAGAGTACTCACACCAACGCCTGCCACCATTGCTATTCATGTCCATAGAATCATAGAAAGGTTACAGCACGGAAGGAGCCCATTGAGTCCGTGGTGGATCTCTGCAAGAGCAATCCAGCTAGTCCCACTCCCCCGCCCTATCCCCGTAGCCCCTCAAATTTTTTCCCTTCAAGTACTTATCCAATTCCCTTTTGAAAGCCATGATTGAATCTGCCTCCACCACCCCCTCGGGCAGTGCATTCCAGATCATAACCATTCGCTGTGTAAAAAAGTTTTTCCTCTTGTCGCCTTTGGTTCTTTTGCCCATCACCTTAAATCTATGTCCTCTGGTTCTTGACCCTTCCGCCAATGGGAACAGTTTCTCTCTATCTACTGTGTCTAGACCCTTCATGATTTTGAATACCTCTATCAAATCTCCTCTCAACCTTCTCTGTTCCAAGGAGAACAACCCCAGCTCCTCCAGTCTATCCACGTAACTGAAGTCCCTCATCCCTGGAATCATTCTAGTAAATCTTTTCTGCACCCTCTCTAAGGCCTTCACATCTTTCCTAAAGTGCGGTGCCCAGAACTGGACACAATACTCCAGTTGTGGCTGATCCAGTGTTTTATAAAGGTTCACCATGATTTCCTTGCTATTGTACTCTATGCCTCTATTTATAAAGCCCAGGATCCCGTATGCTTTTTTAACTGCTTTCTCAACCTGCCCTGCCACCTTCAACAATTTGTGTACATATCTTAAAGCAATAGGGGAACTCTAATGTTTTCATCAAAGAAATACGTCTGTTTTCTTTGAGTAAAATAAGCACAGCCCTCTCCTTACACAGATGAATACCTGTATCTGGGGTCGTTAACTATCATCTATATAGCCTGTTCCCAAGATGAATTAGCAGCAACACCCTGTACAAAAATAGGAAAAGAAAGATTATTATGAGTTTTCTTTGCTATGAGCACTAAAAGTAGTCATACTTTCATGACTATATTACTTCGATAGTAGTGCTCCTATTGTTCTACATGGGTGTGAAATACAGGATATTCAGTTCGGAAGTAAGAAGCCAAGCAAAGCTCCATTAGCAACAGGATGTCTCTGGAATAATCAATTGGGCCCAATGTCACAGCAAAGTGTCTCTAACCTTATGAGACCCTCAGTATCAAAGTCACAAATATTTTGTGTCAGTCACGGTGCTGGTTACAAAGTCATGTCGCAGTGCTTCCAATTGATTATATTAATGGGTATATTTTCTTCTGGTTGCAGATACACGTGCCTCAAGGTCGAGCAAATACATTTTACAATAAGGAACTGTCCCAAAGTCCTTAGAAGTGATAGATACTGAGCAGGAACCAGAGCGACGTTAGGGGAGGTGTCCTCAATGAGGTAGGTTTTGAGGAGACTTTTGAAGGTGGGAAAAGAACCTTTTAAAAAAAAAAACAAATAAAACCCTTGATCAACACCTCTCCTTTGTGGTCCACCTCCGTGACATCACCCTCTTGTGGTTCCATTCCAACATGTCCAAAAAGTATGAATCAGATGCAGTTAGTGATTAGACACAAAGTCCTACCACATGGCAATCCAAACATTCCTCCTCCATTTTCACCTGAGGTCCTTAAGCTTCAATGGTGCATATTAATTTTCTTCCTTCAGTTTAGCTTGTATTCCCTTGAGTTTAGAAGATTGAGGGGTGATCTAATCAAGGTGTTTAAAATGATAAAGGAACTTGATAGGGTAGATACCAAGAATTTATTTCCTCTGGTGGGAGAATCCAGAACAAGGGGGCATATTCTTAAAACTAGAGCTAGACGACTTATGGGGGGAAATCAGGAAGCATTTTTTTATCCACAGGGTAGTGGAAATCTGGAACTCCCTTCCTCCAAAAAGCTGTGGATGCTGGAGGCCAATTGAAATTTTCAAGACTGAGATCGATATATTTTTGTTCAGTAAGGGTAACAAGGGATTATAGAGCAAAGACTGGTAAATGGAATTTTGAGGTACAGATCAGCCGTGATCCAATTCAATGGTGGAGCAAGCTCGAGGGGCTGAATGGCCCCCTCCTGTTCCTATGTTCCTTCACACAGTCAAGGTTTAGTAATCTCTACAAACCAATTTCCTAATGATTCCATTAGCACTCAGTGTTAAAATAAAGACAGAATTAAATAAAAGAATCCTAATTTATGATGATTTGTAACATTTTGATTTATTTTTTTTAAAGTCACTTATGTATGCAACAGCCAAGTTGCATACAGCAAGATCCCATGAACAGTGAGTTAATGAATCTACACTTTAAATGTTGTCACATTGCAATCATCATGTGACATGCAGGATGATGTTATCAGTTGAACCTGTGATAGCATCGATAAAACAAGCTTACTGGATACAGGAGAAGAAACATTATTTTCCTGGTCACACTGAAGGATTTTATTTCCCCAATTTTCTCTGATCCTCTCCTAATGCACGCTGGGTTATGCTTCAAGGATGCTGGCAGCCCTCCAGAACACATCGATAAATGTTAGCCCCGTGCAGGGTGTCAGCTTTTCAGCCTCAGAAACCTATCATTAACAGATGGCTCTGTGAGAGCTCTAAATGAGATGATTGCAGAATAGAGGGGTCTAGATGACATCATAATCAGTGAGGCCTTATGTTGGCAAATGACATTGAACTCCAAAATTTAGAATGGTCTTCAATGTGTCCCTGGAACTATCCTTCATGCTCTTCTCTGAACACTTCCCAATGCATCAATGTTGTTTTGAAGGTCAGATGGACTTACACTACTCAGTGATCACTGTAATGTAAGCAGTATGACGAGACCCACCTCCTGCTCCCTCGGCCCTACTCCCACGAATTTACTGGCTAACCAACTTCCTGTCCTGGCCCCCATGTTAGCTCATATTGTAAATGCTTCCCTCTCCTCAGGTACTGTCCCCCTCCCTTTCAAATCATCTTCAAAAAAACATACCCTTTACCCCACTGTACTTACAAACTACTGCCCCATCTCCAACCTTTCTTTGCTCTCCAAAGTTCTTGAACTTGTGGTCACCTCCCAAATCCGTACCCATCTTCCCCTTAACTCCATGAATCTCTCCAATCAGGTTTCCGCCCCTGCCACAACACTGAAACAACAACAACTTATATTTATATATTTTTTTATTCATTCATGGGATGTGGGCGTCGCTGGCAAGGCCGGCATTTATTGCCCATCCCTAATTGCCCTTGAGAAGGTGGTGGGGAGCCGCCTTCTTGAACCGCTGCAGTCCGTGTGGTGAAGGTTCTCCCTTAGTGCTGTTAGGTAGGGAGTGCCAGGATTTTGACCCAGTGACGATGAAGGAACGATGATGTATTTCCAAGTTGGGATGATGTGTGACTTGGAGGGGAACGTGCAGGTGGTGTTGTTCCCATGTGCCTGCTGCCCTTTTCCTTCTAGGTGGTAGAGGTCACGGGTTTGGGAGGTGCTGTTGAAGAAGCCTTTGCGAGTTGCTGCAGTGCATCTTGTAGATGGTACACACTGCAGCCACCAGTGCGCCGGTGGTGAAGGGAGTGAATGTTTTGGGTGGTGGATGGGGTGCCAATCAAGCGGGCTGCTTTGTCCTGGATGGTGTCGAGCTTCTTGAGTGTTGTTGGAGCTGCACTCATCCAGGCAAGTGGAGAGTATTCCATCACACTCCTGACTTGTGCCTTGTAGATGGTGGAAAGGCTTTGGAGAGTCAAGAGGTGAATCACTCGCCGCAGAATACCCAGCCTCTGACCTGCTCTTGTAGCCACAGTATTTATATGGATGATCCAGTTAAGTTTCTGGTCAATGGTGACCCCCAGGATGTTGATGGTGGGGGATTCGGCGATGGTAATGCTGTTGAATATCAAGGGAAGGTGGTTCGACTCTCTCTTGTTGGAGATGGTTATTGCCTGGCACTTGTCTGGTGCGAATGTTACTTGCCACTTATCAGCCCAAGCCTGGATGTTGTCCAGGTCTTGCTGCATGCGGGCTTGGACTGCTTCATTATCTGAGGGGTTGTGAATGGAACTCAACGCTGTGCAATCATCAGCGAACATCCCCATTTCTGACCTTATGATGGAGGGAAGGTCATTATATAGCACCTTCAACGTAGTATAACGATTATCAAACGAAATTTGACACCAAGCCACATAAGGAGATATTAGGACAGGTGACCAAAAGCTTGGTCAAAGAGGTAGGTTTTAACGAGCAGCCTATTTGTCCCTGAGATGGGTTTCTGACCCCATAATCCTCTCCCTCATCAAGACCGCCTACTTCCACCTCCATAACGTTGTCCGTCTCTGTCCCTGCCTCAGCCCATCTGCTGCTGAAACCCTCATCCATGTCTTTGTTATCTCCAGACTTGACTATTCCAATGTTCTCCTGGATGGCCTCCCATCTTCCACCCTCCATAAACTTGAGCTCGTCCAAAACTCTGCTGCCCGTATCCTAACTCGCACCAAGTCTCATTCACCCATCACGCCTGTGCTCGCTAACCTACATTGGCTCCCGGTCCACCAATGCCTCGATTTTAAAGTTCTCATCCTGGTGTTCAAATCCCTTCATGGTCTCGCCCCTCCCTATCTTTGTAACCTCCTCCAGCCCTACAAACCGCAAGAATTCTGCATTCCTTCAACTCTGGCCTCTGATGCATCCCCCACTTCTTTTGCCCCACTATTGGCGGCCATGCCTTCAGCCGTCTAGGCCCTAAGCTCTGGAATTCCCTCCCTAAACCTCTCCGCCTCTCTACCTCTCTCCTCATTTAAGACACTCCTTAAAACCTACCTCTTTGACCAAGCTTTTAGTCACCCCTCCTAATATCTCCTTCTTTGACTCGGTGCCATTTTTTATCTGATTACGTTCCTGTGTTAGCACCTTGAGATGTTTTACTATGTTAAAGGTGCTATTTAAATGCAAGTTGTAGTTGTTAAATTAGTGGTCACATTACGTCTTTTGATATCAGTAATTGTAAGTTACCAATCATATGACTTGCAGAAGAATATTACAAAGTTGCTTTTTGTTCTCTTACCAATTTCTTTCCCCTTCCCTCCTCTCTTCCCGATGCTGTCGGGGCAGCGCCCAAAACTTCACTCAACATCCATAAATGAGCACTACCAGCTGGAGTTACCAAATAGCGATCAGGAGAACCCTCCGGAGAGGTCGGTCACGGGGCCCCTCCGGAGAGGTCGGTCACGGGGCCCCTCCGGAGAGGTCGGTCACGGGGCCCCTCCGGAGAGGTCGGTCACGGGGCCCCTCCGGAGAGGTCGGTCACGGGGCCCCTCCGGAGAGGTCGGTCACGGGGCCCCTCCGGAGAGGTCGGTCACGGGGCCCCTCCGGAGAGGTCGGTCACGGGGCCCCTCCGGAGAGGTCGGTCACGGGGCCCCTCCGGAGAGGTCGGTCACGGGGCCCCTCCGGAGAGGTCGGTCACGGGGCCCCTCCGCCATTTGTGTTTTTCAAACCTAACATGCGTTGATTCAAGTATCTTAAATCTTCAGTAGCCTAATTTCCACAGCTCAATGCAGACACTGGTTTATAAATGGAAAGTGCAATTATGGGTTATTGCTGCTCATAACCAGCCTGTGCAGATCAAAAATAAAACTTGCAATTTGTCACGGTAGATAGGACAGTTTCTTCGCGAGAACTGAGTTTAAAAACTGCAAGGAAGCAACACTTCGATTTTAGTGGTTACTGATTACAGTCACAAGCAGCAGGGGGAGTCAGTGTGCTGAGGAAATAATACCTGCCTGAGAATCAGTCACTGATTTACTGAATCATGGCAAAAGCGCAGAGGCACTGACTTGCATGAAACTTTGGGGGAGCAGGACTGAGGCGCAGTGTGTGTGAGTGGCCTGACCTGCTGCTGCCAACGGGCAGGCCAGGTCATTTTTATCTGGACAGTGGCAGTTTAGCAATGGAAGCTCGGATTAAAATGGGCATCTTACATTATGAGAATAGAGAATGTTTGGAAAGGCCTGTTCTCAGCCCTGTACCCACATTGCTGTATCAGTCCTATGTCCAAACAGGCCCTGTACCCACATTGCTGTATCAGTCCTATGTCCAAACAGGCCCTGTACCCGCATTGCTGTATCAGTCCTATGTCCAAACAGGCCCTGTACCCACATTGCTGTATCAGTCCTATGTCCAAACAGGCCCTGTACCCGCATTGCTGTATCAGTCCTACGTCCAAACAGGCCCTGTGCCCGCATTGCTGTATCAGTCCTATGTCCAAACAGGCCCTGTGCCCGCATTGCTGTATCAGTCCTACGTCCAAACAGGCCCTGTGCCCGCATTGCTGTATCAGTCCTACGTCCAAACAGGCCCTGTGCCCGCATTGCTGTATCAGTCCTACGTCCAAACAGGCCCTGTACCCGCATTGCTGTATCAGTCCTACGTCCAAACAGGCCCTGTGCCCGCATTGCTGTATCAGTCCTACGTCCAAACAGGCCCTGTGCCCGCATTGCTGTATCAGTCCTACGTCCAAACAGGCCCTGTGCCCGCATTGCTGTATCAGTCCTACGTCCAAACAGGCCCTGTGCCCGCATTGCTGTATCAGTCCTACGTCCAAACAGGCCCTGTGCCCCCATTGCTGTATCAGTCCTACGTCCAAACAGGCCCTGTACCCGCATTGCTGTATCAGTCCTACGTCCAAACAGGCCCTGTGCCCCCATTGCTGTATCAGTCCTACGTCCAAACAGGCCCTGTACCCGCATTGTTGTATCAGTCCTACGTCCAAACAGGCCCTGTGCCCCCATTGCTGTATCAGTCCTACGTCCAAACAGGCCCTGTGCCCGCATTGCTGTATCAGTCCTACGTCCAAACAGGCCCTGTGCCCGCATTGCTGTATCAGTCCTACGTCCAAACAGGCCCTGTGCCCCCATTGCTGTATCAGTCCTACGTCCAAACAGGCGAGCTCAACTCACTTGCTCCCAAGGCCAAATGAACACCTGAGGGTGAACTGGTGCCACTGCCACCATGAGGGTAAGAGGCACACACACACAGCAATCACAGCTGCCTACCCTGAGGGAAGGCCCAGGCTCCCCGTCCCTCCCTTTCCCCCCCCAATCAAAAGCCATCACCTATGCATTCATGATTGTGATACTGAAAGGGCACGTTTTATAAGAATACAAAAAAAAATCCAATGAACAAGAACAGACAAGGGGCTGAAAAGTCGGTTCCGTTTACTTCTGAGTATTGGGCGGGGCCTATAGCGGGCGACCGATGCGATACCCCGCCTGTTTTGCGCCAACCGCCCATGTCGAATTTCTACCCCTCAATCTTCAACCAGCTTTTACCGGCAGGCTGGGGACTCCTGACGACAAAAGGCTTATTTTCTGAGAATTTTGCTTACCTGGCGTTATACTATCCGTTGATTATATCTGAAGAGAGTCAAAAACATATTCATGTTCGTGTTAATGAGGCACTTTAGTACAAGGGCAAGGACAAATACTCACTCCTAACATCAGTCCCTTAGTACCAGGCCAGTATGAGGAATGACTTTGCATTAGGGTTAGAGTTAGGGTTAATGCAGCCCTAACCCTAATGCAAGACAATCTACACATAAAACAAAGTGGTTGCTAAAATAACTCATTTCATGCTTTATAGGTGGTTCAAATGTAGATGTAAAAAAAGGCCATTTTGGATGTCTCAGTAGCTCCAGGGTGAATGTTGGGAGGGCCCAAGATCAAAACCCAGCTTTTCAAAAGTTTAACTGGCCTTCCTTCTATCCAAGAAGTTTCTTTCTAGTCTCATGGTCTGGTCCCTAGAGGGAGTACTTTGCACTAAAACTCTCAGGACCATTTTAATCCTGCAGAAGAATAACCTCTGTCAGCTAGAGGGTCCATGACAAGTGGTCATGGAGAAGCACATGCCTATACCGGCAGGCCATCGTGTCGGAAGGGCAACTGAGCTGGCAGCAGGCAGGAATAGATGGACCTGAAAGCAAGAAACAGGAATAGTATTTATAACTCTTTAAACTTTAATTCATTTCCGTCCCGAAGTGACATTCATCTATTTTTTAATTAAAGAATTTAATAACTTTGAACAAAGCAACGGGAAACTTATAAACTAAATTATAATAATATTCCTGGTGTCCAACAAACACTCCAGTCCTTGTGATGCCCACCGGTCGCGGAAGGCCCCAAACGTACCGGTGGGCATCACATGCTCTCTCCCCAGGGGCCACCCGGGCATGGACAAGACTGCGGAAGAGAGGCAGGCAGCCGGAGTGACCTCCCTCTGGGACACGTCCATCCTCGACCTACGGATGGCCACCTTGGCTAGGCTCAGGAGCAGACCCACTAGAAGGTCCTCCAACTTGCCTGCCCCCCTCCGCACCGGGTGACCAATCTATTGCGCGGCTGCTATTGAAACATTTTCAATATCTAACACTTTATTTGATAGGAACATCGGAACAGGAGTAGGCCATTCAGCCCCTCGAGCCTGTTCCGCTATTCAATTAGATCATGGCTGATCTGTATCCTAACTCCATCCACCCGCCTTGGCTCCATATTCCTTAATAACCTTTGCGAGCAAAAATCTAACTATCTCAGATTTAAATGATTAATTGAGCTCGCATCAACTGCTTCTTGTGGGAGAGAATTCCACACTTCTACCACCCTTTGCGTGAAGAAGTGTTTTCTAACTTCACTCTTGAATGGCTAACGCAATAAATACCCGAGAGCAAGGCTCAAACAAGACTTGCATTGCTATTCTGAAAGGGCATAATCTGTTTGACAGGGGTCCAGAGGTTCTCAAAATAGACCGTAGTCTGTCTGTCATAAAAGAAGAAATGTTCCTTTTGATGGTATGTGCAGGCCTAAAATAAAGGAGCCTTCAAACCTATATATCAGTTTTTTTTATTCGATTATCGGATGATAACTCATGCAGACAACATTGGTATGTGTGTCATACACATATGTCATATGGGCCTAGAAATTTGGGTACACGCATTTGTGGTGCCCAATATTGGGCCTTGAGCCTCATTTCACTGGAGCTGGCGTGGCGTGAACAGCCAGTCGGTGAAGAGGAGACCAAGATCGGGCTGCTGCTGACGCCGAATTTCTAGCCAAGGAATTGGGAACTCTCAGTCTCCATCCGCAGCCCCGCCCCTCCGCAAAAGTGGTCTTGTAAGGGGCAAGCAGAAGCTTCGCCCCTTACAAGGACGTGCAGGAAGGTTGGGACCCCACACATCCAGGTCCCGGCTTTTTCCCAAGCCATTCCACCGGGCATTTGTGATAGTTACACCAGAACAGGACCTCAGCGCATAATCTAGGCATTACTGAGGGAATGCTGCATTGTCGGAAGTGTCATCTATCACATGAAGTCAAACTGAGGCCTCGTTTGCCTGTTCGTTGGTAATTTATGATAGAGCAAGAACCCACAAACTGCAAATGAGATAAATGACCAATTAATCTGATTTTTTTTGTGGTGTTGATTGAGGGAGGAATGTTGGCCAGGACATCAGGAGAACTCCCTGTTCCTCTTTAAATAGTTCCATGGGATCTTTTACATCCAACTGAACAGGCAGATGGAGCTTGATTCATCACTCAAGATATTTGCAAGAAAGCCTCAACAGCAAGAGTCAGTGGGGAGCACCACAATTTCTCCTGAGGCAACCTATGAGTTTGTCTGACTAAGCTATCTTGGTACCATGGCAACGGGCCCTTCTCTCTCACACAATACCTGTAGTTTGAACAAACTGCTTGTTTCCTTATGTCGAAATATTAACTTGCGATTTAAACTTTAGTAGCAATTAATTCATGTTCTATTTCACGCTCATAGTTTATGATTAATAAAATGTAACTAATAAAGAAATTACAGTTGGCTAAAGTGTTTAGGAGTAGCTAGATGAGGCAGTGCCTCACCTGATGAGCTGCCTCTGGTTTGAGTACTTATCTTCCGGCTCATCTTATTCTTTTGATTTTGTCCATTGCGACTTCTTTGTAATAATAAGGCTTACCTGTGTCTGATTTGCACCCCTTCCATAGACACTGAGATAGCAACAGCTAAGAAAAGCAATGACTTGAAAGGATCAAACTTGAAATCCATAGCACATACACATGCAAAGCTACTGAGCTAATCTAGAACTGAATGGACCAAAGCCAAGACACCACATGAAAGAGGATGTAACGATTGCAAAATATTTAATGGAATATGTTAGATTTATTTAATACAATCAATATATTTGGTAGATTTTCCACCCCTTATACTCACACTCAACCCCGATTTTAACCTAACCGGGATTAGGGCAGGTTCAAGTCTGATGCCCATTTTACACGGCACCCGACTTTACACTCCATTGACGCAAGTCTCCGTCTAGATCCTAAACCTCTCTGCTTCTCCACCTCTCTCTCCTCCTTTAAGACCCTCCTGAAAACCTACCTCTTTGTCCTAATGTCTTTTCCTATGGCTCGGTGTCAATTTTTGTCTGATTACGCTCTTGTGAAGCGCCTTGGGATGTTTCACTACGTTATAACAGGCATCCGACTAACCCACCTCATTCCTGCCAGGCAGGTTAGGTTAAAATCATGGTGTAATATTATTGAATGGAGGAAATTATACCCAATGATGCATTTTTGAATATTAGATTTCATTGTATTTTTAGTCTCTAAATTTTATTTTTAATTTTGATACAACTCTCCTCTACGTTAAAAAACATACAGGAAAACACCAACTTGCATTTAGATAGCGCCTTTGACATGGAAAGACATCCCAAGGCGCTTTGCAGAAGTGTAACCAGTTAACAATCAACACCAAGCCAAAGAAGGAGATATTAGGAAGGGTGACCAAAAAGAGGTGTGTTTTACAGAGGATTTTGAAGCAGGAGAGAGAGGTGGAGAGGGGTAAAGAAAAGAAAATCTAATACAGTGCTATCTGGGATTACCTTTTAAATTCATTTGGTACCAATTAATGTTTCTGTGCGCTGTTTGTTTCACGATCGCAGTATTGAAGAAAAATTTTTTTTTTTAATATTCGTTCATGCAATGTGGGCGTCGCTGGCAAGGCCAGCATTTATTGCCCATCCCTAATTGCCCTTGAGAAGGTGGTGGTGAGCCACCTTCTTGAACCACTGCAGACTGGTGAAGGTTCTCCCACAGTGCTGTTAGGTAGGGAGCGACGATGAAGGAACGGCGATATATTTCCAAGTCGGGATGGTGTGTGACTTGGAGGGGAACGTGCAGGTGGTGTTGTTCCCATGTGCCTGCTGCTCTTGTCCTTCTAGGTGGTAGAGGTCTTGGATATACCCTTGCATATACATAGCACTTCATCGCATCACAAAGCATTTCATACATTGAATTACTTTGTAAGTGCAGTGACTGGTGCTTTGTAAGTAAATGCGGCAACCATTCTGCATGGCATTGTCCCACAAATAACCATGAGATTAAACAACCAGTTCATCTGTATTTTTTCCCTTATTGGCCCTGGGTTTTTGTCCTCTGGCAGGAGATTACATGGCTGTTGGAGGGAGGAAGTGTCTAGTCTTGATGCTCTGGCCATCCTGGTGTGGGGCAGGCTTGATGGACCAGCTGGACGTTTCCTGCCTGTCATTTTCGAATGTTCGTATGAACACGTAAAGACTAGCGTGAGGTACACAAGGCAGCCATTGCCCATGAAAACACATCCCCAGCATTACTCAGTGCCTTGAGAGAGATGGGGAGAAAACTGGAATCACTTCAGGTCTGTAATTTTTGGTGCTGTTCACCACTAGTCTTAATACGCTCATTGCTAATACTGCACTGAGTGAATTCAACTCCTACTTGTTTGAGTGAAAAATAATAAGCAGCGATAAATGTTAGAGTTATAACTGTAGTTGATATAAAATGGAATTAAATTTATACCTTGTAATGGTGGGGCGAGTGCAAGATAAACAACAGAACTTGTTATAAAAAGCTATCTGAAAACAGTGGAATAGAAGTGAAAGAACACTATCTCAAGGTATGGAAGTAGCCCAGTACATTAAGCTTGATTTTTTTTTAATATTCATTCTTCGGGATGTGGGCGTCACTGGCAAAGCTGGCATTTGTTACCCATCCCTAGTTGCCCTGAGAAGGTGGTGGTGGGTTAATTTTTCCAAACTTGCCGGTGGGAAATAGGCGGGTTCAGTTTGGCCCTCCATTTTACACACCGCCCGATTTTACTCTCCATTGAAGTCAAGCCTCTTGGCTTGATACCTCTCTCCTCCTCCAAAACCATGCTCACAACATAGCTCTTTGTGCATTGGTCACCTAATCCTAACCTCTTTCCCATTTTTTGCTTGATCCCCACTGCTCCTCACAGAAAGTACCTTTTATTACAGGAAAGGTGCTACATATGTTTTCTCCTTCTTAGAACCAGGATACCGCTCCAAAAGAAAGAACTCACATTAATATGGTACCTTATCAAGTTCTAAGGATGTCCCCAAACACTTCGCACATGACAAATTACTTTTGAAGTATCATCACCGTTGTTATGTCGGGAAATGCAACCGTCAAGATCTCACAAACATCAAATGAGATAAATGAACGGTTAATCTGTGTTTTGCTGGCATTGGCCGAGGGAGAAATGTTGCCTCCTCTTCAGGAGGTCCACCTGAACAAGCAGACGGGGCCTCAGTTTAATGTCTTACTTGAAAGACGGCACCTCCGACAGTGCAGCATTCCCTCAGCACTGCACTGAAGTGTCAGCTTGGATGATGTGCTCAAGTTCTAGAAAGAAAGATATGCATTTCTATAGCATCTTTCACGACCTCAGGGTGTCCCAGAGTGTTTACAGCCAATGAATTACTTTTGAAGTGTAGTCACTATTGTAAGGTAGGAAACGCGGCAGCCAATTTGCGCACAGCAAGATCCCACACTTCTCCTCGCCTTTCCCTCTCCTCTTTCAAAGATCCCTACATTTCCCAAAATGTGCCAATTACAACTAATGATTATGCAATCTCCAGTCATAACATTTCATGACCTAATATGATGAGATAAAGCCAGACAGGGTGAAGCCGATTCACATTGCCCCCTCGCTCTGGAGTGCATCAGAGTGAATCTGTCACTAAGTTTACTCTCTCAGGAAATATGATGGAGTGAGCAGCAGTGAAAAGTGAATCGGCACGTACAGGGCCACAAACAAACTTGCCGATGTTGAGTAACATTGAGTTCTTCCATGGGTGCTCGCTCCAACCTGATCAGCCGAGATATTTGCAATAGGCAGCACACAGTAGCTGCTCAAGTATACAGCAAGGCTTGTGTGCAAGTAGTTACAATTACAGAAGGCTGCACACTTGCTAATTGGCAATTAGGGCTTGTTCACTCATAACTGGACTCACCACAAATAGATGGATCGCTGCCTTGGTCAGACTATAGCACCTAGTAATCAGATGGCTCGTGACATTTTTCAAGCAATTGTAGCGAAGTAACGTTCCAGAACAGTTGACGCGTTAACTCATATATTTTCTCTTTACTGATGCTGACGGACCTGCTTGTATTTCTAGCACTCTCTGTTTTTATTACAGAATAGCTACTCCATCAGGCTATTGTGAAGTCATTCCTTAATTTATGGAACAATCGCTTTTGAGAGGTGCGCAATAATATTCGGACTGACTGAATCAATAGACAGATTTGAGTTAAGCTCTCCAGCTGTGCCTCAATGGATAGCACTCTCTGCTCTCAGTCATAAGGTTGTTGGTTCAAGTCCCACTCCAGAGACTTAAGCACAAAATTGAGGCTAATAGTCCAAGACTGTTAGAGGTGCTGTCTTTCAGGTGAGATGTTAAACTGAGGCCCTGTCTGCACTATTTCAAAGAAGAGTTCTCCCTGGTGTCCTGGCCAGTATTTATCCCTCAAGCAACATCATTAAAAATACAGATTATCTTGTCATTATAATATTGCTGTTTGTGGTACCTTCCTGTGTGCAGATTGGCTGCTGCGTTTCCTACATTACAATAGTGACTGCACTTCAAAAGTACTTCATTGACTGTTAAGCCCTCTAGGACATGCTGAGGTCATGAAAGGCGCTATATGAATGCAAGTCTTTTTAGAAAATCAGGACCTCTGCACCCGATTCCTTAATGGGCACTATGGTCACATGACGCTCCATGCTGGGAGTGGAGTTTCACAATTTTTACCCCGTATACCTTCTGTTATACGGAAACACCAATAATGAGCACAAGTGTTTCTACCACTGCTGCTGTTCTGCCCGTCTTAGTTGAATGAGCCATAACTGGCTCACGGGAGTGTAAGCTCTCCTGGAGAATTGAGGCAATAACTATGGAATATAGAGATAATATAAATACAATGAGCAGGTTGTGGTAATGCTCCTTACCACTGATACTTAAGGGGAGATATTTTCATCAAGCAGGAAGCTCAGTGTGCAAAAAGAGAAGTATCCTGTTATAAAGCAGGTGGTTTGTGGGCATATGACTATTAGACCAGTATGACTAATAGACTTAATAACATAATGAATATCTAAGCCTATTATTTCTAATGGATACCAGAGAGTGTAATCTAATATCAGGGTTCAGATGACAGTCGGAAGCTGCTTGTGATTAGCTGTCAGTTATATTCTATATATAATTCATGATCTCACATGAGACAGCATGCTTCCATATCTGTTGTTTATTATCAAATGTTTATTTTTCTTGCCCTGTTTCTCTCCCTTCCCCTGCAGGACCCAAATTTAATGCCTCTTCTCAAGGCCTGGCCAAGATCAAGAACTCACCAAGTGGGCAACTGTAAACACAAGCCCACATCCAACCGATCCATGGGAACGAGCAGCAATGGCCTGTAACCATTGCACTAACTATTCGAGAGTAATCTCTAAATTCAAAAACATCTTAGATGAGTAATGCTTGGTGGATGTTTGTTATCTATGCAAACTGCATAGCAAGATCCCACAAACACAACAGATCGGCTAATTCAGTAACCATGCGATGCAATAAAACCCAGCGATCTTCTGGCCTCAGGGTCATTAACATGTCCTTGGTGGCTTCGCCTGATGTCAGCTAATCTTACTGGGACAGTAAGAAAGTACTTGCATTTATATAGTGCCTCACACATCCTCAAATTGACTCAAAGTAATTTACAACCAAAAGGTTACTTTTGAAGTGGAATCATTGTTGTGCAGGCAAACATGGCATTCAATTTGTGGACAGCAAGGTGCCACAAACAGCAAATGAATGCACAGCCAGAAATTCTGTTTTTGGTGGTGTTGATTGAAGAAGGAATGTCAGCCAGGACACCAAGGGAACTCCCCTATACTTCTTCGAATAGTGCCATGGGATCTTTCATGTCCACCTGGGCAGGCAGATGGGGCCTCAGTTTAACGTCTCATCTGAAAGATGGCACCACCAACAGTGCAGCACTCCTTCGGTATTGCACTGGGAGTGTCAGCCTAGATTTTGTGCTCCATTACGGGAGTGGGGCTTGAGGGTATGGTAGCATAGTGGTTATGTTACTGGATTAGTAATCCAGAGGCCTGGACTAATAATCTGGAGTCATGAGTTCAAATCCTGCCACAGCAACTGGGGAATTTAAAATCTATTAATTAAATAAAATCTGGAATAAAAAACTAGTATCAGTAATGGTGGCCATGAAACTACCGGATTATCATAAAAACCCACCTGGTTCACTAATGCACTTTAGGGAAGGAAACCTGCCGTCCTTACCCGGTCTGGCCTATATGTGACTCCAGACCCACAGCAATGTGGTTGATTCTTAATCACCCTCTGAAATGGCCCAGCAAGCCACTCGGTTGTACAATTTCGCTACAGAAAGTCACAATAAGAAGCAAACCAGACGGACCACTAGGCACCGGACACAACCAAGGCAAACCAAGCCCAGTCGACCCTGCAAAGTCCTCCTCACTAACATCTGGGGACTTGTGCCAAAATTGGGAGAGCTGTCCCCCAGACTAGTCAAGCAACAGCCTGACATAGCCATACTCACAGAATCATATCTTTCAGCCAACGTCCCAGACTCTTCCATCACCATCCCTGGGTATGTCCTGTCCCACCGGCAGGACAGACCCACCAGAGGTGGCGGTACAGTGATATACAGTCAGGAGGGAGTGGCCCTGAGAGTCCTCAACATTGACTCTGGACCCCATGAAATCTCATGGCATCAGGTCAAACATGGGCAAGGAAACCTCCTGCTGATTACCACCTACCGCCCTCCCTCAGCTGATGAATCAGTCCTCCTCCATGTTGAGCACCACTTGGAGGAAGCACTGAGGGTAGCAAGGGCACAGAATGTACTCTGGGTGGGGGACTTCAATATCCATCACCAAGAGTGGCTCGGTAGCAACACTACTGACCGAGCTGGCCGAGTCATGAAGAACATAGCTGCCAGACTGGGCCTGCGACAGGTGGTGAGCGAACCAACACGAGGGAAAAACCTACTTGACCTCGTCCTCACCAATCCACCTGTCGCAGATGCATCTGTCCATGACAGTTTTGGTAGGAGTGACCACCGCACTGTCCTCGTGGAGACGAAGTCCCGTCTTCGCACTGAGGACACCATCCAACGTGTTGTGTGGCACTATCACTGTGCTAAATGGGATAGAAATTCAGAACAGATCTAGCAGCTCAAAACTGGGCATCCATGAGGCACTGTGGGCCATCAGCAGCAGCAGAATTGTATTCCAGCACAATCTGTAACCTCATGGCCTGGCATATTCCTCACTCTACCATTACCAACAAGCCAAGGGATCAACCCTGGTTCAATGAGAAGTGTAGAAGAGCATGCCAGGAGCAGCACCAGGCGTACCTAAAAATGAGGTGCCAACCTGGTGAAGCTACAACACAGGACTACATGCATGCTAAACAGCGGAAGCAGCATGCTATAGACAGAGTTAAGCGATTCCACAACCAACGGATTAGATCAAAGCTCTGCAGTCCTGCCACATCCAGTCATGAATGGTGGTAGACAATTAAACAACTAACGGGAGGAGGAGGCTCTGTAAACATCCCCATCCTCAATGATGGCGGAGTCCAGCATGTGAGTGCAAAAGACAAGGCTGAAGCGTTTGCAACCTTCTGCAGCCAGAAGTGCCAAGTGGAAGATCCATCTCGGCCTCCTCCCGATATCCCCACCATCACAGAAGCCAGTCTTCAGCCAATTCATTTCACTCCACGTGATATCGAGAAACAGCTGAGTGCACTGGATACAGCAAAGGCTATGTGCCCCGACAACATCCCGGCTGTAGTTCTGAAGACTTGTGCTCCAGAACTAGCTGCGCCTCTAGCCAAACTGTTCCAGTACAGCTACAACACTGGCATCTACCCGACAATGTGGAAAATTGCCCAGGTATGTCTTGTCCACAAAAAGCAGGACAAATCCAATCCGGCCAATTACCGCCCCATCAATCTACTCTCAATCATCAGCAAAGTGATGGAAGGTGTTGTCGACAGTGCTATCAAGCAGCACTTACTCACCAATAACCTGCTCACTGATGCTCAGTTTGGGTTCCGCCAGGACCACTCGGCTCCAGACCTCATTACAGCCTTGGTCCAAACATGGACAAACGAGCTGAATTCCAGAGGTGAGGTGAGAGTGACTGCCCTTGACATCAAGGCAGCATTTGACCAAGTGTGGCACCAAGGAGCCCTAGTAAAAGTGAAGTCAATGGGAATCGGGGAAATCTCTCCAGTGGCTGGAGTCATACCTAGCACAAAGGAAGATGGTAGTGGTTGTTGGAGTCCAATCATCTCAGCCCCAGGGCATTGCTGCAGGAGTTCCTCAAGGCAGTGTCCGAGGCCCAACCATCTTCAGCTGCTTCATCAATGACCTTCCCTCCATCATAAGGTCAGAAATGGGGATGTTCGCTGATGATTGCACAGTGTTCAGTTCCATTCGCAACCCCTCAGATAATGAAGCAGTCCGTGCCCGCATGCAGCAAAACCTGGACAACGTCCAGGATTGGGCTGATAATTGGCAAGTAACATTCGCGCCAGACAAGTGCCAGGCAATGACCATCTCCAACAAGAGAGAGTCTAACCACCTCTCCTTGACATTCAACGGCGTTACCATTACCGAATCCCCCACCATCAACATCCTGGGAGTCACCATTGACCAGAAATTCAGAAATTTAACTGGACCAGCCACATAAACTGTGGCTACAAGAGCAGGTCAGAGGCTGGGTATTCTGCAGCGAGTGACTCACCTCCTGACTCCCCAAAGCTTTACCACCATCTGCAAGGCACAGGTCAGGAGTGTGATGGAATACTCTCCACTTGCCTGGATGAGTGCAGCTCGAACAACACTCAAGAAGCTCGACACCATCCAGGATAAAGCAGCCCGCTTGATTGGCACCCCATCCACCAGCCTAAACATTCACTCCCTTCACCACCGGCGCACCGTGGCTGCAGTGTGTACCATCCACAGGATGCACTGCAGCAACTCGCCAAGGCTTCTTCGACAGCACTTCCCAAACCCGCGACTTCTACCACCTATAAGGACAAGAGCAGCAGGCACATGGGAACAACACCACCTGCACGTTCCCCTTCAAGTCACACACCATCCCGACTTGGAAATATATCGCCGTTCCTTCATCGTCGCTGGGTTAAAATCCTGGAACTCCCTTCCTAACAGCACTGTGGGAGAACCGTCACCACACGGACTGCAGCGGTTCAAGAAGGCGGCTCACCACCACCTTTGAAGGGCAATTAGGGATGGGCAATAAATGCTGGCCTTGCCAGCGACGCCCACATCCCATGAATGAATAAAAAAAAACAACTTACAAGATAGAGTCTCTGTTTCCGATTTCTATCCAAAGGCTTTTGTTGTAATGTATGCGCGAAAGTTGGATAAGGACAAGATTGGGCTCGACTATGCCGCCAAAGTTGAATAGCTCGGCTACACTGCTGAGATGTGCACATGAAGAATGGTTATACTAGTGAGACAGTGGAGGGCAGATGGTGGCATGGAACTGTACCTAGTGAAGGATTCTGGACTTTTCATTATGGACTTTTGATACTTGTTTTAAAGAAGACTAAAATAATGGACTTGAAACCCCTGATTACTTGGTAAAGAACACAGAACTGTCAGCTTGGCCAAAATCAGGATGCATGATGGTCTTTGCTTATTGTCCACGATGTTTGGTGTCAGCAAGACTGAAGGGAGCGTTCGTAAAACCTGAGTTAGTGATGAGAAGAAACAATGCTGACAGTTGCAGAGATAAGGAAGCATGGTCTGACTGAAGGGAGCGTTCGTAAAACCTGCGTTAGTGATGAGAAGAAACAATGCTGACAGTTGCAGAGATAAGGAAGCATGGTCTGACTGAAGGGAGCGTTCGTAAAACCTGCGTTAGTGATGAGAAGAATCAATGCTGACAGTTGCAGAGATAAGGAAGCATGGTCTGACTGAAGGGAGCGTTCGTAAAACCTGCGTTAGTGATGAGAAGAATCAATGCTGACAGTTGCAGAGATAAGGAAGCATGGTCTGACTGAAGGGAGCGTTCGTAAAACCTGCGTTAGTGATGAGAAGAATCAATGCTGACAGTTGCAGAGATAAGGAAGCATGGTCTGACTGAAGGGAGCGTTCGTAAAACCTGCGTTAGTGATGAGAAGAATCAATGCTGACAGTTGCAGAGATAAGGAAGCATGGTCTGACCGAAGGGAGCGTTCGTAAAACCTGCGTTAGTGATGAGAAGAAACAATGCTGACAGTTGCAGAGATAAGGAAGCATGGTCTGACCGAAGGGAGCCTTCGTAAAACCTGCGTTAGTGATGAGAAGAAACAATGCTGACAGTTGCAGATATAAGGAAGCATGGTCTGACCGAAGGGAGCGTTCGTAAAACCTGCGTTAGTGATGAGAAGAAACAATGCTGACAGTTGCAGAGATAAGGAAGCATGGTCTGACCGAAGGGAGCCTTCGTAAAACCTGCGTTAGTGATGAGAAGAAACAATGCTGACAGTTGCAGAGATAAGGAAGCATGGTCTGACTGAAGGGAGCGTTCGTAAAACCTGCGTTAGTGATGAGAAGAATCAATGCTGACAGTTGCAGAGATAAGGAAGCATGGTCTGCAAACTGATAAGAGATTCTTTGGTCATTTAATCAGCCCATATAATGTAGAATGGTCAAACAGCAGATCTGAGAGAAAACCATGCAAAAGACTCCATTCTACAAGGGTTTTGAGGAGACCCACAGGCAACGTCAGGACAAGACGGTGAAGGGGAGGAACCTCCTTCTTCTCCCAGGACAAAGAACTTGATCAATTCTTTACCCTGAGTTGTACTTGTTTGAAAATGGTTGTACGAAAAGTTGCTACTTTCTTTCTGGTAAAAACCATCGTGTTGTATGTCAAATTAAATTCTTTAAGGTCAGAAAATAACAACAGTGTCTTGCTTGATCCTTGACCTTTTGTAATCTGAACAAGAGAGAAAAGTAATCTTACACCAGCAAGTATCAGAAGAGAAGGGGAGGATAATTGAAAAGGTAACAAAATAAATAAAATGGACTCTCCACCTTCCTCACCCCAACCCCCTCAGCCCTTGCCTTTGTTGAGAAACCAATGACAATTTTCCAGGACCACTGAACCACTGATACCTTTACTGACTGAAGAGACAACAGTACAAGTGCTACTAACATTCTATATGACAGGTTCTGCAAGGAAAGCTACTCAAGTGTGTGTGTCGTGAAGCTCCAGGACGTAAGCATTGACCGATCTGAGTTGGTAAGACAGGCTGTCAGGAAAGGTTGCTGGAAACAAGGAAGAAAAAAGTGCAGTAAATGTTAGAACGTACAAACCTGGTATTTTGTCTCTTTATTGGCCTTGGCATGCCAAGAACATTGCAGTCTCTGTGTTTTCACTGCAATCAATCAAGCCTATTTCTGTAACGTCACCAGACAGTGGGACCTCTGACCTTAGTATAGCGAACAAACGCTGGTGTACGTCAAAGTGTTAAAGATTTTTTTTAAAAATCCTGTGGCAAGGCTCGGATAATTCACTAATACTTGGAAATATTATTTCCTCATTAAGAAGTGAAATCATGCTGGGGTTTGCATGCTGGCTGTGGAGTTGGCAAAGCCTCCTGAAGCTGTATTTGAAACCAGTTGGAATGCACTATTTTTCCGACCAACTTTCAAAATGCTACAGCAGCAAGTAAACATTGCACAAATCCATGACCGGTAGACTCTTACAGCAACTCCTAGATCAGTATTTTTCCGACATTGGCTTTTAACTACGTTTATGCAGCAGCTGAATCCATGTCTAAAACAGGAATAATGATTCCTTATGTAATTGGTGAATGTCAAGGGACTTGAGGGAGGTGAATGACGACAAATAAAACTAACAAGCAAACGCTGACACTTCTCTGATTTCCAAAGGTAGTTAAGTGAATTCCGTTTTTAATTCATTCTTAGGATGTACGCATCGCTGGCAAAGACGGCATTTACCGCCCATCCTTAATTGCCCTAAGAAGGCGAGAGGCGGGGGGAGGGGGGGCCTTCTTCTTGAACTGCTGCAGCCCTCCTTGTTATTTTTTGTAGCGGTTTGATGCAATTGAGTGGTTTGCCAGGCCACTTCAGAGGGCAGTCAAGAATCAACCACATTGGTGTAGGACTGGAGTCACATATAGGCCCAGACCGGGTAAGGACGGCAGGTTTCCTTCCTAAAGGGACATTTGTGAACCAGTTGTGTTTTTATGACAATCGGTCGTACTTTCAGAATACGATCAACGATTGCTCCCAAACCCTTTTCCTTCCAGCTAACAGAGATCCTTTCATGCTATACACGTGTTTACTGGGAATCCAATTGCGGAGTACGGAATATTTGCGCAAACTGGATGATTGGCAGGTTTGAAAAGCCCATTTTTCCCATGCGCTTGTCAGTTGCGTTATGCAGAAATGGCAAAAAAGAAAGAACTTGCATTTATATAGCGTCTTTCCTCACATCACAAAGCACTTTACAGCCAAGTACTTTTTGAAGTTTAGTCAATGTTGTAATGTAGGAAACACGGCAGCCAATTTGCGTACGGCAAGGTCCCACAAACAGCAATGAGATAATCTGTTTTAGTAATGTTGGTTGAGGGATAAATACTGACCAGGACACGAGGCAGAACTCCCCTGCTCTTCTTTGAAATAGTTACATGGGATCTTTTACCTGAGAGGGATGACGGGGCCTCGGTTTAACATCTCATCCAAAAAATGGCACCTTCGACAGTGCAGCACTGGGAGCGTCAGCCTAGATTTTGTGCTTAAGTCTCTGGAGGGGGACTTGAACCCATGACTTCAACAACCCAAGAGTGCGATCCACTGAGCTATGGCTGACACTAAAATTGCCTTGGGAGGACAATCCCTGAACATGATCCAGTGTAGCAATGATACAGAAAATGTGAACTCTGCAATTACACTGGTGAGGACATTACAAAAGTCACTGAAGTGAGTCCTGCATGACTTAAGTGGAGCACAGGAATGATTCTGTAAAGTAACAGCACAGGACATAGATAGGGAGGAAAGTGTAGTTAAAGATATATACAAAAATTGCTGTAATTACACAGAGAAACGTTGGTAAGGGTTTAAAAAGTAAGGTAACATTGAAAATAGCAAGATTCTTCAAATTACCTTCCACATGCCATGATGGGAAATAGCATGTATTGCAGGAAGGAATTTCCACTTGTCAAATCACCCTGATTCAGTCCACAATGCTCTTATTTTTAAAGGACAGATTTACACATGAGCACAGGGCGTAGAGTGAAACAGCTGGTGGACCCCACCAGCAGATACTTCTCACTGAATCTGAGGAGGGAGTAGTGGATTATTTTTTAGGAGGAAAGTTCTGAAAGGCATTGGGACTGTGAAAGGCTTGGACTGTGGATTTTGCAGGCCTGTACCAGATGTCAGCCTTGGCTCAAAGGCTCTTGTGTCTGAGTCAGAAGACCATAGGTTCAAGCCCCACTTCAGAGACTTGAGCACATAATCTAGGCTGACCCTTCAGTGCAGCACTGAGGGAGTGCTGTGCGGTCTCTCAGAGGAGACATTAAACTGAGGCCCTCTCAGGTGGACATAAACGATCCCATGGCACTTTTCGAAGAAGAACAGGGAAGTTCTCCTGAAGTCCTGCTAACATGTATCCCTGGTCCAACACCACCAAATTGGCTGTCATGTTTCCTACATTGCAACAGTACAGTTTAAAAGTACTTTGTTGGCTGGAAAGCACTTTGGATGTCTTTAGGTCATGAAAGGTGCTATATAAATGCACGTTCTTTACACACCAACCGTAATGTTTCATGAGAATAAAATATTGATCAGCTGTTACAGGTACCTCTGCATCAGTGAGCCTGGCACTGTCAGCTATGATTTTAACAGATAACCACACTGCTTGCTATTATGGCTGGCACATTAGAATGTAAAAAAAGTGAGGACGTTAACTCATTAAATTAAGGAGTTTTAAGGCTTCATAACAGTTTCAGTGATGTTTTGTTATTGGTATTGAATCCTTAAAAGGAACAGTCTCACTCAATGAAACGTTACCTTTATCCAGCGATTCTGTGTAAGTACTTTAGATTGCAGTTATATTCTCACATTTAATGATGATGCAAAGCAGTTTCAAGAGCTTGCCAACACAAAAAGAACTAGTGAATCATTGACCAAGACAGCAGCTGAAAGGCCTCCAGCTGACCCCTGGCCCGACGTTCCTGAAAAGAGGAAAAGTGGCTTATCTGCAGGGTCCTCCAATCATGGGGAGGGGCTGGACGCAAGGTATTAAGGCCTGCTTCTTCTAGGAACCCCTCCAAAAGGGTACCCCACCAACCAAAGTATAGGAGAATGAGGTGAGAGTGGAGGGAGATCTCTTGACTACACTTTGACCTTTGCAGAGTGGTTGGAACAGAGAGAGACTGAATGGAGGTGAGATATTTTCTCATTGGGAATGAAGGAGAGCACAGTCCAAGAACAAGTCAACTTGCTTCGCTCTTGTGCGCCCCCTATCA
This sequence comes from Heptranchias perlo, assembly GCF_035084215.1. NCBI lineage: Eukaryota > Metazoa > Chordata > Chondrichthyes > Hexanchiformes > Hexanchidae > Heptranchias > Heptranchias perlo. The sequence goes on from NC_090370.1 coordinate 10,664,742, forward strand.
GGTGACTCAAGAATGGCATATGGAGAGGCCTCAAAACAGGCCCCGTGCCCAACATTATGATCAGGACGCATATAGTGTCGCTGGAAGACCCGAAGTATTTAAGTCATGTTAAAACAGGGATTGAAACAAAATAGGATATGGTGGAAGGAGCAGGTAACAAAAAAAAAATGTGACGTAGAGGTCTTGAAATGACATTGTGCTTCTATCAAAATGACCGACAAAGGGAGTACAGTCATTTTCTCACAGCGTAATTTCAAGGCCAGTGTGAAAGCTCCGGTGTAAAAAGTCTTATCCTGTTACTTCAGCTACCTGAAATGAATTTTTACTCCCAGTGAACAAGAGACTGTGAAACACAACAACAACAACTTGCATTTATATAGCGCCTTTAACATAGTAAAATGTCCCAAGGCGCTTCACAGGAGCGATTATCAAACAAAATTTGACACCGAGCCACATAAGGAGATATTAGGACAGGTGACCAAAAGCTTGGTCAAAGAGGTAGGTTTTAAAGAGCGTCTTAAAGGAAGAGAGTGAGATAGAGAGGCGGAGAGGTTTAGGGAGGGAATTCCAGAGGCTTAGGGCCTAGGCAGCCAATGGAACAATTAAAATTGGGGATGGTTAAGAGGCCAGAATTGGAGGAGCGCAGAGATCTCGGAGGTTTGTAGGGCTGGAGGAGGTTACAGAGATAGGGAGGGGCGAGGCCATGGAGGGATTTGAAACCAAGGATGAGAATTTTAAAATCGAGGCATTGCCGGACCGGGAGCCAATGTAAAATCCTGCAACTGAAGCAATGATCAGATGTTTCTTTGAATTTGGCACTACAAGAGATAAGTGCCTATAAGTGCCATGAATGAGACGAGGAGAAATCAATCATAATGTCACTTTTTATAATGATGTAGATTCAAGTGGAAAATCATACAAGCCGTTAAGACTTCCAGGTATGTGAACAGTCTGTCCATGAGCTGGCACACAAGGGGGTAACTTTTATTGTGTCTTTTTTTTGTAACCTTCTCTTTAGGATGTAGCAGGCTACTTCGGCTCATTTGCTAGCCCTCTTATCTTGGAATCAGAAAGCTGTGGATTCAAGCCCTACTCTCAGAGTTAAGCATATAGCCTTACTGAGGGAGTGCTACATTGTTGGAGGTGCATCTTTTGAATGAGATATTAAAGCCAGGCCCCATCTGCCTGTTCAAGTGAACATAAAAGATCTAATGGCATTATTCAAAGATCAGGGAGCTTTCCCAGTGTCCTGGCCAACATTCATCCCTCATCCAACGACAACTGGCATTTCTATAGTCCTTTTAACATAGGAAAAACGTCCCAAGGTGTTTCACAGGTGCATAATCACACTAAAACTTGTAACCAAGCCAAAAATGGAGACATTAGGACAGGTGACCAAAAGCTTGGTCAAAGAGATAGGTTTTAAGGAGTGTCTTAAAGGAGGAGAGTGAGGGAGAGAGGTGGAGAGGTTTAGGGAGGGAATTCCAGAGCTTAGGGCCTAGGCAGCTGAAGGCACGGCCGCCAATGGTGGGGTGAATGAAGAGGGGGATACACGGAGACCAGAGTTAGAGGAACGGATACTTCCCAATGGTTGTCGGGCTGGAGGAGGTTACAGAGACAGAGAGGGGCGAGACAAGGAGAGCATTGGAATAGTCGTGTCTGGAGGTAACAAAGGCATGGATGAGGGTTTCAGCAGCAGATGAGCTGAGGCAGGGGCGGAGACGGGCGATGTTACGGAGGCAGAAGTAGGTGGTCTCAGTGATGGAGAGGATAGGAGGTCGAAAGCTCATCTCAGGGTCAAACAGGAGGCTGAGGTTGCAAATAACCTGGTTCAACCTGAGATAGTGGCCAGGGAGGGGGATGGAATTGATGGCAAGGACACGGAGTTTGTGGTGGGGACGAAGATGATGGCTAAAAACACCACTAAAAACAGATTAAATGATCATTTATCTCACTTGCTCTTTGAGGGATCTTGCTTTGTGCCAATTTGCTGTTGTATTTGCCGAAAGAATGACAATGGCTACACTTCAAAAAATCATTCATTGGCTGTGAAGCCCCTTTGGGACTTGAAAGACACTCTACAGATGCAAGTTCTTTCTAAATAGGTAAAGCACTGGTTTGGTACCAGTCCGCCATTGATTTTAACAGAGATGAAAATCTATATAATGTGCAGCCGATCCGCAATACCAGTTTCACGCCCAGGTGGCAAGTTGAAAATCTACCCCAAGGCATTGCTTTGAACTTGAGCCTAGAAGTGACTACTTACGGTGTTCACTTCTTATGCTCTCATGATATTCCTCTGCCCACTATTTTAAAGAATACACAAACCAATCGAAAGTAAAGCCCTCTGTTAAAATAGAGTTTGTGCCTGCTGAGCAAAGGGGACCACAAAACTCTGTCGTCCTACAGACAGCAGCCCTGTTGCAGCTCTCTGGGGGAAATCAAGGTTGACGTACCTGGTAAGACACTCCCAGCTTCCAGGAGAACCTTGTGGGAATGAGCCAACCTCATCAGATTCAAAGATAGTCTTGTCATGTGCTGACCTGTAATCTTCACCGAATGATGACAGACAGACAAACGTCTGAGTATCTGCTTCAAAGTCCGTACTCTTGAGTTCATCCAAAACTCTGCTGCACGTATCCTAACTCACACCAATTCCCGTTCTCCCATCACCCCTGTGCTCGCTGACCTACATTGGATCCTGGTCCAGCAAGCCTCCATTTTAAAATTCTCATGATTTTCACATCCCTCCATGGCCTCGCCCCTCCCTATCTCTGTAACCTCCTCCAGCCCGACAGCTCTCCGAGATCTCTGTGCTCCTCCAATTCTGGCCTCTTGCACATCCCCAATTTTAATCGCTCCACCAATGGCGGCCATGCCTTCAGCTGCCTAGGCCCTAAGCTCTGGAATTCCCTCCCTAAACCTCTCCACCTCTCTACCTCTCTCTCCTCCTTTAAGTCTCTCCTTAAATACCTACCTCTTTGACCAAGTTTTTGGTCACCTGTCCTAATATCTCCTTATGTGGCTCGGTGTCAAATTTTGTTTGATAATTGCTCCTGTGAAGCGCCTTGGGGTGTTTGACCACATTAAAGGCGCTATATAAATGCAAGTTGTTGTTGTTGATACATTGTTATCAAATGCCATGAGGGAACTCAAAACTGAAATGAGTCAGCAATGTGGAGAACATAAGAACAGGAGTCGGCCATTCAGCCCCTCGAGCCTGTTCTGCCATTCAATTAGATCATGGTTGATCTGTATCTCAACTCCATCTACCTACCTTGGTTCTGTAATCCTTAATACCCTTGCTGAACAAAAATAAGCCAGGATAGAAATCAGAAAGAAAGGTTAGATTCACTTGCATTACTGTTTACCTTCACTTCTCAAATTGATAAAGATGTGTCATGTGACATGACATATGAACACCTCACACACAATAATACTCTAATTTAAAATGTAGGTTTACACAATTAACTGTTTCACAGTAAGGTAATGAAGGGAAAAGCACGGATTAAGAACTCAGTAAGAGCCCTAAACATGAACTAGGCTGTGCTCTAAATAATATGAGGTTTGAAGACATGCGAAATAAGGTGGGCTCATGTTATCTGCCTTCAGGTGCAAATCTCCAGCCCACACTATTATTGGATGAAGGGCTGCTGATCCTGATTGGACCAGTAGGTGTCGGTGTTGTATATTCTTTGTACAAGTCAAACTTCACAAGACAGAAAGTTGCAGAGGTTTACAAAAAAGAGGTAGAGAATTTCTTAACCCATTGCAGCTTTCAACATGAAGTTGAATTTTAATAATCGCATGATAAAAAATGTCAGTTATGTTTGAAAGTCAACTGGTGACACACTGTGCGTCAACCGCACTATGTCATTATGGGTCAGTACTCTCACCTTGAGGTCAGGAGGTCACAGGTTCAAGTCCCACTAAAGGGCTTGAGCACATAATCCAGGTTGGCACTTCAGTGCATTACATGGAATTACTAGGAATGTACAGCACAGAAACAGGCCATTCGGCCCAACTGGTCTATGCCGGTGTTTATGCTCCACATGAGCCTCCTCCCTCCCCTCTTCATCTCACCCTATCAGCATATCCTTCTATTCCTTTCTCCCTTGTGTGTTTATTCAGCTTCCCCTTAAACGCATCTATGCTATTCGCCTCAACTACTCCTTGTGGTAGCAAGTTCCACATTCTCACCACTCTCTGGGGAAAGAAGTTTCTCCTGAATTCCCTATTGGATTTATTACTGACTATCTTATATTTATGGCCCCTAGTTTTGATCTCCCCCACAGTGCAGTACTGAGGGAGTGTGACACTGTCCTTTGCAAGAGAATTGTAAACAATTTTACAACACCAAGTTATAGTCCAGCAATTTTATTTTAAATTCACAAGCTTTCGGAGACTTCCTCCTTCCTCAGGTAACATTTACCTGAGGAAGGAGGAAGTCTCCGAAAGCTTGTGAATTTAAAATAAAATTGCTGGACTATAACTTGGTGTTGTAAAATTGTTTACAATTGTCAACCCCAGTCCATCACCGGCATCTCCACATCATGACTTTGTAAGAGAAGCTGTCAATAATTTGGGTGGATGTCATTAAAGCTGTAATGGGAAAGAAAATACTTGCATTTATACAGTGCCTTATCATATCCTCAGGCTATCCCAAAGCACTCCACAGCCGTTCTGTTCTTTTTGGTGTGGTCTCTGCCATTGTGTTATGTCGGCAAACACAGCAGCCAAGTTGCGCACAGCAAGGTCCCACACAGGGCGAATGAGATGAATGAACAATTAATCTCTTTCTGGTGGAGTTGAATGAGGCAGCAATGATAGCTAACACCCCAAAAAACTCAATGCTCTTCTTTGAAATGGGTCAGAGGGTCTTTTACAACAACCTGAACAGGCAGTCAGGGCCTCAGATCAACATTACACCTGAAAGACGGCACCTCCCTCAGCACTGCACTGGAGTGTCAGTCTGAATTATCTGCTGGAGTGCGGCTTGAACCCATATGGTTTGCAAAGATGAATAAGATCAGCAGGACATGTGCCCTCCACGACTCCCAGGCCCCAACCTCCCCTCCACCCTGGCCTGTGCCCTCCACGACTCCCAGGCCCCAACCTCCCCTCCACCCTGGCCTGGGCCCTCACTCCCTCCCAGGCCCCAACCTCCCCTTCACCCTGGCCTGGGCCCTCACTCCCTCCCAGGCCCCAACCTCCCCTTCACCCTGGCCTGGGCCCTCACTCCCTCTCAGTCCCCAACCTCCCCTCTCCCCTGGCCTGGGCCCTCCACTCCCTCTCAGTCCCCAACCTCCCCTCCACCCTGGCCTGGGCCCTCCACTCCCTCCCAGTCCCCAACCTCCCCTCTACCCTGGCCTGGGCCCTCACTCCCTCTCAGTCCCCAACCTCCCCTCTACCCTGGCCTGGGCCCTCCACTCCCTCTCAGTCCCCAACCTCCCCTCTACCCTGGCCTGGGCCCTCACTCCCTCTCAGTCCCCAACCTCCCCTCCACCCTGGCCTGGGCCCTCCACTCCCTCCCAGTCCCCAACCTCCCCTCTACCCTGGCCTGGGCCCTCACTCCCTCTCAGTCCCCAACCTCCCCTCTACCCTGGCCTGGGCCCTCACTCCCTCTCAGTCCCCAACCTCCCCTCTACCCTGGCCTGGGCCCTCACTCCCTCTCAGTCCCCAACCTCCCCTGTACCCTGGCCTGGGCCCTCAGTCCCTCTCAGTCCCCAACCTCCCCTCTACCCTGGCCTGGGCCCTCACTCCCTCTCAGTCCCCAACCTCCCCTTTACCCTGGCCTGGGCCCTCCACTCCCTCTCAGTCCCCAACCTCCCCTCTACCCTGGCCTGGGCCCTCACTCCCTCTCAGTCCCCAACCTCCCCTCTACCCTGGCCTGGGCCCTCACTCCCTCTCAGTCCCCAACCTCCCCTCTACCGTGGCCTGGGCCCTCACTCCCTCTCAGTCCCCAACCTCCCCTCTACCGTGGCCTGGGCCCTCACTCCCTCTCAGTCCCCAACCTCCCCTCTACCCTGGCCTGGGCCCTCACTCCCTCTCAGTCCCCCAACCACCCCTCTACCCTGGCCTGGGCCCTCCACTCCCTCTCAGTCCCCAACCTCCCCTCTACCCTGGCCTGGGCCCTCACTCCCTGTCAGTCCCCAACCTCCCCTCTACCCTGGCCTGGGCCCTCACTCCCTCTCAGTCCCCAACCTCCCCTCTACCCTGGCCTGGGCCCTCACTCCCTCTCAGTCCCCAACCTCCCCTCTACCCTGACCTGGGCCCTCACTCCCTGTCAGTCCCCAACCTCCCCTCTACCCTGACCTGGGCCCTCACTCCCTGTCAGTCCCCAACCTCCCCTCTACCCTGGCCTGGGCCCTCACTCCCTCTCAGTCCGCAACCTCCCCTCTACTCTGGCCTGGGCCCTCACTCCCTCTCAGTCCCCAACCTCCCCTCTGCCCTGGCCTGGGCCCTCACTCCCTCTCAGTCCCCAACCTCCCCTCTACCCTGGCCTGGGCCCTCCACTCCCTCTCAGTCCCCAACCTCCCCTCTACCCTGGCCTGGTCCCTCACTCCCTCTCAGTCCCCAACCTCCCCTCTGCCCCTGACCTGGGCCCTCACTCCCTCTCAGTTCCCAACCTCCCCTCTACCCTGGCCTGGGCCCTCCACTCCCTCTCAGTCCCCAACCTCCCCTCTACCCTGGCCTGGTCCCTCACTCCCTCTCAGTCCCCAACCTCCCCTCTGCCCCTGACCTGGGCCCTCACTCCCTCCCAGTCTCAAACTCCCCTTGACACTGCACTGGGCCCTCACTCCCTCTCAGTCCCCAACCTCCACTGCACCCTGGCCTGGGAACCTCACTCCCTCCCAGTACCCAACCTCCCCTCTACCCTGGCCTGGGCCCTCACTCCCTCCCAGTCCCCAACCTCCCCTCTACCCTGGCCTGGGCCCTCACTCCCTCTCAGTCCCCAACCTCCCCTCTACCCTGGCCTGGGCCCTCACTCCCTCTCAGTCCCCAACCTCCCCTCTACCCTGGCCTGGGCCCTCCACTCCCTCTCAGTCCCCAACCTCCCCTCTACCCTGGCCTGGGCCCTCCACTCCCTCTCAGTCCCCAACCTCCCCTCTACCCTGGCCTGGGCCCTCCACTCCCTCTCAGTCCTCAACCTCCCCTCTACCCTGGCCTGGGCCCTCCACTCCCTCTCAGTCCCCAACCTCCCCTCTACCCTGGCCTGGGCCCTCCACTCCCTCTCAGTCCCCAACCTCCCCTCTACCCTGGCCTGGGCCCTCCACTCCCTCTCAGTCCCCAACCTCCCCTCTACCCTGGCCTGGGCCCTCACTCCCTCCCAGTCCCCAACCTCCCCTCTACCCTGGCCTGGGCCCTCACTCCCTCTCAGTCCGCAACCTCCCCTCCATCCTGGTCTGGGCCCTCACTCCCTCTCAGTCACCAACCTCCACTGCACCCTGGCCTGTGCCCTCCACTCCCTCTCAGTCCCCAACATCCCCTCTACCCTGGTCTGAGCCCTCACTCCCTCCCAGTCCCCAACCTCCCCTCTACCCTGGCCTGGGCCCTCAGTCCCTCTCAGTCCCCAACGTCCCATCTACCCTGGCCTGGGCCCTCACTCCGTCTCAGTCCCCAACCTCCCCTCTACCCTGGCCTGGGCCCTCACTCCCTCTCAGTCCCCAACCTCCCCTCTACCCTGGCCTGGGCCCTCACTCCCTCTCAGTCCCCAACCTCCCCTCCATCCTGGCCTGGGCCCTCACTCCCTCTCAGTCCCCAACCTCCCCTCCACCCTGGCCTGGGCCCTCCACTCCCTCTCAGTCCCCAACCTCCCCTCTACCCTGGCCTGGGCCCTCACTCCCTCTCAGTCCCCAACCTCCCCTCTACCCTGGCCTGGGACGTCACTCCCTCCCAGTCCCCAACCTCCCCTCCATCCTGGCCTGGGCCCTCACTCCCTCTCAGTCCCCAACCTCCGCTCTACCCTGGCCTGGGCCCTCCACTCCCTCTCAGTCCCCAACCTCCCCTCTACCCTGGCCTGGGCCCTCACTCCCTCTCAGTCCCCAACATCCCCTCTACCCTTGCCTGGGCCCTCACTCCCTCTCAGTCCCCAACCACCCCTCTACCCTGGCCTGGGCCCTCCACTCCCTCTCAGTCCCCAACCTCCCCTCTACACTTGCCTGGGCCCTCACTCCCTCTCAGTCCCCAACCTCCCCTCCATTCTGGCCTGGGCCCTCCACTCCCTCTCAGTCCCCAACCTCCCCTCTACCCTGGCCTGGGCCCTCACTCCCTCTCAGTCCCCAACCTCCCCTCTACACTTGCCTGGGCCCTCACTCCCTCTCAGTCCCCAACCTCCCCTCCATTCTGGCCTGGGCCCTCACTCCCTCTCAGTCCCCAACCTCCCCTCTACCCTGGCCTGGGCCCTCACTCCCTCTCAGTCCGCAACCTCCCCTCTACCCTGGCCTGGGCCCTCACTCCCTCTCAGTCCCCAACCTCCCCTCTATCCTGGCCTGGTCCCTCACTCCCTCTCAGTCCCCAACCTCCCCTCTACCCTGGCCTGGGCCCTCACTCCCTCTCAGTCCCCAACATCCCCTCTACCCTGACCTGGGCCCTCACTCCCTCTCAGTCCCCAACCTCCCCTCTATCCTGGCCTGGGCCCTCACTCCCTCCCAGTCCCCAACCTCCCCTTGACACTGGCCTGGGCCCTCAGTCCCTTTCAGTTCGCAACCTCCCCTTTACCCTGGCCTGGGCCCTCACTCCCTCCCAGTCCCCTACCTCCCCTCCATCCTGGCCTGGGCCCTCACTCCCTCCCAGTCCCCAACCTCCCCTCTACTCTGGCCTGGGCCCTCACTCCCTCCCAGTCCCCAACCTCCCCTCTACTCTGGCCTGGGCCCTCACTCCCTCCCAGTCCCCAACCTCCCCTCTACCCTGGCCTGGGCACTCACTCCCTCTCAGTCCCCAACCTCCCCTCCATCCTTGCCTGGGCCCTCCACTCCCTCCCAGTCCCCAACCTCCCCTCTACCCTGGCCTGGGCCCTCACCCCCTCTCAGTCCCCAACCTCCCCTCTACTCTGGCCTGGGCCCTCACTCCCTCCCAGTCCCCAACCTCCCCTCTACTCTGGCCTGGGCCCTCACTCCCTCCCAGTCCCCAACCTCCCCTCTACCCTGGCCTGGGCACTCACTCCCTCTCAGTCCCCAACCTCCCCTCCATCCTTGCCTGGGCCCTCCACTCCCTCCCAGTCCCCAACCTCCCCTCTACCCTGGCCTGGGCCCTCACCCCCTCTCAGTCCCCAACCTCCCCTCTACCCTGACCAGGGCCCTCACTCCCTCCCAGTCCCCAACCTCCCCTCTACCCTGGCCTGGGCCTTCACTCCCTCTCAGTCCCCAACCTCACCTCTACTCTGGCCTGGGCCCTCACTCCCTCTCAGTCCCCAACCTCCCCTCTACCCTGGCCTGGGCCCTCCACTCCCTCTCAGTCCCCAACCTCCCCTCTACCCTGGCCTGGGCCCTCAGTCCCTCTCAGTCCCCAACCTCCCCTCTACCCTGGCCTGGGCCCTCACTCCCTCTCAGTCCCCAACCTCCCCTCTACCCTGGCCTGGGCCCTCACTCCCTCTCAGTCCCCAACCTCCCCTCCATTCTGGCCTGGGCCCTCCACTCCCTCTCAGTCCCCAACCTCCCCTCTACCCTGACCTGTGCCCTCACTCCCTCTCAGTCCCCAACCTCCCCTTTACCCTGGCCTGGGCCCTCACTCCCTCTCAGTCCCCAACCTCCCCTCCATCCTGGCCTGGGCCCTCACTCCCTCTCAGTCCCCAACCTCCCCTCTACCCTGGCCTGGGCCCTCACTCCCTCTCAGTCCCCAACCTCCCCTCTACCCTGGCCTGGGCCCTCACTCCCTCTCAGTCCCCAACCTCCCCTTTACCCTGGCCTGGGCCCTCACTCCCTCTCAGTCCCCAACCTCCCCTCTACTCTGGCCTGGGCCCTCACTCACTCCCAGTCCCCAACCTCCCCTCTACCCTGACCAGGGCCCTCACTACCTCCCAGTCCCCAACCTCCCCTCTAACCTGGCCTGGGCCCTCACTCCCTCCCAGTCCCCAACCTCCCCTCCATCCTGGCCTGGGCCCTCACTCCCTCTCAGTCCCCAACCTCCCCTCTACCCTGGCCTGGGCCCTCACTCCCTCTCAGTCCCCAACCTCCCCTCTACCCTGGCCTGGGCCCTCACTCCCTCTCAGTCCCCAACCTCCCCTCTACCCTGGCCTGGGCCCTCACTCCCTCTCAGTCCCCAACCTCCCCTCTACCCTGGCCTTGTCCCTCACTCCCTCTCAGTCCCCAACCTCCCCTGTACCCTGGCCTGGGCCCTCAGTCCCTCTCAGTCCCCAACCTCCCCTCTACCCTGGCCTGGGCCCTCAGTCCCTCTCAGTCCCCAACCTCCCCTCTACCCTGGCCTGGGCCCTCCACTCCCTCTCATTCCCCAACCTCCCCTGCATCCTGGCCTGGGCCCTCAGTCCCTCTCAGTCCCCAAATCCCCTCTACCCTGGCCTGGGCCCTCCACTCCCTCTCAGTCCCCAACCTCCCCTCCATACTGGCCTGGGCCCTCACTCCCTCTCAGTCCCCAACCTCCCCTCTACCCTGGCCTGGGCCCTCCACTCCCTCTCAGTCCCCAACCTCCCCTCCATCCTGGCCTGGGCCCTCACTCCCTCTCAGTCCCCAACCTCCCCTCTACCCTGGCCTGGGCCCTCACTCCCTCTCAGTCCCCAACCTCCCCTCTACCGTGGCCTGTGCCCTCACTCCCTCTCAGTCCCCAACCTCCCCTCTACCCTGGCCTGGGCCCTCCACTCCCTCTCAGTCCCCAACCTCCCCTCCATCCTGGTCTGGGCCCTCCACTCCCTCTCAGTCCCCAACCTCCCCTCTACCCTGGCCTGGGCCCTCACTCCCTCTCAGTCCCCAACCTCCCCTCTACCCTGGTCTGGGCCCTCAGTCCCTCTCAGTCCCCAACCTCCCCTCCATCCTGGCCTGGGCCCTCACTCCCTCTCAGTCCCCAACCTCCCTTCTACCCTGGCCTGGGCCCTCCACTCCCTCTCAGTCCCCAACCTCCCCTCCATCCTGGTCTGGTCCCTCAGTCCCTCTCAGTCCCCAACCTCCCCTCTACCCTGACCTGGGCCCTCACTCCCTCTCAGTCCCCAACCTCCCCTCTACCCTGGCCTGGGCCCTCAGTCCCTCTCAGTCCCCAACCTCCCCTCTACCCTGGCCTGGGCCCTCCACTCCCTCTCAGTCCCCAACCTCCCCTCTACCCTGGCCTGGGCCCTCACTCCCTCTCAGTCCCCAACCTCCCCTCTACCCTGGCCTGGGCCCTCCACTCCCTCTCAGTCCCCAACCTCCCCTCCATCCTGGTCTGGGCCCTCACTCCCTCTCAGTCCCCAACCTCCCCTCTACCCTGGCCTGGGCCCTCCACTCCCTCTCAGTCCCCAACCTCCCCTCCATCCTGGTCTGGGCCCTCCACTCCCTCTCAGTCCCCAACCTCCCCTCTACCCTGACCTGGGCCCTCACTCCCTCTCAGTCCCCAACCTCCCCTCTACCCTGGCCTGGGCCCTCACTCCCTCTCAGTCCCCAACCTCCCCTCTATCCTGGTCTGGGCCCTCACTCCCACTCAGTCCCCAACCTCCCCTCTACCCTGGCCTGGGCCCTCCACTCCCTCTCAGTCCCCAACCTCCCCTCTACCCTGGCCTGGGCCCTCACTCCCTCTCAGTCCCCAACCTCCCCTCTACCCTGGCCTGGGCCCTCACTCCCTCTCAGTCCCCAACCTCCCCTCTACCCTGGCCTGTGCCCTCACTCCCTCTCAGTCCCCAACCTCCCCTCTACCCTGGCCTGTGCCCTCACTCCCTCTCAGTCCCCAACCTCCCCTCTACCCTGGCCTGGGCCCTCCACTCCCTCTCAGTCCCCAACCTCCCCTTTACCCTGGCCTGGGCCCTCCACTCCCTCTCAGTCCCCAACCTCCCCTCTACCCTGGCCTGTGCCCTCACTCCCTCTCAGTCCCCAACCTCCCCTCTACCCTGGCCTGGGCCCTCACTCCCTCTCAGTCCCCAACCTCCCCTTTACCCTGGCCTGGGCCCTCAGTCCCTCTCAGTCCCCAACCTCCCCTCTACCCTGGCCTGGGCCCTCACTCACTCTCAGTCCCCAACCTCCCCTCTGCCCTGGCCTGGGCCCTCACTCCCTCTCAGTCCCCAACCTCCCCTTTGCCCTGGCCTGGGCCCTCACTCCCTCTCAGTCCCCAACCTCCCCTTTACCCTGGCCTGGGCCCTCCACTCCATCTCAGTCCCCAACCTCCCCTCTACCCTGTCCTGGGCCCTCACTCCCTCTCAGTCCCCAACCTCCCCTTTACCCTGGCCTGGGCCCTCCACTCCCTCTCAGTCCCCTACCTCCCCTCTACCCTGGCCTGGGCCCTCACTCCCTCTCAGTCCCCAACCTCCCCTCTACCCTGGCCTGTGCCCTCAGTCCATCTCAGTCCCCAACCTCCCCTCTACCCTGGCCTGTGCCCTCAGTCCCTCTCAGTCCCCAACCTCCCCTCTACCCTGGCCTGTGCCCTCAGTCCCTCTCAGTCCCCAACCTCCCCTCTACCCTGGCCTGTGCCCTCAGTCCCTCTCAGTCCCCAACCTCCCCTCTACCCTGGCCTGGGCCCTCCACTCCCTCTCAGTCCCCAACCTCCCCTCTACCCTGGCCTGTGCCCTCAGTCCCTCTCAGTCCCCAACCTCCCCTCTACCCTGGCCTGGGCCCTCACTCCCTCTCAGTCCCCAACCTCCCCTCTACCCTGGCCTGGGCCCTCACTTCCTCTCAGTCCCCAACCTCCCCTCTACCCTGGCCTGGGCCCTCACTCCCTCTCAGTCCCCAACCTCCCCTCTACCCTGGCCTGGGCCCTCAGTCCCTCTCAGTCCCCAACCTCCCCTCTACCCTGGACTGGGCCCTCACTCCCTCTCAGTCCCCAACCTCCCCTCTACCCTGGCCTGGGCCCTCACTCCCTCTCAGTCCCCAACCTCCCCTCTACCCTGGCCTGGGCCCTCCACTCCCTCTCAGTCCCCAACCTCCCCTCTACCCTGGCCTGGGCCCTCACTCCCTTTCAGTCCCCAACCTCCCCTTTACCCTGGCCTGGTCCCTCACTCCCTTTCAGTCCCCAACCTCCCCTCTACCCTGGCCTGGGCCCTCCACTCCCTCTCAGTCCCCAACCTCCCCTCTACCCTGGCCTGGGCCCTCACTCCCTCTCAGTCGCCAACCTCCCCTCTACCCTGACCTGGGCCCTCACTCCCTCTCAGTCCCCAACCTCCCCTCTACCCTGGCCTGTGCCCTCACTCCCTCTAATTCCCCAACCTCCCCTCTACCCTGACCTGGGCCCTCACTCCCTCTCAGTCCCCAACCTCCCCTCTACCCTGACCTGGGCCCTCACTCCCTCTCAGTCCCCAACCTCCCCTCTACCCTGGCCTGGGCCCTCACTCCCTCTCAGTCCCCAACCTCCCCTCTACCCTGGCCTGGGCCCTCCACTCCCTCTCAGTCCCCAACCTCCCCTCTACCCTGGCCTGTGCCCTCACTCCCTCTCAGTCCCCAACCTCCCCTCTACCCTGACCTGGGCCCTCACTCCCTCTCAGTCCCCAACCTCCCCTCTACCCTGGCCTGTGCCCTCACTCCCTCTCAGTCCCCAACCTCCCCTCTACCCTGGTCTGGGCCCTCACTCCCTCTCAGTCCCCAACCTCCCCTCTACCCTGACCTGGGCCCTCACTCCCTCTCAGTCCCCAACCTCCCCTCTACCCTGACCAGGGCCCTCCACTCCCTCTCAGTCCCCAACCTCCCCTCTACCCTGGCCTGGGCCCTCACTCCCTCTCAGTCCCCAACCTCCGCTTTACCCTGGCCTGGGCCCTCACTCCCTCTCAGTCCCCAACCTCCCCTCTACCCTGGCCTGGGCCCTCAGTCACTCTCAGTCCCCAACCTCCCCTCCATCCTGGTCTGGGCCCTCACTCCCTCTCAGTCCCCAACCTCCCCTCCACCCTGGCCTGGGCCCTCACTCCCTCTCAGTCCCCAACATCCCCTCTACCCTGACCTGGGCCCTCACTCCCTCTCATTCCCCAACCTCCCCTCTACCCTGGCCTGGGCCCTCACTCCCTCTCAGTCCCCAACCTCCCCTCCATCCTGGCCTGGGCCCTCACTCACTCTCAGTCCCCAACCTCCGCTCTACCCTGGCCTGGGCCCTCCACTCCCTCTCAGTCCCCAACCTCCCCTCTACCCTGGCCTGGGCCCTCACTCCCTCTCAGTCCCCATCCTCCCCTCTACCCTGGCCTGTGCCCTCAGTCCCTCTCAGTCCCCAACCTCCCCTCTACCCTGGCCTGTGCCCTCAGTCCCTCTCAGTCCCCAACCTCCCCTCGACCCTGACCTGGGCCCTCACTCCCTCTCAGTCCCCAACCACCCCTCTACCCTGACCTGGGCCCTCACTCCCTCTCAGTCGCCAACCTCCGCTTTACCCTGGCCTGGGCCCTCACTCCCTCTCAGTCCCCAACCTCCCCTCTACCCTGGCATGGGCCCTCAGTCCCTCTCAGTCCCCAACCTCCCCTCCATCCTGGTCTGGGCCCTCCACTCCCTCTCAGTCCCCAACCTCCCCTCCACCCTGGCCTGGGCCCTCACTCCCTCTCAGTCCCCAACCTCCCCTCCACCCTGGCCTGGGCCCTCACTGCCTCTCAGTCCCCAACCTCCCCTCTACCCTGACCTGGGCCCTCACTCCCTCTCAGTCCCCAACCTCCCCTCTACCCTGGCCTGGGCCCTCCACTCCCTCTCAGTCCCCAACCTCCCCTCTACCCTGGCCTGGGCCCTCAGTCCCTCTCAGTCCCCAACCTCCCCTCCATCCTGGTCTGGGCACTCACTCCCTCTCAGTCCCCAACCTCCCCTCTACCCTGACCTGGGCCCTCACTCCCTCTCAGTCCCCAACCTCCGCTTTACCCTGGCCTGGGCCCTCAGTCCCTCTCAGTCCCCAACCTCCCCTCTACCCTGGCCTGGGCCCTCAGTCCCTCTCAGTCCCCAACCTCCCCTCTACCCTGTCCTGGGCCCTCAGTCCCTCTCATTCCCCAACCTCCCCTCTACCCGAGCCTGGGCCCTCACTCCCTCTCAGTCCCCAACCTCCCCTCCATCCTGGCCTGGGCCCTCACTCCCTCTCAGTCCCCAACCTCCCCTCCATCCTGGCCTGGGCCCTCACTCCCTCTCAGTCCCCAACCTCCCCTTTACCCTGGCCTGGGCCCTCACTCCCTCTCAGTCCCCAACCTCCCCTCTACCCTGGCCTGGGCCCTCACTCCCTCTCAGTCCCCAACCACCCCTCTACCCTGGCCTGGGCCCTCACTCCCTCTCAGTCCCCAACCTCCCCTCTACCCTGGCCTGGGCCCTCACTCCCTCTCATTCCCCAACCTCCCCTCTACCCTGGCCTGGGCCCTCACTCCCTCTCAGTCCCCAACCTCCCCTCTACCCTGGCCTGGGCCCTCACTCCCTCTCAGTCCCCAACCTCCCCTTTACCCTGGCCTGGGCCCTCAGTCCCTCTCAGTCCCCAACCTCCCCTCTACCCTGGCCTGGGCCCTCACTCCCTCTCAGTCCCCAACCTCCCCTCTACCCTGGCCTGGGCCCTCACTCCCTCTCAGTCCCCAACCTCCCCTCTACCCTGGCCTGGGCCCTCCACTCCCTCTCAGTCCCCAACCTCCCCTCTACCCTGGCCTGTGCCCTCAGTCCCTCTCAGTCCCCAACCTCCCCTCCATCCTGGCCTGGGCCCTCACTCCCTCTCAGTCCCCAACCTCCCCTCTACCCTGGCCTGGGCCCTCACTCCCTCTCAGTCCCCAACCTCCCCTCTACCCTGGCCTGGGCCCTCACTCCCTCTCAGTCCCCAACCTCCCCTCTACCCTGGCCTGGGCCCTCCACTCCCTCTCAGTCCCCAACCTCCCCTCCATCCTGGTCTGGGCCCTCACTCCCTCTCAGTCCCCAACCTCCCCTCTACCCTGGCCTGGGCCCTCCACTCCCTCTCAGTCCCCAACCTCCCCTCCATCCTGGTCTGGGCCCTCCACTCCCTCTCAGTCCCCAACCTCCCCTCTACCCTTGCCTGGGCCCTCACTCCCTCTCAGTCCCCAACCTCCCCTCCATTCTGGCCTGGGCCCTCACTCCCTCTCAGTCCCCAACATCCCCTCTACCCTTGCCTGGGCACTCACTCCCTCTCAGTCCCCAACCTCCCCTCCATTCTGGCCTGGGCCCTCCACTCCCTCTCAGTCCCCAACCTCCCCTCTACCCTGGCCTGGGCCCTCACTCCCTCTCAGTCCCCAACCTCCCCTTGACACTGGCCTGGGCCCTCAGTCCCTTTCAGTCCCCAACCTCCCCTCCATTCTGGCCTGGGCCCTCCACTCCCTCTCAGTCACCAACCTCCCCTCCATTCTGGCCTGGGCCCTCCACTCCCTCTCAGTCCCCAACCTCCCCTCTACCCTGGCCTGGGCCCTCACTCCCTCTCAGTCCCCAACCTCCCCTCTACCCTGGCCTGGGCCCTCACTCCCTCTCAGTCCCCAACCTCCCCTCTACCCTGGCCTGGGCCCTCACTCCCTCCCAGTCCCCAACCTCCCCTCTACCCTGGCCTGGGCCCTCACTCCCTCCCAGTCCCCAACCTCCCCTCTACTCTGGCCTGGGCCCTCACTCCCTCCCAGTCCCCAACCTCCCCTCTACTCTGGCCTGGGCCCTCACTCCCTCCCAGTCCCCAACCTCCCCTCTACCCTGTCCTGGGCCCTCACTCCCTCTCAGTCCCCAACCTCCCCTCCATCCTGTCCTGGGCCCTCACTCCCTCTCAGTCCCCAACCTCCCCTCCATCCTGTCCTGGGCCCTCACTCCCTCCCAGTCCCCAACCTCCCCTCTACCCTGGCCTGGGCCCTCACTCCCTCTCAGTCCCCAACCTCCCCTCTACCCTGGCCTGGGCCCTCACTCCCTCTCAGTCCCCAACCTCCCCTCTACCCTGGCCTTGTCCCTCACTCCCTCTCAGTCCCCAACCTCCCCTGTACCCTGGCCTGGGCCCTCAGTCCCTCTCAGTCCCCAACCTCCCCTCTACCCTGGCCTGGGCCCTCCACTCCCTCTCATTCCCCAACCTCCCCTGCATCCTGGCCTGGGCCCTCACTCCCTCTCAGTCCCCAACCTCCCCTCTACCCTGGCCTGGGCCCTCACTCCCTCTCAGTCCCCAACCTCCCCTCTACCCTGGCCTGGGCCCTCACTCCCTCTCATTCCCCAACCTCCCCTCTACCCTGGCCTGGGCCCTCACTCCCTCTCAGTCCCCAACCTCCCCTCTACCCTGGCCTGGGCCCTCACTCCCTCTCAGTCCCCAACCTCCCCTCTACCGTGGCCTGTGCCCTCACTCCCTCTCAGTCCCCAACCTCCCCTCTACCCTGGCCTGGGCCCTCCACTCCCTCTCAGTCCCCAACCTCCCCTCCATCCTGGTCTGGGCCCTCCACTCCCTCTCAGTCCCCAACCTCCCCTCTACCCTGGCCTGGGCCCTCACTCCCTCTCAGTCCCCAACCTCCCCTCTACCCTGGCCTGGGCCCTCAGTCCCTCTCAGTCCCCAACCTCCCCTCCATCCTGGCCTGGGCCCTCACTCCCTCTCAGTCCCCAACCTCCCTTCTACCCTGGCCTGGGCCCTCCACTCCCTCTCAGTCCCCAACCTCCCCTCTACCCTGGCCTGGGCCCTCACTCCCTCACAGTCCCCAACCTCCCCTCTACCCTGGCCTGGGCCCTCCACTCCCTCTCAGTCCCCAACCTCCCCTCCATCCTGGTCTGGTCCCTCAGTCCCTCTCAGTCCCCAACCTCCCCTCTACCCTGACCTGGGCCCTCACTCCCTCTCAGTCCCCAACCTCCCCTCTACCCTGGCCTGGGCCCTCAGTCCCTCTCAGTCCCCAACCTCCCCTCTACCCTGGCCTGGGCCCTCCACTCCCTCTCAGTCCCCAACCTCCCCTCTACCCTGGCCTGGGCCCTCACTCCCTCTCAGTCCCCAACCTCCCCTCTACCCTGGCCTGGGCCCTCCACTCCCTCTCAGTCCCCAACCTCCCCTCCATCCTGGTCTGGGCCCTCACTCCCTCTCAGTCCCCAACCTCCCCTCTACCCTGGCCTGGGCCCTCCACTCCCTCTCAGTCCCCAACCTCCCCTCCATCCTGGTCTGGGCCCTCCACTCCCTCTCAGTCCCCAACCTCCCCTCTACCCTGACCTGGGCCCTCACTCCCTCTCAGTCCCCAACCTCCCCTCTACCCTGGCCTGGGCCCTCACTCCCTCTCAGTCCCCAACCTCCCCTCTATCCTGGTCTGGGCCCTCACACCCACTCAGTCCCCAACCTCCCCTCTACCCTGGCCTGGGCCCTCCACTCCCTCTCAGTCCCCAACCTCCCCTCTACCCTGGCCTGGGCCCTCAGTCCCTCTCAGTCCCCAACCTCCCCTCTACCCTGGCCTGGGCCCTCCACTCCCTCTCAGTCCCCAACCTCCCCTCTACCCTGGCCTGGGCCCTCACTCCCTCTCAGTCCCCAACCTCCCCTCTACCCTGGCCTGGGCCCTCACTCCCTCTCAGTCCCCAACCTCCCCTCTACCCTGGCCTGTGCCCTCACTCCCTCTCAGTCCCCAACCTCCCCTGTACCCTGGCCTGGTCCCTCACTCCCTCTCAGTCCCCAACCTCCCCTCTACCCTGGCCTGTGCCCTCACTCCCTCTCAGTCCCCAACCTCCCCTCTACCCTGGCCTGGGCCCTCCACTCCCTCTCAGTCCCCAACCTCCCCTTTACCCTGGCCTGGGCCCTCCACTCCCTCTCAGTCCCCAACCTCCCCTCTACCCTGGCCTGTGCCCTCACTCCCTCTCAGTCCCCAACCTCCCCTTTACCCTGGCCTGGGCCCTCAGTCCCTCTCAGTCCCCAACCTCCCCTCTACCCTGGCCTGGGCCCTCACTCCCTCTCAGTCCCCAACCTCCCCTTTACCCTGGCCTGGGCCCTCAGTCCCTCTCAGTCCCCAACCTCCCCTCTACCCTGGCCTGGGCCCTCACTCACTCTCAGTCCCCAACCTCCCCTCTGCCCTGGCCTGGGCCCTCACTCCCTCTCAGTCCCCAACCTCCCCTTTGCCCTGGCCTGGGCCCTCACTCCCTCTCAGTCCCCAACCTCCCCTTTACCCTGGCCTGGGCCCTCCACTCCATCTCAGTCCCCAACCTCCCCTCTACCCTGTCCTGGGCCCTCACTCCCTCTCAGTCCCCAACCTCCCCTTTACCCTGGCCTGGGCCCTCCACTCCCTCTCAGTCCCCTACCTCCCCTCTACCCTGGCCTGGGCCCTCACTCCCTCTCAGTCCCCAACCTCCCCTCTACCCTGGCCTGTGCCCTCAGTCCATCTCAGTCCCCAACCTCCCCTCTACCCTGGCCTGTGCCCTCAGTCCCTCTCAGTCCCCAACCTCCCCTCTACCCTGGCCTGTGCCCTCAGTCCCTCTCAGTCCCCAACCTCCCCTCTACCCTGGCCTGGGCCCTCACTCCCTCTCAGTCCCCAACCTCCCCTCTTCCCTGGCCTGTGCCCTCAGTCCCTCTCAGTCCCCAACCTCCCCTCTACCCTGGCCTGGGCCCTCACTCCCTCTCAGTCCCCAACCTCCCCTCTACCCTGGCCTGGGCCCTCACTTCCTCTCAGTCCCCAACCTCCCCTCTACCCTGGCCTGGGCCCTCAGTCCCTCTCAGTCCCCAACCTCCCCTCTACCCTGGACTGGGCCCTCACTCCCTCTCAGTCCCCAACCTCCCCTCTACCCTGGCCTGGGCCCTCACTCCCTCTCAGTCCCCAACCTCCCCTCTACCCTGGCCTGGGCCCTCAGTCCCTCTCAGTCCCCAACCTCCCCTCTACCCTGGCCTGGGCCCTCACTCCCTCTCAGTCCCCAACCTCCCCTCTACCCTGGCCTGGGCCCTCACTCCCTTTCAGTCCCCAACCTCCCCTCTACCCTGGCCTGGTCCCTCCACTCCCTCTCAGTCGCCAACCTCCCCTCTACCCTGACCTGGGCCCTCACTCCCTCTCAGTCCCCAACCTCCCCTCTACCCTGGCCTGTGCCCTCACTCCCTCTAATTCCCCAACCTCCCCTCTACCCTGACCTGGGCCCTCACTCCCTCTCAGTCCCCAACCTCCCCTCTACCCTGACCTGGGCCCTCACTCCCTCTCAGTCCCCAACCTCCCCTCTACCCTGGCCTGGGCCCTCACTCCCTCTCAGTCCCCAACCTCCCCTCTACCCTGGTCTGGGCCCTCACTCCCTCTCAGTCCCCAACCTCCCCTCTACCCTGGCCTGGGCCCTCCACTCCCTCTCAGTCCCCAACCTCCCCTCCATCCTGGTCTGGGCCCTCACTCCCTCTCAGTCCCCAACCTCCCCTCTACCCTGACCTGGGCCCTCACTCCCTCTCAGTCCCCAACCTCCCCTCTACCCTGGTCTGGGCCCTCACTCCCTCTCAGTCCCCAACCTCCCCTCTACCCTGGTCTGGGCCCTCACTCCCTCTCAGTCCCCAACCTCCCCTCTACCCTGGCCTGGGCCCTCAGTCACTCTCAGTCCCCAACCTCCCCTCCATCCTGGTCTGGGCCCTCACTCCCTCTCAGTCCCCAACCTCCCCTCCATCCTGGCCTGGGCCCTCACTCCCTCTCATTCCCCAACCTCCCCTCTACCCTGGCCTGGGCCCTCACTCCCTCTCAGTCCCCAACCTCCCCTCCATCCTGGCCTGGGCCCTCACTCACTCTCAGTCCCCAACCTCCGCTCTACCCTGGCCTGGGCCCTCCACTCCCTCTCAGTCCCCAACCTCCCCTCTACCCTGGCCTGGGCCCTCACTCCCTCTCAGTCCCCATCCTCCCCTCTACCCTGGCCTGTGCCCTCAGTCCCTCTCAGTCCCCAACCTCCCCTCTACCCTGGCCTGTGCCCTCAGTCCCTCTCAGTCCCCAACCTCCCCTCGACCCTGACCTGGGCCCTCACTCCCTCTCAGTCCCCAACTACCCCTCTACCCTGACCTGGGCCCTCACTCCCTCTCAGTCGCCAACCTCCGCTTTACCCTGGCCTGGGCCCTCACTCCCTCTCAGTCCCCAACCTCCCCTCTACCCTGGCATGGGCCCTCAGTCCCTCTCAGTCCCCAACCTCCCCTCCATCCTGGTCTGGGCCCTCCACTCCCTCTCAGTCCCCAACCTCCCCTCCACCCTGGCCTGGGCCCTCACTCCCTCTCAGTCCCCAACCTCCCCTCCACCCTGGCCTGGGCCCTCACTGCCTCTCAGTCCCCAACCTCCCCTCTACCCTGACCTGGGCCCTCACTCCCTCTCAGTCCCCAACCTCCGCTTTACCCTGGCCTGGGCCCTCACTCCCTCTCAGTCCCCAACCTCCCCTCTACCCTGGCCTGGGCCCTCAGTCCCTCTCAGTCCCCAACCTCCCCTCCATCCTGGTCTGGGCACTCACTCCCTCTCAGTCCCCAACCTCCCCTCCACCCTGGCCTGGGCCCTCACTCCCTCTCAGTCCCCAACCTCCCCTCTACCCTGACCTGGGCCCTCACTCCCTCTCAGTCCCCAACCTCCGCTTTACCCTGGCCTGGGCCCTCAGTCCCTCTCAGTCCCCAACCTCCCCTCTACCCTGGCCTGGGCCCTCAGTCCCTCTCAGTCCCCAACCTCCCCTCTACCCTGTCCTGGGCCCTCAGTCCCTCTCATTCCCCAACCTCCCCTCTACCCGAGCCTGGGCCCTCACTCCCTCTCAGTCCCCAACCTCCCCTCCATCCTGGCCTGGGCCCTCACTCCCTCTCAGTCCCCAACCTCCCCTTTACCCTGGCCTGGGCCCTCACTCCCTCTCAGTCCCCAACCTCCCCTCTACCCTGGCCTGGGCCCTCACTCCCTCTCAGTCCCCAACCTCCCCTCTACCCTGGCCTGGGCCCTCACTCCCTCTCATTCCCCAACCTCCCCTCTACCCTGGCCTGGGCCCTCACTCCCTCTCAGTCCCCAACCTCCCCTTTACCCTGGCCTGGGCCCTCAGTCCCTCTCAGTCCCCAACCTCCCCTCTACCCTGGCCTGGGCCCTCACTCCCTCTCAGTCCCCAACCTCCCCTCTACCCTGGCCTGGGCCCTCACTCCCTCTCAGTCCCCAACCTCCCCTCTACCCTGGCCTGGGCCCTCCACTCCCTCTCAGTCCCCAACCTCCCCTCTACCCTGGCCTGTGCCCTCAGTCCCTCTCAGTCCCCAACCTCCCCTCCATCCTGGCCTGGGCCCTCACTCCCTCTCAGTCCCCAACCTCCCCTCTACCCTGGCCTGGGCCCTCACTCCCTCTCAGTCCCCAACCTCCCCTCTACCCTTGCCTGGGCCCTCACTCCCTCTCAGTCCCCAACCTCCCCTCCATTCTGGCCTGGGCCCTCACTCCCTCTCAGTCCCCAACATCCCCTCTACCCTGTCCTGGGCCCTCACTCCCTCTCAGTCCCCAACCTCCCCTCCATCCTGTCCTGGGCCCTCACTCCCTCCCAGTCCCCAACCTCCCCTCTACCCTGGCCTGGGCCCTCACTCCCTCTCAGTCCCCAACCTCCCCTCTACCCTGGCCTGGGCCCTCACTCCCTCTCAGTCCCCAACCTCCCCTCTACCCTGGCCTGCGCCCTCACTCCCTCTCAGTCCCCAACCTCCCCTCTACCCTGGCCTGGGCCCTCCACTCCCTCTCAGTCCCCAACCTCCCCTCTACCCTGGCCTGCGCCCTCACTCCCTCTCAGTCCCCAACCTCCCCTCCACCCTGGCCTGCGCCCTCACTCCCTCTCAGTCCCCAACCTCCCCTCTACCCTGGCCTGGGCCCTCCACTCCCTCTCAGTCCCCAACCTCCCCTCTACCCTGGCCTGGGCCCTCCACTCCCTCCCAGTCCCCAACCTCCCCTCTACCCTGGCCTGCGCCCTCACTCCCTCTCAGTCCCCAACCTCCCCTCTACCCTGGCCTGGGCCCTCCACTCCCTCTCAGTCCCCAACCTCCCCTCTACCCTGGCCTGGGCCCTCCACTCCCTCCCAGTCCCCAACCTCCCCTCTACCCTGGCCTGGGCCCTCAGTCCCTCTCAGTCCCCAACCTCCCCTTTACCCTGGCCTGGGCCCTCACTCCCTCTCAGTCCCCAACCTCCCCTCTACCCTGGCCTGGGCCCTCCACTCCCTCTCAGTCCCCAACCTCCCCTCTACCCTGGCCTGGGCCCTCCACTCCCTCTCAGTCCCCAACCTCCCCTCTACCCTGGCCTGGGCCCTCCACTCCCTCCCAGTCCCCAACCTCCCCTCTACCCTGGCCTGGGCCCTCACTCCCTCTCAGTCCCCAACCTCCCCTCCACCCTGGCCTGGGCCCTCACTCCCTCTCAGTCCCCAACCTCCCCTCTACTCTGGCCTGGGCCCTCACTCCCTCCCAGTCCCCAACCTCCCCTCTACCCTGACCAGGGCCCTCACTCCCTCCCAGTCCCCAACCTCCCCTCTACCCTGGCCTGGGCCCTCACTCCCTCCCAGTCCCCAACCTCCCCTCTACCCTGGCCTGGGCCCTCCACTCCCTCTCAGTCCCCAACCTCCCCTCTACCCTGGCCTGGGCCCTCACTCCCTCTCAGTCCCCAACCTCCCCTCTACCCTGGCCTGGGCCCTCACTCCCTCTCAGTCCCCAACCTCTCCTCTACCCT
Source organism: Heptranchias perlo (assembly GCF_035084215.1). Classification (NCBI taxonomy): domain Eukaryota; kingdom Metazoa; phylum Chordata; class Chondrichthyes; order Hexanchiformes; family Hexanchidae; genus Heptranchias; species Heptranchias perlo. The sequence continues at coordinate 10,688,380 of NC_090370.1, forward strand.
GGCCTGGGCCCTCACTCCCTCTCAGTCCCCAACCTCCCCTCTACCCTGGCCTGGGCCCTCCACTCCCTCTCAGTCCCCAACCTCCCCTCTCCCCTGGCCTGGGCCCTCACTCCCTCCCAGTCCCCAACCTCCCCTCTACCCTGGCCTGGGCCCTCACTCCCTCTCAGTCCCCAACCTCCCCTCTACCCTGGCCTGGGCCCTCACTCCCTCTCAGTCCCCAACCTCCCCTCTACCCTGGCCTGGGCCCTCCACTCCATCTCAGTCCCCAACCTCCCCTCTACCCTGACCTGGGCCCTCAGTCCCTCTCAGTCCCCAACCTCCCCTCTACCCTGGCCTGGGCCCTCCACTCCCTCCCAGTCCCTAACCTCCCCTCTACCCTGGCCTGGGCCCTCACTCCATCTCAGTCCCCAACCTCCCCTCTACCCTGACCTGGGCCCTCCACTCCTCTCAGTCCCCAACCTCCCCTGCATCCTGACCTGGGCCCTCACTCCCTCTCATTCCCCAACCTCCCCTCCACCCTGGCCTGGGCCCTCACTCCCTCTCAGTCCCCAACCTCCCCTCTACCCTGGCCTGGGCCCTCAGTCCCTCTCAGTCCCCAACCTCCCCTCTACCCTGGCCTGGGCCCTCCACTCCCTCTCAGTCCCCAACCTCCCCTCCATCCTGGCCTGGGCCCTCACTCCCTCTCAGTCCCCAACCTCCCCTCTACCCTGGCCTGGGCCCTCCACTCCCTCTCAGTCCCCAACCTCCCCTCCATCCTGGCCTGGGCCCTCACTCCCTCTCAGTCCCCAACCTCCCCTCTACCCTGGCCTGGGCCCTCACTCCCTCTCAGTCCCCAACCTCCCCTCTACCCTGGCCTGGGCCCTCACTCCCTCTCAGTCCCCAACCTCCCCTCTACCCTGGCCTGGGCCCTCCACTCCCTCTCAGTCCCCAACCTCCCCTCCATCCTGGTCTGGGCCCTCACTCCCTCTCAGTCCCCAACCTCCCCTCTACGCTGGCCTGGGCCCTCACTCCCTCTCAGTCCCCAACCTCCCCTCTACCCTGGCCTGGGCCCTCACTCCCTCTCAGTCCCCAACCTCCCCTCTACCCTGGCCTGGGCCCTCCTTTCCCTCCCAGTCCCCAACCTCCCCTCTCCCCTGGCCTGGGCCCTCCACTCCCTCTCAGTCCCCAACCTCCCCTCTACCCTGGCCTGTGCCCTCACTCCCTCTCAGTCCCCAACCTCCCCTTTACCCTGGCCTGGGCCCTCAGTCCCTCTCAGTCCCCAACCTCCCCTCTATCCTGGCCTGGGCCCTCCACTCCCTCTCAGTCCCCCACCTCCCCTCTACCCTGGCCTGGGCCCTCACTCCCTCTCAGTCCGCAACCTCCCCTTTACCCTGGCATGGGCCCTCAGTCCCTCTCAGTCCCCAACCTCCCCTCTACCCTGGCCTGTGCCCTCCACTCCCTCTCAGTCCCCAACCTCCCCTCTACCCTGGCCTGGGCCCTCCACTCCATCTCAGTCCCCAACCTCCCCTCTACCCTGACCTGGGCCCTCAGTCCCTCTCAGTCCCCAACCTCCCCTCTACCCTGGCCTGGGCCCTCCACTCCCTCCCAGTCCCTAACCTCCCCTCTACCCTGGCCTGGGCCCTCACTCCATCTCAGTCCCCAACCTCCCCTCTACCCTGACCTGGGCCCTCCACTCCTCTCAGTCCCCAACCTCCCCTGCATCCTGACCTGGGCCCTCACTCCCTCTCATTCCCCAACCTCCCCTCCACCCTGGCCTGGGCCCTCACTCCCTCTCAGTCCCCAACCTCCCCTCTACCCTGGCCTGGGCCCTCAGTCCCTCTCAGTCCCCAACCTCCCCTCTACCCTGGCCTGGGCCCTCCACTCCCTCTCAGTCCCCAACCTCCCCTCCATCCTGGCCTGGGCCCTCACTCCCTCTCAGTCCCCAACCTCCCCTCTACCCTGGCCTGGGCCCTCCACTCCCTCTCAGTCCCCAACCTCCCCTCCATCCTGGCCTGGGCCCTCACTCCCTCTCAGTCCCCAACCTCCCCTCTACCCTGGCCTGGGCCCTCACTCCCTCTCAGTCCCCAACCTCCCCTCTACCCTGGCCTGGGCCCTCACTCCCTCTCAGTCCCCAACCTCCCCTCTACCCTGGCCTGGGCCCTCCACTCCCTCTCAGTCCCCAACCTCCCCTCCATCCTGGTCTGGGCCCTCACTCCCTCTCAGTCCCCAACCTCCCCTCTACGCTGGCCTGGGCCCTCACTCCCTCTCAGTCCCCAACCTCCCCTCTACCCTGGCCTGGGCCCTCACTCCCTCTCAGTCCCCAACCTCCCCTCTACCCTGGCCTGGGCCCTCCTTTCCCTCCCAGTCCCCAACCTCCCCTCTCCCCTGGCCTGGGCCCTCCACTCCCTCTCAGTCCCCAACCTCCCCTCTACCCTGGCCTGTGCCCTCACTCCCTCTCAGTCCCCAACCTCCCCTTTACCCTGGCCTGGGCCCTCAGTCCCTCTCAGTCCCCAACCTCCCCTCTATCCTGGCCTGGGCCCTCCACTCCCTCTCAGTCCCCCACCTCCCCTCTACCCTGGCCTGGGCCCTCACTCCCTCTCAGTCCGCAACCTCCCCTTTACCCTGGCATGGGCCCTCAGTCCCTCTCAGTCCCCAACCTCCCCTCTACCCTGGCCTGTGCCCTCCACTCCCTCTCAGTCCCCAACCTCCCCTCTACCCTGGCCTGGGCCCTCACTCCCTCTCAGTCCCCAACCTCCCCTCTACCCTGGCCAGGGCCCTCACTCCCTCTCAGTCCCCAACCTCCCCTCTACCCTGGCCTGGGCCCTCACTCCCTCTCAGTCCCCAACCTCCCCTTTGCCCTGGCCTGGGCCCTCACTCCCTCTCAGTCCCCAACCTCCCCTCTACCCTGACCTGGGCCCTCACTCCCTCTCAGTCCCCAACCTCCCCTTTACCCTGGCCTGTGCCCTCCACTCCCTCTCAGTCCCCAACCTCCCCTCTACCCTGGCCTGGGCCCTCCCTCCCTCTCAGTCCCCAACCTCCCCTCTACCCTGGCCTGTGCCCTCAGTCCCTCTCAGTCCCCAACCTCCCCTCTACCCTGACCTGGGCCCTCACTCCCTCTCAGTCCCCAACCTCCCCTCTACCCTGGTCTGGGCCCTCACTCCCTCTCAGTCCCCAACCTCCCCTCTACCCTGACCTCGGCCCTTCACTCCATCTCAGTCCCCAACCTCCGCTTTACCCTGGCCTGGGCCCTCAGTCCCTCTCAGTCCCCAACCTCCCCTCTACCCTGGCCTGGGCCCTCAGTCCCTCTCAGTCCCCAACCTCCCCTCTACCCTGGCCTGGGCCCTCAGTCCCTCTCAGTCCCCAACCTCCCCTCTACCCTGGCCTGGGCCCTCACTCCCTCTCATTCCCCAACCTCCCCTCTACCCTGGCCTGGGCCCTCACTCCCTCTCAGTCCCCAACCTCCCCTCCATCCTGGCCTGGGCCCTCACTCCCTCTCAGTCCCCAACCTCCCCTTTACCCTGGCCTGGGCCCTCACTCCCTCTCAGTCCCCAACCTCCCCTCTACCGTGGCCTGGGCCCTCACTCCCTCTCAGTCCCCAACCTCCCCTCTACCCTGGCCTGGGCCCTCACTCCCTCTCATTCCCCAACCTCCCCTCTACCCTGGCCTGGGCCCTCACTCCCTCTCAGTCCCCAACCTCCCCTTTACCCTGGCCTGGGCCCTCAGTCCCTCTCAGTCCCCAACCTCCCCTCTACCCTGGCCTGGGCCCTCACTCCCTCACAGTCCCCAACCTCCCCTCTACCCTGGCCTGGGCCCTCACTCCCTCTCAGTCCCCAACCTCCCCTCTACCCTGGCCTGGGCCCTCCACTCCCTCTCAGTCCCCAACCTCCCCTCTACCCTGGCCTGGGCCCTCAGTCCCTCTCAGTCCCCAACCTCCCCTCTACCCTGGCCTGGGCCCTCACTCCCTCTCAGTCCCCAACCTCCCCTCTACCCTGGCCTGGGCCCTCACTCCCTCTCAGTCCCCAACCTCCGCTCTACCCTGGCCTGGGCCCTCCACTCCCTCTCAGTCCCCAACCTCCCCTCTACCCTGGCTTGGGCCCTCACTCCCTCTCAGTCCCCAACCTCCCCTCTATCCTGGCCTGGGCCCTCACTCGCTCTCAGTCCCCAACCTCCCCTCTACCCTGGCCTGGGCCCTCACTCCCTCTCAGTCCGCAACCTCCCCTCTACCCTGGCCTGGGCCCTCACTCCCTCTCAGTCCCCAACCTCCCCTCTACCCTGGCCTGGGCCCTCCACTCCCTCTCAGTCCCCAACCTCCCCTCTACCCTGGCCTGGGCCCTCCACTCCCTCTCAGTCCCCAACCTCCCCTCTACCCTGGCTTGGGCCCTCACTCCCTCTCAGTCCCCAACCTCCCCTCTATCCTGGCCTGGGCCCTCACTCGCTCTCAGTCCCCAACCTCCCCTCTACCCTGGCCTGGGCCCTCCACTCCCTCTCAGTCCCCAACCTCCCCTCTACCCTGGCCTGGGCCCTCACTCCCTCTCAGTCCCCAACCTCCCCTCTATCCTGGCCTGGGCCCTCCACTCCCTCTCAGTCCCCAACCTCCCCTCTATCCTGGCCTGGGCCCTCACTCCCTCTCAGTCGCAGAAAGAAACACAATTTTGTTTAATTTTTACAGGTGAGCAATGCCACGGTGGGGTGGGGAGATTGGCAGGAGGGGGAGGATCAAGTTGTAATGATATCAATAATTATGCGTTGATCAGAAATGTTCTCCCTGTCAGTAGTTATTTGAATTGGGTGATAAATGATTCCGTGTACGTTTGTCTGAGGAATAATGGGACACAGAAAAAACTCATCCCTGGTGCCTTGCCATGCACTCCTGTCATGGAGGGAGTGTGCTGGAAGGACCGAGTAAATGTGAGGCCTAAATATTTTAATTTTTGATGGGTTTTTTTCAGTGCTTGTGCCTCACAGTTTTTAGTTATAAATTTTACGTTTGATAGTTCTGTGACAAGGATTGTCATAGTGGATTGTGGGTATTGTAGTTCCACAGAGGCGAAAATTTGTTAATGGTCGCTGGAACTGTCTGGTTCAGTCAAACATTCCTGTTCAACCTGGTTGTTGCAGTGCACCCTGGGTATTGTAGTTCCACAGGACAGAGGCGAAAACGTCCATAATGCAATATCTCCATCATACATACAGAATTTGTCAGCAGGAGCTATAACCCCTTGCCCTACTCCTAAAAATTGAAGCTCTAGGAACAGTGAAGAAGCTAAACTCCAGGCCCCTAGTGAGAAGGCCAGGCTTACGCAGAGGAAATTTCTTCTCCCATGCAATGGCTAACCGTATGCATAACTTCACTGTTTTTTTAATGAGAATTATGTATCCATTATGACACATATTTAATTTTTACATATATGTGTGTGTGTGTGTGTGTGTGAGGAAATTGGTTGAGAGGTTTGCTTGGTCAGTTTTGTTGTATTTGCTGCTTAATGACTGGTCACTTTGCAAAACATTGCACTGATCGAGTCATTGTGTGGTGGCTGCTACTTATTAATTGGTTCCTTTTCCTACCTGTCTAGTGAATAGAACTAATTTTTGATTGACAAATATCCCATTCATTAAACGTGAACCAATCCACATGGTTAATTTAATAGGTAGTAGTTATTTGAGCTAATCATGATTTATTTTGCCCTAGGAACATAGGAACATAGGAACAGGAGTAGGCCATTCAGCCCCTCGTGCCTGCTCCGCCATTTGATAAGATCATGGCTGATCTGTGATCTAACTCCATATACCTGCCTTTGGCCCATATCCCTTAATACCTTTGGTTGCCAAAAACCTATCTATCCCAGATTTAAATTTAGCAATTGAGCTAGTATCAATTGCCGTTTGCGGAAGAGAGTTCCAAACTTCTACCACCCTTTGTGTGTAGAAGTTTGGAAGCAAGGCACCAGGGATGAGTTTTTTCTGTGTCCCATTATTCCTCAGATAAACGTATGTGTAACCATTTATCACCCCTGTGGAAGCAATGCCTTTTACAGATGAGAAGTTTGACACATTTGACGGGTGTGACATCTTTGACATACCTTTTACAGGTGTGATGCTTTTCACAGGTGACATGTCTTTGACAGGTGGAATGCCTTTGATAGGTTTGCTGCCTTGGATGTATAATAGATACAAGACTTTGAATTATGTAGATATAGATACTTGTGCCGTTGTCAAGAATATTGTAGGAAGATGCAAAATATGGGTTGAACAAATGGTAAAAATCTATTGATAACTGAAGGCTGCCCTTATGGAGCTCTAGACTTTACAAACCTACACCATACGACATAAACCCTATCCAAATGTCCACACATACAACGCTGTTGTACTGTAGAGTGAGAGGACATGATTTCACTCCTGTGATTCCCCACACAATGGAGGTAGATTCTGACTTTGTGCAATAGTGCAAAAGGGGTGATAGCAAATCGGCAGCCCTTTTTACATCTCTCCCGATTTTCATTTCCATCGCACAAAGTCAAAATCTACCCTAATGAGTTCCCTATCTCAGTCAGGGTGTTTGAGCCTTTGCATGGCACTTTCCCAGCGCCATGAAGAGGAGTGAATCACCCTGTATTGCTCTTCTGCACTTCTGAATGGCCAGCTCAAGAGTGTCATTGGCAGGGGCCTGGCAACTGGCTGTCTCTGAATCTCTTTGGTCCCAGCATAATTAGTGGTGAAATGAGCCATACTGAACGGGGAGACAAATAATAGTATTCACATTGTTATAAGTTGCCTTAAGATATGTACAGGGACCTTATGTGGCAAAGTAACTGAAAGACACATATAAGTTAGGGTTTTATAGGTTGGTTCCATTCATGTAAGAAACCACAAGTTATATTTGTAGAGCCTAATTTGACAGTGTGCTCATTAAGTGGGCCATAAAGCTGTAAAGAAAGGACTCAATGTTTCAAATAAATCAAACAGATATTGTGGTCATAGAAACAAAAAAGAAGGCAGCTGGATCTTTGCACCACTGATAATCCTTTTATCCTTATTGCCATGAAACCAGTATACAGGAACAGAGCTGGAGATAGCACATATTCGAAAAATACACTCCGCAGGCAGCTCCTCATGCTACAGCCAAAACACGTCATATTAGACAAGACGACTGTGCATTAGGCAGAAAATCAGTCTCTTCAGACCCTGGGGCTGCTCTACATCTGTGCAAAGCAGAGATTGAAGAGCTTCTGAAGTGTGGTGGACCCTCCATTATCCACCAAGATTTTCACAGGACAAAGCCTTGTGTGAGATGTCAGCTCATTGCACAGCTTCTTTTAGTTATTAGTATTTCATCTCCCTTGCTTGGCGAATAAAATAACATCGCATTTCTCTTGTCCTCTGCGTTGTGCTTGGATTGGGATTAAAAAGATAAAGAGCTGCAATGGCGGACAAAATGGTGGAGCAGGTTCGATGGGCCGAATGGCTGGCTCCTGTTCCTATGTGCTTGACTTCAATCCCGTATTGCTGTACCACATCCTACGTTACACTTCAAAAGCACTTCATTGGCTGTGAAGCGCTATGGGACCTCCTGCGGTCGTGAAAGGCGCTATATAAATGCAACTCTTCCTTTCTTTTTCTTTTGGTACGTATAAAACCAAAACTGAACAGAAATTCAAACAGGTAACCATTTCCTTAAGAAATAAAGGTGAAAGTAATCGCTCAGTGTCACTAGAAATAGGAACAAGCTAATTGCAGTATAACGATGAGCATTGGAAATTACAAGTACTTCCCACCAGATAAATGACAGCTAACTCCTGGCTGCAGTAATGACGGCTGCTTCTTTAACCAGTTCAAAGGAGTGCGAATTTGGTGTGACATGAGAACGTGGAAATCAACTTTGCATTGTATCCACTCTGAGTAGCTGGGTCAATGGCCTTGGTATCTCCTCTCATGGCATTTGAAAGAAAACACTTAAATCCCTGATTAGTTTTTACACGTCTCTTCAAAAAAATGGGCTCCCTGGAGAAGCTTGTCACTGTAATTATCACGGCAAAGACTGGAAGAAGGAGCACATTTTTTTTCAATACGTTTTTAACACTTTATCGCTCCTTTTAAGAGCAGAATTTACCAAGAAACTAGCAAATCTCCCCTGGCATTGCTCACAGTGAGTCAAAGGATATGCTGTTTTATCATAAAAGGGGGTGGGTTATTAACAAGGTGTGACGGGGAAGTGATGCAGGAAGTAAGTGCGACTCTTACAGGAAGTGCATGCTATACGTAAGACTTTTAATATATTACAGATATGCACTTAAGAAACATAAGAAATAGGAGCAGGAGTAGGCCATTCGGCCCCTCGAGCCTGCTCCGCCATTCAATCAGATCATGGCTGATCTTCGACCTCAACTCCACTTTCCCGCCCGATCCCCATATCCCTTGATTCCCTTAGAGTCCAAAAATCTATCAATCTCAGTCTTGAATATACTCAATGACTCAGCATCCACAGCCCTCTGGGGTAGAGAATTCCAAAGATTCACAACCCTTTGAGTGAAGAAATTCCTCCTCATCTCAGTCCTAAATGGCCGACCCCTTATCCTGAGACTATGCCCCCAAGTTCTCGACTCTCCAGCCAGGGGAAAAAGCCTCTCAGCATCTACCCTGTCAAACCCTCTTAGAGTCTTATATGTTTCAATGAGATCACCTCTCATTCTTCTAAACTCCAGTCAGCATAGACCCATTTTATTCAATCTCTCCTCATTTTGTCAGGGATTCTTTCCTCCACTATTACTAATTCATACCAGACCTGAACCACGAGGGGCTACTTTCTTTGAAATCGTATGCTTTTGTTTTATAACTAGTCCTGTAATTACCTCAACAGTTAGCAGTTATCTGTCCTGTTTTTCCCTTAGCTGTGCATCGTTGGAAGTAGATTTCTGATAGTTCTATTTTTTTAAAATCGCTCCAATTTTCTCCCTCCCCCGAAGGCACTGAATGTTTCTGGGATACGACTGTTGTTCTGTACCTCGCCCAAATGGCCTTGGGTGTGTTTAGGAGTCAGTCATGGCTCAGTTGGTTATTGGTTGTAAAGCGCTTTGGGACATCTTGAGGTCGTGAAAGGCGCTATATAAATGCAAGTTTTTTTTCCTTTTTACTTTCTCTATCCCATTAAATATCTTTACGTAGCTCTAGAAAGTCCCCGTGAGACATCTCTTTTTGAGCCCCAACTTATCTAGTCATTTGTCATATTTCACCACTCTAACACAAGGGATCAACCTCAATTCCTCTCCCCTTCACCACCTCTAGGGAATGGATGATCCCTTACATTGTCATAACCAGACCTGTACGCAGTATTACAAGTACAGCATGACCCTGGACAGATGTAGCTCGACAGAGCACCGAATAGCTTCAGCTTGTCTTGTTCAGCTTGCACTAAAAGGATTAACAGATCTGTATCAGGTGTCTTCCATCTTAAACTTTTAAGTAATTTATACGTATGCTGCCCTATGTATGACTTTCAGAAAATTAAGAGTTTATTTGGAGCGAGCGAGAGAGAGTGAGAGACACAAAGAGAAACTTATTAAAATGTCAACTGGAGCCTTGATCTGCACCACAGGATTCTTTCACTGAGCTGAGCTGATTAAACAGACAAAAGCAAATTGTGGAAAATTCCCACTTCAACTGATTATTCACTGCCTTAAATTCAATTTAAATTTGCATCTACTCTATTTACAAATGAAGTTACAGCCATTATTGCGTACTTATTAGCTTTCAGTTCATTAACCAATCATGGATGGTCGGGTGACATCAGTTCAGTGTCTCCACAGTAACCACACGGCACTTGTGCCTTGAAAGCTGAGCGACACAGGGTGCTTGTCACGGGAAAATTAAATCTATTTATATCAATTTCTTTTGGATTGCGTGGTTACAATGCTCTGCTGTCATAGAATCATTGAATCATACAGCACAGAAGGAGGCCATTCGGCCCATAGTGCCTGTGCCAGCTCTTTGAACGAGCTATCCAATAGTCCCACTCCCCATAGCCCTGCAAATTTCCCTTTTTCAAGTATTTATCCAATTCCCTTTTGAAAGTTATTATTGAATCTGCTTCCACTGCCCTTTCAGGCAGTGCATTCCAGATCATAACAACTCACTGCGTAAAAAAATGTCTCCTCATCTCCCCTCCGGTTCTTTGGCCAATCACCTTAAATCTGTGCCCTCTGGTTACCGACCCTCCTGCCACTGGAAACAGTTTCTCCTTATTTACTCTATCAAAACCCTTCATGATTTTGAACACCTCAATTAAATCTCCCCTGAACCTTCACTGCTCTAAGGAGAACAATTCCAGCTCCTCCAGTCTCTCCACATAACTGAAGTCCCTCATCCCTGGTATCATTCTAGTAAATCTCTTCTGTACTCTCTCTAAGGCCTTGACATCCTTCCGAAAGTGTGGTGCCCAGAATTGGACACAATACTCCAGCTGAGGCCTAACCAGTGTTTAGCATAACTTCCTTGCTGTCATGGAGTAAAGGCCAGCAATTACCATTGGCGGTACTAGTGGGCCTGCACTTTACATGTTTGTATGACAATCTTCTGCCCGCTATTTTAAGCGAGGCGGTATCCCTTTTGTTTTAAAATGGGCTATTGACTGCTATAATAGCGGACAGACAAACGCCAAGTAAACGCAATATATTGCAATACAGAATTTCTGGGATCAAGTGACAAGGCAATCCAGTCGCCTGGGAGTGTGTGATTCTTCAGCTACTCTGATAGTGTTCTTTTAATTCAGATTAAAGACCTAATTTAAAGAACTAATAGACGCCTTTAAAATTATGAAAGACTTTGCTAGGGTAGACGTAGAAAAGATGCTTTCACTTGTGGGGAGACCAAAACTAGAGGCCATAAATGTAAGATAGACACTAATAAATCCAATAGGAAATTCAGGAGAAACTTCTTTATTCAGAGAGTGGTTAGAATGTGGAACTCGCTACCACAAGGAGTAGTTGTGGGGAATAGCATAGATGCATTTAAGGGGAAGCTAGTTAAATACATGAGGGAGAAAGGAATAGAAGGATAGGCTGATAGGGTGAGATGAAGTTGGGTGGGAGGAGGCTCGTGTGGAGCATAAACACCGGCATGGACCAGTTGAACCTAATGGCCTGTTTCTGTGTTGCAAATTCTCCGAGATCTCTGCGTTCCTCCAATTCTGGCCTTTTGCGCATCCCTAATTTTAATCACTCCACCATTGGCAGCCGTGCCTTCAGCTGTCTAGGCCCTAAACTCTTGAATTCCCTCCCTAAACCTCTCCACCTCTCTACCTCTCTCTCCTCCTTTAAGACGCTCCTTAAAACCTACCTCTTTGACCAAAGTTTTAGTCACCTGTCCTAACATCTCCTTATGTGGCTCGGTGTCAATTTTGTTTGATAATCGCTCCTGTGAAGCGCCTTGGAATGTTTTACTCCATTAAAGGCGCTATCTAAATGCAAGTTGTTGTTGAGCATGTGTTTCAAGAATTAACATTTTTACAGAAAAAGGCATCCATGTATAACACTAAATTTAGTTAATGGAGCTGGGTTCTCCATTACTGACTCACTGAATTCTTTCCTCCCCACAGTGTAACCCAGACAGTGACCTTCATGCACAATATTCCTAAGCAGTTGTGGTTTGCAAAAACATGGAATAATTTAAAAACAGATCTCGTGGCATTGAACACAGAGAGTTGGAGAATTTGCTGTTTTAAAACAATAGGGGTGTTTATACCATGTAAAGGGATAAAATCAGGGTCACAGAGTTACACTGACTGAATAAATCAAATTCTGTTTTTATTAAACAGTATTGTGAGATTTTTACTGGTGCTTTGGGGATTGAATTCTATTACGCTGCCCATTATTCTGTTAAATCACTAATGATCTTTAATAATATGTAGATATTTGTACATTACAAGGTCAGAAATTTTCCAGGAGTTTGTTGTTTAAAAAAAACCGGGCAGGATCACAAGTCCATCCTTTATATTTAATATGTATATTTAATATGTTCAAAATTATGAGGGGTTTTGATAAGGTAGATAGGGAGAAACTTTCTACGGGCAGGAGGGTCGGTAACCAGAGGACACAGATTTAAGGTAATTGGCAAATGAACCAGAGGGAACATGAGGAGAATATTTTTTTTACGCAGCGAGTTGTTATGATCTGGAATGCGCTGCCTGAAAGGGCGGTGGAAGCAGATTCAATCGTAACTTTCAAAAAGGAAAAATTTGCAGGGCTACGGGGAAAGAGCGGGCGAATGGGACTAATTGGATGGTTCTTTCAAAGAGCCCGCACAGGCACGATGGGCTGAATGGCCTCCATCTGTGCTGTAAGATTCTGTGATTCTATTCTATTCTACGATTCCTTCCAAAATAAGTCGTTTCCTTTTTCCAGTCGTGTAGTACTGCTGTCATTTTCGAATGGACCAGGAAGCTTAGCCCACAGTCGGATAGGAAGAAAACCACATTTCTGCAATTTTTTTCCTCGTTTTTTTCTCCATTCCTCTCTCAATTTGCTGAAGGACGGTTCAACAGATGACAGCAGTCCTCTGGTATGTTACCATGACAATGAGTATTGACAGGATATTTGGGGTGCATTACAACAAGGGAGGTCAACCTCATCCTCACCTAACATCCCCACACAGAGGTCACAGTAGGGGTCACTGGATAGTCATCATCAACAACAACAACAACTTGCATTTATATCGCGCCTTTAATGTAGTAAAACGTCCCAAGGCCCTTCACAGATGCGTTATTGAACAAAATTTGACACCGTGCCACATAAGGAGATATTAGGACAGGTGACCAAAAACTTGGTCAAAGAGGTAGGTTTTAAGGAGCGTCTTAAAGGAGGAGAGAGAGGTAGAGAGGCGGAGAGGCGGAGAGGTTTAGGGAGGGAATTCCAGAGCTTAGGGCCTAGACAGCTGAAGGCACGGCTGCCAACAGTGGAGCGATGAAAATCGGGGATGCGCAATAGGTCAGAATTGGAAGAGCGCAGAGATTTCGGAGGGTTGTAGGGGCGAGGTTACAGAGGGATATGAAAACAAGGATGAGAATTTTAAAATCAAGGCGTTGCCGGACCGGGAACCAATGTAGGTCAGGGAGGGCAGCGATCAGGAACAAGAACCATGGCTGCATTTTCCCCTCACCTTAATTCCCCTTAATGCTAAAGGGATCAAGGGATATGGGGAAAAAGCGGGAATAGGGTACTGAGTTAAACGATCAGCCATGATCATTTTGAATGGCAGAGCAGGGCCGAAGGGCCGAATGGCCTACTCTTGCTCCTATTTTCTATGTTTCTATGTCTCGCGAACTGAGGGGCGTTTGGGGCCATTTGTAGCTCCAGCTAACTCAGCATAGGTCATAGATTAAACCTGGAACCTTTGTGGTCTGTGTGGCTCAGTACCACAATGGCAGTGCATTTACCCGCTGGGTCATCAAGGGAGCTAAAGAAAACCGACTTTTAAAAAATTGATGAATATCTGACATTAAGTTTGTTACCAATCCAGGATTCAGGTGATGTTCGCATAGTTTTGGGTCACGGGGTCATCTGAATCCATCCATTGAACTGCTGTCTTGTAATGTATCTACGATCACTCTTTTAACCCTGACGTGTTCTGTCACCCATTTGAAATGTGGGGGAGGATTTTCGCACATTTTCCCCAATCTCCCCCCATAACCTCAGAGGCAGATCAGCAAAATCTCCGGGGAATCGGCATGAACGTGTTCGAGGAATCACCCGGATATTCTACCCCAGGGCGCTGTTTTAGTCGATTAAAATAAAGTGGAATCGTTAACTAAAATTATTGCACTTTCATCAACTAAATTAATAGGAGGAATTGCCGTTCTTATGAAGATCAAAATTAAAATTTGAGGTAGAGATGAGGCCAAATCATTAAAACGCATTCTAGTGCTATAAAAATGCTGATTACATAGAATGACATAGTATTTACAGCACAGAAACAGGCCATTCGGCCCGTTTGGTCAATACCGGTGTTTATGCTCCACACGAGCCTCCTCCCTCCCTACTTCATCTCACCCTATCAGCATATCCTTCTATTCCTTTCCCCCTCATGTGTTTATTCAGCTTCCCCTTAAATGCATCTACGCCAATCGCCTCAACTACTCCTTGTGGGAGCGAGTTCCACATTCTAACCACTCTCTGGGTAAAAAAGTTTAGTAATCCACAACTTTTTGAATGGATGTTGGAAATCAAAACAAACAAAGCCTCATTTATCATTGAGATCCCAATTTATCATTTCTCAATATTTTGCATGGCCTTGTGATTTGTGTGAGAGAAGCAATAAGATTTTGTAAAGATTAGATTGGAATTATGGAAAGCAAAATCTAAATTTTTGACCAACGTTTTTTTTCTCCCACCAAGGCCTAAAACTAATAGGTGACTAAAATTTGGAAACAAAAGAAAACAAGGGCTGAATTTCTTATGAAGACTCGATAGTAGAACAAAGTTTGCGGTCCAGAGATAAGAGCAAAATCAAAATGCAAAATATCTCTGGAACTAAAATGAGTCGGGTGAAATATAAAACAAAAAGCAAAATGCTGCAGATGCTGGAAATCTGAAATAAAAACAGAAAATACAGGAAAACACTCAGCAGGTCAGGGCAGCAACTGTGGTGAGAGAAACAAAGCTAACGTTCCAGGTCGATGACCTTTTTTATTAGATTCATTCTCAGGATATGGGTGCCACTGGCGAGGCCAGCATTTATTGCCCATCCCTAATTGCCCTTGAGAAGGTGGTGGTGAGCCGCCTTCTTGAACCGCTGCAGTCCGTGTGGTGAAGGTTCTCCCACAGTGCTGTTAGGTAGGGAGTTCCAGGATTTTGACCCAGCGACGATGAAGGAATGGCGACATATCTCCTTTCGCCAGTTCTGATGAAAGGTCATCGACCTGAAACATTAACTATTTCTCTCTCCACAGATTCTGCCTGACCTGCTGAGTGTCCCCAGCAATTTTTTTTAATTTCTGATGAGTTATAACATTGGAGAAAACTGTGGAATGAGAAAAGGTCAATGAGTGCATCAAAGCCCTTTCCTTCTTACAGAACATGTCCAGTTTTGCTGTAATTAAACTCATTTCATCTCCTGAGCAAACTGAAGAAGTAGAGATAAAACTTTTGAGAAGAAGAGAAAGTTCTTGTGAAATGTCTCCACAACCCTGAAATCAATCAGAAAAAACCTGTAGGATATCAATTCATTGAATCTTACAGCACAGAAGGAGGTCATTTGTCCCATCGTGCCTGTGCCTGCTCTTTGAAAGAGCTATCCAATTAGTCCCACTCTCCCGCTCTCTCCCCATAGCCCTGCAAAATTTTTCCTTTTCAAGTATTTATCCAATTCCCTTTAGACAGTTATGATTGAATCTGCTTCCACCACCCTTTCAGGCAGCGCATTCCAGATCATCACAACTCGCTGCGTAAAAAAAATTCTCCTCATCTCCCCTCTGGTTCTTTATCTTAAAACCTGATATTGCAATCAGTACTTAACCCTGAGAGGGATTGGGGATATTTTCACCCTTATGGACATACCGATGGACAGGTCATGTGATTTTATGGGCCCGACTTACCGTGAACGTCTACAGTTACTGCTTGTAGTGCCTATTGCTGTCCGAGTACTGCAATTGAAAAAGTCCTCGAGGCAATGAAAGATGCCTTTTTCTGAATAATCACAAATCACTTGCTCTGCGAGTGATTCTCAGTGCCATTTTCAACATTATCTTGAAAATCCTTTTATCTGGGATGAAGGGTGAGATTCTTGAGGCCTTAGTGGCCCCGTAATGGGAGCCATTTGGTATAAATATTATTGCAAGAACAGTCCCAGCTGTTACAATCTCCTGTCTACATAAAACAAGTTGCATGTTTAATTATAAAAATTAGAGAACAGATGGGCCACAATGGAGCAATAACAAATAGGCACTCACATACGTGGACAGTGGGAGAAGGTTTAAAGGAGTTGAAGGTCGTCTACCTTTCAGAGATTTTTAATTGACTGATTCCTGCTGTGATAATAGCACACAGCAAGTTTGTCATGTTATCAGATATAGGTTATGCTGCTTTACAAGCAAATGCAATGTTCAGTCAAATCGCTGGTCCCAGATTGGTTTTACTTCTGACTAAGACTATCAGGAAGGGTAAAACACGGTATTTAAAAATTCAATCAAATAATATTTGACCCATTATTATTTCTAGGCAGAGACAAGGATTCGATTGAGGTGAGGTGGCTGATTTATGGCTGGCCTTCTTGCCCCTCATTTGAAGCATACATTCGGAACAGGCTTATAATGTTTCATGATGTTATTGCCTAGAGAGCTGATGAACTGAGGTTTTGTTTTAATTGAAAAATCTGAGTGAAAGGCCAAGACCCGAGTGTAGGACGCCATCTGTGTTGAAAAGAGTAGGAAAGAAGAGAAGGTAAATCAAGAAGTAGCGATAAGGTGAGGCGAAGTTTAAGTTTTAATTGGCTGTAGATTGTGGAGGAAGGGGAGACTGCGGGCATTGAGGAATTTCATAGTTTTGAGACTCTGCAAAGGAATGAGTGTAATAGGTGAATTCAACATCGTAAGGATGCAGGTGCATGTCGGACAGCGTATTTGCAGCTTCAGAAGAATAAAAGAGGAGAGGTCAGATCGATACTGATCGTAGTGGTATTCCGACTGCATATCCTCTCCGTCACCAAGACAGCCTGCTTCCACCTCCGTAACATCGCCCCTCTCCACCCCTGCCTCAGCTCATCTGCTGCTGAAACCCTCATCCATGCCTTTGTTACCTCTAGACTTGACCATTCCAATGTTCTCCTGGCCGGCCTCCCATCTTCCACCCTCCATAAACTTGAGCTCCTCCAAAACTCTGCTGCCCATATCCCAACTCGCACCAAGTCCCGTTCACCCATCACCCCCTGTGCTCACTGACCTACATTGGCTCCCGGTCCGGCAACGCCTCGATTTTAAAATTCTCATCCTTGTTTTCGAATCCCTACATGGCCCTCGCCCCTCCCTATCTCTGTAACCTCCTCCAGCCCTAAAACCCTTCAAGATCTCTGCGCTCTTCCAATTCTGGCCTCTTGCGCATCCCCGATTTTCATCGCTCCACCATTGGCGGCCGTGCCTTCAGCTGCCTAGGCCCTAAGCTCTGGAATTCTCTCCCTGAATCTTTCCGCCACTTGACCTCACTCTCCTCCTTTAAGACGCTCCTTAAAACCTACCTCTTTGATCAAGCTTTTGGTCACCTGTCCTAATATCTCCTTATGTGGCTCGGCGTCAAACTTTGTTTGATAATCGCTTCTGTGAAGAGCCTTGGGACGTTTCTACTATGTTAAAGGTGCTATATAAATACAAGTTGTTGTTGTTGTCGGATTGATAAAGTAGAGAATGCAAGAAAGGTTACAACGAGGGGAACGTGGAGGCTAAAGGTAAGAGAAGCATTATTAAATGCTCATATGGTGAAAATCAGATTTGAACAGTCATCGTGTCTCTGAATGGTCAAATAATGAAGAACCCAGTAACACCCTTGCTTCAGACTAATATTATACACCTCAGAAGCCACATTGAAATGTGATACATTATTCTGGGTACATAAAAAGCAAAAGCTATTATAATTTGTTACAATATATGTTTAATCTCTTATTATAGTTATGCTGTTGTCAAACTTCTTGATATGCAGGTGACAGGAGATGAATTTCTTTACTTTTTACAAATTTGTCCCCAGTTTGTTCCACCCTTTCACATCCATAGAATCTTCCTTGATTGTGAAGTCAAAATAATGCAGCACACTGATACCTTGTACCCAATCTAATCTAATTCCTTTCTTCATTTTATCAGTACTGCTAAACTGCATCCTCATTGTTGCCTCCTGGTCAACTTACAAAGGGATTTGCTTGAACGGTAAGATAAGGCCTTCCTCCTGACTCTTTTTCCCACCTGACACAGAGGGGCAGAATCCATACACCATTCATCGAGTATCATCTGTCAATTGAAGTTCAGACTGGTTGTTCTTGATCGAAGTTTATCTCGAGTGGAGAGGGGCGTTCTCCCGTCATGGATGTGGGCCCATGATCGCGGGTTATTTAGATACTGAAGGTTGGCATCCCTGCCTCTGCCAGGGAATCCCACCAAAATTGGGTTGGAAAATTTCAGCGGTAGGTCTCGGAGTCATGGCATAAGGGGAGGATGTCGGCAGCCTCCGAACTGCTGGTGTAACGGTAAGAATTTTTAAAGGAACATGTCGGCCTCCTCTTCAGCCTGTGCAAGACTGCACTCAGTGAGCAATTGCACTGACTCTGGCAGCCAAAAAAAATATTCTGTGGTCCCTCCCGCGGACCTCCCAACGCTGCATTCCTGTCTGTGCATCCAGGGTTCAAAAGACGCAAACGAGACAGAAATACGTTGAAGGATGTATTTTCCACATTTGCGAAGATTTAGCATCTGCCCACCCTAGCCAACTCTGGTTGGATGTATTCCTGGAGGTTTCATCACATGACCTCTATCCTCCAACCCCCCCGCCCAACAAACAAGTCTTTTTTCCCCATCTCCAATATTTTTATTAGAATCATAGAAGTTTACAACATGGAAACAGGCCCTTCGGCCCAACATGTCCATGTCGCCCAGTTTATACCACTAAGCTAGTCCCAATTGCCTGCACTTGGCCCATATCCCTCTATACCCATCTTACCCATGTAACTGTCCAAATGCTTTTTAAAAGACAAAATTGTCACCGCCTCTACTACTGCCTCTGGCAGCTCGTTCCAGACACTCACCACCCTTTGAGTGAAAAAATTGCCCCTCTGGACCCTTTTGTATCTCTCCCCTCTCACCTTAAATCTATGTCCCCTCGTTATAGACTCCCCTACCTTTGGATACAGCAAAGGCTATGGGCCCCAACAACATCCCAGCTGTAGTGCTGAAGACTTGTGCTCCAGAACTAGCTGCGCCTCTAGCCAAGCTCTTCCAGTACAGCTACAACACTGGCATCTACCCGACAATGTGGAAAATTGCCCATGTATGTCCTGTCCACAAAAAGCAGGACAAATCCAATCCGGCCAATTACCGCCCCATCAGTCTACTCTCAATCATCAGCAAAGTGATGGAAGGTGTCGTCGACAGTGCTATCAAGCGGCACTTACTCACCAATAACCTGCTCACCGATGCTCAGTTTGGGTTCCGCCAGGACCACTCGGCTCCAGACCTCATTACAGCCTTGGTCCAAACATGGACAAAAGAGCTGAATTCCAGAGGTGAGGTGAGAGTGACTGCCCTTGACATCAAGGCAGCATTTGACCGAGTTTGGCACCAAGGAGCCCTAGTAAAATTGAAGTCAATGGGAATCAGGGGGAAAACTCTCCAGTGGCTGGAGTCATACCTAGCACAAAGGAAGATGGTAGTGGTTGTTGGAGGCCAATCATCTCAGCCCCAGGACATTGCTGCAGGAGTTCCTCAGGGCAGTGTCCTAGGCCCAACCATCTTCAGCTGCTTCATCAATGACCTTCCCTCCATCATAAGGTCAGAAATGGGGATGTTCGCTGATGACTGCACAGTGTTCAGTTTCATTCGCAACCCCTCAAATAATGAAGCAGTCCGAGCCCGCATGCAGCAAGACCTGGACAACATCCAGGCTTGGGCTGATAAGTGGCAAGTAACATTCGCGCCAGACAAGTGCCAGGCAATGACCATCTCCAACAAGAGAGAGTCTAACCACCTCCCCTTGACATTCAACGGCATTACCATCGCCGAATCCCCCACCATCAACATCCTGGGGGTCACCATTGACCAGAAACTTAACTGGACCAGCCATATAAATACTGTAGCTACGAGAGCAGGTCAGAGGCTGGGTATTCTGCGGCGAGTGACTCACCTCCTGACTCCCCAAAGCCTTTCCACCATCTACAAGGCACAAGTCAGGAATGTGATGGAATACTCTCCACTTGCCTGGATGAGTGCAGCTCCAACAACACTCAAGAAGCTCGACACCATCCAGGATAAAGCAGCCCGCTTGATTGGCACCCCATCCACCACCCTAAACATTCACTCCCTTCACCACCGGCGCACTGTGGCAGCAGTGTGCACCATCCACAGGATGCACTGCAGCAACTCGCTAAGGCTTCTTCGACAGCACCTCCCAAACCCGCGACCTCTACCACCTAGAAGGACAAGAGCAGCAGGCACATGGGAACAACACCACCTGCACGTTCCCCTCCAAGTCACACACCATCCCGACTTGGAAATATATCGCCGTTCCTTCATTGTCGCTGGGTCAAAATCCTGGAACTCTCTTCCTAACAGCACTGTGGGAGAACCGTCACCACACGGACTGCAGCGGTTCAAGAAGGAGGCTCACCACCACCTTCTCAAGGGCAATTAGGGATGGGCAATAAATGCTGGCCTCGCCAGTGACGCCCACATCCCGTGAACGAATAAAAAAAAACCTTTGGGAAAAGATTTTGACTATCTACCTTATCTATGCCCCTCATTATTTTATAGACTTCTATAAGATCACCCCTAAACCTCTTACTCTCCAGGGAAAAAAGTCTCAGTCTATCTAACCTCTCCCTATAAGTCAAACCATCAAGTCCCGGTAGCATCCTAGTAAATCTTTTCTGCACTCTTTCTAGTTTGATAATATCCTTTCTATAATAGGGTGACCAGAACTGTACACGGTATTCCAAGTGTGGCCTTACTAATGTCTTGTACAACTTCAACAAGACATCCCAACTCCTGTATTCAATGTTCTGACCAATGAAACCAAGCATGCCGAATGCCTTCTTCACCACCATATCCACCTGTGACTCCACTTTCAAGGAGCTATGAACCTGTCCTCCTAGATCTCTTTGTTCTATAACTCTCCCCAACGCCCTACCATTAACGGAGTAGGTCCTGGCCCGATTCGATCTACCAAAATGCATCTTTTACTAATAAACGAAAGTGTTCAAAGCAAATGAGAAAAACATTTTTTTTAATGCCCCTATAATTTTTCTCCCAGGTGTTGCTCCCAGCAGTGCCCAGGAGATTCAGCTTTAATTCCTGGAGACTCCTGGAGGGTTGGCAACCCTAGCCCACCCACATATGGATACGGTGCCTTCTGCACCATCGGGCCTGGTCACCAGGAAATGGGCAGGGGGGAAAGCAGGGACAAGGGCGGAGCACGATCCTGAGCTATTTTTCACCTCGGATCTGCCGAAAAATCTCAGCTCCTAAATATACTATAAGGAAGAACAGACCCTATAGGAGACGAGTTCAACTATCATTTTTAAAGAAATGTGTGGTGCAATTATGTATAATGGGAATAGTGCTGTTTCCTAGCTTACCGTAATCAGGTGGCCGATCTGGGAAATCTACCAATCCTCTAGAATTGTTGAGCAATAATGGATAATGACAATCATTTGGCCCAAATTGTGATTCTTCTTCATGTCAACAATTGGTATGTCTCGTATGATTTGTATTGTTGTAGGCTTCTGGCCAATACAATATTTGCACACTTCTCCTGAACATCTTTTTTCTTCCCAGATTTCCTGCTAATGGAACACAACATACCAGCTGCAAACTATTTTTCTAAAGCTCTTGAGGCAGTATGAACTGTTCCACTGCTGTGCTTCATTATATAAGATGTCATCCAAATCAGGTTAGCGAATCTAATTAAACACAGCGTGCCAGCTGGAAAAGAAAAAGGCTGTCACGATGAAGCTTTTTTTCCCTTCTTTTAAAAGCGTTCTTTATTTTTGTGTGAATTGTGCGCTCATCAAGGTGAGGGATATTACTGCTGGGGGAACTGCCCTGTTTCGAGCATCCAGTGTCAGCATTAAGCTCTTGCAGGTCAGGTATAACAGGGTTTGATACAGAGCAAAAAGTTCCCTCTACTCTTCCCCAACAATGTGCCTCCATCCTAAACTAAGAAGAGCACCCTTTACGGGAGAGGGAGCGAGAACAAGAGCGAGAACGCGAGAGAGAACGAGAGAGAGAGCGCGAGAGAGAGACCACGAGAGAAAGCGCGCGAGAGAGAGAATGCATGAGAGAGAACACAAGAGAGAGAGCGCGAGAGGGAACGCGAGAGTGAGAACACGAGAGAAAGAGCACGAGAGAGAGATTGCGAGAGAGAGAATGCAAGAGAAAACACGGGAGAGAGCATGAGAGAGAGAGAATGCCAGAGAGAACATGATTGAGAGAACACGAGAGAGAGCGAGAGAGAGCGCGCGTGAGAGAACACGATAGAGAGAACGACAGAGGGAACTTGTTTGAGAGAGCGCGTGAGAGAACACGAGAGAGAGAACACCAGAGAGAACATGATTGAGAGAGCGCCAGAGAGAACACGAGAGAGAGAACGCCAGAGAGAACATGATTGAGAGAGCGTGAGAGAGAACACGAGAGAGAGAACGCCAGAGAGAACATGATTGAGAGAGCGCGTGAGAGAACACGAGAGAGAGAACACCAGAGAGAACATGATTGAGAGAGCGCCAGAGAGAACACGAGAGAGAGAACGCCAGAGAGAACATGATTGAGAGAGCGTGAGAGAGAACACGAGAGAGAGAACGCCAGAGATAACATGATTGAGAGAGCGTAAGAGAGAACACGAGAGAGAGAACGCCAGAGAGAACATGATTGAGAGAGCGTGAGAGAGAACACGAGAGAGAGAACGCCAGAGAGAACATGATTGAGAGAGCGTGAGAGAGAACACGAGAGAGAGAACGCCAGAGAGAACATGATTGAGAGAGCGCGAGAGAGAACACGAGAGAGAGCACGCCAGAGAGAACATGATTGAGAGAGCGTGAGAGAGAACACGAGAGAGAGAACGCCAGAGAGAACATGATTGAGAGAGCGTGAGAGAGAACACGAGAGAGAGAACACCAGAGAGAACATGATTGAGAGAGCGCCTGAGAGAACACGAGAGAGAGGACGCCAGAGAGAACATGATTGAGAGAGCGTGAGAGAGAACACGAGAGAGAGAACACCAGAGAGAACATGATTGAGAGAGCGTGAGAGAGAACACGAGAGAGAGAACGCCAGAGAGAACATGATTGAGAGAGCGTGAGAGAGAACACGAGAGAGAGAACGCCAGAGAGAACATGATTGAGAGAGCACGAGAGAACACGAGAGAGAGAACACCAGAGAGAACATGATTGAGAGAGCGCGAGAGAACACGAGAGAGAGAACGCCAGAGAGAACATGATTGAGAGAGCGTGAGAGAGAACACGAGAGAGAGAACGCCAGAGAGAACATGATTGAGAGAGCGTGAGAGAGAACACGAGAGAGAGAACACCAGAGAGAACATGATTGAGAGAGCGCCTGAAAGAACACGAGAGAGAGGACGCCAGAGAGAACATGATTGAGAGAGCGCCTGAGAGAACACGAGAGAGAGAACACCAGAGAGAACATGATTGAGAGAGCGCCTGAGAGAACACGAGAGAGAGGACGCCAGAGAGAACATGATTGAGAGAGCGCCTGAGAGAACACGAGAGAGAGAACGCCAGAGAGAACATGATTGAGAGAGCGCGAGAGAGAACACGAGAGAGAGAACGTCAGAGAGAACATGATTGAGAGAGCGCCTGAGAGAACACGAGAGAGAGAACGCCAGAGAGAACATGTTTGAGAGAGCGCCAGAGAGAACACGAGAGAGAGAACGACAGAGAGAACACGATTGAGAGAGCGCGTGAGAGAACACGAGAGAGAGAACGCCAGAGAGAACATGATTGAGAGAGCGCGAGAGAGAACACGAGAGAGAGAACGTCAGAGAGAACATGATTGAGAGAGCGCCTGAGAGAACACGAGAGAGAGAACGCCAGAGAGAACATGATTGAGAGAGCGCGAGAGAGAACACGAGAGAGAGAACGTCAGAGAGAACATGATTGAGAGAGCGCCTGAGAGAACACGAGAGAGAGAACGCCAGAGAGAACATGTTTGAGAGAGCGCGAGAGAACACGAGAGAGAGAACGACAGAGAGAACACGATTGAGAGAGCGCGTGAGAGGGAGCGTGAGAGAGAATGCCAGAGAGAACATGATTGAGAGAGCGCGAGAGAGAACACGAGAGAGAGAACGCCAGAGAGAACATGATTGAGAGAGCGTGAGAGAGAACACGAGAGAGAGAACGCCAGAGAGAACATGATTGAGAGAGCACGTGAGAGAACACGAGAGAGAGAACGTCAGAGAGAACATGATTGAGAGAGCGCGTGAGAGGGAGCGCGAGAGAGAATGCCAGAGAAAACATGATTGAGAGAGCACGAGAGAGAACACGAGAGAGAGAACGCCAGAGAGAACATAATTGAGAGACCGCTAAAGAGAGGGCGAGAGAGAGAATGCGGAGAGAACATGATTGAAAGAACGCTAGAGGGAGCGCGAGAGAGAAAATATGAGAGAGAGAACGCCAGAGAGAACATGATTTGAGAGAGCACCAGAGAGAGCCAACGCCAGAGAGAACATGATTGAGAGAACATGAGAGAGAGAGCGAGAGAGAGAACACAAGAGAGAGCGCGAGAGAGAGAATGCCAGAGTAAACACGAGAGAGAGAATGCTGGCTGTTGGTCACTCTGACATGCCTCCTTTCATGTAGTGCCACTGAAAGCATGAGATGCTGTGTTTGGGCCACTTCGAGGAAATATCCAATATTACAGTTAGTCAAGCATTCACTATCTTCGGCATGCCATCAGGTCTGCTGTCCCAGCTTCTTTTGGGAATAGGAGCCTCAGTATGCACTTATCATCTGTCGAAGCAAAGTATGTGGACCTCTGTCTACAGATGCAGGTGTGTGGGTACCAGCTGGTGGGCACAGGGCAGTTCTCAAACAGCCTGACCTGTCTGATGTTCGTCAGTAGGTCGGCCTCTTCTTCTCCCAAACATATTAGATATGGGGATTTGCATTGGGAAACCCATTAGTGCCAGTAATGGTCCTGCAATATGGGCCTTGATGCTTCATACGTTTCTCAATGAGTTAAAAAGGGATTTTTGTCTTTCATTTAATAGTTTGCAATATTTACTTTGCGTTAGTATTTCCTTAAATTCCTGGAGTCACTATTTATCCATCAAAAAGTTAAAATTCTTTAATTCCTTAAAATCTCAGTACCAGCTTAATAGCCCAGGCTGGTCTGCTTACCAAATGCTGCAAACAGACACATACCATAATTGATTTCGTAAAGGTGCCTGGAACCCTCATTTCATCTCTGAATTAATAATCATGACTTCCTCAAAAGGATCTCGGTTCTGTAGCAATAATTGGAATCCACGCTTGGCAGTCAGGGCGCTGGTGAAGGGATTGTTGTTAATTCGCAGGAGATGTTGTGCAGATAGGACTTGAAACACCTCTTTCGAAAGCAATAAAACACATCTAATCAGGTCAGTATCCATAAATACACAGAGCACAGTCAATTGGGAACAGTGGGATGTGGAGTTTATTCTGCGATTGACAAAGACCTGATAACTTGAAATCACAAGTGGTTTATCTTGCATTGAGCCAATTCTACATTCCTATGTGGTCCACTGAGTGCTTCTTTATTACAGCATATGATTAATGATAAATGTATAGCTCAGGTTTAGCTGTATTGAGAACTATTAGATATATAGGTCTTGTTTTAAAAATAATGCGGTTTGGCTGCAGAGTTTAATTAACAGGCCCGGTATTTCCTGTGTTTTTGTTGTCAGGAAAATGGATCCTGGTGTCCATGGTGTGGAACTGTTCCAATTCCAGCAGAAGTGGGCTGTTTTCTGTTATCCTATGACTCATCATAGAATGGCACAATGGTGTAATGTGGCTTGTGTCAAATTTTGTTTGATAACGCACCTGTGAAGCGCCTTCACTGAAAGACGTGGTATAAATGCAAGTTGTTGTTAGAATCATCGAATGATACAGCACTGAAGGAGGACATTCGGCCCATTGTGCCTGTGCCGGCTCTCTGAAAGAGCTATCCAATTAGTCCCACTCCCCTGCCCTTTCCTCATAGCCCTGCAAACGTTTCCCCTCGTTATTATTCTCCTTAGGGCAGAGAAGGTTAAGGTGAGATTTAAAAGAGGTGTTCAGAATTATGAAGGGTTTTGACAGAGTAAATAAGGAGAAACTGTTTCCAGTGGCAGGAGGGTCGGTAACCAGAGCACACAGATTTAAGATAATTGGCAAAAGAACCAAAGGGGTGATGAGGAGAATTTTTTTTACACAGCGAGTTGTGATGATCTGGAATGCACTGCCTGAAAGGGCGGTGGAAGCAGATTCAATAGTAACTTTCAAAAGGGAATTGGATAAATACTTGAAATTGAAAAATTTGCAGGGTTATGGGGAAAGAACGGGGGGCCTGGGACTAATTGGATGGTTCTTTCAAAGAGCCGGCACAGGCACGATGGGCTGAATGGCCTCCTTCTGTGCTGTATCATTCTATACTGATATGAACTGACCTTTAGCACAGCACTTTATGAGTGTTTGAAAGGCTGTAAAATACCAAGACCGCAGAGATCTGCTTTCAGACGGAGAATAGGGTGAAGGAGAGGGGGTCGAGGTTGTTTCAGTAAGTCCCAGGGCTCGGTACCCAGCAGACTCTGGCTTTGAAGTTCGCTCTGCGACATTAGTGTCTGACTGGGTTTTTAAACAGGTTAACGCCTCTGTTATAGTTATGTTCAAAAAGGTTTCGTACAAACAAGTTAACCGTTCCGACATTAATACTGCACAATGTGATTTCAAGGCCAATATACTTCTTCTAACTCACACTCTCACTTAACATACACAGGTTATTAGAATTGACTTGATGTTTTCAAAGAAGCCAATTTGCTCTTTTCTGTCTGTGTGTGACTACATCATTCTTTAGTCTGGAAGGAGGGCTGAAAGGGCCTGAGTTATAAATTGAGGTGATTTGCTGGAGCACTTTTGCTCCAATTGTGTTCGAAGATAAAATTCTACAGTTTTACGCCCACCCCTTCCCCTTAAAGGATTATTTCTGCCGCTCCACCAGGGTAAATTTAGTTTGAGATTAAATACAGAAAACCCCTAAGATTAGGTAGTTTAGTGCAAAAAATAAATAAGTAATTCAATCACAGAAGGGTCAAGGACCAGAGGACGTAGATTTAAGGTGATTGGCAAAAGAACCGAAGGTGACATGAGGAAAAACTTTTTTATCCAGCGAGTGGTTAGGATCTGGAATGCACTGCCCGAGGGGGTGGTGGAGGCAGATTCAATCATGGCCTTCAAAAGGGAACTGGATAAGTACTTGAAGGGAAAAAAATTTGCAGGGTTACAGGGATAGGGCAGGTGAGTGGGACAAGCTGGATTGCTCTTGCATCGAGCCGGCGTGCACTCGATGGGCCGAATGGCCTCCTTCCTTGCTGTAACCAGTCTATGATTCTATGATTCCACACTTATTTCCATTTGCGTCCTTCAGAATTTGATAAAGAATAATTGATCTCTGGAGCATTGTGTTGCAGTATCCTAGGCCGCAGTAGACTTTCCCACGACATCCCAGCCTACGATACTCTATCCTGCTGTATCCCAGCCTACGATCCTCTATCCTGCTGTATTCCAACCTACGATACTCTATCCTGCTGTATTCCAGCCTACGATACTCTATCCTGCTGTATCCCAGCCTACGATACTCTATCCTGCTGTATTCCAGCCTACGATACTCTATCCTGCTGTATCCCAGCCTACGATCCTCTATCCTGCTGTATTCCAACCTACGATACTCTATCCTGCTGTATTCCAGCCTACGATACTCTATCCTGCTGTATCCCAGCCTACGATCCTCTATCCTGCTGTATCCCAGCCTACGATCCTCTATCCTGCTGTATTCCAACCTACGATACTCTATCCTGCTGTATTCCAGCCTACGATACTCTATCCTGCTGTATTCCAACCTACGATACTCTATCCTGCTGTATTCCAGCCTACGATACTCTATCCTGCTGTATCCCAGTTTACGATACTCTATCCTGCTGTATTCCAGCCTACGATACTCTATCCTGCTGTATCCCAGCTTACGATACTCTATCCTGCTGTATCCCAGCCTACGATCCTCTATCCTGCTGTATTCCAACCTACGATACTCTATCCTGCTGTATCCCAGCTTACCATACTCTATCCTGCTGTATTCCAGCCTACGATACTCTATCGTGCTGTATCCCAGCCTACGATACTCTATCCTGCTGTATTCCAGCTTACGATACTCTATCCTGCTGTATTCCAGCCTACGATACTCTATCTTGCCGTATTCCAGCCTACGATCCTCTATCCTGCTGTATCCCAGCCTACGATACTCTATCCTGCTGTATTCCAGCCTACGATACTCTATCCTGCCGTATCCCAGCCTACGATACTCTATCCTGCTGTACTCCAGCCTACGATACTCTATCCTGCTGTATTCCAGCCTACGATACTCTATCCTGCTGTATCCCAGCCTACGATACTCTATCCTGCTGTATCCCAGCTTACGATACTCTATCCTGCTGTATTCCAGCCTACGATACTCTATCCTGCTGTATTCCAGCCTACGATACTCTATCTTGCCGTATTCCAGCCTACGATACTCTATCCTGCTGTACTCCAGCCTACGACATACTATCCTGCTGCATCCCTGCCTACAACACTCTATCCTGCTGTACTCCAGCCTATGACACTCTATCCTGCTGTATTCCAGCCTACGATACTCTATCCTGCTGTATTCCAGCCTACGATACTCTATCTTGCCGTATCCCAGCCTACGATACTCTATCCTGCTGTATCCCAGCTTACGATACTCTATCCTGCTGTATTCCAGCCTACGATACTCTATCCTGCTGTATTCCAGCCTACGATACTCTATCCTGCTGTATTCCAGCCTTCGATACTCTATCCTGCTGTATCCCAGCCTACGATACTCTTTCCTGCTGTATTCCAACCTACGACACTCTATCCTGCTGTATCCCAGCCTACGATACTCTATCCTGCTGTACTCCAGCCTACGCTACTCTATCCTGCTGTATCCCAGTCTACGATACTCTATCCTGCCGTATCCCAGCCTACGGTGCTCTATTAAAATCATGTGCTCAGGTGCACAGCTTTCTTGATGTGTGCCTGAAGTGTCAGAAGTGGAACATTTCCCTTTAAAACTCAGACAGCAAACATTTCATGGTTTATGACAGAAAATCATGGAGGGGTTGTTTAACAAAGGAAGGCGGCGCCATCTGTGCTATGCACAGGACATATGTGTCATTGTGTAGCCTGGGACATGTTTGTACTGTTTCCAGACAATCCAATGGTAAAACTGATGGGATCAGTATTCTGGTATTGTGCTGCAATAGGGCCCTGCCAGCATTCTTATCCAATGCCAACAGTCCAGAACCGATGATTCTTGGGAGTGAGAGTTTGGGGAAATGGTGTGACCACCATCTCTAAAGTTCTTGTAAACAATTTTACAACACCAAGTTATAGTCCAACAATTTTATTTGAAATTCACAAGCTTTTGGAGGCTTCCTCCTTCCTCAGGTGAATGTTGTGGAAATGAAATCCTCAAACCCTTCACATTTATAAATCACAGAACAATACCTGGTGATTACAGATAGTCTTTCCAACTGCCCGTTACCACGGCAATCACAGTGTGCAGACAGAGAGGTGTTACCTAAAAGGCCACCGAATATACAAACCACCAAAAAAAACCAGAGAGAGAGAGAGGCAGAAACATAGAAAAGACAGCAAATGACCCGTTATATTAAAAACAGATAACATTTGTTCGCTGGTGGGGTTACGTGTAGCGTGACATGAACCCAAGATTCCGGTTGAGGCCGTCCTCATGGGTGCGGAACTTGGCTATCAATTTCTGCTCGACGATTTTGCGTTGTCGTGTGTCTCGAAGGCTGCCTTGGAGTACGCTTACCCGAAGGTCGGTGGCTGAATGTCCTTGACTGCTGAAGTGTTCCCCGACTGGGAGGGAACCTTCGTGTCTGGCGATTGTTTCGCGGTGTCCGTTCATCCGTTGTCGCAGCGTCTGCATGGTCTCGCCAATGTACCATGATCTGGGGCATCCTTTCCTGCAACGTATGAGGTAGACAACGTTGGCCGAGTCACAGGAGTATGAACCATGCACCTGGTGGGTGGTGTCCTCTCGTGTTATGGTGGTATCTGTGTCGATGATCTGGCATGTCTTGCAGAGGTTGCCGTGGCAGAGTTGTGTGGTGTCGTGGACGCTGTTCTCCTGAAAGCTGGGTAATTTGCTGCGAACGATGGTCTGTTTGAGGTTGGGTGGCTGTTTAAAGGCGAGTAGTGGAGGTGTGGGGATGGCCATAGCGAGGTGTTCGTCGTCATTGATGACATGTTGAAGGCTGCGGAGAACATGGCGTAGTTTCTCCGCTCCGGGGAAGTACTGGACGACGAAGGGTACTCTGTTGGTTGCGTCCCGTGTTAGTCTTCTGAGGAGGTCTATGCGATTTTTCGCTGTGGCCCGTCGGAACTGTCGATCGATGAGTCGAGCGTCATATCCCGTTCTTACTAGGGCATCTTTCAGCGTCTGTAGGAGTCCATCGCGTTCCTCCTCGTCTGAGCAGACCCTGTGTATTCGCAGGGCCTGTCCATAGGGGATGGCCTCTTTGACGTGGTTAGGGTGGAAGCTGGAAAAGTGGAGCATCGTGAGGTTGTCCGTGGGCTTGCGGTAGAGTGAGGTGCTGAGGTGCCCGTCTTTGATGGAGATTCGTGTGTCCAAGAAAGAAACTGAAAAATCGCATAGACCTCCTCAGAAGACTAACACGGGACGCAACCAACAGAGTACCCTTCGTCGTCCAGTACTTCCCCGGAGCGGAGAAACTACGCCATGTTCTCCGCAGCCTTCAACATGTCATCAATGACGACGAACACCTCGCTATGGCCATCCCCACACCTCCACTACTCGCCTTTAAACAGCCACCCAACCTCAAACAGACCATCGTTCGCAGCAAATTACCCAGCTTTCAGGAGAACAGCGTCCACGACACCACACAACCCTGCCACGGTAACCTCATTGACACAGATACCACCATCACACGAGAGGACACCACCCACCAGGTGCATGGTTCATACTCCTGTGACTTGGCCAACGTTGTCTACCTCATACGTTGCATGAAAGGATGCCCCAGAGCATGGTACATTGGCGAGACCATGCAGACGCTGCGACAACAGATGAACGGACACCGCGAAACAATCGCCAGACAGGAGGGTTCCCTCCCAGTCGGGGAACACTTCAGCAGTCAAGGACATTCAGCCACCGACCTTCGGGTAAGCGTACTCCAAGGCAGCCTTCGAGACACACAACAACGCAAAATCGTCAAGCAGAAATTGATAGCCAAGTTCCGCACCCATGAGGACGGCCTCAACCGGAATCTTGGGTTCATGTCACGCTACACGTAACCCCACCAGCGAACAAATGTTATCTGTTTTTAATATAACGGGTCATTTGCTGTCTTTTCTATGTTTCTGCCTCTCTCTCTCTGTTTTTTTTTGGTGGTTTGTATATTCGGTGGCCTTTTCGGTAACACCTCTCGGTCTGCACACTGTGATTGCCGTGGCAACGGGCAGTTGGAAAGACTGTCTGTAATCACCAGGCATTGTTCTGTGATTTATAAATGTGAAGGGTTCGAGGATTTCATTTCCACAACATTCACGTGAGGAAGGAGGAAGCCTCCGAAAGCTTGTGAATTTCAAATAAAATTGTTGGACTATAACTTGGTGTTGTAAAATTGTTTACAATTGTCAACCCCAGTCCATCACCGGCATCTCCACATCTATAGTTCTTGGCACTGTTTCTCCCAGAGCTGTCAATATTGGCAAAGTCACAGCTGTGAGATTTTCAGATGCTGTAGTCACCGTAGCAACACATATGGGTCACCCCCTGCAGAAAAGTCACACTCCAAACTTAAGCAACCCCCTCAAAAAAGATTAGCCTGCACTCGATCAACCCCCTACCTCAAGCGAATTTTTTGCTTTCACGATGTGCAGCCTATATGCGAATCAATACAGGCACTGAACCTCCACTCCTGCGTGCCAGGTGCAGGGGGCATTGAAAGCCATGGCAGGGGAGGGGCGGGGCAGCGACCTGGCGTCCAATTTGCATTTTCAAAGAACTGTGCCAGGTTTTCTGCTGGATATACATTGGGGGCAATGATGGCTTATACTGCTCCATGGCACAAGCACCATGAGGGGATTGAATTTTTTCCTGCACTGCAGTCAGGTCCTCTGGACAGTCTTGCCAGCGATAATACTTTTCAACACATCCTGTCATATATTCCTGGCTAGAGGCTTAGCCGTCTTACAGCCATGACTGGGGAAGAGGATCTCCCTCCGCTGCTCCACTTGCTGTGGTAGTTGTTCTAAGCTCTCAGCACCGTTTGAGGTGTGGTACCGGACAACGATCAGTGCTGACAGAACAGAACCCCAGCAAGGGTCAGGTAAAGGACAACGATCAGTGCTGATAGAACAGAACCCCAGCAACAGTCAGGTAACAGACAACGGGCAGTATTGATAGAACAGAACTCCAGCAGAAGTCAGGTACCGGATCACGATCAGTGCTAATGGAACAGAACCCCAGCAAGATTCAGGTACCGGAAAACGATCAGTGCTGATGGAACAGAACCCCAGCAAGAGTCAGGTACCAGATCACGATCAGTGCTGATGGAACAGAACCCCAGCAAGTGTCAGGTACCAGATCACGATCAGTGCTGATGGAACAGAACCCCAGCAAGTGTCAGGTACTGGACAACGGTCAGTGCTAAGAGAACAGAAACCCAGCAAGAGTCAGGTACTGGACAACGGTCAGTGCTGATAGAACAGAACCCCAGCAAGAGTCGGGTACTGGACAACGGTCAGTGCTGATAGAACAGAACCCCAGCAAGAGTCAGGTACCAGATGACGATCAGTGCTGATTGAACAGAACCCCAGCAAGAGTCAGGTACCGGACAACGATTAGTGCTGATAGAACAGAACCCCAACAAGAGTCAGGAAATGGACAACGATCAGTGCTGATAGAACAGAACCCCAGCAAGAGTCAGGTACCGGATCACGGTCAGTGCCAATAGAACAGAACACCAGCAAGAGTCAGGTAGCGGATCACGATCAGTGCTGATGGAACAGAACCCCAGCAAGGGTCAGGTACCAGACAACGATCAGTGCTGATAGAACAGATCCCCAGCAAGGGTCAGTTACCAGATCACGAACAGTGCTGACAGAACAGAACCCCAGCGAGAGTCAGGTAATGGACAGCGATCAGTGCTGATAGAACAGAACCCCAGCAAGATTCAGGTACCGGACAACGATCAGTGCTGATAGAACAGAACCCCAGCAAGATTCAGGTACCGGACAACGATCAGTGCTGATAGAACAGATCCCCAACAAGGGTCAGGTACCGGACAACGATCAGTGCTAATCGAACAGAACCCCAGCAAGAGTCAGGTACCGGACAATGATCAGTGCTGATAGAACAGAACCCCAGCAGAGTCAGGTACCGGACAACGATCAGTGCTGATAGAACAGAACCCCAGCAAGGGTCAGGTACCGGACAACGATCAGTGCTAATCGAACAGAACTCCAGCAAGAGTCAGGTACCGGACAACGATCAGTGCTAATCGAACAGAACTCCAGCAAGAGTCAGGTACCGGACAACGATCAGTGCTAAAAGAACAGAACCCCAGCAAGAGTCAGGTACCAGATCACGATCAGTGCTGATAGAACAGAACCCCAGCAAGAGTCAGGTAACGGACAACGATCAGTGCTGATAGAACAGAACCCCAGCAAGAGTCAGGTACCGGACAACGATCAGTGCTAATCGAACAGAACTCCAGCAAGAGTCAGGTACTGGACAACGATCAGTGCTAAAAGAACAGAACCCCAGCAAGAGTCAGGTACCAGATCACGATCAGTGCTGATAGAACAGAACCCCAGCAAGAGTCAGGTACCGGACAACGATCAGTGCTAATCGAACAGAACTCCAGTAAGAGTCAGGTACCGGACAACGATCAGTGCAAAAAGAACAGAACCCCAGCAAGAGTCAGGTAATGGACAACGATCAGTGCTGATAGAACAGAACCCCAGCGAGGGTCAGGTAATGGACAACGATCAGTGCTGATAGAACAGAACCCCAGCAAGAGTCAGGTCATGGACAGCGATCAGTGCTGATAGAACAGAACCCCAGCAAGGGTCAGGTACTGGATCACGATTAGTGCTGATAGAACAGAACCCCAGCAAGAGTCAGGTACCGGATCACGATCAGTGCTGATAGAACAGAACCCCAGCAAGAGTCAGGTACCAGATCACGATCAGTGCTGATAGAACAGAACCCCAGCAAGAGTCAGGAAATGGACAACGATCAGTGCTGATGGAACAGAACCCCAGCAAGATTCAGGTACCAGATCACGATCAGTGCTGGTAGAACAGAACCCCAGCAAGAGTCAGGTACCGGATCACGATCAGTGCTGATAGAACAGAACCCCAGCAAGGGTCAGGTAGCGGATCACGATCAGTGCTGGTAGAACAGAACCCCAGCAAGAGTCAGGTACCGGATCACGATCAGTGCTGATAGAACAGAACCCCAGCAAGAGTCAGGTACCGGATCACGATCAGTGCTGATAGAACAGAACCCCAGCAAGGGTCAGGTACCAGATCACGATCAGTGCTGGTAGAACAGAACCCCAGCAAGAGTCAGGTACCGGACAACGATCAGTGCTGATAGAACAGAACCCCAGCAAGAGTCAGGTAACGGATCACGATTAGTGCTGATAGAACAGAACCCCAGCAAGAGTCAGTTACCGGATCACGATCAGTGCTGATAGAACAGAACCCCAGCAAGAGTCAGGTTATTGACAACGATCAGTGCTGATAGAACAGAACCCCAGCAGGAGTCAGGTACCGGATCACGATCAGTGCTAAATGAACAGAACCCCAGCAAGAGTCAGGGAGCGGACAACGATTAGTGCTGATAGAACAGAACCCCAGCAAGAGTCAGGTACCAGATCACGATCAGTGCTGATAGAACAGAACCCCAGCAAGAGTCAGGTACCGGACAACGATCAGTGCTGATAGAACAGAACCCCAGCAAGAGTCAGGTACCAGATCACGATCAGTGCTGATAGAACAGAACCCCAGCAAGAGTCAGGTACCGGACAACGATCAGTGCTGATAGAACAGAACCCCAGCAAGAGTCAGGTACCAGATCACGATCAGTGCTGATAGAACAGAACCCCAGCAAGAGTCAGGTACCGGACAACGATCAGTGCTAAAAGAACAGAACTCCAGCAAGAGTCAGGGACTGGATCACGATTAGTGCTAAAAGAACAGAACCCCAGCAAGGGTCAGTTACTGGACAACGATCAGTGCTGATAGAACAGAACCCCAGCAAGAGTCAGGAAATGGACAACGATCAGTGCTGATAGAACGGAACCCCAGCAGAGTCAGGTACTGGACAACGATCAGTGCGAAAAGAACAGAACCCCAGCAAGAGTCAGCTAACGGACAACGATCAGTGCTGATAAAACAGAACCCCAGCAAGAGTCAGGAAATGGACAACGCTCAGTGCTGAGAGAACAGAACCCCAGCAACAATCAGGTACCAGAAAACGATCAGTGCTGATGGAACAGAACCCCAGCAAGAGTCAGGTACCGGACTGCGATCAGTGCGAAAAGAACAGAACTCCAGCAAGAGTCAGGTACCGGACAACGATCAGTGCTGATCGAACAGAACCCCAGCAAGAGTCAGGTAATGGATCACGATTAGTGCTGATCGAACAGAACCCCAGCAAGAGTCAGGTACTGGATCACGATCAGTGCTGATGGAACAGAACCCCAGCAAGTGTCAGGTACCGGACAACGATCAGTGCTAAAAGAACAGAACCCCAGCAAGAGTCAGGTACCGGACAACGATCAGTGCTAAAAGAACAGAACCCCAGCAAGAGTCAGCTAACGGACAACGATCAGTGCTGATAAAACAGAACCCCAGCAAGAGTCAGGAAATGGACAACGATCAGCGCTGATAGAACAGAACCCCAGCAAGAGTCAGGTACTGGATCACGATCAGTGCTGATGGAACAGAACCCCAGCAAGAGACAGTTACCAGATCACGATCATTGCTGATAGAACAGAACCGCAGCAAGAGTCAGGTACCGGATCACGATCAGTGCTGATGGAACAGAACCCCAGCAAGAGACAGTTACCAGATCACGATCAATGCTGATAGAAGAGAACCCCAGCAAGAGACAGTTACCAGATCACGATCAGTGCTGACAGAACAGAACCCCAGCGAGAGTCAGGTCATGGACAGCGATCAGTGCTGATAGAACAGAACCCCAGCAAGATTCAGGTACCGGATCATGATTAGTGCTGATAGAAACGAACCCCAGCAGGAGTCAGGTAACGGACAACTATCAGTGCTGATAGAACAGAACCCCAGCAACAGTCAGTTAATGGACAACGATCAGTGCTGATAGAACAGATCCCCAGCAAGGGTCAGGTACCGGATCATTATCAGTGCTGATAGAACAGAACCCCAGCAAGAGTCAGTTACCGGACAACGATCAGTGCTAATCGGACAGAACCCCAGCAGAGTCAGGTACCGGACAATGATCAGTGCTGATAGAACAGAACTCCAGCAAGAGTCTGGTACCAGAAAACGATCAGTGCTGATAGAACAGAACCCCAGCAAGAGTCAGGTAATGGACAACGATCAGTGCTAAATGAACAGAACCCCAGCAAGAGTCAGGTACCAGATCACGATCAGTGCGAAATGAACAGAACCCCAGCAAGAGTCAGGTAACGGACAACGATCAGTGCTGATAGAACAGATCCCCAGCAAGAGTCAGGTAATGGACAGCGATCAGTGCTGATAGAACAGAACCCCAGCAACAGTCAGGTACTGGATCACGATTAGTGCTGATCGAAACGAACCCCAGCAAGAGTTAGGTACCGGATCACGATTAGTGCTGGTGGAACAGAACCCCAGCAAGGGTCAGGTATCGGACAACGATCAGTGCTGATAGAACAGAACCCCAGCAAGAGTCAGGTGCCAGACAACGATCAGTGCTGGTAGAACAGAACCCCAGCAAGTGTCAGGTAGCAGATCACGATCAGTGCTGATAGAACAGAATCCCAGCCAGAGTCAGGTACCGGATCATGATTAGTGCTAATAGAACAGAACCCCAGCAAGAGTCAGTTACCGGATCACGATCAGTGCTAATAGAACAGAACCCCAGCAAGAGTCAGGTACCAGACAACGATCAGTGCTGATAGAACAGAACCCCAGCAAGAGTCAGGTACCGGATCACGATCAGTGCTGATAGAACAGAACCCCAGCAAGAGTCAGGTACCAGACAACGATCCGTGCTGATAGAACAGAACCCCAGCAAGAGTCAGGTACCGGATCACGATCAGTGCTGATAGAACAGAACCCCAGCAAGGGTCAGGTACCAGATCACGATCAGTGCTGATAGAACCGAACCCCAGCAGGAGTCAGGTACCGGATCACGATCAGTGCTGATAGAACAGAACCCCAGCAAGGGTCAGTTACTGGACAGCGATCAGTGCTGATAGAACAGAACCCCAGCAAGTGTCAGGTACCGGATCACGATCAGTGCTGATAGAACAGAACCCCAGCAAGGGTCAGGTACCAGATCACGATCAGTGCTGATCGAACCGAACCCCAGCAGGAGTCAGGTACCGGATCACGATCAGTGCTGATAGAACAGAACCCCAGCAAGGGTCAGTTACTGGACAGCGATCAGTGCTAAAAGAACAGAACCCCAGCAAGAGTCAGGTACCAGAAAACGATCAGTGCTGATAGAACAGAACCCCAGCAAGAGTCAGCTACCAGAAAACGATCAGTGCTGATAGAACAGAACCCCAGCAAGAGTCAGGTACCGGACAACGATCAGTGCTAAAAGAACAGAACTCCAGCAAGAGTCAGCCAACGGACAACGATCAGTGCTGATAGAACAGAACCCCAGCAAGAGTCAGGTACCAGAAAATGATCAGTGCTGATAGAACAGAACTCCAGCAAGAGTCAGGTACCGGAAAACGAACAGTGTTGATAGAACAGAACCCCAGCAAGAGTCAGGTACCAGACAACGAACAGTGTTGATAGAACAGAACCCCAGCAAGAGTCAGGTACCGGAAAACGAACAGTGTTGATAGAACAGAACCCCAGCAAGAGTCAGGTACCAGACAACGAACAGTGTTGATAGAACAGAACCCCAGCAAGGGTCAGGTACCAGACAACGATCAGTGCTGATAGAACAGAAGCTCAGCAAGAGTCAGGTACCAGAAAACGATCAGTGCTGATAGAACAGAACCCCAGCAAGAGTCAGGTACCGGACAACGATCAGTGCTAAAAGAACAGAACCCCAGCAAGAGTCAGCCAACGGACAACGATCAGTGCTGATAGAACAGAACCCCAGCAAGATTCATGTACCGGACAACGATCAGTGCTGATAGAACAGAACCCCAGCAAGAGTCATGTACCGGACAACGATCAGTGCTGATAGAATAGAACCCCAGCAAGAGTCATGTACCAGACAACGATCAGTGCTGATAGAACAGAACCCCAGCAAGAGTCAGGTACCAGAAAACGATCAGTGCTGATAGAACAGAACCCCAGCAAGAGTCAGGTACCGGACAACGATCAGTGCTAAAAGAACAGAACCCCAGCAAGAGTCAGCCAACGGACAACGATCAGTGCTGATAGAACAGAACCCCAGCAAGATTCATGTACCGGACAACGATCAGTGCTGATAGAACAGAACCCCAGCAAGAGTCATGTACCGGACAACGATCAGTGCTGATAGAACAGAACCCCAGCAAGAGTCAGGTACCGGATCACGATCATTGCTGATAGAACAGTACCGCAGCAAGAGTCAGGTAGTGGACAACGATCAGTGCTGATGGAACAGAACCCCAGCAAGAGTCAGGACCGTATCACGATCAGTGCTGATGGAACAGAACCCCAGCAAGGGTCAGGTACCGGATCACGATCAGTGCTGATAGAACAGATGCCCAGCAAGGGTCAGGTACCGGATCACGATCAGTGCTGATAGAACAGATCCCCAGCAAGAGTCAGGTACCGGACAACGATCAGTGCTGATAGAACAGAACTCCAGCAAGAGTCTGGTACCAGAAAACGATCAGTGCTGATGGAACAGAACCCCAGCAAGAGTCAGGTAATGGACAACGATCAGTGCTAAATGAACAGAACCCCAGCAAGAGTCAGGTACCAGAAAACGATCAGTGCTGATGGAACAGAACCCCAGCAAGAGTCAGGTAATGGACAACGATCATTGCTAAATGAACAGAACCCCAGCAAGAGTCAGGTACCAGATCACGATCAGTGCTAAATGAACAGAACCCCAGCAAGAGTCAGGTAATGGACAACAATCAGTGCTGATAGAACAGAACCCCAGCAAGAGTCAGGTACCAGATCACGATCAGTGCTGATAGAACAGAACCCCAGCAAGAGTCAGGTAATGGACAACGATCAGTGCTAAATGAACAGAACCCCAGCAAGAGTCAGGTACCAGATCACGATCAGTGCTAAATGAACAGAACCCCAGCAAGAGTTAGGTAACGGACAACGATCAGTGCTGATAGAACAGAACCCCAGCAAGGGTCAGGTAATGGACAACAATCAGTGCTGATAGAACAGAACCCCAGCAAGAGTCAGGTCCTGGATCACGAATAGTGCTGATCGAAACGAA
Organism: Heptranchias perlo; assembly: GCF_035084215.1. Classification (NCBI taxonomy): domain Eukaryota; kingdom Metazoa; phylum Chordata; class Chondrichthyes; order Hexanchiformes; family Hexanchidae; genus Heptranchias; species Heptranchias perlo. Next base: position 10,727,993 of record NC_090370.1, read on the forward strand.
CCACAGCAGGAGTCAGGTACCGAATCACGATCAGTGCTGATAGAACAGATGCCCAGCAAGGGTCAGGTACCGGATCACGATCAGTGCTGATAGAACAGATCCCCAGCAAGAGTCAGGTACCAGACAACGATCAGTGCTGATAGAACAGAACCCCAGCAAGAGTCAGGTACCAGACAACGATCAGTGCTGATAGAACAGAACCCCAGCAAGAGTCAGGTACCGGATCAGGATCCGTGCTGATAGAACAGAACCCCAGCAAGAGTCAGGTACCGGATCACGATCAGTGCTAATAGAACAGAACCCCAGCAAGAGTCAGGTACCAGACAACGATCCGTGCTGATAGAACAGAACCCCAGCAAGAGTCAGGTACCGGATCACGATCAGTGCTGATAGAACAGAACCCCAGCAAGGGTCAGGTACCAGATCACGATCAGTGCTGATCGAACCGAACCCCAGCAGGAGTCAGGTACCGGATCACGATCAGTGCTGATAGAACAGAACCCCAGCAAGGGTCAGTTACTGGACAGCGATCAGTGCTGATAGAACAGAACCCCAGCAAGAGTCAGGTACCGGATCACGATCAGTGCTAATAGAACAGAACCCCAGCAAGAGTCAGGTACCAGACAACGATCCGTGCTGATAGAACAGAACCCCAGCAAGAGTCAGGTACCGGATCACGATCAGTGCTGATAGAACAGAACCCCAGCAAGGGTCAGGTACCAGATCACGATCAGTGCTGATCGAACCGAACCCCAGCAGGAGTCAGGTACCGGATCACGATCAGTGCTGATAGAACAGAACCCCAGCAAGGGTCAGTTACTGGACAGCGATCAGTGCTAAAAGAACAGAACCCCAGCAAGAGTCAGGTACCAGAAAACGATCAGTGCTGATAGAACAGAACCCCAGCAAGAGTCAGCTACCAGAAAACGATCAGTGCTGATAGAACAGAACCCCAGCAAGAGTCAGGTACCGGACAACGATCAGTGCTAAAAGAACAGAACCCCAGCAAGAGTCAGCCAACGGACAACGATCAGTGCTGATAGAACAGAACCCCAGCAAGAGTCAGGTACCAGAAAACGATCAGTGCTGATAGAACAGAACCCCAGCAAGAGTCAGGTACCGGAAAACGAACAGTGTTGATAGAACAGAACCCCAGCAAGAGTCAGGTACCGGAAAACGAACAGTGTTGATAGAACAGAACCCCAGCAAGAGTCAGGTACCAGACAACGAACAGTGTTGATAGAACAGAACCCCAGCAAGGGTCAGGTACCAGACAACGAACAGTGTTGATAGAACAGAAACTCAGCAAGAGTCAGGTACCAGAAAACGATCAGTGCTGATAGAACAGAACCCCAGCAAGAGTCAGGTACCGGACAACGATCAGTGCTAAAAGAACAGAACCCCAGCAAGAGTCAGCCAACGGACAACGATCAGTGCTGATAGAACAGAACCCCAGCAAGATTCATGTACCGGACAACGATCAGTGCTGATAGAACAGAACCCCAGCAAGAGTCATGTACCGGACAACGATCAGTGCTGATAGAATAGAACCCCAGCAAGAGTCATGTACCAGACAACGATCAGTGCTGATAGAACAGAACCCCAGCAAGAGTCAGGTACCGGACAACGATCAGTGCGAAAAGAACAGAACCCCAGCAAGAGTCAGCCAACGGACAACGATCAGTGCTGATAGAACAGAACCCCAGCAAGATTCATGTACCGGACAACGATCAGTGCTGATAGAACAGAACCCCAGCAAGAGTCATGTACCGGACAACGATCAGTGCTGATAGAACAGAACCCCAGCAAGAGTCAGGTACCGGATCACGATCAGTGCTGATGGAACAGAACCCCAGCAAGAGACAGTTACCAGATCACGATCATTGCTGATAGAACAGTACCGCAGCAAGAGTCAGGTAGTGGACAACGATCAGTGCTGATGGAACAGAACCCCAGCAAGAGTCAGGACCGTATCACGATCAGTGCTGATGGAACAGAACCCCAGCAAGGGTCAGGTACCGGATCACGATCAGTGCTGATAGAACAGATGCCCAGCAAGGGTCAGGTACCGGATCACGATCAGTGCTGATAGAACAGATCCCCAGCAAGAGTCAGGTACCGGACAACGATCAGTGCTGATAGAACAGAACTCCAGCAAGAGTCTGGTACCAGAAAACGATCAGTGCTGATGGAACAGAACCCCAGCAAGAGTCAGGTAATGGACAACGATCAGTGCTAAATGAACAGAACCCCAGCAAGAGTCAGGTACCAGATCACGATCAGTGCTGATAGAACAGAACCCCAGCAAGAGTCAGGTAATGGACAACGATCATTGCTAAATGAACAGAACCCCAGCAAGAGTCAGGTACCAGATCACGATCAGTGCTAAATGAACAGAACCCCAGCAAGAGTCAGGTAATGGACAACAATCAGTGCTAAATGAACAGAACCCCAGCAAGAGTCAGGTACCAGATCACGATCAGTGCTGATAGAACAGAACCCCAGCAAGAGTCAGGTAATGGACAACGATCAGTGCTAAATGAACAGAACCCCAGCAAGAGTCAGGTACCAGATCACGATCAGTGCTAAATGAACAGAACCCCAGCAAGAGTTAGGTAACGGACAACGATCAGTGCTGATAGAACAGAACCCCAGCAAGGGTCAGGTAATGGACAACAATCAGTGCTGATAGAACAGAACCCCAGCAAGAGTCAGGTCCTGGATCACGAATAGTGCTGATCGAAACGAACCACAGCAGGAGTCAGGTACCGAATCACGATCAGTGCTGATAGAACAGATGCCCAGCAAGGGTCAGGTACCGGATCACGATCAGTGCTGATAGAACAGATCCCCAGCAAGAGTCAGGTACCGGACAACGATCAGTGCTGATAGAACAGAACCCCAGCAAGAGTCAGGTACCAGACAACGATCAGTGCTGATAGAACAGAACCCCAGCAAGAGTCAGGTACCGGATCAGGATCCGTGCTGATAGAACAGAACCCCAGCAAGAGTCAGGTACCGGATCAGGATCCGTGCTGATAGAACAGAACCCCAGCAAGAGTCAGGTACCAGACAACGATCCGTGCTGATAGAACAGAACCCCAGCAAGAGTCAGGTACCGGATCACGATCAGTGCTGATAGAACAGAACCCCAGCAAGGGTCAGGTACCAGATCACGATCAGTGCTGATCGAACCGAACCCCAGCAGGAGTCAGGTACCGGATCACGATCAGTGCTGATAGAACAGAACCCCAGCAAGGGTCAGTTACTGGACAGCGATCAGTGCTGATAGAACAGAACCCCAGCAAGAGTCAGGTACCGGATCACGATCAGTGCTAATAGAACAGAACCCCAGCAAGAGTCAGGTACCAGACAACGATCCGTGCTGATAGAACAGAACCCCAGCAAGAGTCAGGTACCGGATCACGATCAGTGCTGATAGAACAGAACCCCAGCAAGGGTCAGGTACCAGATCACGATCAGTGCTGATCGAACCGAACCCCAGCAGGAGTCAGGTACCGGATCACGATCAGTGCTGATAGAACAGAACCCCAGCAAGGGTCAGTTACTGGACAGCGATCAGTGCTAAAAGAACAGAACCCCAGCAAGAGTCAGGTACCAGAAAACGATCAGTGCTGATAGAACAGAACCCCAGCAAGAGTCAGCTACCAGAAAACGATCAGTGCTGATAGAACAGAACCCCAGCAAGAGTCAGGTACCGGACAACGATCAGTGCTAAAAGAACAGAACCCCAGCAAGAGTCAGCCAACGGACAACGATCAGTGCTGATAGAACAGAACCCCAGCAAGAGTCAGGTACCAGAAAACGATCAGTGCTGATAGAACAGAACCCCAGCAAGGGTCAGGTACCGGAAAACGAACAGTGTTGATAGAACAGAACCCCAGCAAGAGTCAGGTACCGGAAAACGAACAGTGTTGATAGAACAGAACCCCAGCAAGAGTCAGGTACCAGACAACGAACAGTGTTGATAGAACAGAACCCCAGCAAGGGTCAGGTACCAGACAACGATCAGTGCTGATAGAACAGAAACTCAGCAAGAGTCAGGTACCAGAAAACGATCAGTGCTGATAGAACAGAACCCCAGCAAGAGTCAGGTACCGGACAACGATCAGTGCTAAAAGAACAGAACCCCAGCAAGAGTCAGCCAACGGACAACGATCAGTGCTGATAGAACAGAACCCCAGCAAGATTCATGTACCGGACAACGATCAGTGCTGATAGAACAGAACCCCAGCAAGAGTCATGTACCGGACAACGATCAGTGCTGATAGAATAGAACCCCAGCAAGAGTCATGTACCAGACAACGATCAGTGCTGATAGAACAGAACCCCAGCAAGAGTCAGGTACCAGAAAACGATCAGTGCTGATAGAACAGAACCCCAGCAAGAGTCAGGTACCGGACAACGATCAGTGCGAAAAGAACAGAACCCCAGCAAGAGTCAGCCAACGGACAACGATCAGTGCTGATAGAACAGAACCCCAGCAAGATTCATGTACCGGACAACGATCAGTGCTGATAGAACAGAACCCCAGCAAGAGTCATGTACCGGACAACGATCAGTGCTGATAGAACAGAACCCCAGCAAGAGTCAGGTACCGGATCACGATCAGTGCTGATGGAACAGAACCCCAGCAAGAGACAGTTACCAGATCACGATCATTGCTGATAGAACAGTACCGCAGCAAGAGTCAGGTAGTGGACAACGATCAGTGCTGATGGAACAGAACCCCAGCAAGAGTCAGGACCGTATCACGATCAGTGCTGATGGAACAGAACCCCAGCAAGGGTCAGGTACCGGATCACGATCAGTGCTGATAGAACAGATGCCCAGCAAGGGTCAGGTACCGGATCACGATCAGTGCTGATAGAACAGATCCCCAGCAAGAGTCAGGTACCGGACAACGATCAGTGCTGATAGAACAGAACTCCAGCAAGAGTCTGGTACCAGAAAACGATCAGTGCTGATGGAACAGAACCCCAGCAAGAGTCAGGTAATGGACAACGATCAGTGCTAAATGAACAGAACCCCAGCAAGAGTCAGGTACCAGATCACGATCAGTGCTGATAGAACAGAACCCCAGCAAGAGTCAGGTAATGGACAACGATCATTGCTAAATGAACAGAACCCCAGCAAGAGTCAGGTACCAGATCACGATCAGTGCTAAATGAACAGAACCCCAGCAAGAGTCAGGTAATGGACAACAATCAGTGCTAAATGAACAGAACCCCAGCAAGAGTCAGGTACCAGATCACGATCAGTGCTGATAGAACAGAACCCCAGCAAGAGTCAGGTAATGGACAACGATCAGTGCTAAATGAACAGAACCCCAGCAAGAGTCAGGTACCAGATCACGATCAGTGCTAAATGAACAGAACCCCAGCAAGAGTTAGGTAACGGACAACGATCAGTGCTGATAGAACAGAACCCCAGCAAGGGTCAGGTAATGGACAACAATCAGTGCTGATAGAACAGAACCCCAGCAAGAGTCAGGTCCTGGATCACGATTAGTGCTGATCGAAACGAACCCCAGCAGGAGTCAGGTACCGAATCACGATCAGTGCTGGTAGAACAGAACCCCAGCAAGAGTTAGGTACCGGATCACGATTAGTGCTGGTAGAACAGAACCCCAGCAAGGGTCAGGTACCGGACAACGATCAGTGCTGATAGAACAGAACCCCAGCAAGAGTCAGGTACCAGATCACGATCAGTGCTGATAGAACAGAACCCCAGCAAGAGTCAGGTACCAGACAACGATCAGTGCTGATAGAACAGAACCCCAGCAAGAGTCAGGTACCGGATCAGGATCCGTGCTGATAGAACAGAACCCCAGCAAGAGTCAGGTTACGGATCACGATCAGTGCTGATAGAACAGAACCCCAGCAAGGGTCAGGTACCAGACAACGATCCGTGCTGATGGAACAGAACCCCAGCAAGAGTCAGGTACCAGATCACGATCAGTGCTGATAGAACAGAACCCCAGCAAGAGACAGGTACCAGATCACGATCAGTGCTGATAGAACAGAACCCCAGCAAGGGTCAGGTACCAGATCACGATCAGTGCTGATAGAACAGAACCCCAGCAAGGGTCAGGTACCAGATCACGATCAGTGCTGATCGAACCGAACCCCAGCAGGAGTCAGGTACCGGATCACGATCAGTGCTGATAGAACCGAACCCCAGCAGGAGTCAGGTACCGGATCACGATCAGTGCTGATAGAACAGAACCCCAGCAAGGGTCAGTTACTGGACAGCGATCAGTGCTGATAGAACAGAACCCCAGCAAGAGTCAGGTACCAGAAAACGATCAGTGCTGATAGAACAGAACCCCAGCAAGAGTCAGGTACCAGAAAACGATCAGTGCTGATAGAACAGAACCCCAGCAAGAGTCAGGTACCGGACAACGATCAGTGCAAAAAGAACAGAACCCCAGCAAGAGTCAGCCAACGGACAACGATCAGTGCTGATAGAACAGAACCCCAGCAAGAGTCAGGTACCAGAAAACGATCAGTGCTGATAGAACAGAACCCCAGCAAGAGTCAGGTACCGGAAAACGAACAGTGTTGATAGAACAGGACACCAGCAAGAGTCAGGTACCAGACAACGAACAGTGTTGATAGAACAGAACCCCAGCAAGTGTCAGGTACCGGACAACGATCAGTGCTGATAGAACAGAACACCAGCAAGATTCATGTACCGGACAACGATCAGTGCTGATAGAACAGAACCCCAGCAAGAGTCATGTACCGGACAACGATCAGTGCTGATAGAACAGAACCCCAGCAAGGGTCAGGTACCAGATCACGATCAGTGCTAATAGAACAGAAACCCAGCAAGAGTCAGGTACCGGATCATGATCAGTGCTGATAGAACAGGACCCCAGCAAGAGTCAGGTACCGGACAACGATCAGTGCTGATGGAACAGAACCCCAGCAAGAGTCAGGTAGCGGATCACGATCAGTGCTGATAGAACAGAACCCCAGCAAGGGTCAGGTACCAGATCACGATCAGTGCTGATAGAACAGAAACCCAGCAAGAGTCAGGTACCGGATCATGATCAGTGCTGATAGAACAGGTCCCCAGCAAGAGTCAGTTACTGGACAACGATCAGTGCTGATAGAACAGAACCCCAGCAACAGTCAGGTAATGGACAACGATCAGTGCTGATAGAACAGATCCCCAGCAAGGGTCAGGTACCGGATCATTATCAGTGCTGATAGAACAGAACCCCAGCAGAGTCAGGTACCGGACAATGATCAGTGCTGATAGAACAGAACCCCAGCAAGGATCAGGTACCAGAAAACGATCAGTGCTGATGGAACAGAACCCCAGCAACAGTCAGGTAGTGGACAACGATCAGTGCTGATGGAACAGAACCCCAGCAAGAGTCAGGTAATGGACAACGATCAGTGCTAAATGAACAGAACCCCAGCAAGAGTCAGGTACCAGATCACGATCACTGCTGATAGAACAGAACCCCAGCAAGAGTCAGGTAACGGACAACGATCAGTGCTGATAGAACAGAACCCCAGCAAGGGTCACGTAATGGACAACGATCAGTGCTGATAGAACAGAACCCCAGCAAGAGTCAGGTACTGGATCACGATTAGTGCTGATAGAACAGAACCCCAGCAAGAGTCAGGTACTGGATCACGATTAGTGCTGATCGACACGAACCCCAGCAAGAGTCAGGTACTGGACAACGATCAATGCTGATAGAACAGAACCCCAGCAAGAGTCAGGTACCGGATCACGATTCGTGCTGGTAGAACAGAACCCCAGCAAGAGTTAGGTACCGGATCACGATTAGTGCTGGTAGAACAGAACCCCAGCAAGGGTCAGGTACCGGACAATGATCAGTGCTGATAGAACAGAACCCCAGCAAGAGTCAGGTACTGGACAACGATCAATGCTGATAGAACAGAACCCCAGCAAGAGTCAGGTAACGGACAACGATCAGTGCTGATAGAACAGAACCCCAGCAAGGGTCACGTAATGGACAACGATCAGTGCTGATAGAAGAGAACCCCAGCAAGAGTCAGGTACTGGATCACGATTAGTGCTGATAGAACAGAACCCCAGCAAGAGTCAGGTACTGGATCACGATTAGTGCTGATCGAAACGAACCCCAGCAAGAGTCAGGTACTGGACAACGATCAATGCTGATAGAACAGAACCCCAGCAAGAGTCAGGTACCGGATCACGATTAGTGCTGGTAGAACAGAACCCCAGCAAGAGTTAGGTACCGGATCACGATTAGTGCTGGTAGAACAGAACCCCAGCAAGGGTCAGGTACCGGACAACGATCAGTGCTGATAGAACAGAACCCCAGCAAGAGTCAGGTACTGGACAACGATCAATGCTGATAGAACAGAACCCCAGCAAGAGTTAGGTACCGGATCACGATTAGTGCTGGTAGAACAGAACCCCAGCAAGAGTCAGGTAATGGACAACGATCAGTGCTGGTAGAACAGAACCCCAGCAAGAGTCAGGTACCAGACAACGATCAGTGCTGATAGAACAGAACACCAGCAAGAGTCAGGTACTGGACAACGATCAATGCTAAAAGAACAGAACACCAGCAAGAGTTAGGTACCGGACAACGATCAGTGCTGATAGAACAGAACCCCAGCAAGAGTCAGGTACCAGATCACGATCAGTGCTGATAGAACAGAACCCCAGCAAGGGTCAGGTACCAGATCACGATCAGTGCTGATCGAACCGAACCCCAGCAGGAGTTAGGTACCGGATCACGATCAGTGCTGATAGAACAGAACCCCAGCAAGAGTCAGGTACCAGACAACGATCAGTGCTGATAGAACAGAACCCCAGCAAAGTCAGTTACCGGGTCACGATCAGTGCTGATAGAACAGAACCCCAGCAAGAGTTCGGTACCGGATCACGATTATTGCTGGTAGAACAGAACCCCAGCATGAGTCAGGGAATGGACAACGGTCAGTGGTTGCAGAACAGAACCCCAGCAAGAGTCAGGTACCGGACAACGATCAGTGCTGATAGAACAGAACCCCAGCAAGAGTCAGGTAATGGACAACGGTCAGTGGTTATAGAACACAACCCCAGCAAGAGTCAGGTACCGGATCACGATCAGTGCTGATAGAACAGAACCCCAGCAAGAGTCAGGTACCGGACAACGATCAGTGCTGATAGAACAGAACCCCAGCAAGAGTCAGGTCACGGACAACGATCAATGCTGATAGAACAGAACCCCAGCAAGAGTCAGGTACCAGACAACGATCAGTGCTGATAGAACAGAACCCCAGCAAAGTCAGTTACCGGATCACGATCAGTGCTGATAGAACAGAACCCCAGCAAGAGTTCGGTACCGGATCACGATTATTGCTGGTAGAACAGAACCCCAGCATGAGTCAGGGAATGGACAACGGTCAGTGGTTGCAGAACAGAACCCCAGCAAGAGTCAGGTACCGGACAACGATCAGTGCTGATAGAAAAGAACCCCAGCAAGAGTCAGGTAATGGACAACGGTCAGTGGTTATAGAACACAACCCCAGCAAGAGTCAGGTACCGGATCACGATCAGTGCTGATAGAACAGAACCCCAGCAAGAGTCAGGTACCGGACAACGATCAGTGCTGATAGAACAGAACCCCAGCAAGAGTCAGGTCACGGACAACGATCAATGCTGATAGAACAGAACCCCAGCAAGAGTCACGCACCAGACAACGATCAGTGCTGAAAGAACAGAACCCCAGCAAGAGTCACGCACCAGACAACGATCAGTGCTGATAGAACAGGACCCCAGCAAGAGTCAGGTACCGGACAACGATCAGTGCTGAAAGAACAGAACCCCAGCAAGTGTCAGGTAGCAGATCACGATCAGTGCTGATAGAACAGAATCCCAGCAAGAGTCAGGTACCAGACAACGATCAGTGCTGGTAGAACAGAATCCCAGCAAGAGTCTGGTACCGGACAACGATCAGTGCTGGTAGAACAGAATCCCAGCAAGAGTCAGGTACCAGATCACGATTAGTGCTGATAGAACAGAATCCCAGCAAGAGTCTGGTACCGGACAACGATTAGTGCTGGTAGAACAGAACCCCAGCAAGAGTCAGGTACCGGACAACGATCAGTGCTGATAGAACAGATCCCCAGCAAGAGTCAGGTACCGGACAACGATCAGTGCTGATAGAACAGAACTCCAGCAAGAGTCTGGTACCAGAAAACGATCAGTGCTGATGGAACAGAACCCCAGCAAGAGTCAGGTAATGGACAACGATCAGTGCTAAATGAACAGAACCCCAGCAAGAGTCAGGTACCAGATCACGATCAGTGCTGATAGAACAGAACCCCAGCAAGAGTCAGGTAATGGACAACGATCATTGCTAAATGAACAGAACCCCAGCAAGAGTCAGGTACCAGATCACGATCAGTGCTAAATGAACAGAACCCCAGCAAGAGTCAGGTAATGGACAACGATCAGTGCTGATAGAACAGAACCCCAGCAAGAGTCAGGTCCTGGATCACGATTAGTGCTGATCGAAACGAACCCCAGCAGGAGTCAGGTACCGAATCACGATCAGTGCTGGTAGAACAGAACCCCAGCAAGAGTTAGGTACCGGATCACGATCAGTGCTGGTAGAACAGAACCCCAGCAAGGGTCAGGTACCGGACAACGATCAGTGCTGATAGAACAGAACCCCAGCAAGAGTCAGGTACCAGATCACGATCAGTGCTGATAGAACAGAACCCCAGCAAGAGTCAGGTACCAGACAACGATCAGTGCTGATAGAACAGAACCCCAGCAAGAGTCAGGTACCGGATCAGGATCCGTGCTGATAGAACAGAACCCCAGCAAGAGTCAGGTTACGGATCACGATCAGTGCTGATAGAACAGAACCCCAGCAAGGGTCAGGTACCAGACAACGATCCGTGCTGATGGAACAGAACCCCAGCAAGAGTCAGGTACCAGATCACGATCAGTGCTGATAGAACAGAACCCCAGCAAGAGACAGGTACCAGATCACGATCAGTGCTGATAGAACAGAACCCCAGCAAGGGTCAGGTACCAGATCACGATCAGTGCTGATAGAACAGAACCCCAGCAAGGGTCAGGTACCAGATCACGATCAGTGCTGATCGAACCGAACCCCAGCAGGAGTCAGGTACCGGATCACGATCAGTGCTGATAGAACCGAACCCCAGCAGGAGTCAGGTACCGGATCACGATCAGTGCTGATAGAACAGAACCCCAGCAAGGGTCAGTTACTGGACAGCGATCAGTGCTGATAGAACAGAACCCCAGCAAGAGTCAGGTACCAGAAAACGATCAGTGCTGATAGAACAGAACCCCAGCAAGAGTCAGGTACCAGAAAACGATCAGTGCTGATAGAACAGAACCCCAGCAAGAGTCAGGTACCGGAAAACGAACAGTGTTGATAGAACAGGACACCAGCAAGAGTCAGGTACCAGACAACGAACAGTGTTGATAGAACAGAACCCCAGCAAATTTCAGGTACCGGACAACGATCAGTGCTGATAGAACAGAACACCAGCAAGATTCATGTACCGGACAACGATCAGTGCTGATAGAACAGAACCCCAGCAAGAGTCATGTACCGGACAACGATCAGTGCTGATAGAACAGAACCCCAGCAAGGGTCAGGTACCAGATCACGATCAGTGCTAATAGAACAGAAACCCAGCAAGAGTCAGGTACCGGATCATGATCAGTGCTGATAGAACAGGACCCCAGCAAGAGTCAGGTACCGGACAACGATCAGTGCTGATGGAACAGAACCCCAGCAAGAGTCAGGTAGCGGATCACGATCAGTGCTGATAGAACAGAACCCCAGCAAGGGTCAGGTACCAGATCACGATCAGTGCTGATAGAACAGAAACCCAGCAAGAGTCAGGTACCGGATCATGATCAGTGCTGATAGAACAGGTCCCCAGCAAGAGTCAGTTACTGGACAACGATCAGTGCTGATAGAACAGAACCCCAGCAACAGTCAGGTAATGGACAACGATCAGTGCTGATAGAACAGATCCCCAGCAAGGGTCAGGTACCGGATCATTATCAGTGCTGATAGAACAGAACCCCAGCAGAGTCAGGTACCGGACAATGATCAGTGCTGATAGAACAGAACCCCAGCAAGGATCAGGTACCAGAAAACGATCAGTGCTGATGGAACAGAACCCCAGCAACAGTCAGGTAGTGGACAACGATCAGTGCTGATTGAACAGAACCAAAGCAAGAGTCAGGTCGCGGATCACGATCAGTGCTGATGGAACAGAACCCCAGCAAGAGTCAGGTAATGGACAACGATCAGTGCTAAATGAACAGAACCCCAGCAAGAGTCAGGTACCAGATCACGATCACTGCTGATAGAACAGAACCCCAGCAAGAGTCAGGTAACGGACAACGATCAGTGCTGATAGAACAGAACCCCAGCAAGAGTCAGGTACTGGATCACGATTAGTGCTGATAGAACAGAACCCCAGCAAGAGTCAGGTACTGGATCACGATTAGTGCTGATCGACACGAACCCCAGCAAGAGTCAGGTACTGGACAACGATCAATGCTGATAGAACAGAACCCCAGCAAGAGTCAGGTACCGGATCACGATTCGTGCTGGTAGAACAGAACCCCAGCAAGAGTTAGGTACCGGATCACGATTAGTGCTGGTAGAACAGAACCCCAGCAAGGGTCAGGTACCGGACAATGATCAGTGCTGATAGAACAGAACCCCAGCAAGAGTCAGGTACTGGACAACGATCAATGCTGATAGAACAGAACCCCAGCAAGAGTCAGGTAACGGACAACGATCAGTGCTGATAGAACAGAACCCCAGCAAGGGTCACGTAATGGACAACGATCAGTGCTGATAGAAGAGAACCCCAGCAAGAGTCAGGTACTGGATCACGATTAGTGCTGATAGAACAGAACCCCAGCAAGAGTCAGGTACTGGATCACGATTAGTGCTGATCGAAACGAACCCCAGCAAGAGTCAGGTACTGGACAACGATCAATGCTGATAGAACAGAACCCCAGCAAGAGTCAGGTACCGGATCACGATTAGTGCTGGTAGAACAGAACCCCAGCAAGAGTTAGGTACCGGATCACGATTAGTGCTGGTAGAACAGAACCCCAGCAAGGGTCAGGTACCGGACAACGATCAGTGCTGATAGAACAGAACCCCAGCAAGAGTCAGGTACTGGACAACGATCAATGCTGATAGAACAGAACCCCAGCAAGAGTTAGGTACCGGATCACGATTAGTGCTGGTAGAACAGAACCCCAGCAAGAGTCAGGTAATGGACAACGATCAGTGCTGGTAGAACAGAACCCCAGCAAGAGTCAGGTACCAGACAACGATCAGTGCTGATAGAACAGAACACCAGCAAGAGTCAGGTACTGGACAACGATCAATGCTAAAAGAACAGAACACCAGCAAGAGTTAGGTACCGGACAACGATCAGTGCTGATAGAACAGAACCCCAGCAAGAGTCAGGTACCAGATCACGATCAGTGCTGATAGAACAGAACCCCAGCAAGGGTCAGGTACCAGATCACGATCAGTGCTGATCGAACCGAACCCCAGCAGGAGTTAGGTACCGGATCACGATCAGTGCTGATAGAACAGAACCCCAGCAAGAGTCAGGTACCAGACAACGATCAGTGCTGATAGAACAGAACCCCAGCAAAGTCAGTTACCGGGTCACGATCAGTGCTGATAGAACAGAACCCCAGCAAGAGTTCGGTACCGGATCACGATTATTGCTGGTAGAACAGAACCCCAGCATGAGTCAGGGAATGGACAACGGTCAGTGGTTGCAGAACAGAACCCCAGCAAGAGTCAGGTACCGGACAACGATCAGTGCTGATAGAACAGAACCCCAGCAAGAGTCAGGTAATGGACAACGGTCAGTGGTTATAGAACACAACCCCAGCAAGAGTCAGGTACCGGATCACGATCAGTGCTGATAGAACAGAACCCCAGCAAGAGTCAGGTACCGGACAACGATCAGTGCTGATAGAACAGAACCCCAGCAAGAGTCAGGTCACGGACAACGATCAATGCTGATAGAACAGAACCCCAGCAAGAGTCAGGTACCAGACAACGATCAGTGCTGATAGAACAGAACCCCAGCAAAGTCAGTTACCGGATCACGATCAGTGCTGATAGAACAGAACCCCAGCAAGAGTTCGGTACCGGATCACGATTATTGCTGGTAGAACAGAACCCCAGCATGAGTCAGGGAATGGACAACGGTCAGTGGTTGCAGAACAGAACCCCAGCAAGAGTCAGGTACCGGACAACGATCAGTGCTGATAGAAAAGAACCCCAGCAAGAGTCAGGTAATGGACAACGGTCAGTGGTTATAGAACACAACCCCAGCAAGAGTCAGGTACCGGATCACGATCAGTGCTGATAGAACAGAACCCCAGCAAGAGTCAGGTACCGGACAACGATCAGTGCTGATAGAACAGAACCCCAGCAAGAGTCAGGTCACGGACAACGATCAATGCTGATAGAACAGAACCCCAGCAAGAGTCACGCACCAGACAACGATCAGTGCTGATAGAACAGGACCCCAGCAAGAGTCAGGTACCGGACAACGATCAGTGCTGAAAGAACAGAACCCCAGCAAGTGTCAGGTAGCAGATCACGATCAGTGCTGATAGAACAGAATCCCAGCAAGAGTCAGGTACCAGACAACGATCAGTGCTGGTAGAACAGAATCCCAGCAAGAGTCTGGTACCGGACAACGATCAGTGCTGGTAGAACAGAATCCCAGCAAGAGTCAGGTACCAGATCACGATTAGTGCTGATAGAACAGAATCCCAGCAAGAGTCTGGTACCGGACAACGATCAGTGCTGGTAGAACAGAATCCCAGCAAGAGTCAGGTACCAGATCACGATTAGTGCTGATAGAACAGAATCCCAGCAAGAGTCTGGTACCGGACAACGATCAGTGCTGATAGAACAGAACCCCAGCAAGAGTCAGGTACCGGATCACGATCAGTGCTGATTGAACAGAACCCCAGCAAGAGTTCGGTACCGGATCACGATTATTGCTGGTAGAACAGAACCCCAGCATGAGTCAGGGAATGGACAACGGTCAGTGGTTATAGAACAGAACCCCAGCAAGAGTCAGGTACCGGATCACGATCAGTGCTGATAGAACAGAACCCCAGCAAGAGTCAGGTACCGGACAACGATCAGTGCTGATAGAACAGAACCCCAGCAAGAGTCAGGTAACGGACAACGATCAGTGCTGATAGAACAGAACCCCAGCAAGAGTCAGGTAATGGACAACGATCAGTGCTGATAGAACAGAACCCCAGCAAGTGTCAGGTAGCAGATCACGATCAGTGCTGATAGAACAGAATCCCAGCAAGAGTCAGGTACCAGACAACGATCAGTGCTGGTAGAACAGAATCCCAGCAAGAGTCAGGTACCAGATCACGATTAGTGCTGGTAGAACAGAACCCCAGCAAGAGTCAGTTACCGGATCACGATCAGTGCTGATTGAACAGAACCCCAGCAAGAGTTCGGTACCGGATCACGATTATTGCTGGTAGAACAGAACCCCAGCATGAGTCAGGGAATGGACAACGGTCAGTGGTTATAGAACAGAACCCCAGCAAGAGTCAGGTACCGGATCACGATCAGTGCTGATAGAACAGAACCCCAGCAAGAGTCAGGTGGCGGATCACGATCAGTGCTGATGGAACAGAACACCAGCAAGTGTCAGGTAATGGACAACGATCAGTGCTGATGGAACAGAACCCCAGCAAGAGTCAGGTACCAGATCACGATCCGTGCTGATAGAACAGAACCCCAGCAAGAGTCAGGTACTGGACAACGGTCAGTGCTGATGGAACAGAACCCCAGCAAGAGTCAGGTACCGGACAATGATCAATGCTGGTCGAGCTGAACCCCAGTAAGAATCAGGTACCAGATCACGATCAGTGCTGATGGAAGAGAACGCCAGCAAATGTCAGCGCCTTCAGCAGAAGTGAGGAAAGTGGAGTTACAATCGAAAGGTTTAAAATACTAACAGTAATAATTATTAATGAAGTTTCATTTTCTCTGGTACAATTCATTTGTTCACAATTTTAACAAAGTCATGAACCTGTTTCGGGTTGACAATGGCATTTCATAGTTCTTAAAGCAAATTTTGTGCAAATGGATTCAGCAATGTGCGAGAGGAAATCAAACACCTCATGAGATTTGGGATCTTTTGCAAAGGCACATCCCCCAAAACAGACCCACTGAGAAACTCAGTGAGATGTAACACATTTGCTTTTACTTGTTTAACAATTCAGCATGAGCGTAAAGAGATCGGTTACCAACGTGTTGCCAAACCAAGGATGCAGCTCAACATCTGAACCACCTGGTCTGGTGTTCTGCTTCAACTTGGTGACTCTCGATGCCACACAGGGTCACTGCTGTGTTACGGAAGCTTTAGCAGGCGAGCTGGGTGGCAGTCGAGCTGCCCTCCTCCTCTCACTAAAGCTGAGCACCTTATACTTGACTCCATCTCGACTGACTGTCTCCAGTGACAGTTCTTCACGCAGGGAATGTCTTTTCTCATTCGCGCCCGAGTTGTCAGATGCTCGAATATATTTCATCAGGGATGCTTAGCTGTTCTCGGGACTTTAACCCTCACACTGCTGGATAAACAACATAGAGCTGGGGTCGAAAAATCCTGTGAGACACCCTTTACATTTTTGTGACTAAAATTAAATTAATATTCCATGGTTCTGTGCGCCATCTGTTTAACTTCTGCACGGTCCTGTGTCTTGGATACCACGAGGTACCTTGTCTTTTGTCTTAACATTTGAAATTTTGGTCGCTCAGCTGATATTTTGCTGGCCTGGCACTACTGTAATTTTTCACCCCTCCTCCCTTTAGCTAATCGTGCTGCGATGTTGGTAGTTGAGACCTATCTGATATGCTACGGTGTCTGTTGTTATTAATTAAGCAAGAATTGCTTCCCTGCAAGCAGGAAAATAGGTGACCATGGAGGAGTTGGGAGGCAAACTGTTTGAAGGCCTCTGTCTATGTTACCTTTGTGCTGGCTCCCATCCTGTCAACAAGGTCTTCATCTCCACTTTGGATGTCCCCTGATCTTTGATCCCGGACAGATTTTCCTCTTCAGCACTTGGGCACAAAGCATCGCCTGGGCGCAGGTTATGGAGGAAAATTGTCCAGGGAGGATTGTCCATGCGTAACGAGCCAGCCCAATTTCCCATCCATCTAAATTGATGGCCAGAAGGTCAGGCAGACTCCGTTATGGCAGCCAATCCCCCCCACACAATTTCTCTCTTTGCGCAGAGCCCGGGCAATGCTTTACACCCACGTGTTAAAGAGGAAAATCTGCCCAGACTCCCCCCGTCAACAGCCCAACTGGGATTAAAAACCTCTGGGGGTAAGAATTCTTCTGGTCACAATGTGCAGTGATATTGTGGAACACATTGTAAAAGAAACCCATTTATGGTCTCACTAGACAAATCTTCATGAATACAGTCACGATGTGGTTACACATCGAGAGGAATTCTTGCCCCTCTAGATAGTTTAAATCGATTTGAATTCAGACAAAGCATGTTCCTTGGCTCAGATGCAGGTCCAATAACAGTGAGACAGTGTCTGTCTGTATTGCCCTTGTTCCAATTCAATCCGTGTGTTTCACTTTGTAGGTCAATTGTTTGGTCAGTTGTTGTGTTAACTCCTGAGCAAATTGCTCTGAGCCTTTATTAAGCCAATATCCTGTCAAATGAGCACCAGCCAGTGTGCATCAGTATTGAAGGCAATCTGCCACTTATCTCCAGCCATTTACTGATGCTGCATACGTCATGGTTTTCTCCCCTCTGCTCCTGAAGGTGCTGACTCTTGCTAAGACGTGGGTCCGTGGATACTGGCAGCCCTCTGGAAGCTACGCCCACATGGCCATTCTTTGTGTGTGAGCCTAAACAGTGAACATTAGGCAGGCAATTCGATTCTGGAGGGCACCGTAGCCAAGTCCAATCCTGTCCTCAGCAGAAATGCGTGCTTGCACACTTTCCACCAGGGGACCAATGAATGACGATTGGGAATGGGAGTCCTGACTGATTTTTCCTAACCTAGCCCAGGGACTCTGAGCCCAACTGTAGCATTCGCCCACCCTAACTGAAAAGAAAGAAAGAACTTGCATTTATATAGCACCTTTCACTACCTCAGGACATCCCAAAGCACTTTACAGCCGATGTAGGAAACGTGGCCAAATTGCGCACAGCAAGGTCCCACAAACAATGACCAGGTAATCTGTTTCAGTGATGTCGGTTGAGGGATAAATATTGGCCAGGACACCGGGGAGAACTCCCTGCCCTTCTTCAAAATAGTGTCATGGGATCTTTTACGTCCACCGGGGAAGGCAGATGGGGCCTCGGTTTAATATCTCATCCAAAAGATGACATCTCTGACAGTGCAGCACTCCCTCCCTGGAATGTCAGCCTCAGTTACGTGTTCTAGTCTCTGGAGTGGGATTTGAATCCACAACCTTCTGATTCAGAGGTAAGGGTGCTACCAACTGAGCCACGGCTGACATGGAGATTAGCTAACTCAGCACAGACCAGGGAGCGAATGGATAACCTTCCCAGTCTGTAAAGTTCAGTTTCACATTGGGCGGTGTATTAAGTATTGTCTACTGGTGACAAGATTCCTATCAGTCCAGTAGAGATAAGCATATGTGGTGGTACAACTTGCATAGAATCATCGAATGATACAGCATAGAAGGCCATTCAGCCCATCGTACCTGTGCCGGCTCTTTGAAAGAGCTGTCCAACTAGTCCCACTCCCCTACTCTTTCCCCATAACCCTGCAAATTTTTCCTTTTCAAGTATTTATCCAATTCCCTTTTGAAAGTTACTATTGAATCTGCTTCCACCGCCCTTTCAGGCAGTGCATTCCAGATCAGAACAACTCACTGCGTAAAAAAATTCTCCTCATCTCCCCTCTGGTTCTTTTGCCAATTATCTTAAATCTGTGTCCTCTGGTTACCGACCCTCCTGCCAGTTTCTCCTTATTTACTCTATCAAAACCCTTTATGATTTTGAACGCCTCTATCAAGCTTCCCCTTAACCTTCTCTGCTCTAAGGCGAACACCTCAGACTTTGCAAAGTCCCAGAGCCTGGACCAAATAAATCACAACACTCATCCTTGCTTCCTTCCAGCCCTGTAATATGATACTTCAGCAACACTGGTCACTTACTGTGATCCACGTGCTAAGTGCATCTATTTAAGCATAAGTCAATGTACAGTGCATGAGATACATAATCAGACATTTCCATGTGTGGATGAAGTCGGCTTAATTAAGATAATCCAGATGAAATTAGTGATTGTTGTAGGTATTTACAAAGAGGGAATTTTCATTTATATTCGGGCAATTTTATCTGAATCTGATTATTGCTCACATGCAGTGACTGTAGTCATGAAGATTATATTTTGCGAGGTTTACAGGGAAATTAATTAAAATTCTTGCATGTCACCTGTCAGGCTCCATCTTAAGTGCTGCAACTTTATAATTGTCGAGCGAAGCAATTCGAAAGAGTCCTTCTCTTCCCCACCCCTACCCCCACCTCACTCGTGTGTGTGTGTGTACTCTTCTCAAGGATGGGCTCGAGAATCAACCCAGCTCAAACTTTGAACAGCAAGCCGTGTTTACACTGAGATGTAGCGGACATAATCAGCAAGTGCCACAGCTGTCATTCCTCTCCACAAAGGACTCAGACCACCTAACCCTCAGATGCTAGTGTTATTAGTTTCTGGCTGACGTCATATTTTCCATCATTAAGATCTAATCAAATTGACGAGGACTTATTTTTTTTTTTAAACACAAGCCGTTTAAACACGAAACCCGTTGCTGAGTCTGACGATCGAGGCACCCAGTGGGGTGGAGGGAATTTTTGTATTTTCTCTCCCCGCCCCCCCCCCCCCCGCCCTTGTTTATTTTGGATGCAGCCGTGCACAAATCTTCAGTGGACTAGAAGCACCCCAGCTGCGGTATAACTCTGGCCTAGGGTTGCCAACTCTGGTTGAACGTATTCCTGGAGGTTTCATCACGTGACCCTCTCACCTCCAACCGCCCCGCCCCCATACTCCCGCCATTGGTTGCCCGACACGACAACCCTCGCAATGCACTGTCTTCCCCCACCAATCGGACAGCGGACACTCTCTTTTGTTACCCGATTGGATGATTCTTGACTGGCCAACCAGCCTTTTTTTTCCCCACCTCCAATATTTTTATAACTAATAAACAAAAGTCTGCAAAGAAAATGAATAAATACACACAATTGTTTTTAATGCCCCGATGATTTTTCTCCTGGGTTTGCTCATAACAGTATGCAGGAGATTAACCTTCAATTCCTGGAGACTCCAGGACAATCCAGGAGGGTTGGCAACCCCTACTACAGCCTGATGTGAAGCTGTGTTTGGCAGGTGACCATCTTGGGCCTCCTGGCGACTTGTCACAATTTGAATTGTTTTTTTCCTTTTTGTTGCTGCCCATACTCTCCGAACAGTAAGAATTAGTTGGCCGGGGAGCACAGGTCTGCACACATGTTAAAGTGCACACGTACACAGAGCTCTGTCACTACACCCTGGGCGTTGATCAGGCTCAGGTCAGCGTGTACTAATAACGATGGTCTGCCAACTGCACGTGATAGAGCCGGGCATACATTGATGCCAGTTGTTAGCCGTGGTAGAACTGCAGCTTTAGTCTCCCTGGGCCACACACCCCCCCAGCTTGGAGGAGAGAGGGGACGAGGTAAATCCTCTAGGTCTCATTCTGCGTTGTTCTGTAAGCATCCACATGTGTGTGTGAGTGCGTGCAATGGCCCCTATCCAGCACCTACTCCAAACAGCGAGGCCAATATCAGGAACTCACTTTTACAGGGAGGATATTAAGGACCTGCCTGCTTTTCAGACTAAAAACACCATTGGATATCTTGGTCCCTGGATGCGAGACTGAGGCAATCTGCCTGTAAGTCTTTAAACTGTTCTCGAGTGTGACTAATCAATAGTTCAATAAGCACACACTGTGCCTCTATACCACTCACTCTATATTTAGCAACAGTGAAAGATTCAATCTGGCCTGTCTGATTTAGTAACAGTTAAAAGGACTATTGCATTATATTTATACCAAATCCATTAATTAGAAGACATTCTATCGAAAATTCACTGACCATTATTGTCACTTTCTATTTCTGTCCCACCCAGCAGTGGTAATTGCTTCACAAATTATATGTCGCTCACTCCAATATATTTAAACAAGGTTATGACCATTATGTCCTGCGGAGAGATGATGATGTCACTGAGAACAAGAACTTCCTGGTGCAAAGCGACATTTTGCATTGGCGACACGGCCCTGGGTGGGAGGGGGTGGAATTATGGGACGGGATCTGGTTACCATGTCCACACTATTTTTCAGTTCGGTTCCCCAGCATGATATAAAATCTGTAAACAAACTTTATAAAAAAAAAATAAACGATAGCCTGCAAATTCTGCCGTTTTTCGGGCGCTAACCGGCCTACTAAGCCTCCAAGACGGCGGGCAGGAAGCGCGCGGGCATTTCTGGCCAGGAGTGTGCCTCCCGCCATATTGGTACGGGAAAACAATCGGTGTGCAGGGCCCACGCCTGAAACAGACGTTAAGCTCTCTTCATATGCAAATAAGGGGCCTAACGCCTGTTTGAGGACCCCACTGCATGATTGGTTTGCCCTGAGGCGCCAATGCAGTCAGGAAAATCAGACTATGGAACTGTCTGCCAGCTACAAGTTAACCTTTTGAAATTTACATGCCTGAATGTGGAGTCGGGAGGAGCAGGGGTGTTCCTCCCAACTTCACATTTAAAGAACGCCCCTACCCAGCCTCCGATCCTCTCCCACCTGGCCTCCTAGCTCCCGAGGCCCAATATCGAGGGCACCTCTGGCTTCCCCATTCAGGCGCTGGGAAGGCCCGAATTTCTACCCCAATATATTTAACTGGAATGAAACTTTTGCCACAAGAAGAAACAGATACTTGGAAAGCGATCTGGGCAGCAGATGCTATTGAGTTGAAGACAAACCTTGTGGAAAAATATAAAATTACATGTTTTAAAGCAGGATTTTTTTGACTGATTGTTTGCAGCACTAAAACACACCCTAAAATGCCCATAAACTGTTAAAAAAAAAACAGAAATCACGTGCAAACAGGGCTGTACGAGGGTTTGGACTCATTTTTTGTTGTTGTTTCGGGCAGTAGAGAGACAATCAGATTACACAGGATCCATTTCAAGAACAAAGAAGCAAAGAAAAAGAAAATCTCTTCAATCTGTAGTGTTTAGTTGGTTAAACTATGTGGTTGATTCTTAATCGCCCTCTGAAATGGCCCAGCGAACCACTCAGTTGTAAAATCTCGCTAAAAAAAGTCATAATAAGAATAAAACCGGACGGACCACCCGGCATCGGACCACTAGGCACCGGACACGACAACGGCAAATCAACTCCATCGACCCTGCAAGGTCCTCCTTACTAACATCTGGGGACTTGTGCCAAAATTGGGAGAGCTGTCCCACAGACTAGTCAAGCAACAGCCTGACATAGCCATACTCACAGAATCATACCTTTCAGCCAACGTCCCAGACTCTTCCATCACCATCCCTGGGTATGTCCTGTCCCACCGGCAGGACAGACCCACCAGACGTGGCGGTACAGTGATATACAGTCAGGAGGGAGTGGCCCTGGGAGTCCTCAACATTGACTCTGGACCCCATGAAATCTCATGGCATCAGGTCAAACATGGGCAAGGAAACCTTCTGCTGATTACCACCTATCGCCCTCCCTCAGCTGATGAATCAGTCCTCCTCCATGTTGAACACCACTTGGAGGAAGCACTGAGGGTAGCAAGGGCACAGAATGTACTCTGGGTGGGGGACTTCAATGTCCATCAACAAGAGTGGCTCGGTAGCACCACTACTGACCGAGCTGGCCGAGTCCTGAAGGACATAGCAGCCAGTCTGGGCCTGCAGCAGGTGGTGAGCGAACCAACACGAGGGAAAAACTTACTTGACCTCGTCCTCACCAATCTACCTGTCGCAAATGCATCTGTCCATGACAGTATTGGTAGGAGTGACCACCGCACAGTCCTCGTGGAGACGAAGTCCCGTCTTCGCACTGAGGACACCATCCAACGTGTTGTGTGGCACTACCACCGTGCTAAATGGGATAGATTCAGAACAGATTTCGCAGCTCAAAACTGGGCATCCATGAGGTGCTGTGGGCCATCAGCAGCAGCAGAATTGTATTCCAGCACAATCTGTAACCTCATGGCCTGGCATATTCCTCACTCTACCATTACCAACAAGCCAGGGGATCAACCCTGGTTCAATTAGGAGTGTAGAAGAGCATGCCAGGAGCAGCACCAGGCGTACCTAAAAATGAGGTGCCAACCTGGTGAAGCTACAACTCAGGACTACATGCGTGCTAAATAGCGGAAGCAACATGCTATAGACAGAGCTAAGCGATTCCACAACCAACGGATCAGATCAAAGCTCTGCAGTCCTGCCACATCCAGTCATGAATGGTGGTAGACAATTAAACAACTAACGGGAAGAGGAGGCTCCGCAAACATCCCCATCCTCAATGACGGTGGAGTCCAGCACGTGAGTGCAAAACACAAGGCTGAAGCGTTTGCAAACATCTTCAGGCAGAAGTGCCGAGTGGATGATCCATCTCAGCCTCCTCCCGATATCCCCACCATCACAGAAGCCTGTCTTCAGCCAATTCAATTCACTCCACGTGATATCGAGAAACGGCTGAGTGCACTGGATACAGCAAAGGCTATGGGTCCCGACAACATCCCGGCTGTAGTGCTGAAGACTTGTGCTCCAGAACTAGCTGTGCCTCTAGCCAAGCTGTTCCAGTACAGCTACAACACTGGCATCTACCCGACAATGTGGAAAATTGCCCAGGTATGTCCTGTCCACAAAAAGCAGGACAAATCCAATCCGGCCAATTACCGCCCCATCAGTCTACTCTCAATCATCAGCAAAGTGATGGAAGGTGTCGTCGACAGTGCTATCAAGCGGCACTTACTCACCAATAACCTGCTCACCGATGCTCAGTTTGGGTTCCGCCAGGGCCACTCAGCTCCAGACCTCATTACAGCCTTGGTCCAAACATGGACAAAAGAGCTGAATTCCAGAGGTGAGGTGAGAGTGACTGCCCTTGACATCAAGGCAGCATTTGACCAAGTGTGGCACCAAGGAGCCCTAGTAAAATTGAAGTCAATGGGAATCAGGGGGAAAACTCTCCAGTGGCTGGAGTCATACCTAGCACAAAGGAAGATGGTAGTGGTTGTTGGAGGCCAATCATCTCAGCCCCAGGGCATTACTGCAGGAGTTCCTCAGGGCAGTGTCCTAGGCCCAACCATCTTCAGCTGCTTCATCAATGACCTTCCCTCCATCATAAGGTCAGAAATGGGGATGCTCGCTGATGATTGCACAGTGTTCAGTTCCATTCGCATCCCCTCAGATAATGAAGCAGTCCGAGCTCGCATGCAGCAAGACCTGGACAACATCCAGGCTTGGGCTGATAAGTGGCAAGTAACATTCGCGCCAGACGAGTGCCAGGCAATGACCATCTCCAACAAGAGAGAGTCTAACCACCTCCCCTTGACATTCAACGGTATTACCATCGCCGAATCCTCCACCATCAACATCCTGAGGGTTACCATTGACCAGAACTGGACCAGCCATATAAATACTGTGGCTACAAGAGCAGGTCAGAGGCTGGGTATTCTGCGGCGAGTGACTCACCTCCTGACTCCCCAAAGCCTATCCACCATCGACAAGGCACAAGTCAGGAGTGTGATGGAATACTCTCCACTTGCCTGGATGAGTGCAGCTCCAACAACACTCAAGAAGCTTGACACCATCCAGGACAAAGCAGCCCGCTTGATTGGCACCCCATCCACCACCCTAAACATTCACTCCCTTCACCACCGGCGCACAGTGGCTGCAGTGTGTACCATCCACAGGATGCACTGCAGCAACTCGCCAAGGCTTCTTTGACAGCACCTCCCACCCCACGACCTCTACCACCTAGAAGGACAAGAGCAGCAGGCACATGGGAACAACACCACCTGCACATTCCCCTCCAAGTCACACACCATCCCGAATTGGAAATATATCGTCGTTACTTCATCATCGCTGGGTCAAAATCCTGGAACTCCCTTCCTAACAGCACTGTGGGAGAACCTTCACTACACTGTTGACCGGAGGTCACCGGTTACGGTTACTGGCTTAGTACAAAGAGGAGAAGAGTCAATTCTCTCTTAACTCTCAATTCACTTTATTCACGCCGTTAGATCATATACATATAGCTTATACGTCTGGTTAGATATAGGCATGCAGTTTACACCAGGTTATACAGTCTTATACCCAAACTAAGATCTAAACACACACCCACTAGCTTTCTCTGACACTCCCTGAGTGGTCACAGAATATAAAGGATAATACCCGAAAAGGAGACTGACGCTGGCCAGGCGTTCCGTTCTCTCTCTCTCTCGACGTCGTCTCTACATCCCTGACGTAGGGTCTTCCACTTCTGCGATGGTTGGTCTCCGGAGTCTTCGCTCTGGCTCCACGCCCCAGATCCTTCATTCTTATTCCAAATCTTATCTCTTCAAGCTGTGCTGTCTCTCTCCCTTTGGTTTAGGCTTTCTCGCTTTTTGCCTGTGTCTTCTCCTCATTGGCTCTGTCCCAAGGACTTAGGTAGCATTACCTCATTACTCCTTTTCTAAATAAGGACTTATGTCTTATCACATTTCCTTTGTCTTTCACAAAACTTAGTTAATTCAAACCGGTTCCAGGCAGCTAAGGCCAGTGACTGACCCAGACTGCAGCGGTTCAAGAAGGCAATTAGGGATGGGCAATAAATGCCGGCCTTGCCAGCGACGCCCACATCCCATGAACGAATAAAAAAAAACTCCCATCATTGATGTGAGTTGAGTAGTTCGATACAGGGTTAGAATGATGGCTTTCATTCAATCCTCAAAGCAACATCTCAGACCTCTGGTCCTGAAAACTAACAATGATGATGACTGCAAAGCAGTATTGGAGAAATGGTCCAGAACATTCTGGTCCTGATATCTCTAAACGACTGTAAAAATGGTAAACATGTGCAATTTAGTTCCTAGTGGACCTGGGTCCGGAAATTTGTCCCTAATTTGACACTAATTTGCAGAAAGGGTTAATTGACGATTTAGCACACCCGACATGCGAAACAGAAGTGTGCGTTGGGAGTTCAGGCATGGAGTCAGTATGCCTGATTTATGGCCTGCATGATTTTCCGTTCATCAATTTCAGACAGAATATCGCGCGGACCTGAAGTCTCGATCCGCGCTCCTGTCCAGATGGTAAGATTTATCTCCAAACCTCCCTCACAGTGGCACAGTTGGAGGTCCATCCTCTGAGGTCAGGGCTGGGGTATATATGTTGCGGCAGGGTAGAGGGAGCTTGAACCTCTAACTAACTGTGCTACACTCTGACCTGGGGTGTGCTCGATGCTGACACTGGGAGGTAGAAATTCGTAGTGTCAAACTGGCAGTATCGCATCAGCCACCCCATATTCGTTGACTTCAATGGAACTGGAGGCATATAACGAGTTTCTACCCCAAGGTGTTTGAAATGAGAAAATGCCCCGTCCCATTCCCCAGCGCTAACATTCCTCACCTTGACCAGCACCAAATTCATTTAAAAAACTCTTTTAAAAAATGAAAACAGATTTGTCACAGTCTTAAGTAACATCGCAAGTCTCTCGACAGCCTGGTCTAAAGCTATCTGTGAATTCCTGTGCTTTAACAGCTGGATACCAAAGAGAACTATATTGGGCAATGACGTTTCGACTCACACAGAGATAGAGCTTGACCTTTAAGATATACACACACCGTCAAAAAGAAATAAAGATCTTTCAGTGTATCTACAAGTCTATGGAGGATTGAGTTATCTAATGCTATTGTGCAGATGTGCTAATATTTTATACTGTCAAAGGTGGCACATTCACTGTCTTCTTCTTCTTTGGCAGTCCCTCAGGGTCGAGGATGACTTGCTTCCACTCTGGGAGGGTGGCTGAATCGTCCAATCCTGGAGCCGCAGACTCTGCCACAGGTGGGGCAGGTAGTATTTGATAATGCGGGTGGGTGAGACGCTCTGGATTCTGCCCGCTCTTTTGCTGCTTATGCTTGGCCTCCGCGTGCTCCACACGGTGACGCTTGAGGTGATTGTCGCCTTCGCGGATGCTTCTTCTCCAGTTTGGCCGTTCTAGGACAAGTGATTCCCACATGTCGGTGGGGATGTTGCATTTTTTTAGGGAGGCTTTGAGAGTGTCCTTATTGCGTTTCCTCTGCCCTCCTAGTGATCGCCTGCCATTGCGGAGCTCGGAGTAGAGCACTTGTTTAGGGAATCTTGTGTCAGGTATGCGGACAATGTGGCCCGCCCATCGCAGCTGGTTGATACTGGGGATGTTAGCCTGAGAGAGAATGCTCACGTTGGTACGCCTATCCTGCCAGTGGAGTTGCAGGATTTTGCAGAGGCAACGTTGGTGATATCTCTCTGGGGATTTGAGGTGTCTGCTGTACATTGTCCATGTTTCTGATGCGTACAGGAGGGCGGGGACCACGGCTGCTCTGTAGACCATGAGCTTCGTGCTGGATTTGAGGTCTCGGTCTTCGAGCACTCTGTTCCTCAGGCGTCCGAAGGCTACACTGGCGCATTGGAGTCGATGTTGAATTTCATCGTCGATGTCTGCTCGCGCCGAGAGGAGGCTCCTGAGGTATGGGAAATGATCCACGCTGTCCAGAGGCTCACCGTGGATCTTGATGGTCGGGGGACAGTGTTGTGTGGCAGGTAGAGGACTTTTGTTTTCCGGACGTTTTGCCTGAGGCCCATTCTCTCATCCGTCTCGGTGAATGCATCGAGATTCACTGTAAACTAACAGTAAAGAGCGACTGGTTAATAATGACGGTAGACGTCATGGGGCAGATTTTCCTCTTCAACGTCCAGGGTGTAAGTGCTTGGTGGGGCAAAAGCGCTTATCACAAATCCGGGCCTAAGCTGTTCACGATTTTCCATCCGGTTCTTGGCTGGGGTTCGAGCTGCAGGACACCGTTTTGAACTTTGTGTCAAGGTGGCCATGGGGAAGACTCCAGCCTTCAGCCCCAATGCATTAAAGGTCCTGGTGACTGAGGTGCACCAAAGGAGGGTGTCTCTCTTCGGGGCAGAAGGCCAGCTGCCTCTGAAACTGGAGGCTCATGCTAACTGGAAAGAGATTGCCTCGTGAGGGAATGCTGTCTCTCAGGGTTGGTGCATTTATAGGGATACCAAGGGGGGAAGCACAGGCTTAGAGTAGGTGAGCAGCCATCAATATGTCCACGTGCTTTTATTTCCTGGTTTCATGTGGTGTGTTTTTTTGGGTAGGGATCAAAGTGATAGCATTAAGTAGGACGTGGGTAATTCATGTTGAGTGCATGGAACGCATGCCACCTTCATGGAGGTTACCAAACCTAAGGTCCGGTAACGCCTCAATGTTAAAATTCTCATCCTTGTTTTCAAATCCCTCCATATCCTCACCCCTCCCTATCTCTGTAACCTCCAGCCCTACAACACTATGAGATCTCTGCGCTCCTCCAATTCTGGCCTCTTGCGCATCCCCGATTTTAATCACTCCACCATTGGCGGCCGTGCCTTCAGCCGTCTAGACCCTGAGCTCTGGAATTCCCTCCCTAAACCTCTCCTCCTCTCTACCTCTCTCTCCTCCTTTGAGACGCTCCTTAAAATCTACCTCTTTGACCAAACTTTTGGTCACCTGCCCGAATATCTTTTTAAGTGGCTCGGTGTCAATTTTTGTTTGATAATCGCTCCTGTGAAGTGCCCTGAGACATTTTGCTACATTAAAGGCGCTATATAAATGCAAGTTGTTGTTGGTGTTACGGTGTGTGTACTTTTATTGTTGACCCACAATCTCAGCAGCTTGCAATTCTTAAGGGTTTTTCAGGTCCACAGCCCAGCCAACCTGCCAGGCCCCCCAGGCGCCTATAGCGGAAAGTCTCCCTTAGTTTGTCAGGTTGTCTAAGGTCTCAAAGGTCATTCCAGAGTCAGGTACAAAATTTGTGAATAGATGTTCAGGTCTTCCTCTTTTTCAAGCCAGGTGATCGGTAAACCAGCAGTGCATCAAGCCTGCTCCTTCCACAGGCCATGTACAATCCGCTCTATCATAGACACGTGCCAACCTATTTAATCTCCTGAGGAAATGTTCTGCAAAGCATCTCACTGCTCCTTAAAGGTAAAGGAAGCAAAACTTTTGACTAACCGACCAACCTTCCATCCTACATTATTCATCTTTGATTAGTTGAGTAGCTCAGTGTGTAGGAGTGATGAGGAGAAATTTCTTCACTCAGAGGGTGGTGAACCTGTGGAATTCTCTACCACAGAAGGCAGTGGAGGCCAAGTCATTAAATATATTCAAGAAGGAGATAGATATATTTCTTAATGCTAAAGGGATCAAGGGAAATGGAGAAAAAGCGGGAACAGAGTACTGAGTTAAATGATCAGCCATGATCATTTTGAATGGCGGAGCAGGCCCAAAGGGCCGAATGACCTACTCTTGCTCCTATTTTCTATGTTTCTATGCAGCATTCTCACCTCTGAGTCCAGAAGTTGTGGGTTCAAGTCCTGCTACAGGGACTTGAGTACATAATCCAAGTGACACGCCTGTACAGTACTGAGGGGGTGCTGCCTTTTGGATGAGACATTAAACCGAGGCCTCGTCTGCCCTCTCAGGTGGATGTAAAAGGTCCTACAGCTCTATTTCGAAGAAGAGCAGGGAAGTTATCGCGACCTGGTCAATGTTTATCCCTCAACCAACATCACTAAAAACAGATTATCTGGTCATTATCACATTGCTGTGCATAAATTGGCTGCCGTGTTTCCTACATTACAACACCGTGTGCCAGACCAATCTATAAACTGATGCCATGTCCATGCATCCTCAGGGATGCCACTTTGTCTAAGAGATGACCTTGACAGTACCTCCAAAAGCCACGTGCTATTGTCAATTCAGTACAAAAATGTACAATGAATGTAGAAGCAGTAGCCAGTTCTATCCTGTGTTGTTACTTATTTCACTTCAGAATGTATAAGTAGTCTTGATTGCCCCACCTAAAAGAACATTGTGATCTGAGTTGTTACACAGTTCTGAAAAGGTGCTTTAAAAAATGCCGCCGGATGTGGAGAAGTTATTCCACATGTGACTCATCCCTTCGTAAACCATAAGTTTCAAAGATTGTTTGTGGTTACCATTGAAGTCTGATCCTCTCTATCAATACTCCCTGAGAAACCGATTTGTCTTTACTTATGCATTACTATGCAGTTTTGACCTGAAGTTTTCAGTCCTACTGAGATTTCTTTCAGAATCCCGGCTGGAAGCTGGCAAAGTTGGCATTGCCTTGACAACATTAAGATGCATCAGACTTTTCACAGCTGCAGTCAGGGTCCTCATCTTTCCTTCACAGATGCTCACTCTGCACCAGAGCTGCCTCCTAAGCTGTCAGAAAATCTTTTCACCCTGAGTAAGCTTGAAGACGTCCTCCGCATCCCTTGAGGGGAGAGGGATTTAGGCGCCACTGAAATCCTGCTGACAGCCTGACGAGCATTTCCTGGGAAGTCAAACAACATTTTATTAAGCATATGATGCTGCTTGTCAAAAGGATGGAAGCCATTTTGATTTATTTTTCTTCTTAGCTTCTACTTTCTTCCTCCTCAGCAAACACTTTCAACTGAAGAACACACAAGCAAAGTCATGCTTGTCCTTGTTAATTGATTTCATACTGGTTTCTTCAAAGGGGTCCATGTACAGTTGAACCTTTTTGTAGTGAAGTCTTGTTTGCCATGACAACATTCTTTGTGCAGTACCAGTTGTTTTGCAATATGATTGAATGTTCCTAACTGACATTTTGATGAATAAGCAATGAGGTCAAGTTCAGTGACAGGATACACTCAGTTCAACCTCAAATTGCTGCACTCTCGACACTGATTCAAACAATGATTTAAGACTCTAATCCAGGATAGGCCCTAAACACTGTCCCTTCGCCCTGTATTCTCACTGTGTTGAAATCAAGACTCATTGCACTGTCTCCTACTCTAACTCATTCTTTCCCAGGACCTCGTCACCTCCCTTGAAAGGAATTGACAGGGTAGGTAGACAGAAACTTTTTCCACTGGTGGGGGAGTCTAGGACAAGGGGACATAACCTTAAAATCAGAGCCAGGCCATTCAGGAGAGAAGTTAGGAAACATTTCTTCACACAAAGGGTGGTAGAAGTGTGGAACTCTCTCCCATAAAGAGCAGTAGATGCTAGCTCAATTAATCATTTAAATCTGAGATCGGTAGATTTTTGCTAGTCAAAGGTATTAAGGGATATGGAGCCAAGGTGGGTAAATGGGGTTAAGATACAGATCAGCCATGATCTGATTGAATGGCGGAACAGGCTCGATGGGCTGAATGGTCTACTCCTGTTCCTTTGTTCCTTAGTCTTCCCTTCCTCCTACAATCTACAGGCTTTAAAACCTAACCTAGGTGTCACCTATTTCTTCTCCCCAACTCTTTTCAATCTACATGGTTTCCTGCATTGTGAGCCTGGGCCCTTCATCTTGATAATCATTGCATTTTGTGTCATGACATTTATACAAGTATATTAGATAGAAAAAGTAATAACAAAATCAAGGGTAACTGTTGCGGTTTTGTTGTACCCTGAAAACAATCACCAATAATGCAGGCAGGGATGTGAACCTTTGTGGACCACAGGGAAACAGAAGCATTCCCAGCCTAGTAAATCACTAGACATAGATAGATAATGGGCCACTCTCCGCTCTCCCTAAATCATGAGAGACACAAACTTAACACTAAACCCCAAGAGAGCACAGACTAATAGACCACCAGAGAACTTTCCCACTCCAGAGACTTGAGCATGAAATCTAGGCTGACGCTCCCAGTGCAGTACTAAGGGAGTGCTGTACTGTCGGAGGTGCCGTCTTTCGGATGAGACCTTAAACCGAGGCCCCGTCTGCCCTCTCAGGTGGATGTAAAAGATTCCATGGCACTATTTTGAAGACGAGAGGGGGAGTTCTCCCCAGTGTCCTGGCCAATATTTATTCCTCAACCAACACATTAAAACAGATTATCTGGTTATTATCACATTGCTGTTTGTGGGACCTTGCTGTGCACAAATTGGCTGCCACGTTTCCTACATTACAGTAGTGACTACACTTCAAAAGTATGTCATTGGCTGTAAAGTGCATTGGCACATCCTGAGGTCATGAAAAGTGCTATAGAAATGCAAGTCTTTCTTTTACTGCCTCGAGACCATGAGGTGCCTGGGTGTGTGCCCACCTCTGATAAGGAATTAGACATAATAGCCTAGATTTTTCACTGGCCTCCATCTGATTTTGTCACGTTCATCGAGCGGATGGCAGTGGAAAGTGGGCTGGAGATCGGTGATGCTGGATCTCTCGCTACTGTAACGTCCTTCCCATTTTCCACCATCGTTTCCAGCGTCCAGCTGAAGTGCCCACCTGCTTCAAATGAGGCAGGAATGATGTGGCACTGTCATGTGTCCCCTTTTCAATCATTCCCGCCTCACTTGCACTCGTTCATATTTGTGGCGGTATAAAACGAGCTTTATGGGTTGCTGGGCAGAAGAGAATTTCAACGGCCAAGATTCAACATTTTCAGGTGTAAGTAAAAGCTCATTTTTGTTGTTTTGTTTTGCTGTCGCCAAGTACTTTGTCATCCGCCATTGGTGGGCCGCCCCTCCACTCCTCTCCTCACTTCATTTCCGACAGGGCATAATGGCTGCCCAATTGGGAATTCCTCTCAACCTGTGCTTCCTGTAAGAGGAGGAGGAGCAACGGAGGGGTGCCACGGTGATGAGGCTGCAACAGAGCAGAAGGCACCCACCTATTGGTGCCTCCACACCAGATTATTATATAGAATTACATAAAATGTACAGCACAGAAACAGGCCATTCGGCCCAACAAGTCCATGCAGGTGTTTATGCTCCACACGAGCCTCCTCCCACCTTAATTCATCTAACCCCGTCAACATATCCTTCTATTCCTTTCTCCCTCGTGTTTATCCAGCTTCCCCTTAAATGCATCTTTGCTATTCACCTCGTGGTAGCAAGTTCTTTGTCGTCCGCCTTTGTGCCATGGGTGGGCCGCCCCTCCCCTCCTCACTTCATTTCCGACAGGGCATAATGGCCACTTCTCTACCCCAGAGGGCTGTGGATGCTCATTCATTGAATGTATTCAAGACTGAGATCGATAGATTTTTGGACTCTAAGGAAATCAAGGGATATGGGGACGGGGCAGGAAAGTGGAGTTGAGGTAGAAGATCAGCCATGATCTTATTGAATGGCGGAGCAGGCTCGAGGGGACGTATGGCCTACTCCTGCTCCTATTTCTTATGTTCTTATGTTCCACATTCCAACCACTCTCTGGGTAAAGAAGTTTCTCCTGAATTCTTTATTGGATTTATTAGTGACTATCTAATATTTATGACCCCTAGTTTTGAACTCCACCACAAGTGCAAACATTTTCTCTACATCTACTCTATTGAACCCTTTCATGATCTTGAAGCCCTCTATCAGGTCACCCCTCATTTTTGAGAGAAAGGAGCCCCAGCCTGTTCAGTCTCTCCTGATAGGTATTACTGCTCAGTTCTGGTATCATCCTTGTAAATCTTTTTTGCACCTTCTCCAGTGCCTCTATATCCTTTTTGTAATATACAGACAGAGGCGCTCCTACCTGCACTTGACCGAGACGCAGTTCCTACGAAGGCTTCGCTTCCCAACGGGACCCATGGAAGAGTTACGGCAAATGCTGCAAGCTGACCTACGGTCCCTTTGACCATACTCACCGCTCTTTCAGTGGCTGTTAAGGTCACAATCCCCCTCTCGCCCCTTTACTTCGATGTCGCAGAGTCATTCCAGGATGCCACTGGGATAATTTGGATGTGTCAAGCAAGTCGAGAATGCATTATTCTCTAGAGATAGCAATTTAATCTGCTGCTCCACCTCCGCTGGGATACAGCAGGATAGAGTATCGTAGGCTGAGATACCGCAGGATAGAGTATCGTAGGTTGGGATACAGCAGGATAGAGTATCGTAGGCTGAGATACCGCAGGATAGAGTATCGTAGGTTGGGATACAGCAGGATAGAGTATCGTAGGCTGAGATACAGCAGGATAGAGTATCGTAGGCTGAGATACCGCAGGATAGAGTATCGTAGGCTGGGATACAGCAGGATAGAGTATCGTAGGCTGAGATACCGCAGGATAGAGTATCGTAGGTTGGGATACAGCAGGATAGAGTATCGTAGGCTGAGATACAGCAGGATAGAGTATTGTAGGTTGGGATACAGCAGGATAGAGTATCGTAGGTTGGGATACAGCAGGATAGAGTATCGTAGGCTGGAATACAGCAGGATAGAGTATCGTAGGCTGGGATACCGCAGGATAGAATATCGTAGGCTGGGATACAGCAGGATAGAGTATCGTAGGCTGGGATACCGCGGGATAGAATATCGTAGGCTGGGATACAGCAGGATAGAATATCGTAGGCTGGGATACCGCAGGATAGAGTATCGTAGGCTGGGATACCGCAGGATAGAATATCGTAGGCTGGGATACAGCAGGATAGAGTATCGTAGGTTGGGATACCGCAGGATACAGTATCGTAGGCTGGGATACAGCAGGATAGAGTATCGTAGGTTGGGATACAGCAGGATAGAGTATCGTAGGCTGGGATACCGCAGGATAGAGTATCGTAGGCTGGGATACAGCAGGATAGAGTATCGTAGGTTGGGATACAGCAGGATAGAGTATCGTAGGCTGAGATACAGCAGGATAGAGTATCGTAGGCTGAGATACCGCAGGATAGAGTATCGTAGGCTGGGATACAGCAGGATAGAGTATCGTAGGCTGAGATACCGCAGGATAGAGTATCGTAGGTTGGGATACAGCAGGATAGAGTATCGTAGGCTGAGATACAGCAGGATAGAGTATTGTAGGTTGGGATACAGCAGGATAGAGTATCGTAGGTTGGGATACAGCAGGATAGAGTATCGTAGGCTGGAATACAGCAGGATAGAGTATCGTAGGCTGGGATACCGCAGGATAGAATATCGTAGGCTGGGATACAGCAGGATAGAGTATCGTAGGCTGGGATACCGCAGGATAGAATATCGTAGGCTGGGATACAGCAGGATAGAATATCGTAGGCTGGGATACCGCAGGATAGAGTATCGTAGGCTGGGATACCGCAGGATAGAATATCGTAGGCTGGGATACAGCAGGATAGAGTATCGTAGGCTGGGATACAGCAGGATAGAGTATCGTAGGCTGGGATACAGCAGGATAGAGTATCGTAGGCTGGGATACAGCAGGATAGAGTATCGTAGGCTGAGATACCGCAGGATAGAGTATCGTAGGCTGGGATACAGCAGGATAGAGTATCGTAGGCTGAGATACCGCAGGATAGAGTATCGTAGGTTGGGATACAGCAGGATAGAGTATCGTAGGCTGAGATACAGCAGGATAGAGTATTGTAGGTTGGGATACAGCAGGATAGAGTATCGTAGGTTGGGATACAGCAGGATAGAGTATCGTAGGCTGGAATACAGCAGGATAGAGTATCGTAGGCTGGGATACCGCAGGGTAGAATATCGTAGGCTGGGATACAGCAGGATAGAGTATCGTAGGCTGGGATACCGCAGGATAGAATATCGTAGGCTGGGATACAGCAGGATAGAATATCGTAGGCTGGGATACCGCAGGATAGAGTATCGTAGGCTGGGATACCGCAGGATAGAATATCGTAGGCTGGGATACAGCAGGATAGAGTATCGTAGGCTGGGATACAGCAGGATAGAGTATCATAGGCTGGGATACAGCAGGATAGAGTATCGTAGGCTGGGATACAGCAGGATAGAGTATTGTAGGCTGGGATACAGCAGGATAGAGTATCGTAGGTTGGGATACCGCAGGATAGAGTATCGTAGGCTGGGATACAGCAGGATAGAGTATCGTAGGTTGGGATACAGCAGGATAGAGTATCGTAGGCTGGGATACCGCAGGATAGAGTATCGTAGGCTGGGATACAGCAGGATAGAGTATCGTAGGTTGGGATACAGCAGGATAGAGTATCGTAGGCTGAGATACAGCAGGATAGAGTATCGTAGGCTGAGATACAGCAGGATAGAATATCGTAGGCTGGGATACAGCAGGATAGAGTATCGTAGGCTGGGATACAGCAGGATAGAGTATCGTAGGTTGGGATACAGCAGGATAGAGTATCGTAGGCTGAGATACAGCAGGATAGAGTATCGTAGGCTGAGATACAGCAGGATAGAGTATCGTAGGCTGGGATACAGCAGGATAGAGTATCGTAGGCTGAGATACAGCAGGATAGAGTATCGTAGGTTGGGATACAGCAGGATAGAGTATCGTAGGCTGAGATACAGCAGGTTAGAGTATCGTAGGTTGGGATACAGCAGGATAGAGTATCGTAGGCTGAGATACAGCAGGATAGAGTATCGTAGGCTGGGATACAGCAGGATAGAGTATCGTAGGCTGGAATACAGCAGGATAGAGTATCGTAGGCTGGGATACAGCAGGATAGAGTATCGTAGGCTGGGATACCGCAGGATAGAGTATCGTAGGCTGGGATACAGCAGGATAGAATATCATAGGCTGGGATACAGCAGGATAGAGCATCGTAGGCTGGAATACAGCAGGATAGAGTATCGTAGGCTGGAATACAGCAGGATAGAGTATCGTAGTCTGGAATACAGCAGGATAGAGTATCGTAGGCTGGGATACAGCAGGATAGAGGATCGTAGGCTGGGATACAGCAGGATAGAGTATCGTAGGCTGGAATACAGCAGGATAGAGGATCGTAGGCTGGGATACAGTACTGTAAAGCTGCACTAGCCCGCATTTGTTTCCATGCTACCACCTCGAGACTCATTTCTCCAGCGCTCTCCTTGCTGACCTCTCAGTTTCCACCCTCCACAAACTACAACTCATTCAGAATGCTGCAACCCGCATCCCCACCCACATAAAGGCCCATATCCCATCACCCTTGTCCTTGCCAAGCTCGCCTAGCTCCCCATCCCCAACAAATCAACTTTTGGATTTTCTTCACTTTCAAATCCCTCCCCCCACCCTTCCTCAGCAATTTCCTCCACCATTGCATGCACCATCTGCTTCTCTGCTGCCACTTTGCTCCTCATCTCCCATGCTCTCTGCTCTGTCATTGGCAACCACTCTTTAAGGCAGTCGTAACCCCTCCCCACCAGAACTCCCTCCCTCAACATCTCCTTTTCACTTGGCTTTATGCTGAAGAACCTTTTTGTTGACTGTGCTTTCACCCCTCCCCCTTCCGTCGCCATTGGCAACCACTCTTTAAGGCACAATGACCCCCTCCCAGAACTCCCTCCCTCAATGCCTCCTTTTCATTTGCCTCTATGCTAAAGTACCTTTTCTTTTGACTCCGCTTTCACCCCTCACCCGTTCCTCTCTTCCGTGACTCCCTCCTTCCCACAGTCCACTTTTTAAAAATCCACTTCCCCGTAAAGTGCTCTGAGATGTTTCTCGGTACTGAGGAGTCGAACTGTAAGTTGCTATTGTATGTTTATTCACAGAACTTTGCAAAACTTAGATTACCTTGAAAAATATCACAGTAAAATTATTTTCCTCACACTGAGTGATTTTGTGATATGTGCCAAAGTCAACCAATGTGTTCCAGCCATGTATGGGAAACCCAGACTAAATAAAGATTAAATAAGAACAACAGTCTGCATTACAGTATGCCAAAGACAAGAATCCCATCTTCTGTAGGATATATAGCCTTCAAAATATGACATTACAGACAAAATTAAATTGGTTGCTGTTCAGTAATTTTAGATTTCATGACTAAATACACTAGGATGAAGGTGAACATTGGAATGTGTGAGTCACAAGCTCAACAAATCTTGTATTTCTAATTCCACCACATCTTAAACCGAGTCCTCTGCCTGATGTGAATTGTGCACTGCTTGGTTGTCGACAAATCAGGATTGTAGCCGTACACATATTCCACCACAAGGGAAGTGATTTTCCCTCTTCTTCCTATAGCGTTTGATGACTCAATGATTTTTTTAAATGACTTATCTCTAACCTCCTCCAGCCCTACAACCCTCTGAGATCTCTGCGCTCCTCCAATTCTGGCCTCTTGCACATCCCCAATTTTCATCGCTCCACCATTGGCAGCCATGCCTTCAGCTGCCTAGGTCCTAAGCTCTGGAATTCCCTCCCTAAACCTCTCTGCCTCTCTCTCCTCCTTTAAGACGCTCCTTAAATCCTACCTCTTTGAGCAAGCTTTTGGTCACCTGTCCTAATATCTTCTTGTGTGGCTCGGTGTCAAATTTTGTCTGTAACGCTCCTGTGAAGCACCTTGGGACATTTTACTACGTTAAAGGCGCTATATAAATGCAAGTTGTTATTGTTACAAGCTCTCGCACCTGTTTTATCTTTTTGATTTAGATCTCTGTAGGTAGCACAGGTACTATTATTCCGAACAAGGATTCTTCCCAAAATGTGAGCCAATCTTTTTCTCTCTGCTGTGTATTTCCATGTATTAGTATGTCACATCAAGTTACATCAAAACTACAGCACAGAAACAGGCCATTCGGCCCAACTTATCTATGCCGGTGTTTATGCTCCAGACAAGCCTCCTCCCTACTTCATCTCACTCTATCAGCATATCCTTCTATTCTTTTCTCCCTCGTGTGTTTATCTGGCTTCCCCTTAAATGCATCTCTGTTATTCACCTCAACTACTCCTTGTGGGAGCGAGTTCCACATTCTAACCACTCTCTGGGTAAAGAAGTTTCTCCTGAATTCCCCTATTGGATTTATTACTGACTATCTTATATTTATGACCTCTAGTTTTGGACTCCCCCACAAGTGGAAACATTTTCTCTACATCTACCCTATCAAACCCTTTCATTATCTTAAAGACCTCCATCAGGTCACCCCTTAGCCTTCTCTTTTCTAGATGTGTTTCCATGTATTATGTTTGTTTCATGATGTGTTTACCTCTTGTTTTCATTGTACTTGTTTCACCATGGAGGAAAAACATGATTTTTATTCATAATTAACAATCAACTGTTTAAATAAACCCTCTGAAGATGGCGAATGAGTCAAAATACTGTTCCAGATTAACTTTTCTATTGCCACTTAGTACCTTATATACCTCGATGATTTCCTCTCATTTTACCCCCTTTTAAGGCTGGAGCTTTTGTTATTCTAACGCACAAGAGGCTAGAAAATGGACTCTTCAGTCTTGAAAGGAAAAGTATATGAGGTCCGAAGTGGAACAGAAAGTGTGAACCCTGAGCACTGTTTTACATTAAACCACAACTGCAGGACAAAGGGATGTAGGTACAAACTGGTTAAAAAGCAAGTTCCAGACTGTTGTCGGGAAGCAATTCTTCACACAAAGAGTGATAGATACCTGGGTAGGGGAGAGGAGGTAAAAGCTCGAATGATTTAAGAGGTAATTTGATGCTGTGATGGAGGGATTTTAGGTTTCTATGGAAGGATGAGCTAGCTGGGCCAAATGGCCTCTCTCATATGAACACACAAAATTGACGGGCAGGAAATGACCAGCTGGTCCATCAAGCCTGCCCCACACTATGATGGTTGCAGCATCAAGACTAGACATTTCTTCCCTCCCCCCACCCCCAGCCATGTAATCTCCTGAGAGGCAAAAAAAAAGAGAAAAAACCCAGGGCCAATAAGGGAAAAAATACTCTGGAAGATTCCTCTCCCATCCCCTCAGGTGATTGAGACAGTCCAGATCATCACACGGACCAAGTGTTATCTATAAAGACACTTACCTTCTATATGATGCAATTTCTGCCCCAGTCAGGAAGCGGTCCAGCTCCCTCGTGAAGGCATCCCTTTGTGATCTTTGAAATTTTAGCACCACACCAAACTAAACAGTAGCAATTCATTAAATAAAGTAGAGATCTCCTTTGATCTGTCATAAACTGCTAACGGAAGGATTTGAGGCATTTATTAGATTAATGCAGAAGGTTATAGGCAATTTGACTGTGGTTTTCATACAAAAAAACATCGAAAACACAATAAATCAGGTAAAGGTTTTCAACATTAACATTTAAAGAGGGCAATATATAGAAACTGTGTAACCAACCTTTCTTTTCAAAAAATAGTCAACTTCTGTGCAGCCATTTGATGA
Source organism: Heptranchias perlo (assembly GCF_035084215.1). Lineage (NCBI taxonomy): Eukaryota > Metazoa > Chordata > Chondrichthyes > Hexanchiformes > Hexanchidae > Heptranchias > Heptranchias perlo. The sequence continues at coordinate 10,768,372 of NC_090370.1, forward strand.
ATGCTCTGGGCAGCAGACATCATTAAACTGAATAGATGGAAAACAGTAACATCATATGTTTTAAAGCAGAATTTTTTTTGACGGATTGTTTGCAGCACTAAAACACACTCTAAAATACCCAGAAACTGTTCAAAAAAAACCCAACAGAAATCATGTGCAAACAGGGCTTGATTTCAACTGATTTTATTTTTGTTGTTTCGGCCGGTACAGAGGCAACCCAAGATCCATCTGAAGAGCAAAGAAGCAAAAAGAAGAAAAAAAAATCTCTTCAATCCACAGCGTTTAGTTGATAAAACTCCCATCTTCGATGTGAGTTGGTTAGTTCAGTACAGGGTTAGAATTATGGCTTTCATTCAATCCTCAAACCTCCTCAGGCCTCCTGTCTTGAAAACTAACAATGATGACGACTGCAAAGCAGTATTGGAGAAGTGTTCCAGAATATTCGGGTCCTGGCTGGTAAATATTCTCCTTGTAGGAGAAATGGAAGGAATAGGGCCAAATCTGTACAAAATAGGAACCTACACTTACAGTTGCATATAAGTGAACTTGGCTACAGGTGTATTGTCAATCAAACAATTTTGAAATTCATAGATCACTAATTTCCTAATAACAGTCATTGGGTAGGTAGATTGCTATGTTAAAATGTAATTGACTTGCATCCATTTTTAATTATTATAAAGTAGGATGAAATGGGTCGAATGATAGAACATTAAATTCAAAATGTGCTATGCTAAACCTTCGAAGCAGACTCCGTAGGTTAATGTACATGCAGGACAGCAGCTGACTGGTAGTGAGTTAGATGCTTCTAATCCAATAAAGCAGGTCTGATGTTGTCAAACCGCAGAAGTGAAGCACAATCCCAAGACTGAATGACGACCTTAAACTCAATGCCAGTTATTTGCAATCGCATATAGTATGGGGCCTATTTTAGGAATTATGCACTCTGAGCTGGAGCATTGCTGGGCTATGAGCGCATGTCGGAAATTCAGGAATGGAGGTCAGCGTGGGACGTCCTGTTGTACTCCAACCCCTGAGTTTCCAATATGTGCTGCCAATGGGCAAAGCTTTATGTTGAGAGCACAGATTTGTAAAATGTACCCTTCTATACACTCTTTTGAGATTTTTTCTTAAATTCAGGAAAGACGGAACAGGCTGGGGCTCTTTCCTTTAGCAAAAAGGCTGAGGCGTGATCTAATAGAGGTCTTTAAAATTATGAAAGGTTTCGATAGGGTTGACGTGGAGAAGATGTTTCCTCTTGTGGGGGAGACCAGAACTAGGGGTCATAAATATAAGATAGTCATTAATAAATCCAATAGGGAATTCAGGAGAAACTTCTTTACTCAGAGAGTGGTTAGAATGTGGAACTTGCTACCACAAGGAGTAGTTGAGGCGAATAGTGTAGATGCATTTAAGGGGAAGCTAGATAAACACATGAGGGAGAAAGGAATAGAAGGATATGCTGATAGGGTGAGATGAAATAAGGTGAGAGGAGGCTCGTGTGGAGCAGAAACACTGGCATAGACCAGTTGGGCCGAATGGCCAGTTTCTATGCTGTAAATTCTAATCTAAGTAATCCTCTCCTGAAAGGTGGTGACTTTTGCTAGTGCACAGTTCTGTGGGTTCTGGGCCTTCTGTAATGCCTCGCCCAATTAGCTGTTCTTCGCGTGTCATCCTAGACAGGGAGGGGTAGATTTCCAACTTGCCACTTGGCCATAAAGCTGGTGTCGCATATCAGACACACCTCGAAATCAATGCAAAAGAAAACTGGGCGTTTTCTAGAAGGGACTCACTGCCTGAGCGGAGATGAAAATTACTCCCAGGGCATTACTAGGCCAGTTGGCCATGGAGGGCATCACAAGTGAACCCAATGCTGGACACTTGGGGGTAGAAATCCATCTCGGGTGGTAAAACAGGTGGGACTGCATTGACTTCAATAGAGTTGAATATCGGGCGTGTTGTATAACAGGCGGACAAGGCAATACCAGCCGTTGTATCTCCCCCCCACAGTTGCATTTCTAGCCCTTTCACTTTCCAGCAGGGGTTACAAGATAGCAATCAGGAACAGGACCAATTCTGGCAACGCACACTTTAGGAAAGATGTCAAGGCTTTAGAGAGGGCGCTGAGGAGATTTACTAGAATGGGACCAGGGATGAGGGACTTCACTTATGTGGAGAGACTGGAGAAGCTGGGATTGTTCTCCTTAGAGCAGAGAAGGTTAAGGGGAGATTTAATAGAGGTGTTCAAAATTATGAAGCCGCTATGCATTCTGAAGACACAGATTTAAAGTAATTGGCAAAAGAGCTAGAGGCAACATGTGGAAACATTTTTTACACAGCAAATTACGATGGTCAGGAATGCACTACCTGAAAGGGCGGTGGAAGCAGATTCAATAATAACTTTCAAAAGAGAATTGGATAAATACTTGAAGGGAAAAATTTGCAGGGTTATGGGACTAATTGGATAGCTCTTTCAAAGAGCTGGTACAGGCACGATGGGCCGAATGGCCTCCTTCTGTGCTGTATGATTCTTATGAGGACCCCTGGCTGATTTTTTCCCTCCGGTGCACAACGGCACTGCGACCGAAAGCTGCCTTTTGCTAGACGCAGACCAAGGACTGAACTTCCTGTAACAGTTCAGCACCACATATTTAAGAACCCATTGAACTATCAAAGGAAAAAATGCTGAGTGATAAGTATTTCTAAAATCGCCCTGTCCAAAAGACAGCCCATAATAAAGTAATCATTTAACAAACATTCTTTCTTTTGCTTCACTCTAAAAGACAGCTTTATAAAGCAGATCTACATTTTGCGTAAGGTTATTTAGCTGGTGCTGTATGCGGAGCGTGGTTGCCATGTTCGGGTGGTGAGATGCTGTGTTGGGTATTATAGCTGGGCATTGCAGCTTGATGAATAACAGCATCATGTGATAGAAAACTTACAATGTCACCGTAGTACCTTTCAGTAGTAACTTTACTGGTGCCTATACACCATTTAGTATTAAAATTGTTGGCATTTCTCTGCAGGATTAGAACCTTGCCCTTTGGTATTTTTGGAGATATTAGAATTACACAGAATCGTAGCTACCTGGGAGGGTAGGGAGAGAAAGATTTTCTTGGTGTAGCAAAATCTTAAGCATGTTTTTGTTTTACACAGAAAATCTATTCCCCCCTCGGCAACGATTATTTGTGTTAGAAATTATCCAAAATAAAATATATTTTAACATTTTATGGGCTAGTTTTTAATCCATTTTTGTGCCCTGTGCAATGCCAACTCTGATACCATCTTCCAACACACTGTACCATTGAGGCACAATGACTGTAGAGCCACTAGCACAAGTTTATCGAGAGGGAATGGAACTTTGTACCGATCACCAACCAATGACGACAGTACTGAGCAGTACCAGCCATCCACTTGTCAATTTCGGGTCAGTTTCACTCGATCAATATTGATCAGTGATCGATAAGTCAGAGGACTTGTCATTACCAATGCAAGGAAATAGAAATCGCTTTTTAATCCAACCTTGCTGAAAGTGCTTTTAGGATTTCACAGAGAGAGAGAGAGAGAAACACGTCAAATAACAGCAACAATCCAAAAAGGTCAGATTCATTTATTGTCAGTAATTTCAACACAGGATACAAGGGGAAGTTTTACTGCAATGTTAGTGATTGAAAAAAAAATCAAAATAAAAGGTTTACACTCTATAAAAGACTACTTCCAATCTAAATTTTTTCCTGGTAACAGAACACAATACTCATTTTTAAAAAATTCTTTAGACTGACGGAATGAAATGCTAAGTCTCGAAATGACTATTGGTGGAACATTTACTTAACCGTCTCTTTGTCCACTACTTATGGCGGTGTTAACCAATTTATTTTAAGCAGGTTAACAAATAGCGGAGGGAGAGACGTCAGGCATCTGTCCAGTAATGATGTCGACACTACCGTCTTATTTCCACGGCTGCAGAAGTCTTAACTTCGAGAGGTTTTCTATTCCGGGTTTGTTTTAAAGGGTTATGATTGGAGTGCAAATGTATACAAGGCGATGCTGGCATTTGTATTGGACGGGAGCTGTACACTATCTGTTACGGTTGTTTTGTCTCACGGTTCAAGCTTCTCAAAATATTATTTGTCCTGCTCTTGAATCTCGGCTTCCTGGTGCTTTTGAAAGGTGGACAACTTCCCCCTGGAGTTTACAGCCATGTGGATGAGGGAGTCGGCACTGACGCATGGGAGTTCTGATCTGGAATGCGCTGCCTGAAAGGGCGGTGGAAGTAGATTCAATAGTAACTTTCAAAAGGGAATTTGATAAATACTGGGGGGGGGGGAAAGAGGGAAAGTTGCAGGACTATGGGGAAAGAGGGACTAATTGGATAGCGGTTTCAAAGAGCTGGCATAGGCACGATGGACCAAATGGACTCCTCCTGTGCTGTATCATTCTATGCATGGGCCAGACAGGAGTGAGCATGTTAGCTTTTACTTATTACATACTGCGGAGCGCAGGGACTCAGAAATCCTAAGCTTGGGGAGTATCTTTGGGATTTGGCACAGCAAGCGCAGTTTAATCTCAAAAGGTGAAGACGCTTTCCTCAAAGTAGCTGGAAAATACACCGAGGTACGAATCATGCCAACAAGACTGGATAATTGTCTTAAGCCAAAAATCCTGCACTAAAACATGGGAAGGAATATTATATTACATTTTGATCCAATAGGACCAACACAGATTTCCCCATAACCTTCCTCCAATCTTTATTTCATTTCTAAACTATCAGCATCTATTCCAATATCGCCCCACATTACACAGAAATATCATTCAATTGTCCATTTTTTTTTGCTTCCCTCCCCCTAGGCTTCTCTTGATCGCGTAAATGACGCCCAATATCTCGAAACAGGCTTTTGAAGCTCTGCCTCCTACTTACACGCCAGGTGCACCTTTTCTGAGCGATGCTCCTTTGTTTGACAATTTAAAGTGTCCATAAACGCTCTAGGAAACTCTACTGGGCGAGGTCACAGCTCGTCTTTGGAATCTAGAGTCAGCTTTCGGTTTTTTTCCCCCTCCGATTGTCCTCGATCCTCTAGAAAGGACCAGCATTTGTGGAAACGCAAACTCTCCCTGTTCTTTTTATCCCCCAGTTTGTTTGAAGCTTGATTCTTAATAAGAGCCGACGATTACAGCTTCCACCTCTTTGGAAGGTCTACGGTCCTTTACCAGGAGGTTTATCATGCTCTCCGACTTGATCAAAAGGTTGCAGCCCAAAAAGAAGATACCGAAGAGGACGGTCAGCGAGAGCACACAGAGGACGGCGATCTGGACTACTCTCATGGTGTACAGGCTACGCTCGTCGGGGGCGGTCACCTCTGACCCATCATCACTCACAACCCAGGTGTAATTGCAACACTTGAGAACCGCCTGCACAGCATCTGCCTTAACCGGGTAAGAATCATTCATTGCCCAGCTCAGCCAAGTCGAATTCATCCTTTAAAGCGAACGAAACGGGAAGTCAATACAAATCTGCTGAGGGTGTGCTGCCAGCTTTTTCTCCCCTTTTCCTCAATGTTACAAACTCCTCCTTTGCCTTGAGCCAGTGCAAGTACAAAGTATATGTGTCTGTGCAGAACCGACCGTCCTTTGCTGTACCCAGGCAATTAAATGCCTGAATTCTGTAGCCACACTTCACTCCTTCACATTGTCTGTTTCACTGACTTATATTAGTTTGGGTTAAACCATTTTTTTGAATGGAGAGGGGTTCAATCCAACTCTACTGGCCACTGACAAAGATGCAGCTGGTGTTACTAGCTGTTCATAGGTTTCTATTTTGAACAAGATCTCCCTGTACCTAACTGTGCGATTTATGTGGCTTTAACTTAATGTTTCACGACTCTTTCCTCCCCTGCTTTGGGAAGCAAGTTCCTGCTTTGAGCCAGGAATGGAGAATACTGGGCGACACATGGCAAGCTACAAGCTGTTGTAGGAGGGTGGGTCCCTAATGAGATGCTATAAACGCCTATCTCTAAAGAAAACTGGAATCAATTTGTGATTGAACTGTACACCGTGACGGTTGCATTAGGGGTGTTCATGATTAGGTCAATTCCGGGATTCATTTTTGAGTCTGTGTTTATAGTGGGAGGTTAGGAAAAAGCACCAATATATAAGAAACTGAGCAAGGGGAATGCTAGTTTTCTTAGAGGCCAGGGTGCAGGATATGACAAATGATTCGCAATGGAAAATTGTTCATGGGATTTTTAAATTGCACAGTGTTAACCCTCATCCTTGTGTTCTATACCCTCCATGGCTTCGCCCCTCCTTATCTCTAGAACCTCCTCCAGCCCTACAACCTTCTTTGCCTTCAGCTGTCTGGGCCCTAAGCTCTGGAATTCCCTCCCTAAACCTCTCTGACTCTCTACCTCTCTCCTTTCAAGACCCTCCTTAAAACCTACCTCTTTGACCAAGCTTTTAGTCACCTGCCCTAATATCTCCTTATGTGACTCGGTGACAATTTTTGTCTGATTACTCTCCTGTGAAGCACCTTGGAACATTTTACGATGTTAAAGGCGCTATATAAATGCAAGTTGTTGTTGTTGAATTCAATCCTTTCCAAGGACCAGACGTCTGAAGGCCTGTACTATGAAAGAAGGACTTGCATTTCCATAGCACATTTCATGACCTCAGGACATCCCAAAGCACGTTTTTGAAGTGTAGTCACTGTTGTAATGCGGCAGCCAAATTGTGCACAGTAAGATCCCACAAACAGCAATGTGATAATGACCAGATAAGCTGTTTTTAGTGATGTTGGTTGAGGGATAAATATTGGCCAGGACACCGGGGAGAACTCCCCTGCTCTTCTTCAACATAGTGCCATGGGATCTTTTACGTCCACCTGAGAGGGCTGACGGGGCCTCAGTTTAACGTCACATCCGAAAGATGGCACCTCCGACAGTGCAGCACTCCCTCAGTACTGCACTGGGAGTGTCAGCCTAGATTATGAGCAGAGTTGTGTGTTCTGCACAGCCTATTTGAACTTGTGTGAAGTGAGTTGAACTGGAATAATGGGAGTTTAAATCAAAACTGCAACGGGCCAGTTATACTACACCGTTTGGGTTGATCTGAAGCGGGTTGGTATCGTGTGGGGTAATTTGGATGGGAAATTACCCAAATCGAATCCTGGCAGATGGCGTGAGACCAGGATGTAGATTCTTGCCACTTCAACTTCATGCCAGACTTGGGTGTAACCAGTGTGAAGTAAAAAAGCTTCCAATGGATCAACACTTTTTAATGTTAAGAGGGAACTCGCTACCCGTGCCAGTGGCTTGTTGTTGACCATCTAGGAACATAGGAACAGGAGTAGGCCATTCAGCCCCTCGTGCCTGCTCTGCCATTTGATAAGATCATGGCTGATCTGTGATCTAACTCCATATACCTGCCTTTGGCCCATATCCCTTAATACCTTTGGCTGCCAAAAAGCTATCTATCTCAGATTTAAATTTAGCAATTAAGCTAGTATCAATTGCCATTTGCGGAAGAGAGTTCCAAACTTCTACCACCTTTTGTGTGTGGAAATGTTTTCTAATCTCGCTCCTGAAAGGACTGGCTCTAATTTTTAGACTCTGCCCCCTACTCCTAGAATCCCCAACCAGCGGAAATAGTTTCTCTCTATCCACCCTATCTGTTCCCCTTAATATCTTATAAACTTCGATCAGATCACCCCTTAACCTTCGAAACTCTAGAGAATACAACCCCAATCTGTGTAATCTCGCCTCGTAACTTAACCCTTGAAGTCCATCTAAATTGAACCAGCACCGATGCTGGTGAGCAGAGCTCTGGGCATACATGGTTTCTTCAGCCCGGAGAGAGTTGTAGAATATACCAGCTCTGTGTCAGTCTCAAACCAGTAGTACAACAGCACTCCAGTCATTTCCAAATTCAATGTAATGTTTTGCCCCCTAGTGGAAAAATATGAACTATACATATTTCTTAGGAGTCAGCATTGTCACCAGCATGGATCAAGTTTTTGTTAAGATGGTTTAATGTGACTTGCTTGTACTTTTGGTCTGCTTTGTGTCCTGGCATGAATTATGTTTGTTAGGTAAGGGCAGCGAGGGATATGGATCAAAGGCGGGTAAATGGAGCAGAGATACAGATCAGCCATGATCCAATTGAATGGGCAGACTCGAGGGGCTGAATAGCTTACTCCTGTTCCTATGGATGCTATACATAGAACTTTACAGCACAGAAACAAGCCATTCATCCCAACTGGTCTATGCTGGTGTTTATGCTCCACACAAGCCTCCTCCCACCCCTCTTCATCTAAACTCTATCAACATATCCTGCTATTCCTTTCTCCCTCATGTACTTACCGAGTTTCCCCTTAAATGCATCTATGCTATTCGCCTCAACCACTCCATGTGGTAGAAAATTCCACATTCTAACTACTCTCTGAGTAAAGAAGTTTCTCTTGAATTCCTTATTGGATTTATTAGTGACTATCTTGCATTTAAACTGGGTTCAGTGATAGATCTAGATACATGGCCAAGTGTCGAATGTCCAGCTGCCTAGTTGGACAGCCTAGGAAGGAGACAGCTTAGGAAGGAACCAGCCAATTCAAATTGCTACTTGTTACTTTGCTATTTTTTTTTTATTCGTTCATGGGATGTGGGCGTCGCTGGCGAGGCCAGCATTTATTGCCCATCCCTAATTGCCCTTGAGAAGGTGGTGGTGAGCCGCCTTCTTGAACCGCTGCAGTCCGTGTGGTGACGGTTCTCCCACAGTGCTGTTAGGAAGGGAGTTCCAGGATTTTGACCCAGCGACGATGAAGGAACGGCGATATATTTCCAAGTCGGGATGGTGTGTGACTTGGAGGGGAACGTGCAGGTGGTGTTGTTCCCATGTGCCTGCTGCTCTTGTCCTTCTAGGTGGTAGAGCTTGCGGGTTTGGGAGGTGCTGTCGAACATGCCTTGGCGAGTTGCTGCAGTGCATCCTGTGGATGGTACACACTGCAGCCACTGTGCGCCGGTGGTGAAGGGAGTGAATGTTTAGGGTGGTGGATGGGGTGCCAATCAAGCGGGCTGCTTTATCTTGGATGGTGTCGAGCTTCTTGAGTGTTGTTGGAGCTGCACTCATCCAGGCAAGTGGAGAGTATTCCATCACACTCCTGACTTGTGCCTTGTAGATGGTAGAAAGGCTTTGGGGAGTCAGGAGGTGAGTCACTCGCCGCAGAATACCCAGCCTCTGACCTGCTCTTGTAGCCACAGTATTTATATGGCTGGTCCAGTTAAGTTTCTGGTCAATGGTGACCCCCAGGATGTTGATGGTGGGGGATTCGGCGATGGTAATGCCGTTGAATGTCAAGGGGAGGTGGTTAGACTCTCTCTTGTTGGAGATGGTCATTTCCTGGCACTTATCTGGCGCGAATGTTACTTGCCACTTATCAGCCCAAGCCTGGATGTTGTCCAGGTCTTGCTGCATGCGGACTCGGACTGCTTCATTATTTGAGGCCATGATGTGGAGATGCCGGTGATGGACTGGGGTTGACAATTGTAAACAATTTTACAACACCAAGTTTAGTCCAACAATTTTATTTTAATTTTCACAAGCTTTCGGAGGCTTCCTCCTTCCTCAAGTGAATGTCAAGAAATCCTCGAACCTCTCGCATTTATAAATCACAGAACAATACCTGGTGATTACAGATCAGCCGCACTCAGAGGACAGTCCAGAATGTCACCCGAGCACAACGTAACGCCATCAACGCTCTCAAGACCAACCGCAACATCGTCATCAAACCAGCGGACAAAGGAGGAGCCATTGTCATACAGAACAGAACGGACTATTGCAAAGAAGCATACCGACAACTGGACAACCAGGAACACTACAGACAGTTACCCGCAGATCCGACCAAAGAACACACCCACCAGCTCAACAAACTGATCAAGACCTTCGATCCAGACCTTCAAAGCATCCTACGTGCTCTCATCCCACGTTCTCCCCGTGGGATGAGAGCACGTAGGATGCTCTCATCCCACGTGAGGCAACGGAACCCTGTGTGAGAACCTCTCTGGATACGTCGAGGGCATCCTGAAACCCATTGTACAGGGAACCCCCAGCTTCTGTCGCGACACTACAGACTTCCTATAAAAACTCAGCACCCACGGACCAGTTGAACCAGGAACACTTCTCACCACGATGGACGTCTCGGCACTATACACCAGTATCCCCCACGATGACGGCATCGCTGCGACAGCATCAATACTCAACACCAACAACAGCCAATCTCCAGACGCCATCCTACAACTCATCCGCTTCATCCTGGATCACAATGTCTTCACCTTCGATAACCAGCTCTTTACCCAAACACACGGAACAGCCATGGGGACCAAATTCGCACCCCAATACGCCAACATTTTCATGCACAAGTTCGAGCAGGACTTCTTCACTGCACAGGACCTCCAACCAACGCTATACACCAGATACATCGACGACATTTTCTTTCTATGGACCCACGGCGAAGAATCACTAAAGAGACTACACGATAACATTATCAAGTTCCATCCCACCATCAAGCTCACCATGGACTACTCCTCAGAATCAGTTTCTTTCTTGGACACACGAATCTCCATCAAAGACGGGCACCTCAGCACCTCACTCTACCGCAAGCCCACGGACAACCTCACGACGCTCCACTTTTCCAGCTTCCACCCCAACCACGTCAAAGAGGCCATCCCCTATGGACAGGCCCTGCGAATACATAGGGTCTGCTCAGACGAGGAGGAATGCGATGGACACCTACAGACGCTGAAAGACGCCCTAGTAAGAACGGGATATGACGCTCGACTCATCGATCGACAGTTCCGACGGGCCACAGCGAAAAATCGCATAGACCTCCTCAGAAGACTAACACGGGACGCAACCAACAGAGTACCCGTCGTCGTCCAGTACTTCCCCGGAGCGGAGAAACTACGCCATGTTCTCCGCAGCCTTCAACATGTCATCAATGACGACGAACACCTCGCTATGGCCATCCCCACGCCTCCACTACTCGCCTTTAAACAGCCACCCAACCTCAAACAGACCATCGTTCGCAGCGAATTACCCAGCTTTCAGGAGAACAGCGTCCACGACACCACACAACCCTGCCACGGTAACCTCTGCAAGACATGCCAGATCATCGACACAGATATCACCATCACACGAGAGGGCACCACCCACCAGGTGCATGGTTCATACTCCTGTGACTTGGCCAACGTTGTCTACCTCATACGTTGCATGAAAGGATGCCCCAGAGCATGGTACATTGGCGAGACCATGCAGACACTGCGACAACAGATGAACGGACACCGCGCAACAATCGCCAGACAGGAGGGTTCCCTCCCAGTCGGGGAACACTTCAGCAGTCATGGACATTCATCCACCGACCTTCGGGTAAGCGTACTCCAAGGCGGCCTTCGAGACACACGACAACGCAAAATCGTCGAGCAGAAATTGATAGCCAAGTTCCGCACCCATGAGGACGGCCTCAACCGGGATCTTGGGTTCATGTCACGCTACACGTAACCCCACCAGCGAACAAATGTTATCTGTTTTTAAAATAACGGGTCAATTGCTGTCTTTTCCTTCCGGATGTTTCGATGTTTCTGCCTCTCTCTCTCTGTTTTTTTTGTTCTGGCCGTTTGTATATTCGGTGGCCCTGTAGGTAACACCTATCTGTCTGAACACTTTGGTTGCCTTGGCAATGGGCAGTTGAAAAGACTATCTGTAATCACCAGGTATTGTTCTGTGATTTATAAATGCGAGAGGTTCGAGGATTTCTTGACATCCACCTGAGGAAGGAGGAAGCCTCCGAAAGCTTGTGAATTTTAAAATAAAATTGTTGGACTATAACTTGGTGTTGTAAAATTGTTTACAACTATCATTATTTGAGGGGTTGCGAATGGAGCTGAACACTGTGCAATCATCAGCGAGCATCCCCATTTCTGACCTTATGATGGAGGGAAGGTCATTGATGAAGCAGCTGAAGATGGTTGGGCCGAGGACACTGCCCTGAGGAACTCCTGCAGTAATGCCCTGGGGCTGAGATGATTGGCCTCCAACAACCACTAACATCTTCCTTTGTGCTAGGTATGACTCCAGCCACTGGAGAGTTTTCCCCCTGATTCCCATTGACTTCACTTTTACTTGGGCTCCTTGGTGCCACACTCGGTCAAATGCTGCCTTGATGTCAAGGGCAGTCACTCTCACCTCACCTCTGGAATTCAGCTCTTTTGTCCATGTTTGGACCAAGGCTGTAATGAGGTCTGGAGCCGAGTGGTCCTGGTGGAACCCAAACTGAGCATCGGTGAGCAGGTTATTGGTGAGTAAGTGCCGCTTGATAGCACTGTCGACAACACCTTCCATCACTTTGCTGATGATTGAGAGTAGACTGATGGGGCGGTAATGGGGCGGTAATTGGCCGGATTGGATTTGTCCTGCTTTTTGTGGACAGGACATACATGGGCAATTTTCCACATTGTCGGGTAGCTGCCAGTGTTGTAGCTGTACTGGAACAGCTTGGCTAGAGGCGCAGCTAGTTCTGGAGCACAAGTCTTCAGCACTACAGCTGGGATGTTGTCGGGGCCCATAGCCTTTGCTGTATCCAGTGCACTCAGCCGTTTCTTGATATCACGTGGAGTGAATCGAATTGGCTGTAGACTGTCTTCTGTGATGGTGGGGATATTGGGAGGAGGCCGAGATGGATCATCCACTCGGCACTTCTGGCTGAAGATGGTTGCAAACGTTTCAGCCTTGTCTTTTGCACTCACGTGCTGGACTCCGCCATCATTGAGGATGGGGATGTTTGCAGAGCATCCTCCTCCCGTTAGTTGTTTAATTGTCCACCACCATTCACGACTGGATGTGGCAGGACTGCAGAGCTTTGATCTGGTCCGTTGGTTGTGGAATCGCTTAGCTCTGTCTATAGCATGTTGCTTCCGCTGTTTAGCACGCATGTAGTCCTGAGTTGTAGCTTCACCAGGTTGGCACCTCATTTTTAGGTCCGCCTGGTGCTGCTCCTGGCATGCTCTTCTACACTCCTCATTGAACCAGGGTTGATCTCCTGGCTTGTTGGTAATGGTACAGTGAGGAATATGCCGGGCCATGAGGTTACAGATTGTGCTGGAATACAATTCTGCTGCTGCTGATGGCCCACAATGCCTCATGGATGCCCAGTTTTGAGCTGCTAGATCTGTTCTGAATCTATCCCATTTAGCATGGTGGTAGTGCCACACAACACGTTGGATGGTGTTCTCAGTGCGAAGACGGGACTTCGTCTCCACGAGGACTGTGCGGTGGTCACTCCTACCAATACTGTCATGGACAGATGCATTTGCGACAGGTAGATTGGTGATGACGAGGTCAAGTAAGTTTTTCCCTCATGTTGGTTCGCTCACCACCTGCCGCAGGCCCAGTCTGGCAGCTATGTCCTTCAGGACGCGGCCAGCTCGGTCAGTAGTGGTGCTACCGAGCCACTCTTGGTGATGGACGTTGAAGTCCCCCACCCAGAGTACATTTTGTGCCCTTGCTACCCTTAGTGCTTCCTCCAAGTGGTGTTCAACATGGAGGAGGACTGATTCATCAGCTGAGGGAGGGCGGTAGGTGGTAATCAGCAGGAGGTTTCCTTGCCCATGTTTGACCTAATGCCATGAGATTTCATGGGGTCCAGAGTCAATGTTGAGGACTCCCAGGACCACTCCCTCCTGACTGTATATCACTGTACCGCCACCTCTGGTGGGTCTGTCCTGCCGGTGGGACAGGACATACCCAGGGATGGAGATGGAAGAGTCTGGGACGTTGGCTGAAAGGTATGATTCTGTGAGTATGGCTATGTCAGGCTGTTGCTTGACTAGTCTGTGGGACAGCTCTCCCAATTTTGGCACAAGTCCCCAGATGTTCGGAAGGAGGACCTTGCGGGGTCGACTGGGCTTGGTTTGCCGTTGTCGTGTCCGGTGCCTAGTGGTCCGTCTGGTTTTATTCTTATTATGACTTTTCGTAGCGAGATTTTACAACTGAGTGGCTTGCTCGGCCATTTCAGAGGGCAATTAAGAATCAACCACATTGCTGTGGGTCTGGAGTCACATGTCGGCCAGACCGGGTAAGGACGGCTGTTTTCCTTTCCAAAAGGGCATTAGTGAACCAGATGGGTTTTTAACAACAATCCGGTAGTTTCATGGCCACCATTACTGATACTGGTATTTTAATTCCAGATTTTTATTTAATTAATTGAATTTAATTAATTAAATTCAAATTTGCCAGCTGCCGTGGCGGGATTTGAACTCATGACTCCGATTAGTAGTCCAGTAACATAGTCACTATGCTACTGTACCCCTATGTAAGATGAAAAGGACTAATTTTGCCAAGTATGTCATGTCATGTCATGTCATGTCATTCTTGAAACTTAATATTACTGATGTGCAATGTTAAGTTGAATCTGACTGAGGTTGTGATGTTGTAATGCTGAATTGGGTTTAACACTATGTTAAATTGAGCACCATTAATGCTGTGTTGTTGTAATTCTGAAACCATTATTCTTCTGCTTGAGATGATTATATTGATGATTGTTATCCTTGATTGCATATAAATAGTGCAGTAAACTAGTTATTAATTGTGTCCCCTACAGGCCTTGATCTCTTTGGGGTGATCCAAGATTTGAATGGGTGAACGAATGCTTGGTTCTTGCTGGTGACTGAACTGTGGATGGATCCTTTTAATTGGGTTGGTTTACGCAGGATAACTCGAGCCAAGTTAAGCATCGACGCCTTCGAAACACAGGCCTAGAAATTCGACGCCGTTTTTGGCATTTCTGGGGCCTAAAATTGGGGCAAATGTTTTTTCTTGGCCTGCGAGTTGAGACAGTTCTGCCGGTTTTCTGCCCTAAAAACGATGTGGCCCAAATTTACGATTGCGTTTTGGCCCTGCCCTCCGATCCTCCTGCTGAGTCCCCACTGCGCTAATTTAAATGAGGGCCAGCGGTGCGCTCACCTAGAATTTCCGGAAGTTACTTTCACAATGCACTAGGGGTAACCTATACCGGGCACACATGTTGCCAGAATCAGCTGAGACTGGTGAAAGTGAAGAATATTTGAGCCTGAAGACTGCCCAAACTTTGCTTGCCGATTACTAGAACTGGGAACGAATTTTCTTGCCCCTAGACAGTGCTGGACTTGCCTCTGAGGCTTGTGGGACTATGAAACCCCAGCAGGTATTATTACCCCTCTCTTCCCTGCCCCCCGCACCCACAGCGAGAGTTTCTCAGGAGCAGCTATGGGTTTCCCAATGGGCGTATCTTTGTGTGCCATTGTAATGGAGGAGGAGCAGGAGACAATGGTGGAAAGGAGAGTGAGGTAACATTTGAGGAGGACGCACCCTTCAAGACATTGCCCCCTTCCAAAGAATATACAGGCAAAACAGGTCCCATGAGGAGATGTGTACCAGATGAGTGTACTTCACCAAAGAGGCAATAGGGGAACACTGCCATCTACTGCATGATGGCCTGCAGCCATAGTCATCCGCCCATACTACTCCGTCTGTGCCTATGAAGGTCACCACTGTACTCAACTTTTGTGGCAGCGCGTCATTTCAGAGAGCCACGGGCAATCTGTGCAGTGTCGGCCAGGGTGCTGTCTGGGCATGTGTTTGTAAGGTGACTGACGCACTCTACGGGAGAGCCTGGGAAATTTACCCAGTCTGGCATCACAGCAAGTTAGCAGTGAGATAGGGTTATCCAGTTTCATGGAGTTTCCTGTTTTCCCAAGGCGCTGGGTACAATAGATGGCACCCACGTTGCTTTGTGAACTCCCACGGTCAACACCCTCGACTTCCTGAACATAAAGGGTTTTCACTCGCTGAATGTTCAGACTGTGTGTGACAACATGCAAACAATCGCCCACATCATTTACTAGATTTACTGGAAGTTACCACGAGGCTCCCATTCTTCAGAATATGGCCCTCCCTGAGCTCTTTTAAGGGTGTCATCTGTGGCTCGGTGGATGCTTGCCTCTGACACAGTGGTCATCGAGAGGACCATTAGATCTAAAAGTAGTAAAACGTCCCAAGGCGCTTCACAGGAGCGATTATCAAACAAAATTTGACACCAAGCCACATAAGGAGATATTAGGACAGGTGACCAAAAGCTTGGTCAAAGAGGTAGGTTTTAAGGATCGTGTTAAAGGAGGAGAAAGAGGTGGAGAGGTTTAGGGAGGGAATTCCAGAGCTTAGGGCTCTATAAATGAATACATAAATATTCTTAATAGAAAGCAGATGTTTACTTCCATTTAAGGCGTATTCATTCGTTTAAAAAGTTTGGAATATCATTAAATGCGGTTAGGAATGCATAAAATATAAACCATCTATTTAATATTATCTAAAGCTAAGCTTCAATCCTGTTTTTATCACGTCAAAAAGTTCCTGGAGTGACCACATGCCTGTGATATCGCATCTATAGGATATCTCTCTTTGCTTCACATCAAAAGAATTACTTTTTTTTGAGTCACTGTCACAAGTGGAATCACTGCCATTGCTTAGGCAACAGTGGCAGTTGATGTTGCGCGCATAAATAATGAGATGAATGACCAGTTAATGGTGTTGGTTGAGGGAGGAATGTTGGCCAGGACACCGAGAGAACTCCCTGTTCTATTCTGAATATTATGAAACATCTGTTGTCCTGTGGCAAAGTTCCTTAGTGAATTAATGCAAGTGTCCATTGAATAGAATGATGCTGGCCTATGGCTATAAATCCCTATGGTTTATGTCATTGTGTTTGATGTTTGTAAATAAATGAAACATTTTTCCATAAAGATGGTTTTTAAAATGGTGAGTAAAGAAAGAACTTGCATTTCTATAGCACCTTTCATGACCTCAGGACATCCCAAAGTACTTTACAGCTAATGAGTACTTTTGAAGTGTAGTCACTGTTATAATGTAGGAAACACGGCAGCCAATTTGGGCACAGCAAGATCCCACAAACAGCAATGAGATAAATGACCAGAAAATCTGTTTTAGTGATGTTGGTCAAGGGATAAATATTGGCCAGGACACTGCGAGAAATTCCCTGCTCCTCTTCAAATAGTGCCGTGGGATCTTTAGACAGCACCTCCAACACTCCCTCAGTACTGCACTGGAGTGTCAGCCAGGATTAGTCTCTGGAGCGGGGCTTCGGCCCATGACCTTCTGATTCAGAGGTAAGAGTGCTACCACTATTTCAGTCAATCCTGGGATGTGGGCACCACTGGCAGCATTTATTACCCATTACTAGTTGTCTTTGTGAAGGTGGTGGTGGACTTTCTTCTTGAACTACTGCAGTGTAGCGGTTTGATACAAATCATTTGGTAGGCAATTAAGAGAGTTGACCACATTAGTGTGGGACTGGAATCACATGTAGGCCAGACTGGGTAAGAACTGGGTAAATGCAGGTTTCCTTCACTAAAGGACATTGGGTTGGGTTTTTATGACAATCTGAAAACTTTGTGATACCTTTTTTATTTCCAGACTTTTTAAACTGAATTAAAATTCTCAAACTGCCATGGTGGGATTTGAATTTATGTTCTACAGGATTATTAGTCTAGGCCTCTGGATTACTAGTCTCGTAACATAACCACTACACTGCCATACCACCAAGCCAAGGCTAACCCAAACCTTCCAATATTACACAGAAGCAATATAGTGCTAGGTCAAGTGATTTGTTATCATTCCAATCCACTCAGACTACATACTTCGGATGAGACGATTAACCAAGGCCCCGTCTGCCCTCTCAGGTGGACGTAAAAGATCCCATGGCACTATTTTGAAGAAGAGGAGGGGAGTTCTCAGATCGGAGTATTTTAAACATCTGTTTGAACAAAAAAAAACATTGTATTTTACAAATGAGATTAAGTGGCTCTACACACACACCACAGCTCATCAGAAAGCTGAACAAACCTTTTTGTCTCCAAATTTTTCATCGGTTCGTGCCTGGATTCACGAAACACAAAACAGGGATATCTGCCAGAGAAATCAGAAAACTAGTTTTCAATCAAGGTCAATAAAGTACAAAAGCAAAATACTGCAGATGCTGGAAATTTGAAATAAAAATAGAAAATGCTGGAAACATCAGGTCTCGGCAGCATCTATGGAGAGAGGAAAAAGAGAGATAACGTTTCAGGTCGATGACCTTTCATCACGTACGGTTGCTAAATTTGCTGATGACACAAAGTTAAGTAGGAAAGTAAGTTGTGAAGAGGACATAAGGAGTCTGCAAAGGGATATAGATAGGTTAAGTGAGTGGGCAAAAATTTGGCAGATGGAGTATAATGTGGAAAAATGTGAACTTGTCCACTTTGGCAAGAGGAATAGAAAAGCAGTATATTATTTAAATGGAGAGTGATTGCAGAACTCTGAGGTACAGAGGGATCTGGGTGTCCTAGTACATGAATCACAAAAAGTTAGTATGCAGGTACAGCAAGTGATTCGGAAGACAAATTGAATGTTGTCATTTATTGCAAGGGGAATGGAATATAAAAGTAGAGATGTTTTGCCAAAGTTGTACAGGGCATTGGTGAGACCACATCTAGAATACTGTGTGCAGTTTTGGTCTCCTTATTTAAGAAAGGACATAATTGCTTTGGAGGCGGTTCAGAGAAGGTTCACTCGACTGATTCCTGGGATGAGGGGGTTATCTTATGAGGAAAGGCTGGACAAGTTGGGCCTGTATACACTGGAGTTTAGAAGAATGAGAGGTGATTTTTTTTTATTCGTTCATGGGATGTGGGCGTCGCTGGCGAGGCAAGCATTTATTGCCCATCCCTAATTGCCCTTGAGAAGGTGGTGGTGAGCCGCCTTCTTGAACCGCTCCAGTCCATGTGGTGAAGGTTCTCCCACAGTGCTGTTAGCAAAGGAGTTCCAGGATTTTGACCCAGCAACGATGAAGGAACGGCGATATATTTCCAAGTCGGGATGGTGTGTGACTTGGAGGGGAACGTGCAGGTGGTGTTGTTCCCATGTGCCTGCTGCTCTTGTCCTTCTAGGTGGTAGAGGTCGTGGGTTTAGGAGGTGCTGTCGAAGAAGCCTTGGCGAGTTGCTGCAGTGCATCCTATGGATGGTACACACTGCAGCCACGGTGTGCCGGTGGTGAAGGGAGTGAATGTTTAGGGTGGTGGATGGGGTGCCAATCAAGCGGGCTGCTTTGTCCTGGATGGTGTCGAGCTTCTTGAGCGTTGTTGGAGCTGCACTCATCCAGGCAAGTGGAGAGTATTCCATCACACTCCTGACTTGTGCCTTGTAGATGGTGGAAAGGCTTTGGGGAGTCAGGAGGTGAGTCACTCACCACAGAATACCCAGCCTCTGACCTGCTCTTGTAGCCACAGTATTTATATGGCTGGTCCAGTTAGGTTTCTGGTTAATGGTGACCCCCAGGACATTGATGGTGGGGGATTCGGTAATGGTAATGCCGTTGAATGTCAAGGGGAGGTGGTTGGACTCTCTCTTGTTGGAGATGGTCATTGCCTGGCACTTGTCTGGCGCGAATGTTACTTGCCACTTATCAGCCCAAGCCTGGATGTTGTCCAGGTCTTGCTGCATGCGGGCTCGGACTGCTTCATTATTTGAGGGGTTGCGAATGGAACTGAACACTGTGCAATCATCAGCGAACATCCCCATTTCTGACCTTATGATGGAGGGAAGGTCATTGATGAAGCAGCTGAAGATGGTTGGGCCTAGGACACTGCCCTGAGGAACTCCTGCAACAATGTCCTGGGGCTGAGATGATTGGCCTCCAACAACCACTACCATCTTCCTTTGTGCTAGGTATGACTCCAGCCACTGGAGAGTTTTCCCCCTGATTCCCATTGACTTCAATTTGACTTGGGCTCCTTGGTGCCACACTCGGTCAAATGCTGCCTTGATGTCAAGGGCAGTCACTCTCACCTCACCTCTGGAATTCAGCTCTTTTGTCCATGTTTGGACCAGGGCTGTAATGAGGTCTGGAGCCGAGTGGTCCTGGCGGAACCCAAACTGAGCAACGGTGAGCAGGTTATTGGTGAGTAAGTGCCGCTTGATAGCACTGTCGACGACACCTTCCATCACTTTGCTGATGATTGAGAGTAGACTGATGGGGTGGTAATTGGCCGGATTGGATTTGTCCTGCTTTTTGTGGACAGGACATACATGGGCAATTTTCCACATTGTCGGGTAGATGCCAGTGTTGTAGCTGTATTGGAACAGCTTGGCTAGAGGCGCAGCTAGTTCTGGGGCACAAGTCTTCAGCACTACAGCTGGGATGTTGTCGGGGCCCATAGCCTTTGCTGTATCCAGTGCACTCAGCCGTTTCTCGATATCACGTGGAGTGAATCGAATTGGCTGAAGACTGGCTTCTGTGATGGTGGGGATATCGGGAGGAGGCAGAGATGGATCATCCACTCTGCACTTTTGGCTGAAGATGGTTGCAAACTCTTCAGCCTTGTCTTTTGCACTCACCTGCTGGACTCCGCCATCATTGAGGATGGGGATGTTTGCAGAGCCTCCTCCTCCCATTAGTTGTTTAATTGTCCACCATCACATTGAGGATGGGGATCTTATTGAAACATATAAGATCCTGAGGGGACTAGAAGGGGTAGATGCTGAGGGGTTGTTTTCCCTTGTGGGGCCACAGTTTTAAAAATAAGGGGTCTCCCATTTAAGACGGAGATGAGGGGAATTTTTTTTCTCTCAGAAGGTCGTGAGTCTGTGGAGCTCCCTTCCCCAGAGAGCGGTGGAGGCAGGGGCATTGAATATTTTTAAGGCTGAGTTAGATAGATTCCTGATTAACAAGGGAGTCAAAGGTTATAGTAGGTAGATGGGAAAGTAGGGTTGAGGTCACAATCAGATCAGCCATGATCTTATCAAATGGCAGAGCAAGCTCGAGGGGCCAAATGGCCTACTCCTGCTCTTAATTCGTATGTTCGTATGCATCAGAATTGGAAGATGTTAGAGATGAACAGCTTTTAAATAAATACAGAGCCAGGGAAAGAACAACAGGGAAGGTCTATGATCGGGTGGAGGGCAGGAGTGATTAAATGACAAAAGGGATGATGGTGCAAGGCAAAAGGGGGTGGTAATGGGACAAGTATGGAAACTAGATGGATCCAGAGGACGTGTAAATGTTTACAGCAGAATAGCAGAGGGGTAAGGAAGCATAGGAAATCCGGCAAAGAGGAGAAGGCTCCTGTAGCCCGGGAATGTGGTGGAAGAAAGGTAGGTAGACCCCAAGGGGTGTGGCCCACCCCACCGGCCGTTTATCGATCGGGCATTCCCACCCCAAGCACCAGCCCACATTGCCTCCACTCCTAGTGGCTCTGGTGCAGTCCATCTTCCAATACCAGCACCTGCTGGCCGAGAGAAAACGGGAGCGCTGGTTAAAGTCTGAAGATGTTAAAGTCAATGTTTAGGCCAGAGGGCTGTAATGTGCCTGGTAGAAAGATGAGATGCTGTTTCTCGAGCTTGCGTTGAGCTTCATTGGAACAGTGTCGGAGGCCAAGGGCAAAATAAAGTAGAAGTTACTCACCTAATTAAACTGACTAGTGACTGGCTGCTTTGACTCTTGTACTATTAGAATAATTAACTATGGCAAGATTTACAAGAACAAAACTGAATAACAAATACCTTTAAGTCCGTCTTAATATCGAAATGTCACTACAGGAAACAGCACCACTTGTCAAAGTCGAACTGTCTTTACTTATCTAATGTCGCCATCTGCAGAATTTCTAGGAAACTGCACCCATTTATCACAAGATCCGATAAAAAGGAGAGACCTTGGCCTAGATTTTCCTCTTTGCCAAAAAGGCCACAGATCTTTGGTAGCAGGGACTTTTACCCCTTGCCCCGTTGCCTGGTTCCCAGGGTTAGGGTAATTGAAACATGTAGCGTGGGTACCAGAGCCTGTTACGACACTGCTGGGGTGTTTTGTCACAGTGTAGTGTGGCTGGCAATGCTGACTGGAAGTCAGAATAATCTCCAACTTTGATTGCACTAGACAAGCAGCCATTTTAACCCCCCAGTGGCCCATGACAATGCACCAGTGTTCCTGGTTCCCAGTGTTGCTAAGGAGCAATTAATGGAAATACATTGTATGATGCCCTCCCATATTTCCACATCGTTCACCTGAGGAAGGAGGTAGCCTCCGAAAGCTTGTGAATTTAAAATAAAATTGCTGGACTATAACTTGGTGTTGTAAAATTGTTTACAATTGTCAACCCCAGTCCATCACCGGCATCTCCACATCATGACTCCCATATTTGGGCAGGTGTAGCCCTGGTGTACTCCTGGAAGTGGCAGGGGGCCAGTCACACAGCTCCCACCCAATGTTCCTCTCTCACCAGGTAGGACACTGGGAGAACTCCCTGCTCTACTTCGAATAGTGCGATGGGATCTTTAATAGGAAGATGGGGCCCTGATTTAACAACAGCACCTCTGACAGTGCAGCACTCCCTCAGTACTGCACGGAGAGTGTTGGCCTGGATTAGATGCTCAAGTCCCTGGAGTGGGACTATGAACCCGCGACCTTCTGACTCAGAGGCGAGAGTGCTACCACTGAGCCACGGTTGATAAATACTCAAGGGCATCACACTGAGAGTCTTGTTTGATTCTCCTTTGCTTAAGTTTTAATCTCCTTATAATTAGTGAGGAAGGAGAGATAGAGTGATTGCAAAAAGAGAGTTCCTCAAAATTGAAGAAATTTTAATTAGTAATTCTTGCTGAATTTTGCCATCTTCTTGGCACCTTTTGGCCCAAAGGCTGATTTCAGTTAGCTGTATTTTATTTTAGGAGTGGGGTTGTTCGCTGATGATTCCACAGTGATTCAGCTCCATTCACAATCCCTCTGAGAATGAAGCAGCCCATGCCAGCCTACAGCAGGACCTGGGTAACAACTAGGCTTGGGCTGACAGGTGGCAGGTAGCATTCGTGTCACATAAGTGTCGGGTAACCACCATCTCAAACAAGAGAAAGCCCAGCCATTGCCCACTGACCTTCACCATTGCCAAGACCCCCAGCATCAACATCTTGGGGACCACCATCATAACAAGAGCAGATCAGAGGCTGGGTACACTGGGGCGAGTGGCTCACCTCCTGACCCCTCAAAGGCTCTTCACCATTTACAATGCTCAAGTCAGGAGTTCGATGGAATACGCACCACTTGCCCAGATGGGAACAGCCACAACAAGTCAAGAAGCTCAACATCATCCATGACAAAGCAGGTCACTTGATTGGCACCCCTGCCACTGGACTCAAATCTCCATGCCCTCCATCGCGGGCACACCATGGTTGCAGTGTATACAATCTGCAACTTGCATTGCAGCAACTCACTAAGCTTACTTCCACAGTGCCGCCCTCCCTGTGACCTCTGTCACCGAGAAGGACAAGAGCATCAATGTCGTGGGAACATCACCACCTCCAAGTCGTACACCATCCTCAGTTGGACATATACTGCCATTCCTACCTAAAACCATCATAAGAGTGCCATCACTGCAGAAACTGTAGTATAGGCAAGGTTTTCAACTGTTGGGGAGCTTAGCAACTGAGCCCAATCGTCTCCTTGCCTGACATGCCCACACATGCATTTTCTATCATAGGCTACTGGATACCGAGCCCAACGACACTGAGGCCAATTGCAGTGACCTACTGAAATGAGGTAACTCAGCACTGACCAGGATTGATCCTGAGACTTACTTCGTCGGTATTGCTCAGTATCACACTGAACCTCAGCCTGAGTCATAGGAGCAGATTTATTTTCTAGTTTTGGCATTTTTTCGCTCGCCCGTATCTGAGAGGCCCGACCTCATTGGATCTTCTGGGGCTGGTCCTCGATTAGCATGCAAAGCAAGGATTGGGCCTGTAGGTGTTAGCTTGCCAAACAGAAAGGGCAGGAGATGGTGCCCATCATGAGCCCTTAAGGGGCTGCAGGCCAGAATTGCCTGGATAGCCACATCCTTTTTGTGGGAAATGGCAGCAGCACGGTAACATTGAGTAGCTATGTGATGCTACTGATGGTTGTTATGGCAAAGAAGATAAAGCAAAGTACTGGTCATGCTGGTGGGTGCATCAGTCACCTGTTTGATACATGTATGGAGAGCAGATTGACTGATACTGCAGAAGATTCCCATGTTAACCTGAAAGAAGGTGGAGGCAGAATGGTTGAGGGCGGTGGTGAACTTGACTGCTATTGGCAGTCCCTACGGTGCAGGTTGGCTATAGGTGTCCGGGCATGAGATGGCACAGATCCGCAATTGGCTCCCTTGCTGGTCTAGAGCATGCAGAGCCAAGTGGCCTTAGTTGGGTGTGCCAGAGTCTGGAGATATAATTGGTATAATAGCAGATTTAGGCATTCCAGCTCTGGTGCCCGTTGATCCCCCTGGCATGTCTTCTTTCATCTTGTACCATTTGAACAATGAAATACTTTATTTGGGGCACTTTAAAACCAATTGCCAGAGTATTAATTTTAACTTCACTTGGCGACCGCCATGGGACTCTTCCTCTTGTACTTAGATGGCTTGTTGCTCCCAAGAAAAGTTTTCGTATTGTAAGAGCCTTCTTTACAGGTTCCCCTCTTTTTCTGAGCTCTTCCTGTTCCATTGAACTGTTGCAAATGCTTCAATTTACACCTTTCGGTGATTTTTGCAGACAATAATCAGCTCAATTTGTTTCGACAGAATAGAAAGACTTGAAAGAATTTGCATTTATATAGCACCTTTCAAAAACTCAGGACATCCCAAAACACTTCACAGCCAATGAAGTATTTCTGAGGTGTAGTCACTGTTGTAATGTAGGAAATGCAGCAGCCAATTTGCGCACAGCAAGATCCCACAAACAGCAATGTGATAATGACCGGATAATCTGTTTTAGTGATGTTGGTTGAGGGGCGAATATTGGCCAGGACACCCGGGGGAATTCCCCTGCTCCTCTTCGAAATAGTGCCGTAGGATCTTTTACATCCACCCGAGAGGGCAGACGGGGCCTCAGTTTAACGTCTCATCCAAAAGACGGCACCTCCGACAGTGCAGCGCTCCCGCAGTACTGCGCTGGAGTGTCAGCCTGGATTTTGTGCTTAAGTCTCTGGAATGGGACTTGAACCCATAGTCTTCTTGACTCAGAGGTGAGAGTGCTACCGACTGAGCCATGGCTGGCATCTGATACCCCCCCAAAAAAATTGTAGAAGTAAATTGTGAAAAATGTAAAATATGCAAAAATTTTGAGACAGTGAAAAGAACGTAAAAACAGACAGAAACCGCACTAAAAAAGGAATCGGAGAAATGAAAATGAAGAGAAAATATACAAGATTGTGTCTGCCCCTGGACAGTTTCCATAGCACACCAAGCTTCCCTTTCAGCCCACACCAGACGGGTGAGCAAAGTGCACAGTGCGATCCCACCCTAAACGAATAGCAAATTCTGCTGTGCCTTATTTACATTCATTTCAGTGCATTTTAATATTTAAAATGAAGCTTCTGCATATTTTGTGCCAGAGCTCTTTAAGTGTCTGGAGTCTGCATTAGCGAGGTGGGCTTGGGTTGCCAACCCTCCAGGATTGTCCTGGAGTCTCCAGGAATCGAAGATTAATCTCCAGGACAACCCAGGAGAAAAATCACAGGGGCATTAAAAAAACAACTCAATTTCTTTCAACACTTTTTTGTTTATTAGTTCTAAAAATGTGGGAGTTGGGAAAGAAAAGGCTGTTTGACTGACAGCCAAGAATCATCCAATGGGGTAATGAAGAGTCTGTTCGCTTTCCGATTGGCTGTGGGAAGGAGTGACGGCGTAAGAATGGACTTGTTGGACGGCCAATGGGTGGGGGGTGCGTGGGCGGAGTGTGGGCAGGAGGTCATGTGATGAAACCTCCAGGAATACATCCAGCCAGAGTTGGCAACTTCTAGAGGGGGGGGGGGGGGTCCTTCCGCCACCCCTTTGCAACGCACACCACCGGGCGCGAGGTTGCCCGCCTGCCAGCTTGTACCCGGAAAACGACCCACCCAAACAAGTCAGCAGAGGATCCCTCAGGAGAGGTTTTCACCCCCGGCCGATGTCCCGGTCCCCACTCCCACATACAGGGGGACTGGATCCCGCCTGCTGGAAAATTCACTCTGTAGTGTTCAGTAGAGGAGAACTTCTGATTTTTAAATTTTATTTTTGTAAATCATCACCGTTGAACAATATCTGAAGCTATGAATTTGGCACATCCTGTTTCCTGTCGTTAATTTCAGTGACAAACTCCAGCTGCATTGAAACTGAAAAGTATTATCATACATAAAAGTAGATGGGATTGAAAGATTATTTTACAATGAAACTGAGCGTTTTTCTTTCTAGCCAGATGATCAATATTCTATTGATGAGCGTTTATTGGTTACTGTAAGAGTTGGACTTTGTTTGGTGTTGGTTTAAGTTAGATAAAGTTGTAAAAAATATTTAAACTGGCCATTGGCCAGTTGTTGTGAGGAAGTCTTGTTCAGATGAAGTGTTGACCCCAGGATTGTTGCTCTTGGTAATCCTTTAGGCTTCTTTTACAAGATCTTTCTTTTCTCTCCAATTCAATGGTCTCTGCTTTTCCTCCTTCCTCTGCTCAATGTATTGGTTGAGGCTCTCCTCCCCTGGGTTGGTCTGTATCTCTGTGGAGAGGAGGAGGAGGAGGGGTTGGGGGGAGGGGTGCTGTGTGAAACATTTGGTCCCCATGGAAATGCCCTCCTGACCCCGGCCGACTTTCTGGTCTCGGGGTCGTTATCATACCAGAGGCGGGTTCCCATCATCCAGAAGGTAGAGTTTCGTTGGGGTGTAGGTAGCCATGGCAACCTCTTTGGAATTAAAAAGGTGTTCCCCCCCCCCCTCCTCCCACCTTGGACCTGTGCAAGGCGGTGCTTACTGAGAGCTTGCACAGGCCATGACTACTGGCAGATATCTAGCACCATCACCCGCACCCCCCTCCCCCACCCTGGTCCCCCAACCCAACACCTGGTGTTAAACACTGAAAGCCTGGGCCAAACAGGCAGCCCTTGCATCCAGTGATTGAACAGTGCCAATGGCAGACACCATGGCAGAAGCCATATTTCCCTCATTTGGATCGCATTACCGTAATGCCCGCTCACACATGGATGGGCATATTGTGCCCCGGGGTACTGGGCCACAGAAAATTCCGGGAAGGACTGTATCCTTGAGTAGCTTTCTGCCTCCGTCCTCTCCAAGTCTACTGCAAAACCGTGAGTGGGGTGAGGGGGGGGGGTTTATCATAGAACCATTAGAATGGTTACAGCACAGGAGGAGGCCATTCAGCCCATTGAGCCCGTGCCGGCTGTTTATGTCATTGACTCTTGCTGGGGTACAGTTCCATTGGCACCAATTGTTACCTCCACAAAGTGGCCATGCTTCATGTGGGAGTCTAGACAGCGAGTATTGGCAGATTATCGGAACAGCTTAATACCTAAATTGTTGCTATGGGTTATTAAGATGCCCCTGGCCAGGTGGACTGCATGGCACAGTGGGACCATGGTTTAGATCGGGACCATGGTTTAGATCCAGCCTCGATCGATGGGAGTGAAAGCCTTCTGTCTCTCTCAGCTGCAAGGGTCCTGTGTGAAGTGACCACAGGTTTTTTCACTTTTGGTATCCAGTTCGAGCAATGGCACTCCCAGGTCAGGACAGGGACAGCACAGGTTAGAACAGTGGTACTGAACTCATAAAGGGCCTGAGGCCATTTACAGCCCTGAGTAGACTTCTTGCTCCATGTGCCTCTTGGGCTCGATTCACGCCCTGCCCGGCTGTGAGTTATTGCCTGAGCTGGGATTCAATGACGTTCCCTCTCCCTAAAGACTTGCATTTATATAGTGCCTTTCACAACCTTAGGATATCCCAAAGCATATTACAGCCAATGAAGTACTGTTCCAACGTAGGAAATGCACAGCCCCAATTTGTGCACAGCAAGATCCCACAAACAGCAATGCGAAAATAACCAGATAATCTGTTTTTAGTGATGTTGTTTGAGGGATAAATACTGGCCAGGACACCAGGGAGAACTCCCCTGCTCTTCTTTGAATAGTGCCATGGGATCTTTTACATCCACCTGAGAGGGCAGGTGCAGAGAGACAATGATAAATCTAACATGGTAGATCAGAGGGGAGTTAAAGGAAGAAATATCTTTTGAAAATGTGGATAGCAGAAATTGAATCGGAAGGTGGCCCCTCTGGTCTTTCTCATCTAAAAGGCAGCACCTCTGACAGGGCAGCACTCCCTCAGCGTGTCAGCCTGAACTATGCACTTAAGTCTCTGGAGTGGGACTTGAACTCATGACCTTTTACTTCAGAGGCGAGCGTGCTACCCACTGAGCCAAGACTGATGCTTAAAGGAATATGCTAAAGTGACAGGGTTATCTCAGCTTCCATGCAACAAATGAAAGGACTCTAGAAAGTAGAACTATTTAATGGAACTACTGGGCCTGTTTTGTTTTCCTCTTCCTGAGGGGAGAGGAACAAAGTGACATGAGTGAAAGCAAGAGCTTGATGTATGGGGAATCCCAGGGACCGACCTGCGTCCCATCACTCTGGGGTTTAGTTTATTGGAGTGTTCCTGAGAAGGGTCCTTGAGCAAGACCTTGTCCCCTTAATAAAAAGTCAGTGAGTACTACTTGGTCAGATGCAGGGTAAAGCTTCCTCGACTCTTGTTGTGCACCTTTGACATAGGTGACTGACAGACACCCGGGAGAACATTAAAGAGTTTACCATGCTGAAACGATCTGGATGACATCATAAACCATGACGACAGAAAAAGTCAAGAGACTGCAAGGTTTCTTTCTCTGCACCCGAACTCAGGCAGGCTGGAGTTATACGCCTGCTTGCGTGCAACAGAAAGGATTCGGAGGCACCTAATGCAGGTGTTTCACTGCCTCTGCTATAATGCTCCTGACAGATTGCCAGTCTGACTCCAGCATTACACTTCACTTTAATGCAAAAGTTATAGTATAACTGCAGCATTACAGTTATCGGCATGGACGACAATGCCGGGAGACTCGAAGTATCAGTGTATGGCTCTGCAGAAACTGTGGAGGCAAAATGTATGACTGTACCAAAACTCCTGAAAAAACAGTTTAATAAAAATGACCTGTGGCAACGACCGAGGCTTTATGATTGGCCTTTGCATCCTTGGGCTAGGAAACGGGCAAAAGATCAGTCAGGGTTTCCACTCCTGATCACTATCCTGAAACCCCCATCCATGCCTTTGTTACCTCTAGACGTGACTATTCCAATGCTCTACTGGCCGGTCTCCCATCTTCCACCCTCCATAAACTTGAGCTCATCTAAAACTCTGCTGCCCGTATCCCAACTCACACCAAGTCCCGTTCACCCATCACCCCCTGTGCTCGCTGACCTACATTGGCTCCCGGTCCAGCAACGCCTTGATTATAAAATTCTCATCCTTGTGTTAAATCCCTCCATGGCCTCGCCCCTCCCTATCTCTGTAAACCTCCTCCAGCCCTACAACCCTCCAAGATCTCTGCGCTCCTCCAATTCTGGCCTCTTGTACATTCCCAATTTTAATCACTCCACCATTGGCGGCCGTGCCTTCAGCTGCCCAGGCCCTAAGCTCTGGAATTCCCTCCCTAAACCTCTCCACCTCTCTACCTCTCTCTCCTCCTTTAAGTAGCTCCTTAAAACCTATCTCTTTGACCAAGCTTTTGGTCACCTGTCCTAATATCTCCTTGTGTGGCTCAGTGTCAAATTTTGTCTGATAATCGCTCCTGTGAAGCACCTTGGGACATTTTACTACGTTAGAGGCGCTATATAAATGCAAGTTGTTGTTATCCTGGTGATAGGTGAAGAGATGATCAAGCTTGGCAGTGAACACGCCTGTGAACACGTGTGGTCTGGTTCACACATGAAGAATGGCCATTTGGGTGAAGTAGTGGAGGGGTGCAAGGGCTTATGGGGTAAAGATTGTTACCTGGAACCATACCCTGGGCATCAGTGCCTTCAAGAGAGAAGGGAAGAAAATACGCCTCACCACCCTATAAAGTTAAACCTTGATGGGAATCAACCCTATCTCAATAGTCCTAATCTTAGTTTAACCACATCGGTTAGTTAGAGAGGCTGGACTCAGTCAGAGCAGCATGAGCTACAAGGTCAGTTACAGCATAAGTCAGATATAGGTAAAGCTCCCTTAAGAATAGACCAATCAGCTCTAACTTTAGACTTGCATTCCTAATGCTCAGCATGACAGATCTGTCTCTCACACCATCTATTTATACGGCATCTATGAGAGTGATTTGCCCAATTGGTGCCAGCCAGTAAGTGGGTAGTTTTGTACTGAATTTATATTCACTGGGAACCAGACTGGGATTGCCCCAAACTCATTTCATTAGGACTCTAAAGAGCTATAAGAGAGAGAGGAGGCTTTGCCGGCCTCTGGGTCAGAGTCATGCCCACATCTCAGATTACTCTCTGCTGCCATCTGCTACATCGACTCCTACTTTCCGTGCCCCTTTTTACAGGCTGTCAGGTTTTGGGGCACTGCTTCCCATGTGCCCTCCAAAATGCCCAGATGCTGACCTGTGCCCCACTCTCCTGCTCATGGAATCTTTTAAGATAGTTGACTAAATTACAAACAATGCTGCTAACAAAAGCAAATTTCCTCCTAATACCATGCTTCTAACGCACTTCCAGTGCAACCAGAAGACTTGACAAGCCACTGAATGCAGAGCTCATTCCATGGCACTCGCTGAAGATCACGAGATAAAATCCACACACGTCAGCTCATCTCGGAGTCTCCTTTCTCTCTGCTCACGTGGGCCTGAAGTGGTGCGTCCCTGCTGTAGGTGCCATTTAGTACTGCTGGCGCACTGAGCGGGCCTCTCCAGATATCACGTTGTCCTCTCATTACCATATCGTTACTGCCCTCCGAGTGCACTTTGCCCAACTCACAAGCAGTAATGAGGGAAGGGGGTGGAGTGAGGTAATGGGGGGTGGGGAATGAAGTGAGGTAACGGGAGGGTGGAGTGAGGTAACGGGAGGGCGGAGTGAGGTAAGGGGAGGGCGGAGTGAGGTAACGGGAGGGCGGAGTGAGGAAACGGGAGGGCGGAGTGAGGTAACGGGAGGGCGGAGTGAGGTAAGGGGAGGGCGGAGTGAGGTAACGGGAGGGTGGAGTGAGGTAAGGGGAGGGCGGAGTGAGGTAACGGGAGGGCGGAGTGAGGTAACGGGAGGGCGGAGTGAGGTAAGGGGAGGGCGGAGTGAGGTAACGGGAGGGTGGAGTGAGGTAATGGGAGGGTGGTTGGGGGCACGCAGGGATGAAGTTCCAGATTTTCCACTGACTCTGCACCTACGCCTTTGCTGGTGGAGCAATTTCAGGCCAGTTTTGAATACATTCAGACGATCTTTGTAATGCTAAATATCATTTTTTGAAATCACCTCATCTCCCCCCCCCCCCGTTCCAATTCTCCGCCCACCTCTCCCGATGCCACTCAGTTTTCCTGGGGTAGCAGTTCCAGGTTACATTCCGGTCCCTCACCCAAAGGGTCGTCCTTAATGTATGAGCCTGGACATTTGAGTGTCAGCAGGTTCTTTTCTCGTGGGTGGGTGGGTGGGTGAGGGGGATGGGTTTATCACAGCTGGGCCCAATTTGGGACCGTCAAGATCGAGCCCTCACAGGCTTCAGCTGATGGAATAACACAGCTGCAGCATTGTTGTAAAATTAGTTGTTGCCTTTAAGGGTACCATTACTGTCTAAACTGGGATTATCATGTGATTCATATCAAGTAGAGTGTGAGAACATCTGCAGGTCATGCAGTGTGTCTCTTATGTAATGCCACATAATGTCATGAGTCTCTTATGTAAATTTATCACCGAGTCTGACAGAGGTAAACTTGAAGGATTAGGGGGACTTATGATCAAATTATTTTATGGAGATCTTCAATCGTTATGTCCCAAACCAATTTTTTTTCTCTCCTTTTTCCTCTTCAATTTTCTCTCCTTTTCTTCCCAATTCTCTCCTCCCTGGAAGATGTTGACTCACGCTGGGGTACAGTTCTTCAGCCACCGTTGAGCCTCCAGCACCTTCTCCCAGACGCCATTTTTTCTACGTGGGCCTGGACAGTTTGAGTGTGGACAAGCTATTCAAACATGGTGGTCATCAGAGCTGAACCAGTTTCAATTCTCCTCAATGCCTGGAGTCGCTGGACAGCAATTAGGATTAGAGATGGGTGGTGATTTCTTTTGGTCACCCTCTCTAACTTGGGACACTAAGGCCAATTGTAGCACCTCTACCACTGCCCCATCTGAGTTCAGTAACTCAACACACACTGGGGAATGAGCCTTTGGCTCAGTGGTAGCATTCCTGCCTCTGAGTTAGAAGGTTGTAGGGTTCAAACCCGAGTCCAGACAGTCAGCGAGTGGAGACCAGAACTCTGGCTCTGAATTCTTGATTGACATCCAATGGGTGTGGGTGGCCCCTCCCTCATCATATGGCTTGTGGGAGCCCATAAAACTCTCTCCCTGCATAGGACTAACCACCCTATCAACTGGGATAAAGGTGGTCATGGCCATGGAAGGAGTGTTCATGTCGTGGCCTGTCAGACTGTTAATCAGCTTAAGAATCCATCCACTACTTCATGCATGTTCCCCAATGGAAGAGTGTGAAGAGATAACAACACAGACTGGGAATTAAACCCAAACTGTTCTGGTTTAATACTACACTGTGCAGGTGAAGTTACTCTAGCTCAATTTTCCATCATGTGACTTTAAAACATAAAGCAGAACACTGCTGTAGAGGCTAATTCTTAAGTCGCAAAACTGCAACTTAATGCATTTTACTTCAAATATTAATCCTTTCAGGAAGTGAAAGATGAGTTTTCTGCTCATCAAAGCGATCTTTGTGTTGGGAGATGGAATGTTTCTTCATGCCTTTTGCATCCAGTGTCAGGATCAAGTGTCCCCGGGTCAAGCATGGTGCAAGTTAAACGCAGGGCCAAGTTTCAAGTTAGGTACAGCGCAGTTTCTGGCAGCTGCCTTAATCACAACCTTTAAAAAGCAGTGTGACATTTCCATTTCCATCACCAGCTTTTACGCCCCCCCCCCCCCCGCCGAGCGAGAATAATCATTTAGCACAAATTGGCACAAAGTTATCAGTAATTTTCTGCAGAGTCAGAGAGAGAGCCAGAGGCGATATCTTGGTGTGTAGCATAATGTGTTGAAATTACTTATTGCATGAGGAGTGCGCCTGGATGCCAGTTTTGAAGACCGGCAAGATTTCAGTTCTCCAACACGACCCGGGAACATTCCCTTCAATAAAGAATTGGAGGTGCCGATTTTTCCTGGGATATGCACCGGGGGGAGAGCCTAGTCACCAGACACAAAGGTCAGGCAAAAGGGAGCAGAGACCAGTAACACCGGGTCTCTGCTCCTTTTACTTATACTCGTGTCCTCTTGTCCCCCTCAATATGTCTGGTTTATTTAGCCTGTCCAGATGGTCCAACTCCAGTGATGTAGTGGGAATGGAAGTTTGGCTGGGCCTCGACTTATGGCGGACAGGCAATGACCAAAGTCCTGACGTCACAGCAAACCCTTTCTGTTGCGGTCTCCACCGCTTAAACTGCCCACGTTTCAACCGGCCAATCATTTCAATCGGCCACGAAGCATCAAGCATTTTCCATTTCCATTACAGCCCATTGCAAAGTTGCCTCTCACAGCGAGTTAAGGGCTCCGTATAGTTTGGGCGGAAACGGACGTTCACTCAGTAGTTCGCAGTTCACTACGGTGCAATTACCTTGTACACTTATACTCCTAACTAGTATAATGTAAGCAAAATACCACGGTTGCTGTAAATCTGAAACAAAACCAGAAAATGCTTCCACTCCTGGACCACAGGAGCCTTCTCCTCTGTGCCAGATTTCCCATCCTGAGGCACAACTTCATTATCAGAGATGCTGTCCTTCAATCAATCTCATCTTGTCTGAATCTGAAAGGGGAGGTGTAATAGAGGTGTTCAAATTACGAGGGGTTTTGATAAAGTAAATAAGGAGAAACTGTTTCCACTGGCAGGAGGGTCGGTAACCAGAGGACACAGATTTAAAATAATTGGTAAAGGAACCAGAGGGGAGATGAGGAGAATTTTTTTTTACGCAGCGAGTTACGATCTGGGATGTACTGCCTGAAAGGATGGTGGGATTAGATTCAATAGTAACTTTCAAAAGGGAATTGGATATAGACTTGAAAAGGAGAAATTTGCAGGGCTATTGGGAAAGAGTAGGGGAGTGGGACTAATTGGATAGTTCTTTCAAAGAGCCGGCACAGGCATGATGGGCCGAATGGCCTCCTTCTGTGCTGTATGATTCTAATAAAAAAAAAAATCCATTCTGGTGAATGCTAAAGATTTCATGGCACTATTCGAAGAAGAGCAGAGAGTTTGCTACCTCTGTTGCTCAGCTTCAAAAGCCTCCTTAAGACCTATCTCTGTGTTCGTGCCTTTGGTCACCTCCCCTACTTCCTGCTCAGTATCCACTGTAAAGCAGCTTGGGATTTTTTTTATTATGTGAAAGGTGTCACATAAATGTCAATTGTTGTTCTAGGACTTAGATTATTATAGCATCAGGTTTTAAAAGAATAATCTTGGCTAAGGGAGGACTTTGATTTATTTTGCACCTTAACACATTTCTCGGAAGCATCCCAAAGCACTTCACATTCAATGAATTACAGTCACAGTGCTATGTAGGCAACGCAACAGCCATTTTTGAACACCGCACTGACCAGCAAAAAGCAATGAGATGGATGACCAGTTAATTCGTTTTTTTTGGTGGTGCTGGAGGACAGAATATTGGCCAGGACACAATAAGAATTCAGCTGCTCTTCAAATGGTGCCATGATATCCTTTACATCCAGATGGAACCTCGATTTGATGTCTAATCTGAAAGATAACACCTCCGACAATACAGAACTCCTTCAGTACTGCACCAAAGTGTCTGCCTAGATTTGGTAGCCAAGTCCTGGAGTGACACTTGAACCCATGATCTTCTCACACAGAGGTGAGAGTGCTACCAATTGAGCCAAACTAACTCACAAAAGCCTTAATATTTAAGTATTAATTGATTAAAATGCATATCACTTTATCTACCTATGACTGCAACCTTGGAGCATTAATCTAATCTCACAATGAAACTATATGAGT
The DNA here is from genome assembly GCF_035084215.1 of Heptranchias perlo. Taxonomy (NCBI): domain Eukaryota; kingdom Metazoa; phylum Chordata; class Chondrichthyes; order Hexanchiformes; family Hexanchidae; genus Heptranchias; species Heptranchias perlo. Next base: position 10,803,525 of record NC_090370.1, read on the forward strand.
TCTAAATAACACGTAACAATGCTACAAGTTTTTCAGCTACATAAGTCTTCTGAACTTTACATCTCAGAGTATCGGGGTTGAATTGTGGACACTGGAGTCCAACTTAATATGGTAATATGCTTTTTGAAAAGTTAATTTATTATAAGAGCTGACTGCCTCAGCTGTGCGGTTTCATCAGAGGGAGCCCAAGATAGGCCAGAACATTGAAATGAGTGCCAAGAAATTTGAGTCGAAGTTAATGTTTCTCTCTGCTTGCCTGCTGGAGTAAAGATGGCAGCTGTCCCAAGTCTTTAATGGAACGCTTTGCAAGCAAGACTGCTGATTACATGGAAAATGGTCGAGATGGATAGTGTTGGTTTTGGATTTTCAGATCACTTTCTCCCAATTTGACTGCAGCCCAACAAATCCGAACCCAAGTCCAAACTGTTAGATTTCCCACTGGCCTAATCTGTTTTGCAAAACAGCTAGGGTTGCCACCTGTCCAATGTAGGATGAGACTGCCTGGAACTTTCTGACATGTAGACTGGACACCGAGGAGCCGAAATCCCTTTGGGCCCGCTATCCCTACGGTTAACGCCAGGGTTACGCCATCCAGCGCCGGCCCTGCCGGACTTCACAGGGTCAGTGGGAGGGCACCCGCTTAGATTAGGACAGGCGGGCACAAGCACCCGGAAATTTCGCTGGGGTTACCCAAGTGCCTCCCAACCCCAGACCATGTTCCCTTCAGCCCCCTGAGCAAAGGGGCCAATCTGTTCAAAAATATGTTTAAAAAAAGATAAATAAATCTTTTCTTTAGGGGTTCAGGTCACTTGTCTGTTCTGGTCCTCACCAATGGGGCCTATCTCTGCCCTTGTGGAGGTCAGTACACTTCACTTAACTCGGTGTAACAGCCTCCACTGAAACCCAAACTGTAGGTAAATGCTGCATCAGCAACACCCCATCAGAAGCAATAAGATAAAAGACCAGTTAATCTGTTTTTAGTGGAGTGAGTTGAGGGAAGAATGGTAGCCAGGAAACTGGAAGGGCATCCTGTTCTTCAAATAGTATCTGGAACATCCACCTCAACCACCAGAGCAGACAGACAGGACAGTGGTTTCACATCTCATCCGAAGGATGCCATCTCTGGCAAGACAGCACCTCCTCAGTTACTGCAATGGAGCAGGAACAGGAGGAGGCCATTCAGTCCCTCAAGCCTGCTCCGCCATTCAATGAGATCATGGCTGATCTGTACCTCAACTCCATTTACCCGCCTAGATCATGAACTCAAACCCACATACGGGCTGAAACACACGATCTTCTGACTTTTGTTTCCACAAGCAAAAGTGTCTAAAGTTTGGCTGTAGAACAGGTGCTACAAGTCTCATCAACCCTGCACCAGGCACCTTCTCCAGCCATGTGCCGAGAGGATGGGTGGGAGACCTACATCCTCAGAGCTGTACCTCCGCTACAGGCTCCCTACAGCAGCGAGTTCCATAGCTTTCCATGCCACTTGTAATTGTTCCCAGTCCTCAGTCCCAATCAGGAGTATCTGAGATTGGAACATTCTGGAATAGGTCAGCAATCTCGGATACCTCCTAACTAGAGACCAAGAACCTAAAAGGCAGTCTAGCAGTAGGGAAACCTCTGGATTTGCCTGCTGCTCAGAGCCCAGAGCTGAGATAGAGCACAATGGAGTCAGGTCTCCAAACTGTTCTCCTGGGCAGAGAAGGATTGTGGTATAGAAAGACATCAGCCGGCAAAATAGGGGAGAAATATATCCACGCCCCCCCCCCTCAAAATTATGCATTTACAAAAATACATTATAAAACTTCCTACTTATGTTTTTTCCTCTCTTTTACCTGGGTGTCACTCCTGTCACCTTATCCCAGATGTTTGCAGTGGGAATAGTACTCTCAGCGTGTCACTGCCATGTATTATACACACCGTTCTATTGGTCAATAAACCCAATTATGAAATGTAATAATACCGTAAGAGATAGGAGCAGGAGTAGGCCATTCGGCCCCTCGAGCCTGCTCTGCCATTTAATGAGATCATGGCTGATCTGATTTTTACCTCAACTCCACTTTCCCGCCTTTGACTCCCTTGCTGATCAAAAGTTTGTCTAACTCAGCCTTGAATGTATTCAATGACTCAGCCTCCACAGCTTTTTGGGGCAAAGAATTCCAAAGATTCACGACCCTCTGAGAGAAGAAATTCCTCCTCATTTCCATCTTAAACGGGCGACCCCTTATTCTGAGAAGGTTTGTGGTATAGGAAGACACCAGATGGCAAAATAGGGGAGAAATATATCCACCACCCCCAACAGCCAATGAATTACTTTTGAAGAAGTGTTGCTTTGTAGGTGAACGCAGCAGCCATTTTGCACACAGCAAGGTCCCACGAACAGCAATGAGATAAAGGACTAATTAATGTTTTTAGAGGTAGAGGGGGAAACGTTGGCCAGGACACCTGCCTCCTCTTAGAATAGTACCAGGGGATCTTTCACATCCACCCAGGCAGGCAGGGCCTCAATTTAACATTGCATCTGAAAGACAGCATCTCTGACAATGCAGCACTCCCTCAGTACTGCACTGAAGTCTCAGCCGAGGTTATGTGCTCAAGTGCCACTTGTACTTTAGGGACAGGAGTAGGCCATTCAGCCCCTTGAGCCTGCTCTGCTATTCAATTAGATCATGGCTGATCTGTATCTTAACTCCATCTACTTGCCCTTGCTCCATATCCCTTGATACCCTTACCTAACAAAAATCTACCAATCTCAGTCTTGAAAGCTCCAATTGACCCCCAGCACCCACAGCCTTTTGGGGGAGAGAGTTCCAGATCTCCACTCCCCTTTGTGTGAAAAGGTGCTTTCTGCTTGCTCTCCTAAATGGCCTAGCTCAAATTTTAAGATTATGTCCCTTTGTTCTTGATTCCCCCATCAGAGGAAATAGTTTCTCTGTATCTACCCTACCAACAACCAAGAACATAACCAACTGAACCAAATTGAGGCCTCCAACCCGCCCACTTCCAGTTTTCATGGAGGCAGGATGAGGAGGAGGGAGGCAACCAACCCGTTCTTAGGAGGCGGGTCAGTCAGTAAAAGCTTTCAAGGAGGCTGCGGGCCTCCATTTTGACAGGTTTATTGTTTTTAACCTCTGGGGGCCTGGATTCCTGGGCCTTCCCCTACATGCCACATGAGAGGAGGGGAGAAGGCCCGAAACTGCAGGTAAGTGCCTTTTATAGCACAGCTTCTGGGCCCGGAGGACCAGGAGTGCTTCCCCCAGGCTCAACGAGCCTACCTGCAGTGACCACGTGCAACCCCCCACGATCTCCGACCCTCCCCCCCACGATCTCCGACCCCTGCGCTGACCCCCGTCCACCCAGATGACAGAGCCCACCGAGACTGAGCCCCCCCGATGACCCCCGATGAATGACCCCCCTGATGACTGAACCCCCCGATGACTGACTGACCCCCCCACCCCGGTGAGCCCTGAACCTCCTTGATGACTCCAATGACTGAGCCCCCCCTGATGACCCCCGATGACTGAGCCTGCCCGATGACCCCTGAACCCCCTCCCCCCCCCACCCATCTAAGACTTACCTGTTCACGTCCTTTTCCTCCCTCTTCTCCCGCCCGACTGAGGCCAGCTTGTCAATCAGCCTGTTGGGCGAGAAACCGTCAAAAAAGAAAATAAAAGATGTCCTTATGTCAAAATCGCAAGGACGTCCTGGAAACCCATACTTCCGGGTTTCCCGTCAGGAATTCCACCCCTGCCCTCTCAATAAAATCATGCCCAATGAGTGACATCATCTATCTTGCTCCGCTTCTCCAATTCTGACCTCTTGCGCATCCCTGATTTCCATCGCTCCACCATTGGCAGCCGTGCCTTCAGCTGCCTCGGCCCTAAGTTCTGGAATTCCCTCCCTAAACCTCTCCGTCTCTCTACCTCTCTCCTCCTTTAAGATGCTCCTTAAAACCTACCTCTTTGACCAAGCTTTTGGTCACCTGTCCTAATATCTCCTTATGTGGCTCGGTGTCAAATTTTGTTTGATAATCGCTCCTGTGAAGCGCCTTGGGACGTTTTACTGCGTTAAAGATGCTATATATATGCAAGTTGTTGTTGTTGTATGGGTGCAGATCTAGTGGCATGTCTAATGTCTGTTTAATCTGCAGAATGTATTTTGATAGCACCAGTAGTGTTCTACTTGTTGGTTGCTGTTAAATAAGGACACTTGGTGACAGAGCAGATCTGACCGTACTTGCTTTTCATGTGTGAACACGTTTCATTTAGGAATTGTCTGCTGAGAATAAAAAGCCTTGGGCACTGCCTGTCAATTAGAGCAAAGAAACCCCTTGAAATCCTTGAGCTATGCTCCTCGATAATCCCTGTCTTCTTTGTCCAGCTGTTACTGTGTGAATGATTTCAGTGAGAACATGGCTCTCGTAGCACTTTCATCAGGGTTGTTTATCCGGCAATGTTGACGTTGGACTAAACACTATCAGTGTTTAGTGCTTGAATTTAACATTGGAAATTGTAACTGGTAATTTTCCCTCCTCCCCATCATTCTACTCCTTAATTATGACAGATAGTTGCTCAGTGAGAAGTCAGTAGCATTAAACTTTTTGGAGACTTTCACATTAAGGTAACTGGCAATTGGATAGAAATAACTGTAATATTTTCAGATCCTGTGACTGAATCTTTCATGATGTGTTAGCAAAGCTCAAACAACCTCTAATGCTTGAAGCAGGCAATTTATGGAGGTCTTATTAGTTTGTAGGGTAAAGTATCCTAAATTTATCTTGAATTGTGTGCGTGAGCTGCTGGCGTACGAGGGGAGAATGTTGATATGAGTATTCCTGTTTTGTTCTGACAATTTCAAATTGATCTAAATGTTGACAGTGATTCTTCATTGCAAATTGAACAAGTGCTTTATTCTGCTGTTCCGTTTCCCTCATTATGAGTCTAAATTGCTCCGGCCTAAAGCAGCACCACCAGTAATCAGAGTGCTTCCTGGAGGCAGATCATTTGGGGTTGTTGTTTTCGCTGGATTCTTTGCTGGCAAATTGAGCTAGAACTGAATAACCTCACCTGCACAGTGTAGTACTACACCAGGACACCACGGATTCGATTCCCTGTCTGTGTTGTATTTGTATCTATGCACTCTTCCCTCGGAGAATAATGTGAAGTAGTGGAAGGATTCACAGGCTGATTAACAGTCTGACAGACGTGAACACTCCTTCCATGGCCGTCACCATCTTTAGTCCAATGCGGCGGGAGGGTTTTATGGGGCTCTCACAACTCATACGATGAGGGAGGGGCCACCCACACCTGGGGCTCTGGTCTTCACTCGCCAGGACTGTCTGGAGCGGGGTTAGAACACTGCACCTTCTGACTCAGAGAGGTGGGAATACTACCACCTGGCCAAAGGCTGACTCCACACTTTAGAGGTGATCGAACAGCGTGTGAAACACGATGGTTGCTGAACTACTGAACTCCCGAAATGTCATGCAAAGAAAGGATACTGCTTAAGAATGAATAATGTGGATAGTCTGGAGTTTTGCTTCTGAATGAAGCTTTGGGGAACAGGGAGAAACTTTGCAGAATCTTTCTCTTGGAGATGAAATGGGTTGGGTCAAGTTCACGACAGGAAAGGTTGTGTCTGGTCTGAGGAAGGAATGGATTCAATGAGCCAAATAGCCTTTTTGCATTCCATTCTTTCTTCTACTCGTATCTATCTAAATATTGTTAAAAATCTTGCATTGGGCATTTCAATGCAGTACTGAGGGAGTGCTGCACTGTCAGAGGTGTCACCTAGGCCCTGCCTGAACAAACAAGTGGAAATGAAAGGTCTGACGGGGCACTATTTGAAGAAGAGCAGAAGAGCAAGAGAGTTCTTCCGGTGTCCCAGCCAATATTTATCTCTCAACCATCATCACAGATAAATTGGTCATTTATCTCATTGCTGTTTATGGGACCTTGCTGTGCACAAATTGGCTGCTGCATTTGCCTACATTACAACAGTGACTATACTTGGCTGTGGAGTACTTTGAGATGTCCCAAGGACATGAAAGAAGCTATTTCTTTCCTTCCTTCTTTCCTTCCTTCTTTCCTTCTTTCCTTCTTTTCTTTCCTTCTTTTCCTTCTTTTCCTTCCTTCTTTTCTTTCCCTTCCTTCCTTCTTTTCCTTCCTTCTTTCCTTCTTTTCCTTCCCTTCCTTCCTTCCTTCTTTACCCAGCATGTATTTAAATATACTAAATGGACTTCTCTTGTCGATTATGAATAACAAATGACCAGATAGGATCAAATGTAAAAAGTAACCTCTTGTCCCCAATCAGCTGGTGTGACCTGGCAAGAAAATTGATTAACTATTGCTTTACAGTACTGTTTTATCTTGTCCCAGCAATATGATCTTCTCAGGTTCTCGCTGCACATGCGTAAATACCTAATGCTAAACATCTTCCAAAGCCAGAGAAGGATTTTACTTCTGTTGCCAACAGAAGTAACGAGACAGTCTTGATAAGGTTCCATGTTGGAAAGAAAACCGAATGCAAAGTTAACAGTTTGTTTTTTTACATTACAGTAAACATTGTGTTAAGCATGTCCCCCAAACAGCTCAGATGGTATGTTCAATGTCAATTGTGGTACTAAGTCAAACAGACCAGGATGCTCCCAGGTTCCATCCCTGGTCTATGCTGAGTTATTTGATCCTGGTCAGGGTGATAGCAGGGATTCTATAATTGGTTTCAGTTCCCCTGTGTTAAGGAGGGGAAAACCAGATAGCTTGTTCCTGCTTCTGACGGCCATCCATTAACCTCTGCTGAATGTGTATGTGTGTGATGTAGAATGAAGACGGATTTGGCTTTTGTTAACCGTGGCTCAGTGGGTCGCACTCTCGCCTCTGAGTCAGAAGGTCATTGGGTTCAAGCCCCTCTCTAGAGATTGGGCACAAAATTTAGGCTGACACTCCCAGTGCAGTACTGAGGGAACACTGCACTGTCGGAGGTGCCGTCTTTCGGATGAGACGTTAAACTGAGGTCGTGTCTGCCCTCTCAGGTGGATGTAAAAGATCCCATGGCACTATTTCAAAGAAGAGCAGGAGAGTTCTTCCCGGTGTCCTGGCCAATATTTATCCCTCAACCAACATGAAAAAAAACAGATTATCTGGTCATTATCGCATTGCTGTTTGTGGGACCTTGCTGTGCGCAAATTGGCTGCAGCGTTTCCTACATTACAACAGTGACTACACGTCTAAAGTGCTTAATTGGCTGTAAAGCGCTTTGGGACATCCTGAGGTTGTGAAAGGCGCTATAGAAATGCAAGTTCTTCTTTCTTTTGGCAGTAATGTTACCCTAGTCAAATAGTCAGCTGGCACCCCTATCGGCTGGCACATGAATAATGGCCACTTGAGCGATGTACCGGAGGGCACATTGTGCACATGAAACCATACCGTAGCATAAGGAGGCAAAGCCTTCAAAAGAGCTGGGTGCAGAAAATTGGCAGGGAAAAATGTGCCAGCCATTCAGGCTACCTACTTATGAAACTTAGGAGCCCACCATTAGTATTGGTGATCCAAAGTTACATTTTCTTGACCAAACTGATCTCATTCGAGGCAGCGGTAGGTGCCTTACAATTGGCCTCAAATGGGGAAAACAACCCTCAGGGTTCCTGCTCTTGATCACCAGAGACTTGTTCTGGAAAGTGTAGTTACATGGACATTGGGTGAGGATAGGACCAGGATTAGCTGTGCTGCTTCCTCACCATGGGAATAGCCTGCTGACGACACTCACTGCTAAAGCTCACATGTGAAGGGGAATGGCCACTTAGGTATGGTGTTAAAAGGGCAGCTGGTATCCATGGGACCATAGCTGAATATGTCTCAGGATCTTCAGGGGAGGAGGGCAGAAAATTGGAATGAGAAGAAAATAAAAATTCTGCGAACTGAAGGGTCAGATTGTAGCAACAGCGGAGGCAACCCAATCCCACCAGATGGTTTTCCAATATAGCTTCTTTTTCTCATGAAATAAGAGCTGCTCCAGATTACTGCGAGCATAGGTAGAATAAGCATTACCATCTAATAATCAATAATAGATTTGCACGTCTGCATTAGAATGGCTATATAATCTCTGTGAACTTCAACAGAGAAAGACTAATCATCCTTTAGCAAGCAGTGTGCTAATATAGTAGTTTAACACAAGTGACAAGAGTTTAGTGTCAGCAAGTAAGATTGCAAATGAGCAAAGTAGATAATATGAGTGACAGGAATCGCACGACTAAACTGATCAAATCCCCTTTCACGAATTCATAGTCAGAGGGCCTGACTTATTTAAATAGAAGCACCTCTAAGTTGCACAATTTAGGTGTCCACAGCCCGTTTCTCTGGACCCTTTTTCTCCTGCAGCCTCTTTGGTTGTTCCGTTTGTGATTATCTGGTTTTCCTAACACACCATCCACGACTGCACCCCACCGACTGTCTCTGGCCTCGCCTGGCCAGTAAACAAACTCTCTGCCTTTCGTTTGCACAATGCAATGCCGAGATGCCTGGGGTATCTGGTCTCGTGGACTGCGCTATAACAATGTTTACACCGCTGAGCGTAATGCCACTTTCTACAGCCAGTTCATCTCGGAAATGCCAGTGTTGCACTAACAACGGCCATCGGAAAATCATGACAATCAGTTCTTGCGACATAGAACCTTTTGCAGTCTTTGTCTTTTATTTCTATCACATTATTGTCTGAGATGGGGACGTTTGATATAATGCAGTGTGCATGCTTGTCATCCGTTTCTTCCTCTTTTGCTTCATATCTTTTTTTTATTCGTTCATGGGATGTGGGCGTCGCTGGCAAGGCTGGCATTTATTGCCCATCCCTAATTGCCCTTGAGAAGGTGGTGGTGAGCCGCCTTCTTGAACCACTGCAGTCCGTGTGGTGAAGGTTCTCCCACAGTGCTGTTGGGAAGGGAGTTCCAGGATTTTGACCCAGCAATGATGAAGGAACGGCGATATATTTCCAAGTCGAGATGGTGTGTGACTTTCGGAGTTTCAAGATCCTGCTCGGTAGCCATTGTGGTACTACTATTAATGGGTCTCCCCGACGCTCTCAAGTGGTTTGTGATCAGTTTTCACTACGCCGATAATCCACATCCCATTTGAAGATTGCATCCCTTTCCCATCAGATTACATAGTGGTTCCATCACCCGTGTTGGTCTTGGGGCAAACTCCATTAGAAAAGTTCAACACACCCATCTTATTTCCCCATCTCCAATATTCTTGTAGCCACTAAGCAAAAGAGTTCATAGAAAATGAAAATAACAAACAATTTTGTTTGGCGTCCCTATGATTTTTCTCCTGGGTTTTGCTACAGCAGGATATACTAGCCATAGAGAGAGAGAGTGCAATGAAGGTTCACCAGACTGATTCCTGGGGTGGTGGGATTGTCGTATGAGGAGAGATTGAGTTGACTAGGCCTGTATCCTCTAGAGTTTAGAAGAATGAGAGGTGATCTCATTGAAACATACAAAATTCTTACAGGGCTCGATAGGGTAGATGCAGGGTGGATGTTTCCCCTGGCTGGGGAGTCTAGAACCAGGGGTCACAGTCTCAGAATAAGGGGTGGGCCATTTAGGACTGAGATGAGGAGAAATTTCTTCACTCAGAGGGTGGTGAATTTTTGGAATTCTCTACCCCAGAGGGCTGTGGAGGCTCAGTCATTGAGTACATTCAAAACAGAGATCGATAGATATCTCGATATTAAAGGCATCAAGAGATATGGGGATAGTGCAGGAAAGTGGAGTTGAGATAGAAGATCAGCCATGATCTTGTTGAATGGCGGAGCAGGCTCGAGGTGCCGGATGGCCTACTCCTGCTCCTATTTCTTATGTTCTTATGTGTCCCAGGAGATTAACCTTTCATTCCTGGAGACTCCAAGACAATCCTGGAGGGTTGGCAACCCTACGTGACAGCTCGCCTGGCTCTTACTTTCCCGCTTCATGCTCGCACTGGGTCCTGTTTTTTTCTCTCTTGCTTACTGAGAACACGTCAGCAACTTAAAGTAACACTTTCATTTTATTTCCAATGGATGCCATCCCACTTCTGACAACCCATAAGGAATTCAGTCATCCACCTCGACTGTTTGCATGAAGTTGGGAACATTATTTAAAAGGGGAACTAATAGATCACAGAGACAGATAAAACAAATGGATTATAGAGACACAGATTCTTACAGGGTGATCCATCACGGTTCTCAAGCCACAGGTAATGCACGGGTAAAGTAACCTTTAAACCACTAGAAAACACACATCTTCCCCAACTAGGGTTGCCAACCCTCCAAGATTGTCCTGGAGTCTCCAGGAATTAAAGGTTTAATCTCCTGGACATGACTGCAAGTAACACCTGGGTGAAAAATTATAGGGGTATTAAAAATAAAGGGTGTTTTTTCATTTTCTTTGAACACTTTTTTGTTTATTAAAATATTGGAGTCAGGGGGGAAAATGGCTGTTTGACTGGGCGGGGCAGTTAGAGGCAGGAGATCATGTGATGAGACCTCCAGGAATACATCCAACCAGAGATGGCAACCCTATCCCTAACTGCGAAGTGTTTGGGGCCGAATCAGATCAAGTTACACAAGGACACCCCTTGTGCTCAGTCCTCACAGAGCTGTGTTCTCGTTAGTTGCCTCGATAATCAATGCAGGTCCTCTCTGAGTTCTATGTCTATGTACTAGAACGCTAACGCAGCTAGAGCAGAGCTCAACTGGATGTGGCCGTGCCACTGTTGTCACCAACTTGTCAACTCCCTACACACTAACAAAATTTGTGCAATAAGATTGGGGAAGGCACGATTTGAGGAAGCTCAATCTGAGTTGGTGACTCGAGTGCTCCATTGTAAGAACTGTATAAGCCCCAGTGCGAGAAGCTCAATCAAAGCCACCTGGCCCCAAGGTGATCTTGATTCCCTCATTTCCCAACATGCGAGAGGCAAAGAAAATTAGGAAAACACCCTGCAGCCGACCGTGATGATCTCACCTCAATGAAATCAATCTATATTTGGTCATTTATTCAGCAGGTAAAGGCTTTGACCCAATGCTTGGAAGTGTCAGGGTTGAGGGCAGGGAGGGCGATTACATTTTATGGCTTGTTCAAATTACTGGGATGAGTTTTTCAGTTCTTCCAATGTTGACGTTAATTGAAGGCGATGTACAATTAATTTTCCAAAACAGTCGTACATGTCCTCAGTTCCTTAGTGAGTGTACAAACCATAACAAGGCCCTTGAAACGGATTCAAACAGCCACTTAAGTGCTTGCCTGCAGAGTCAGTAATTTCATATCATTTTCTCCAGTAACTCAATGGCCCCGGAGAGACAGCAAGAAGATCTTAGACACAGCACAGTATAAAGTGTAACACTATGCCACAAAACAGGCTTGCATGGGAAATTATGAAGCTCTCTGGGCCAATGTTTTTTAAAACTATATCACGAGATGGGATTTTTGCAAACATCATGTGTGCCAGCTCATAATGCAGTTATATTATTCTGGTGCCCTTGACTGCAACTGTGGGCACTGTTCAGTGCCAGCGATGCCAGTGAGTGACCTCCTCACAGGAAGCGATTGCTAATGATATACAGATCTTAGGAGGAGAGTTCCTGTGCTGTTTAAATTAAATTTTAACAGAAATAACTTGATCCTCATGGCTAATCAAGGCCAAATACAGTATTCAGATCAAGGGGGTGATTTTAAACCCCAAGAACGGGTGGGTTGGGGGCGGGAGTGGGTTGAAAATAGTTTTTTTTGGGTCGCGACCACAACCCGGCTTTATTTCCGGGTTTAACACCGGTGCGTAAAAGTACAGGCTTCCCACTGGGAATGCCAAATCCGAAAATTTTGCGGTCGCAACCCAAAAAAAAAATATTTTCAACTCCCACCCGCTCCCAACCCACCCGTTCTTGGGGTTTAAAATCACTCCCCCCCCCCCCCCCCCCAAGGGAGGACAGGGGAAGAGGTGAGAAGGAGCGAGGCGGAGAGAAATGGGAAAGCAGAGAGGAGGAGGTGGGAGAAGGAGGTGTGGAGAAGATGGGAGGGGAGAGGATGGAGCGGGTGTGGGGAGAGGTAGGGTAAGGAGGGCAGAGGAAGGAAGGAGGGGGTCTCAGGTTTATGAGGTGGGGAAATCAATTAAGGAGTTTGGTCCGACACTGGAATTTCTGCTTGGGAGGGGGTGGTGTTAATGTGTGTTTGTTGTGAGGTCCTGACTTCCCTGGGGATGGGGGGTGGGGGGTGAGTGTGGGTACACTTTCATATCGAGGAAGTACTGCTTGGTGGGTGGGGCAGGGAGGTTAATGAGTGTTCGATGCAGGAGCCAATGATTTTTGCTCAGTGGGGAGGGAATGTGTGCTTCCCGTGTGTGCTGACAATTGATGTTTAGTGCAGTGGAGGGGGCTTGAGGGTTAATATGTGTCAATTGACAGATTCAAGAATTATTGCTCAGTGTGGGGTCGTGGTGATTGTGATTATGTTGGTCAATTTCACGGTGCACTCAAGTATTGCATTCACACTTGCTGCAGCAGCTTTAGTTTTAGCCACATTACCGCTCATTGTGTCCCACAGGGGTCTAAGCTTAGCTCTTCAAGGCAAGGCTGTCATTACAACTCTGGTTGGGGTTGGGTTTTGCATTTTTAGCTACCTGCGGTGGAGTTTGTGTCTTTTGCGATTACTTTCAGCCATATCCAGAAGTACAAGTGCTCAATAGTTGCTTGACATTTGCTTCTGCTTACATCCTTCCACTGCTGTTTCTGATCAGTCTTCCATTTCATTTACATATCTAGGCGGATCATGGTTGTATCTTAGGTTGATATTAATCTGGCTTTCGTTACCTCTCTTCTGCAAAGCCGGCTTTAGAAAATTCAGGGACATTCCCTGACAGCAGCTTGGCCAACTTTCCTTTCACTCTTGACTTGACAGATATCGCATGTAGACCACACAATTTACTTCACAGTATTGTCTGATCGATTTGCCGATTACTTGAAGGCCGCAATCATGAGTCTTGTGTGAAAGGAGACCTGAGGACCCTTTTTTTTTGGCTAGGGTGGGGGGGCTGTCACATAACATTAGGTGCGCCCTATTGTTCACCATTAGTCACATAACATTACGTTCACGGTGTCACCTGCAGGCGCAGTAACTTTGAAATTTTGAGGCCACTCACCATATTTAATATATAATAGATATGTAAGACATGTCCTCAACACCAGGCTTATAGTCTAAATCCAGCCACTACAGATTCCTCAGGGCTGGGTTACTCCTTGATGGTAGGCAACCATTTGGAAGCCAAGTGGGAAAAAAAATCTTTACAAGCTATGAAAGCTACCAGGAAGCCCTATAAGCTGCCCTTGGCTTCACCACAGAAACGAGAAGAGAAGAATTAGCAGCTTTGCATCCCAATGACCTACCTAATGATACCCTTGTAAACTGGTCCTATGCTTTTGGAACTCAATGGTCAAGTAGGTGAGGGCAGGTACATGCACTCCACTTCTGGTGCAAGGATAGATAATTATAGATGCTTAGGTCAGTGAGATTGGGGCTGTGGATTACTCTCCTCATTTTGAAAAGAGTATGCTCCACAATCAAGGATATTGTGCCTGTGACAGATCAAAGAGCTGTCCTGTTTCAGGTCATTAATGACTCTCTAGCCCCAATATTTCTTCCCCCTTTTCCTCCAGCACTGGAATGACACAGCATCCGTATAGGCCTCAGTGCACCCGAATTTAGAATGGCCTAGTTGCACCCCCAGGGCATTTGCCTTCTGCAATAGCGATACTTGGAATCAGACAGATAAGTAGCTGGAAAGTAAGGTGGTTAGCCAAACGCTTTGTTGAACACCCAAGTTGACTTGAACCAGTTCTACAGTCTTGTGATGCTTTGATCGGAAATAAAGAGGCATTAAACAATAATGAGCCTACTCAGAGTGTTCTGAATCAGAAATACCTCAAAATTTGGAAGGCCCAGTCTCTTGATAAATGCTTGGGCCAATTTTGGGGAGGTGGTGGGGGGTGGGGTTGTGAACAGATACAACGCAATTAATTCCATTGGCAGAAGTCGCTTCCTTACCTAAAACCTAATCAATACACTGGTAAGACCCCCACCCCCACCCCATTCTACTAGATCAAACATTCTATCAGTATCCAGAGAGAGTTCTCTTGAAATAGTGAAAACAAAATCAATAGTACAAGGTAATGACGTACTTTATTAAGTTAAGAAGTCCAAGATAGCGGAGGGTTGATTGACCCTGGAGTATCCTTTTAACTTATTAGCAGTAAGTACTGCTGAACTCTATATTCATCACAAATTTAATTTGAGGGGGAAACATGGCTTTCATCGGAGAACATTGTTGGCAGTTTCTATGGCAACTCTTCCGCCTCTCCATCTGGCTTCTGAAATATAATGAACAAAAGCAATATTCACTGTGCAGTGCGACAGCAGATAAAGCCATTTTCTCTGTAAACTTTTGGCAAAAAAATGAAGAGCTCTTCAAATTTTCCAGGGCGGTGCTGCATTATGTCAAATATGTGCATTGTCTGCAGGCTTAAAAATTGTTCTACTTTACCATGTGCATGTGTTAATATAACAGAGGCCCAATGGAAAGTCCAGTTCATACTAGTTCAAGCCAGTTCCAACATTCAAACAGTTTGAACTGTCCTTTGTAGCAATGACATTCCTGTCGCCTTTCAATGCCGCTGGGTTTTTTTTATCTAGGCTTCTCACAGAAGAAACCAATTTCCCCAGAATCATTCCCAGGGCACCTATTATCCTATTCCTTTAGCTTCTGTCAGAGATTTCTGGTATAGGTAAATTACTCTGAGGTGTTGAAAGTAGAATTCATCCTCATGGCCAAAGATGGGTCCATGAAACTTAATGAAAAGTGATTTTTTTTAAAACCAATTTAACATTTGTTCCAGTGATGTAAGCAATGTTGGCACGACTCCATTTATTGCCCCATCCCTAGTTGTCTTGAGATGGTGGTGGGCCTTCTTGGTAGCAATTGTTTGAATTACTAAGTACATTTGTATTACTACAGAGGGCATTAACAGCCAATCGTGTAGTATGGTCTCGAGTCATGTACAGGCCAGACCAGGTAGGAGTAGCAAGTTCCCTTCCCTGCAAAGCATTTTTATGACTATTTATCAACGAACTAATTGGTATCTTGTTAAGGTCTTGTCAAAAACTAAGTTAGGTTGGGTTGGGATTTGAAGGAAGGCAAGAATTTTGAAGTATCCACCACAGCAATGACAGAGCTGACTGGTGCAGAGTAGTTATTTGCTCCAGAGCATGGATAGAATGGCCATGATCAGGTATCCATACTTCAACAGCAAGAAGAGGAGAGGGTGGCGTGGTGGACAGAAGGTACCTTCCCAGTCTATTGCAACAAAGTCCTCTACCAAGTGCAACAGAATCCTAGATGGAGGAGCAGTGTACATCATGTCCAGTATCAAAGAAAATCTGCAGGCACAGTCGATGATCTGCACTGCACTCCCAGTGGCAGTAAAAGCAACCATGGCTAGTGACACCTCTTCACAGTCTCCATATCCCAGGCATCAGTCACATGGGGGAACCAGGGCCTTCATTCAGTAGATTTTTCAGGTGCTAAAGCTTGATGCAGAGAGGACCTTCCAATATGTCCCAGAGAAGGTCTTCAAAATTAGAGTGGTAATGTTGCATGCTGCAAGACACTGTCATGAAGAAGGGCCTCGCCTGGATGAGGAACAGCTGCAAAACATGGAATTCCAGAGGGATGATAGCGTGCAGGCATGGAGACGCATGTCCGGACTGCATTCTGGGTGATATCGCTTATTTTAACGTCAACATTAAAATGGTCGACCGAGGAATGTCACACAGCATATTAAGGGTTCGTCCGTCAATATTGCTAAGCTGGTTCAACCCTGGTTCACATTAAGGCGTACTATTGCATTGCATCTATAGGATTAACCTTTGACCTTTTGTCTGACGCCAACCGGGCCAAACAAAGTGAATTCGCCCAAAAATGGAGGTTCGCCTCCTGTTCTGAAATTCCTATCTCTTTATGCTAAATGCGATTGGCGGGGTATTTTAGTACAGTACTGTAATTGGAAGGTCAAAGCTGGGTCCTTGGCACCAGTCAATAACAAAGTCTCAGAATATGTTAATTGCCAACATAAAATATGATAATAAACAGATGTGCTGTTGTAATTCAGTACCTTGTACAATGTAAATAAGACTGTACTGATAAAATCACCCAGGGACATGTGGCTACATAATTCATGAGACCGAAAGGTGAGGGTTTTGTGTTGATCTGATTTGCAGGCATTTTTATTATTGGGCCTCCTCCGATCCATGTTGTGTATCTCACTTGTATTACATGTTTTTTGGGGAAATATAATTTACTTAAATATCATAAAATGCCTTTCCTTTTTGCAGCCTTTGGCTCGGAGCCAGTCTTGACGGACTGGATGAAAGGCTGAGTTAGACAAATTTTTGATCAGCAAGGGAGTCAAAGGATATGGGGAAAGGGCGGGAAAGTGGAGTTGAGGTAAAAATCAGATCAGCCACGATCTCATTAAATGGCGGAGCAGGCTCAAGGGGCCGAATGGCCGACTCCTGCTCCTATCTCTTATGGTCTTATGAAAGTCTCCTTTCTCTGCTGGTCATTAGAGTCCCAAGTACCTTATCTCCTGGACTAGTTTTGATCGCCTAGGAGATCACATGGTTTTTGGGTGGGGTAGGAGTGTATGTATTATGATTCATAAGGTATCCCAATTGTGTGGGACAGGCTGGATGGACCAGAGGGTCTTTTCCTGTCCGTCATTGTTCGTATGTTTGGATGTTCATAAGTATTTGATATGAGTTTGGGTAGTTTCAGCTGAACCCGAAGAAGGCATGTGCTCAAAACACGTGCCCTAATTCAGCACTAAAATGGCAGGTGGGTATGGAAAATGGCAGTGGTACTTTAGAGGGTGTTCTTCCTGGTTTCAGGCTGAGTTCCCTCCCTAAACCTCTCCACCTCTCCACCTCTCTCTCCTCCTTTAAGACGCTCCTTACAACCTACCTCTTTGACCAAGCTTTTGGTCACCTGTCCTAATATCTCGTTATGTGGCTCGGTGTCAATTTTGTCCGATAACGCTCCTGTAAAGTGCCTTGGGACATTTTCCCACGTTAAAGGCACTATATAAATGCAAGTTGTTGTTTAGTGTTTGTTGAGTAGATTGGAGGGTGATTTACTCTCCAACTAACCATTTTATTTCTGACCTGGGGATGTTTGATGCTGACACTAGCTACCTGAAACAGGAAGATGTTCCTTTCTCTGTGTTAACATCTCTCACCTTGATGAGCACACATTCACCAACAAATGAACAGAAAAGAATACCAAAAAATGTCGTTCGCTTCCATTGGAGAACTGTAGGAGGAAAGCTATGTTGTTTTGTTTCTAATTTAGGTGTCATCCTTGGCTCAGTGGGTAGCACTCTCACCTCTGAGTTAGAAGGTCATGACTTCAAGTCCTACTCCAGAGACCTGAGCACATCATCCAGGCTGACACTCCCCAGTTCAATGCTGAGGGAGTGCTGCACTGTCGGAGGTGCCATTTTTCGGATGAGATGTTAAACCAAGGGACAGGGGTCCAGGCTGATTGCCGGTGGAGAATGAAAGAGGAAGCCCAAGGTTTCCTTGTTGGGCTGCAAGGACCTAGACCAAAATTTAAAAAGTTATTACTTACCTGGGCCTCTTCTGGCCCGAAGCTACTCGGAGACTGTGCGCGAATCATGCATTTGAGAGTTAAAATTACGTCGGGGTCCAAATGACATCATCGGGCCCTGATGCTTCAATATTGATGAAGCCCGGGCCCGCCTATGTGCGGGCAGCCTTCACGCTCCTCTAAAATCCGGGAGTTAAAATCGCAGGCATGGGGGCGGGAACGTAGTGGGTTCCACTCGGGCGCTGAGTTTCCTACCATTGATTTGTGTCTTGCCAGATTACTGGTCGGGTGCTCACCCGAGTGACTTCTCCAAATCAATTCCTGTTGTTATGCTGGTAGCATAGTGGTTATGTTACTGGACGAGTAATCCAGATGCCCGGACAAATAATCTGGAGTCATGAGTTCCAATCCTGCCATGGCAGCTGGGGAATTTAAATTCAATTAATGAAATAAAATCTGTAATTAAAAAAAACTACGATCAGTAATGGTGACCATGAAGCTTGTCATAAAAACCCATCTGGTTCACAAACGCCCTTCAGGGAAGGAAACCTGCCGTCTTTACCCAATCTGGCCTATATGTGACGCCAAACCCACAGCAATGTGGTTGATTCTTAATTGCCCTCTGAAATGGCCTAGCAAGCCACTCAGTTGTACAATCTTGCTACAGAAAGTCACAGTAAGAATAAAACCGGACGGACCACCTGGCATTGGACCACTAGGCACCGGATACGACAAAGGCAAACCAAGCCCATTCGACCCTGCAAAGTTCTGGTCAACTGTGTACAGTTCTGGTCACCCTATTATAGAAAGGATATTATTAAACTAGAAAGAGTGCAGAAAAGATTTACTAGGATGCTACCGGGACTTGATGGTTTGACTTACAGGGAGAGGTTAGACAGACTGGGACTTTATTCCCTGGAGAGTAGGAGGTTAAGGGGTGATCTTATAGAAGTCTATAAAATAATGAGGGGCATAGATAAGGTCGATAGTCAAAATCTTTTCCCAAAGGTAGGGGAGTCTATAACGAGGGGGCACAGATTTAAGGTGAGAGGGGAGAGATACAAAAGGATCCAGAGGGGCAATTTTTTCACTCAAAGGGTGGTGAGTGTCTGGAACGAGCTGCCAGAGGCAGTAGTAGAGGCGGGTACAATTTTGTCTTTTAAAAAGCATTTGGACAGTTACATGGGGAAGATGGGTATCGAGGGATATGGGCCAAGTGCAGGCAATTGGGACTAGCTTAGTGGTATAAACTGGGCGACATGGACATGTTGGGCCGAGGGGCCTGTTTCCATGTTGTAGCTTCTATGATTCTATGATTCTATCTGGGGACTTGTGCCAAAATTGGGAGAGCTGTCCCACAGACTAGTCAAGCAACAGCCTGACATAGCCATACTCACAGAATCATATCTTTCAGCCAACGTCCCAGGCTCTTCCATCACCATCCCTGGGTATGTCCTGTCCCACCGGCAGGACAGACCCACCAGAGGTGGCGGTACAGTGATATACAGTCAGGAGGGAGTGGCCCTGAGAGTCCTCAACATTGACTCTGGACCCCATCAAATCTCATGGCATCAGGTCAAACATGGGCAAGGAAACCTCCTGCTGATTACCACCTACCGCCCTCCCTCAGCTGATGAATCAGTCCTCCTCCATGTTGAGCACCACTTGGAGGAAGCACTGAGGGTAGCAAGGGCACAGAATGTAATCTGGGTGGGGGACTTCAATGCCCATCATCAAGAACAGCTCAGTAGCACCATTACTGACCGAGCTGGCCGAGTCCTGAAGGACATAGCTGCCAGACTGGGCCTGCGGCAGTTGGTGAGCAAACCAACACGAGGGAAAAACTTACTTGACCTCGTCCTCGCCAATCTACCTGTCACAGATGCATCTGTCCATGACAGTATTGGTAGGAGTGACCACTGCACAGTCCTCGTGGAGACAAAGTCCCGTCTTCACACTGAGGACACCACCCAACGTGTTGTGTGGCACTACCACCGTGCTAAATGGGATAGATTCAGAACAGATCTAGCAGCTCAAAACTGGGCATCCATGAGGCACTGTGGGCTATCAGCTGCAGCAGAATTGTATTCCAGCACAATCTGTAACCTCATGGCCCGGCATATTCCTCACTCTACCATTACCAACAAGCCAGGGGATCAACCCTGGTTCAATGAGGAGTGTAGAAGAGCATGCCAGGAGCAGCACAGGCATACCTAAAAATGAGGTGCCGACCTGGTGAAGCTACAACACAGGACTACATATATGCTAAACAGCGGAAGTAACATGCTATAGACAGAGCTAAGCGATACCACAACCAACGGATCAGATCAAAGCTCCACAGTCCTGCCACATCCAGTTGTGAATGGCGGTGGATAATTAAACAACTAACAGGAGGAGGAGGAGGCTCTGCAAACATCCCCATCCTCAATGATGGCGGAGTCCGGTACATGAGTGCAAAAGACAAGGCTGAAGCGTTTGCAACCATCTTCAGCCAGAAGTACCGAGTGGATGATCCATCTCGGCCTCCTCCCGATATCCCCACTGTCACAGAAGCCAGTCTTCAGCCAATTCGATTCACTCCATGTGATATCAAGAAACGGCTGAGTGCACTGGATACAGAATTAGCAGCGCCTCTAGCCAAACTGTTCCAGTACAGCTGCAACACTGGCATCTACCCGACAATGTGGAAAATTGCCCAGGTATGTCCTGTCCATAAAAAGCAGGACAAATCCAATCCTGCCAATTACCGCCCCATCAATCTACTCTCAATCATCAGCAAAGTGATGGAAGTTGTCATCGACAGTGCTACCAAGCGGCACTTACTCACCAATAACCTGCTCACCGGTGCTCAGTTTGGGTTCCGCCAGGACCACTCGGCTCCAGACCTCATTACAGCCTTGGTCCAAACATGGACAAAAGAGCTGAATTCCAGAGGTGAGGTGAGAGTGACTGCTCTTGACATCAAGGCAGCATTTGACCGAGTGTGGCACCAAGGAAGCCCTAGTCAAATTGAAGTCAATGGGAATCAGGGGGAAATCTCTCCAGTGCCTGGAGTCATACCTAGCACAAAGGAAAATGGTAGTGGTTGTTGGAGGCCAATCATCTCAGCCCAAGGACATTGCTGCAGGAGTTCCTCAGAGCAGTGTCCTAGGCCCAACCATCTTCAGCTGCCTCATCAATGACCTTCCCTCCATCATAAGGTCAGAAATGGGGATGTTCACTGATGATTGCACAGCGTTCAGTTCCATCCACAACCCCTCAAATAATGAAGCAGTCCGAGCCCGCATGCAGCATGACCTGGACAACATCCAGGCTTGGGCTGATAAGTGGCAAGTAACATTCGCACCATACAAGTGCCAGGCAATGACCATCTCCAACAAGAGAGAGTCTAACCACCTCCCCTTGACATTCCACGGCATTACCATTGCCAAATCCCCCACCATCAACATCCTGGGGGTCACCATTGACCAGAAACTTAACTGGACCAGCCACATAAACATTGTGGCTACAAGAGCAGGTCAGAGGCTGGGTATTCTGTGGTGAGTGACTCACCTCCTGACTCCCCAAAGCCTTTCTACCATCTACAAGGCACAAGTCAGGAGTGTGATGGAATACTCCCCACTTGCCTGGATGAGTGCAGCTCCAACAACACTCAAGAAGCTCGACACCATCCAGGACAAAGCAGCCTGCTTGATTGGCAGCCCATCCACCATCCTAAACATTCACTCCCTTCACCACAGGCGTACAGTGGCTGCAGTGTGTAGCATCCACAAGATGCACTGCAGCAACTCGCCAAGGCTTCTTCGACAGCACCTCCCAAACCCGCAAGCTCTACCACCTAGAAGGACAAGGGCAGCAGGCACATGGGAACAACACCACCTGCACGTTCCCCTCCAAGTCACACACCATCCCGACTTGGAAATATATCGCCGTTCCTTCATCATCGCTGGGTCAAAATCCTGGAACTCCCTTCCTAACAGCACTGTGGGAGAACCTTCACCACATGGACTGCAGCGGTTCAAGAAGGCGGCTCACCACCACCTTCTCAAGGGCAATTAGGGATGGGCAATAAATACTGGCCTTGCCAGCGACGCCCACATCCCATGAACGAATAAAAAAAAGGCAGCCATTTTAAATACAAATGTTTCCTTTTTAAAAAATAATTCAATTAAAAAGAAAGGAATTTCAAACTGGGTCATTGCCATTAACCAAGACATATAATGTCCAGCACAGAAACAGGTCATTCGGCCCACCTGGTCTATTTTTTTTTATTCGTTCATGGGATGTGGGTGTCGCTGGCGAGGCCAGCATTTATTGCCCATCCCTAAATGCCCTTGAGCAGGTGATGGTGAGCCGCCTTCTTGAACCGCTGCAGTCCGTGTGGTGAAGGTTCTCCCACAGTGCTGTTAGGAAGGGAGTTCCAGGATTTTGACCCAGCGACGATGAAGGAACGGCGATATATTTCCAATTTGGGATGGTGTGTGACTTGGAGGGGAACGTGCAGGTGGTGTTGTTCCCGTGTGCCTGCTGCTCTTGTCCTTCTAGGTGGTGGAGGTCGCGGGTTTGGGAGGTGCTGTCAAAGAAGCCTTGGCGAGTTGCTGCAGTGCATCCTGTAGATGGTACACAATGCAGCCACGGTGCGCCGGTGTTGAAGGGAGTGGATGTTTAGGGTGGTGGATGGGTTGCCAATCAAGCGGGCTGCTTTGTCCTGGATGGTGTCGAGCTTCTTGAGTTTTCCTTGCCCATGTTTGACCTGATGCCATGAGATTTCATTGGTTCCGGAGTCAATGTTGAGGACTCCCAGGGCCACTCCCTCCTGACTGTATACCACTGTACCACCACCTCTGGTGGGTCTGTCCTGCCGATGGGACAGGACATACCCAGGTGTTTATGCTCCACATGAGTCTCCTCCCACCCCTACTTCATCTCACCCTATCAGCGTACCCTTCTATTCCTTTCGCCCTCATGTATTTATCTCGTTTTCCCCTTAAATGCATCTCTGCTATTTGCCTCAATTACTCCATGTGGTAGCAAGTTCCACATTCTAACCACTCTCTGGGTAAAGAAGTTTCTCCTGAATTCCCTATTGGATTTATTAGTGACTATCTTATATTTATGGCCCCTAGTTTTGGACTCCCCCACAAGTGGAAACATCATGGTGAATCAATGACCCCATCATACATGGATCAATATGTAACCATACACGCAGGTTCTGGGATCAATCCTAAGGTCCAGCACCACCCTGGGTGTTTTTTCTCTGCCAACATTTCTTCCATTTTCTCCTGAAGGGAGGGGCTAGGGTTTATTTCTGTGGGCACTGACTGCCCTCTGGCACCTCAATCACAGGATTATTCTTCATGCACGAGTTTGTGTCAGCAATCCCATCCTCACCCTAAATGTGACATCCAGGCACTCAGCAGAGGTTACTGGAGAGCAATCAGGAGCAGAGAACCTGAACAGTTTTCCCCGTCATTAACCCAGGGGCACTGAGCGCAATTGTTCGCATCATTACTTGAGCATATTTATGCAGTACTGAGGGAGTGCTGCACTGTCACAGGTGCCATCTTTTAGATTAGACATTGATCCGAGGCCCCGTCTGCCCTCTCAGATGGACGTAAAATATCACATGGCCACTATTCGAAGAAGGGTGGGAGAGTTCTCCCCGGTGTCCTGACCAATGTCTCTCCCTCAACCAACACCATCAAAAACAGATGAGCTGGTCACTTATCTCATTGCTGTTTGTGGGACCTTGCTCTGCACAAATTGGCATTTCCTACATTACAATAGTGGCTACACTTCAAAGGTAATTCATTGACTGTAAAGCACTTTGGGACATCCTGAGGGCATGAAAGGCACTGCATAACTGCCACCGCCAGCTGAGGACTTGGTACAGACCAACCGTTGTCCCTAGGACTTCCCAGTCCTGTGTGGCTTAGCTCCTTGCTGGATAAACTCAATCAGCACTGAGGGGCTTGAGTGAAATGTTCATTTTCACGGGCAAGACTCTCACAACAGCGCTGACTGTGACAAAATAATTATTTGCAGTGATTAGCTAAGTTGATAAATTCTATGAAATCACTAAAAAATCTAAACCGCACTGTTAAACGTCAAGTATCCTTTACAAGGTGAGCTTTGCAAGCTTGGTGTGAAGGCTGCGTGGATTGGAGAAGAGGGCTCAGACATCA
Organism: Heptranchias perlo; assembly: GCF_035084215.1. Lineage (NCBI taxonomy): Eukaryota > Metazoa > Chordata > Chondrichthyes > Hexanchiformes > Hexanchidae > Heptranchias > Heptranchias perlo. The sequence continues at coordinate 10,827,397 of NC_090370.1, forward strand.
GCGCGCCAGCGTGCTTCCAATTTTCCGGCAATTCAGGAGCGCCACTAATCATGGAATCATAGAATGGTTACAGCATAGAAGGAGGCCATTCAACCCATCGAGCCCGTGCAGGACCACACGTTGGCCACACTTAACTCCACACCCAACTCTCCAATTCTCACTTCTGTTAAGCGCCGTTCTTAGCCAAGAGTGGAGACTTGCAAGATTCACCTTGATAAACAAATTTTCTACTGCCTCCAGTAAATGAACTATCCACGAGAGCAATAACTGGACAACTCGTTTTCTTTAAGTTTGTGATTCAAGTACAGTAAATTTGATGAACTAATTGCTAACTTCACCATTATTCAGTACTTTATCTCTTATAATTTGTAATGTTTTGTTCTGGTTATCTGTCACCCACGTGTTTATCCAGCGGCATTCTTGGTTTAATGATGTAATGCATTGAAGAGAAAGGAATGATGCAGCTAGAGGGAGACAAAGATAACAAGAATGAGAGAGGGGGAAATGAAGACTGTAAATATATATATATGTGTATGTACACACACACACACACACACACACACACACACACACACACACGTATAAGAAAGAGACAGACAGATGGGTGGAGAAAAAAAAAGCATTGGTTTCCAGCTAGAAATCCACACAATTTGGGTCAGCTTTTGCAAATTGGCTCTGAGCCGTTTCACTGGTCGCCATCACTTCCTTGATTTTCCCCTGGAACTGACAGCCACCCAACTGTGATTGGGCGTATTCAAACTGTAATGTGATGAAGGAGTGATTGCCTTTGTTACCTCCAGACTGGACTATTCCAATGCTCTCCTGGCCGGCCTCCCATCTTCCACCCTCCATAAACTTGAGCTCATCCAAAATTCTGCTGCCCATATCCTAACTCGCATTAAGTCCCATTCACCCATCACCACTGTGCTTCCTGACCTACATTGGCTCCTGGTCTGGGAACGCCTCAGTTTTAAAATTCTCATCCTTGTTTTCAAATCCCTCCATGGCCTCGCCCCTCCCTATCTCTGTAACCTCCTCCAGCCCTACAACCCTCCAAGATCTCTGCGCTCCTCCAATTCTGGCCTCTTGCAAATCCCCGATTGTAATCGCTCTACCATTGACGGCCTTGCCTTCAGCTGCCTCGACCCTAAGCTCTGGAATTCCCTCCCTAAACCTCTCCACCTCTCTACCTCTCTCTGCTCCTTTTAAGATGCTCCTTAAGACCTACCTTTTTGACCAAGGTTTTGGTCACCTGTCCTAATATCTCATGTGGCTCGGTGTCAAATTTTGTCTGATGACGCTCTTGTGAAGCGCCTTGGGACATTTTACTACGTCAAAGGCGCTATATAAATGCAAGTTGTTGTTGTTGATGTTATATGCCACAATTCCTGCCATTACAATCAGAGTAACACTGGAATTAGGAATGCCAACATTTAGCTGGCATCCAGTGGTCCTTCTGATAAGCAGGATGGGCTTTACATTTTTGCGGTCACAGTGTTGGCAGTGGCTCAGTTGGTAGCACTCCTGTCTCTGAGCTAGAAGGTTGTGGGTTCATAGTCCTATTCTAGAGACATGAACACATAATCTGCGCTGACACTCCCAGTACAGTACTGAGGGAGTGCTACACTGTCTGAGGAGCGGCCTTTTGGATGAGCCGTTAAACCGAGACCCCGTTTGCCCTCTCAGGTGGACGTAAAAGATCCCATGGCACTATTCGAAGAAGAGCAGGGGAGTTCTCCCCAGTGACCTGGGCCAATATTTATCCCTCAACCAACATCACTAAAAACAGATTATCTGGTTAGTATCTGTTTGTGGGATCTTGCTGTGTGCAAATTGGCTGCCGCGTTTCCTACATTACAACAGTGACTACACTTCAAAAAGTACTTAACTGGCATTTTGGAATGTCCTGAGGTCGTGAAAGGCGCTATATAAATGCAAGTGGGGCTTGAAGCCATGACCTTCTGACTCCAAGTTCTACCACCAAGCAAAGAAAGGGAAAGACAGAGAAAGTTATATCACATTATTCTGACATATCCACTTCTACTTCTAGCTGTTCTGCAGTATGTGTTCACACCTAGTTCTCAGTATTTCTCCCATTTCAACTGCACGTGCACAATTGCTTCTAACTTGCGATCGCAACTTTCGGTTTCTGGTGAAGGACCTTCTCTGATGTTGGGGGCATGTTCACGGTAGCCAGCAATTGAAAAACTGCTTTGGTGGCTCGGACCACGCACAGCCAGAAAAATGAGCAGCTACCTGAATTTGCCATCGGTAGCATGTGGCATGTATGCCACCTTGTTTATACCCTGACAGGATGTTTGGCATCATAGGACACTTTTTGGAAGTTAAATGAGTGTGATGGAATACTCTCCACTTGCCTGGATGAGTGCAGCTCCAACAACACTCAAGAAGCTCGACACCATCCAAGACAAAGCAGCCCGCTTGATTGGCACCCCATCCACCACCTTAAACATTCACTCCCTTCACCACCGGCGCACAGTGGCTGCAGTGTGCACCATCCACAGGATGCAATGCAGCAACTCGCCAAGGCTTCTTCGACAGCACCTCCAAAACCCGCGACCTCTCCCACCTAGAAGGACAAGAGCAGCAGGCACATGGGAACAACACCACCTGCACGTTCCCCTCCAAGTCACACACCATCCCGACTTGGAAATATATCGCCGTTCCTTCATCGTCGCTGGGTCAAAATCCTGGAACTCCCTTCCTAACAGCACTGTGGGAGAACCTTCACCACATGGACTGCAGCGGTTCAAGAAGGCAGCTCACCACCACCTTCTCAAGGGCAATTAGGGATGGGCAATAAATGCCGGCCTCGCCAACGACGCCCACATCCCATGAATGAATTAAAAAAAATGGGCAGAGATAGTGAGAGATCCTGCAGTGAGCAAAAAAAAAAGACAAAAGATCGGAGACTGTGATCTTTGGTAAATGAGGAGTTGACAGGAAAAGATTAATTAAAAATGAATGAGAACAGCTCCCTCATGGCTTAGTGGATTAAGGCCTGGTGTCGTCCTGAGCTGTAGAGACCATAAGGCCCTAGGTTTGATTCTTCGGAGTCAATTTGAACTGTTTTCACCAGGCAGCAGGGGAGCAGCTGCTTGTTTTGCACCCCCCTCCCCAATATTCCTTTCCAGTTACGGGGTGTACAGCAAGCAACTGACCAGCTACTGCCCGTTTCCCGCCTGAAGGGAACAGTTAAAATCGACCCCTCTGGTCTGAGTTAGCTGATTTCAGTGGGGCAGCAACAGGCGAGGGAAGGGAAAAGAGACCAACAGGGCTCCCACTCCTGATGACTATCCGGTGACCTCCTGACCCCACCCCAGAGAGTGGACTTGTGTGCGTGTTGATTGAGGGCGGGGATCATGCTCATCTGTATTGTCCTCCACTGTGGAATCAACCTCACTAGACACTTGCTGCCTAGGCTCGCACATATGACAAGTGGCCTCCTGGGTTGGGTACTGGCACCCTTGGCACTGTACCCCAGCACGAGTCAACATCTTCAGGAGAGGAGGGGGAAAAACTATCAGGGGTGTGGGGGTGGCGGGACGGGGGGAATGCAATGGATTACTCCGGTCAATTGGAAAAACCAAAGTGTCAAAGAAAATAAACTACAGTCAAAGAAGAAGAAAGATAAATTGTAGTGCAATCTGAATTGATGATCACTTGCAATTGTGTAAGGGAGTTTTTGTACTAGTTCCACTTTAGCCCACACAATGGAGACAATCTGATAGAATTGTGGAAACTAAAAGGGGTTTCCTTTGGAGTGCGTCAGATACATTTCTTCCCATTCTGCTATTGTACATTGTAACGCTATGGAAATAAATTATACAGTTCTGTACAGAACCTCCATTCTTCTCCCTACTTTCAAAACCCTGCACGGTTGTTTCCCTTTTTACAATGGGCCTATTGTCCAGCACCATATATTCTGCAGCAAGTTCATTTGAATTTATGCTATGGGCCAGATTCTATGACTTGCAAAATGGCAACAAAAAAAGATAGTGTAATGGAGGACCTTTATCAGCGATAATGGCTAAATGTTCATGCTTGGCTTCCACGTAGTATCCCAAGATCCTAATCGGGAATGAAATAGGCCGAGTTTTGAACGTTTATGATGAATGCACTCTTTATTGAGTTTAATCACAGTGCTGTAATTATTAATGATTGATGAGGAATGAGATGTTGTTTTTTTTCCTCTGCTTGCCTCACAGTAAGTTAGCCCCTCCTCCATCCACACTATCCTTTTGACCCAGAAGGGCTAAACCATGGATTCAGTCGATGCCAATCCTTGATCAGACAGCTAAGAGGCTTTCTTAACTGCTTGGGGAAGTCAGTTTTCCTTCTCGCCCTGTACAAATCCATCCAAAACCAGCAAAATCCACCCTGTCAATGAAACAAGAGTGCAAATTCAAGATTTGGCTTTGAATCTCCATTCCCTAGTCAGGAATCCCACTTCTTCTGGATGGCTTCTTCTCATTATGAACTGTTTGAAGTAAGTGGTATTAAGGTCTAGGGGGAAGGGTGAGGAATTGGAATCTAAATGATAAAGAGCTTCACTAAAGTGTGTCAACTGTGGCTCAGTTGGTAGCACTCTTGCTCCTGACTCAGGAGGTCGTGAGTTTATAGTCCCACTCCAGAAACTCAAGCATAAAATCTAGCCTGACACTCCAGTGTAGTACAGGGGGAGTGCTACACTGTCGGAGATGCCGTCTTTTGGATGCAACGTTAAATCGAGGCCATGTCTGCTGTTCAAAGAAGAGCAGGGGAGTTCTCCCCGGTGTTCTGGCCAACATTTATCCCTCAGCCAACATTACCAAAACAGATTATCTGGTCATTATCACATTACTCTTTGTACACAAATTGGCTGCTGCATTTCCTACATGACAACAGTGACTACACTTCAACAGTACTTCATTGGCTGTGAAGCGCTATGGGACATCCTGAGGTTGTGAAAGGTGCTATAAAAATGCAAGTCTTTCTTTCTTTCAATGGTGAGCAAAATGGTGGCCAACGCTCACAGAGGTAAATGAACTCTTGTTCCTACATTTTTGAAGAAAACTCCTCCAGTGGTGTAGTGACAAAACACATGGCCCAGTGTGTTTCAGAGCTATACAGACCAGAGATTGTTTGATGACTGAGTTGATCTTTACATCAGACAATGGAAAGACATAGGAGAAACGAAGAATGTGTGAATAGCCGAGGCAGTGGGAGACATCCAAGGAAGAGATGAAAAGTTGAATTCAAAGCCTGTAGATCAGGTCTGAAATTAAAACAGGGAAAGCTGGTAAAATAGGGTGAACACCAATGGCACAGACTCCCCCCGCCAGTACTGTGTTCTGAAGAAGGGTCTCCACTCCTGGTGTCACCCCACCTCCTGTCCTGCCAGACACCAACAGACCCATCCCACATTGTCAGCATTTCCTGATGTAAAGACAATGAAGACTACAGTTACGATCTGAAAGGATTAAAGTCAACGTTCAGGCCAGAGGCCGTGCTGTTCCTAGAGTTAGAGTAGGGAAAAATGCGGTGAGTCTTGATTTAACACAGTGACGATTCCTTAGAGCTTAATGGGAACAAGGGAGGGAAGAGTCAACGACCATAATAGTACTGGTATAAAATAGAGACAAGAAAGGTTGCGATGAAGAGAGAAAGGTTGAAGGCTGACTATCAGGTGACGAACTTTTTCTTGTATCCGGTCTGGGAGTGAGAGGTGCTAGGAGGGTCTCCCCGGATGATAGGAGCAGTAGTCACGTCTTGGGCGAACTTGGGCTTCATAGAAAGTTAAAGGTCATTGAGTGTAAACGTCAGTCACAGGAATCAGTACTGGCAATCCCTGCACAGGAATCCTTGTGGAACAGCCTGAAAGTAAATCAAAGAGGGCACTTTAACCAATGTGGTCAAGGGTTGTTACTGTCTTATTCTTGGTGGTGTGGGTGGGGTCACAATGAGCTTATCATCATATTAGTGACAGGCAGTTTATTTTAACTGGCTTAATGCCTCTACTAAAATAGTAGGTGCTGGAGTGTCAAATGAACGCATATGGAAGGCTCATATTTTTTCCTGACCCTCTGTGCCAAGTGTCATTGGCAGGAAGCACAATTTTAGTAAAATGTCCAACTTTCATTTGGTTGAAATGGCTCCAGACAAAGCCCCTGCTGGTGGTAACGTCTTGCCATCACTCAGTGATAGGTTAGGAGAGTCCCATTCGAGCAGCAAGTCGCTTGTTTTCATGTGTGTTTGTAGCTGGCCTTTTAGGACTGCATAACATCTGATTAGACTGGTGTTACTGAGCACTTCTGTCCAACTGATTTACAAGGTAGAGAAACTGTTAAAGAAAAATGCATTCCACTGTCATCGTCTCTATTTTATTACCGTAACATTATCAGATTCCAGTCTAGCATCCTTGTAGATAGAACATACAGTCCTTGCATAAGATAGATGCTGATAGAGCAATTTCTAATGAAATATAGACCAGCATTAAGGAATGATGTGCTTACTATGAGTCCTCAACTGTGGTTCTTTAATGCCAAGGCATCTCGGCATCTCCACATCGTGGTTCTTTAATGCCAAGGCATCTCGGCATCTCCACATCGTGGTTCTTTAATGCCAAGGCTGATGTACATTTTAAGGATTGACGAAGTTGTTGAGGAATTTGCAAAGCGGTTTTTCAGTGATAAACTTTTTACATCATTAGGCACAGGGACTTCATATATCGATGGTTCATTAGGATAGATCAGCAAAGTTCATGTATAAATGTGTAGCATGCTCCTACTACATTCCTGCCTACCCTATATTTAGACAGGTACTACCCCGTTTAAAATATTCCACTATACTTTAAATGGGTTAACATCTAAAAATGGCACGCTCAGGAAAGGAAGAACGAACATGCATTTATATAGCACCTTTGATATCCTCAGGACGTCCCAAAGCTGATGATGTACTTTTGAAGTGTAGTCACTGTTGTAATGTAGGTAAACACAGCAGCCAATTTGTACTCAGCAAGGTCCCACAAACAGCAATGAGATAAATAACCAGTTAATCTGTTTTGGTGTTGTTCGGTGAATATTGGGCCAGGACACCGGGGAGAACTCCTCTGCTCTTCTTCAAATAGTGCCGTGGGATCTTTTACATCAACCTGAAAGGGCAGATGGAGCCTCGGTTTAATGTCTCATCTGAAAGACGGTACCTCCGACAGTGTCGCACTCTCTCAGTACTGCACTGAAGTGTCAGCCTAGATTTTGTGCTTAAGTCTCTGGAGTGGGACTTGAACCCACAACCGTCTGACTCAGAAGTGAAAAGGATACTAATGAGCCAAGGCTGACACTTTGGAATGTGGTATGAGTGCATTAACTGTTCATTTATGAACTTCGCTGATTGAAGGCTCTACTCTATTGACCCAAGAGTTATATTGAATGGGTTTATTTAATGCCTGTTGCATTTTCCATTGATGGCACTGTGAGTTTGAACAGAATTCTTCAACTCTCATTAAACTGCACTAACATCCTAGCAAAATTTAAATACAAGAATATGAGAATTTTTAGGATCATGAAAAGACCATTAGGCCCATCTCTTTTGGATAGATCAATCCCACCTACCCACCTTCTTGCCATATCTCTCAGTCCCATTTCTTTCCAGAAACACATGTATTTGCCTCTTGAACCTACTAATGGTGTCAGCCTTGACTCAGTGGTACCACTCTTTCCTCAGAAGGTAATGGTTCATGTCCCACTCCAGCGACATAATCTAGTCTGACATTCCACTGCAGTACTGAGGAAGTGCTACATTGTTAGAGGTTCCGTCTTTCAGATGAGATGTTAAACTGAGGCTCTATCTGGCTTCTCAGGTGGGTATTAAAGAGCCCACAGTACTATTCAAAGAAGAGCAGGAGAATTCTCCTGGTACACTGGCCAATATTTATTCCTCAACCAACATTACTAAAACAGATGATCTGGTCATTATCACATTGCTGTTTGTGGGAGCTTGCTGTGAGCAAACTGGCTGCCGCGTTTCCTGCATTACAACAGTGACTACACTTCAAAAGTACTTAATGTGCCTTGGGACATCCTGAGATCATGAAAAGTGCTGTATTTGTTCTTTCTTTATACTGTCCTCATTAATGTTGTTTACTGGTAACGTATTCCACAACTCTATTACTCTTTGGGTTACAAAGTCCTCCCTGACTTTTCTTCATACTGCTAACTTCCTTACTGTTTAATTTGTGTCCTCTACTATTCGAACCCTTCACCATAGTGAACAATCTGCCTAGATCAGAGGGCTAAAAACAGGGACAGAAACATATACTGACAGCCAGGTTTTCAAACAGAAAGAATCTGGGGCAGGCTTTCACCCTGACTCAGAAGGTTAGGATGTAGGAGAGTAGTCAGAAGTTATTTGCTTAAGTCAAGCAGCACGACCCACTGATGTGGGGAAGCATAACGTATTCATTGTTTTGTATTATTATGTGAACACAAGTTATACTGATTGCTCTGTATGTTCACTTGCCGTCTGTGAGATAAAGCAGCATAACAAGCTGGCCTCATCTTACCAAGTGTTTTCTCAGTCCGCCTTTGATAATGTTGGAGAGATGCACATGGGAACGTGTGCAAAAGACACGAATATCCAGTTCAGATCACAAGGGGATCCTATTGTTACATCCCTGGATTACGCTATTGTACAGTTAGATATTGGCCAGTACTGACACACCCCTAAACCTAAGATGTTTAGACTGCTTACAAGGGTGAATAGCACCACCGTACCTAAGGGAATATCTACAGCAAGACTGGAAATTTGTAACAATGTCACATGTGAAATTGTGGCCTCAGAAGTGTCACACCTCAGGGTGTCACACCTCCATAGAACCAAACATTGTGATTGGCTTAAATAATCACCTACCTGCAAAGTTACCAATCAAATATCCAATTGACTAAGTGTGAGCGGATCAAAAGTCGCAGAACGTACCAATGAGGAATGAGTAACCAGCAGAAAACCAAGCAATCAAATCCCTTAATTTTATTTCAAAGCTACCACTCATGCACAGGTAAGTACAACAAAAACGATCAATCAACTCGCTCAAATAATTCTTCGACTGTTTTCAGCTGCCAATTGCTTTCTTCACTATTATTGGTGTGTAAACCTAACAACAATACTTCGGGCAAAACAAGAACATCTAAATTACACAATTCTGAAAAAAAAACACTGAATTTACCCATTAAATTGGTCATTTAATGCAAGAAATGCCTTCAAGAAGTTTCTCTCATAAAGGCCTATTTCAGTCCCTCTGAGTAAGCTTGGCAAATTTAATGCCAATTTGTGCCAAGTTGAGGGCAGGTCTGCTATGGGTGCACACCCAAAAGATCTCCCAAAATCTTTTAAATTAAGGCCTTTACAGCTAACGTAGAATTGAAATTTGCATCCCAATCTGGATTGGACTCAAACTCTGGTCCAGAGTTGAAAGGTCAGTGTGCAAATCCAAGGGGCCACTCTGTTCTCTCCTTCAAATAATTTACTTTATGTTGAATTATTGAAGTTTATGGGTCAAGGTATATTACAAGTACAAGGTATGTTACAGATACATGGTACACTGCAGGTACAAGGTACATCACAAATAGAAGTTACATTACTGATACAAAATACAGTACAGATACAAGGTACATTCAAGATAAATGGTACATTACAGTTACAAGGTACATTATAGATAAATGGTACATTACAGTTACAAGGTACATTATAGATAAATGGTACATTACAGTTACAAGGTACATTACAGATAAATGGTACATTACAGTTACAAGGTACATTATAGATAAATGGTACATTACAGTTACAAGGTACATTACAGATTTAAGATAAATTACAAATATAAGGTACATTACAAATATAAGGTACATTGCAGATACAAGGCATTTGCTGATGCATACATTGAGGACATTTGGGTTGCACTATGTATTGACAGACGCTATTCCTTGCCAGTAAACTTAGGTCAAACAGGGAAATGGGTTTGGCAGCTCATTGGGCACTAGGTGTGGGTGAAGTTTGGATGAACCATAGTCTCTGGGAGTGTTTAGGCTGGTAGTTGCCTCCTTCTAACTCCCTATTAAGTACTATTCTATGGTTTTCTCATTTCAGCTACCTTTTAGAAACTCCCAACTTTGATCTTTTCTAACGGTTGATTCATCTCCCTTTTAACTTTGTTGTTCTTTTGTTTTAAACTTGAAGTTGTCTGTCACTGTTTCATCAAGTGCTAAATAACGAATGACTTTTGGAAGAAGTTATTACCACGTGAATACTGACTGACATGAGCTGGACTGACAATGCTCCTTACACTGATCAATGAAATCATGAATAATTGAGGAACATTTTGTGCTCACTGCACATCCTGATTTTTGTATTTAAATGCTGTGTGTGTATCAGGAACTCAATATAATGTAATTGACATAGTGCATTGACATTCTGGGCTTCAACCAAGCTCGGACTTACTCAGCTGGAGTGAGATGTGGTCCATAGAAGCAGAAAAGTTGGTTAATTCCCAATTCTCTCCAGTCCTCCCCTGAAAGTGCAGAGACTTGCTGGAGTATGGTTCCACAGGTGCTGGGCAACCTCCGGTACCTCATCAAAGTGTCTATTCTTCATGTGTAAACCTAGACAGTGTGTCAGTAGGCTATTCAACCATGATGGGACTCACATCTGACCCCAACGTGTGTGTGTGTGTGTGTGTATAGATATATATAGGGAAGGGAAGATTATATAAACACACACACACTAGCAATCGGGAGTGGGTTCCATATTTGTTTTTCTTCCCCCTCCCAATCCCAGGGGCACTGAGCCTAATTACGCCTAATCCAACAAATGCTCTTGGCTGGAATCAGCACACGTCAAAAAGTGAACTGGGGACCTTGTGCCTCTGCCCGCACTTGGTGATCATGCAAGCTCTCGTTGCTACTTGTAAGCACTAATGAATGCCTACAGAGATCTCTGCGCTCCCCCAATTCTGGCCTCTTGCGCATCTCCGATTTTCATCGCTCCATCTTTGGCGGCCGTGCAGTCAGCTGCCTAGGCCCTAAACTCTGGAATTCCCTCTCTAAACCTCTCCACCTCTCCATCTCTCTCCTCCTTTAAGATGCTCCTTAAAACCTAGCTCTTTGACCAAGCTTTTGGTCACCTGCCCTAATATCTCCTTATATGGCTTGGTGTCAAATTTTGTCCGATAAAGCTCCTGTGCCTTGGGACGTTTTTACTACGTTAAAGGCGCTATATAAATGCAAGTTGTTGTTGTACTGATGAGGAGGACTCAGCACTCAAAGGGTCACTGTCAGATTTGCCATCCCTCTCGATCAATGGTTCATTGAATACCACTGCTTGTTTGGTTGCCTGCACCTATTTATAGGAAGCAATTGTTTACTCATTGCAGAAAATCCATCTGACCCGCTTAATCATAAAGCATGAAACCAAACATCCATGCAGCTGTTTCCTGAGCACCAACAATCACATACACAGTGGGCACCTGACAGGCAATGAATGATTGGGAGAAGATGGCATCTGTGCACTGAATCACGGCTTCCATTAATCAAGACATCAGTAACCGGCAGTCATAACCTTTGGCACAAATAGGCAACAACTCACCTTATTAAAAAGATCGGGGGGGTTAGTTATGTGCCTTTTCACTTCTGGAGCTTGTATTTGAATCCATTTGGACTGATGGGATGAAAGTGTCTTCTGTTTGCTGGTTGTAAGGGCCCTGCATGAAATGAGTTTATTGCACAAAACTATCCCTAGTTTGGCACCATTGCCTTTAGTTTGGCATCAACTGGCAATCTCCATCAGAAAAGCAAGGAGGATAATTGATGTGGCAAGATCCTTAAGGGAGGAAAAGTTGCCACCCCTGTCTGGTCTGGTTTACCTGTGACTCCAGTGACACCCTATGTGGTTGACTCTGAAGTGGCCACTCAATGGTAAAGAAAGTAAAGAACAACCTTACATTTCTACAGCGCCTTTCATGACCTCAGGATGTCCTAAAGCACTTCACAGCCAATGACGTACTTTTGAAAAGTAGTCACTGTTGTAATGTAGGGAAATGCAACAGTAAATATGTGCACAGCAAGATCCCACAGTCAGCAATGAGATAAATGACCAATTAAGCATTTTTCTTTAGTGATGTTGGTTAAGGGATGAATATTCCACTGCTCTTCTTTGAAAAGTGGCACGGGATCTTTTACATCCACCTGAGGGGACAGGCGGGTCTTCGGTTTAACATCTCATCCCAAAGAGGGCACCTCTGACAGTGCAGCCCTCCCTCAGTACTGCTCGTGGATGTTGTGCTCAAGTCTCTGGAGTGGGACTTGAACCCACGAAGTTCTGACTTAAAGGCGAGAGTGCTACCCACCAAGGCTGGCACATCTCGCTTAAGATGATGGCCCACCACCACCTTCTCAGGGCAACTAGGGATGGGCAATAAATGCGGCCATGCCGGCATCACACACATCCCAAGAATAAATAAAAACAAAATGGTGAACTTCATAATGGTGGGTGCTCCTCTGAGGTTAGGGCAGAAAGCAGGAAGTTCTATTTATCATCTGGCTGTGTTACGTCTGATCTAAGAATTCCTCATGTCACACTTCACCTTAATGAGCACAAAATCCATCTGTCCCTCCCCTAATAGAATGTGACAGCAGCCTTGACTAAATATCTTACAATGTGCTCGCTGCTGCTATGTCACTGGTCATGTTTTTTCGACACAATATACAGATAGTAAGTGGGGGACTGAGAGAACGGGAAGCACCCGGGTCCATTAACTTGCTGCTCCCGCTCCCCCCCCCCCACATCACCCAGGACCGCACAGCTGCCACAGACAAAAACCATTACACCGAGAGCAATTTTTAGGCTACTGGCCTGAAAATGACTCTTAGCACATTCATGTGACATTCCTCTCCCCACGATTTTAACATTGGGTCATTGCCGCTGCTAAAATAGTGGACAGAGGGAATGTTATACAAACATATTAAACATTCATCCACTAATACAGGCCCATAGTCCTTGCCCGGCTATTGGGCTGACCACAAGAATCTTTCCTGGGACCTTACCTGTGCACAGCAAGAAGGGAAGGGGAAGAGTCTGCTACAGTGGTTTGCCTACAGTTAAGAAGCTGTTACAATACATCTGCCGACATTCTCACCCTCTGCTACGAGGGGCTGAAGTTCACTGTCCTTCGAGGGACAACTCATATCTCCATCTTGCCCGCTCCACCAGAGCTGCACCTGTTATTTGTTGGGTTCTGTCTTTAAATAGCGCTGATATCTTGGCCAGGCTCAAACATGGCTAGAATTATTGTAACACTGGCGCACTATCAAATGCTTAAACACAGGCTTAAATATCGCTGTCATTTTCTAAGATTACATTTCACTGGCTCATTTCCACATAAAGGCATATCAATTTTGCTTGATACAAACCTCCAGGCTCCACATTAACTTACATTTATTCCAACAAATGCTCTTCCAATCCCTACAACAATGTCCTTTATTTTAGGATTTTGATTCCACACCGGGGTCAATAATGCATTCAGCACCCAAAAACGCATCGGGTTCCAGCTCCCCTCATTATGGGATGCTGAGGCTTGAGGCCTAGCTAGAGTCCAATGGCACAACACACAATCACGTCACCCAGAAGTGCTTGGGGCCTGCACACCAGTTGTCACAAGGCTTATTAAGGCCTCAAATCTGATGCAAATTAGAGGAGGTCCCACAATGTGAATGGGGTGTCTGAAGAGCATTCATTAGGCTCAGCACCAACAAGGTTTGGGGGGGGGCGGGTTTAATTCTCCTCAGTTGCTCTTAAAGATATATTGGGCCCAGAATTTCCTGTAAATTTGCGGCCAAAAAACAGCGAGATCCTGCGTAATGCTGATTTTCGGTGCAAAAGATCGAGGAAATTTGGGCCCGAATTTCCTTGATGCTTTCCGCTGGCTCTTCAAAACCTCTGGCCAGACCTTCAGCCGCTCATTAACATAGCCCCACCCCCATGTGAAAGAACGGACAATGTGAATTTCCAACATTTAAACTAGTTCATCCAAGATTTTAGGCGTGTAGGGACTCGTAGTCACCTGATTTTGCTGTATAATCGGTTACGTAGATTATCACAAAACTAACTTAACATTCAGGTTTCAGGCAAATTCTCGACTGATCAAACTTTCAGAACGAAACCTTAAAAATGTTTTGTTTTTAAGAAAAAAGACATTCTTGAGCAGCCTCTAGTTTCATATGAATTGTGTTCAAAATCATTTTAACAAAATACATAGAATTAAATAGAATGTACAGCACAGAAACAGGCCATTCGGCCCAACAGGTCCATGCCGGTGTTTATACTTCACTCGAGCTTTCTCCCACACTTCTTCATCTCACCCTATCAGCATATCCTATTCTTTTCTCCCTCATGTGTTTATCTAGCTTCCCCTTAAATGCATCTACACTATTCCCCTCAACTACTCCTTGTGGTAGCAAGTTCCACATTCTCACCACTCTCTGGGTAAAGAAGTTTCTCCTGATTTCCCAATTGGATATTAGTGACTATCTTATATTTATATATTTATAGCCCCTAGTTCTGGTCTCCCCCACAAGTGGAAACATCCTCTCTATGTCTACCCTATCCAACCCATTCATAATTACAAAATAAATCAATGATGTCACCAGAAGGGTGAGCTGTTCCTGCTATCATAGCAGCTGCATCAGTAAATATATGTACGATTTTATACTGAATGCTATAAATTAGAATTGAAATCCTTCAGGCACTGACAGGCTCAGTGTTTGTTGTTAGGAGGGCTTCAATTCAAGGAAAAACAGAGCCAGAAAGGAAGATGCCATATCTCATTGGTGTAGCACTAGCTACTTACATTACAGCATGGTGGGACGTGGAGTCCTGCTTAGTGCTCTTCATAAGGAGGAAGGGGGGGGGGGGGGGGGGTGCAGGAGTGCCAGTCCATGCAATTATCCATTCCACAGCTGTATTAGCTGAAAGAACTTGCATTTATATAGCGCCTTTTGTGACCTCAGAATGTCCCAAAGCGCTTTACAGCCAATGAACTACTTTTGAAGTGTAGTCAATGTTGTAATGTAGGAAATGTGGCAGACAATTTGCGCACAGCAAGGTCCCACAGACTCTCAATGTCCAGATAATCTGCTTTTAGTGATGTTGGTTGAGTGATAATTATTGGCCAGGACACCGGGGAGAACTCCCCTACTCTTCTTCGGAATAGTGCCATGGGATCTTTTATGTCCACTAGAGGGCAGACGGGGCCTCGGTTTATCGTCTCATCCGAAAGACAGCACCTCCGACAGTGCAGCACTCCGTCAGTACTGCACTGGAGTGTCAGATTGGGTTATGTGCTCAAATCTCTTGCGTGCTCTCAAGTACATGAAGTTTCATAAAGATTCAATACAGACTACCTTTCTTGCTGTTATTCCCAACCCACAAGTCACTTGATATAAGCAGATAAGCGCAAGGACACGAGAAGGATCGACCTGCATGATCGTTGGACTTCACAAATTCAAGACCATTGTACTATTGAACAATTTTTAGTCCAGAATTTGCTGGAGTGGGACATCTCGCGGTGTGCCCCGTTTGTTTGATTTTTTTCCTCACCCTTCAGCTCGAAAATATTTTGCGCCGCAAATTGTTGGAAGTGCAAGCTGATAACGGCAAGGTGAGGGCAACGGGGGCATCAGGGACATTAGTGAAGAACGGGACCAACAGTCTATCTCAAACAATGAGACTTAAGGATTGAGAGAGAAACAGAGGAACGACAGAGAAGGAAATAGGGTGAATTAGAGTCAAATCAGGTACAGAAAGAGAAATAGAGAGAGAAAGAAAGATTGGATTAAGAGAGAGAGAAAAAAGAGACAGCAAGAAAAAATTTTAAATTACATTTTTTTTTACATCTCGAGGAACAATTTACTACCTGTGGAAATGAGACTCCACAGTTTCAATTGTTCCCTTTCTGGGCTGGAGAGGTTGAGTGGCATTGCAGGAACAGAAATCTTGTCATTAAAAAGGTCCTTACGCAGTTAAGTACCAGCCCTAACTTTCTGCGGCGAGTTTAAGTGGCAATTAATGCGCAAATGCATCAATTTCTTGAAACTCACGGGGAGGTGGAGGGCGAGCTCCCGTTTTCGTAAGGCTAATGGCGGAATGACACAAATCGTCCAGTAATTTGTGGCGATTTGCAAGTCACGGTGTATCTCTTCCTTGCCGTAAGCTGCTGGACGATTTACACATTAATAACAGCGAGCGCCGTTAAACTCGCCATTATTTTGGCAGCAAATTCTGGGCCAATGTATTTGTTCCCTGCATGTTTCTTGCTCTATTCATGTTCACACATATTAACACCACGTACGGGAGGATATCCAAACTTGAGATAGACTTGTGAGTTCACTGCCTAGTACTAAAAACCACAACATTGCTTCATAATCTTTGAAATATTCCATCTTAAACATCTACTTTCTTGCCTTTGAAGTTTATTATTAGCTGAAAACCTGGCCCTTGTCGTAAGTTTTTAATATTCAAAGCAGTGGTTTCCCAGGGCTTAAGGTTCGTCTGCTTTGTGCCTAGAACTGCAGTTAGGCGTTAAGTGATTCTTTATTGAGACAAGGAGGCAGAGTCCACAGCCAATGCATTAACAAACCTCACGCCACTTGACACTTGTATGATCTAAGTGACGTGAGTGGACATTCTGCTGAAAGCTGTCCGGCCTTGGCAGATGTTCAAGGCACGAGCAGTTAACCGAAAGTTGTTTCCAGTCCTTATAAAGGCTTCCACGCCCTGTGGGCTGAAATTCAAAGTGATGGGAATAAATCGGTCAACGTGGTAATAATTTTAAATATTACCGAACTTTAAGGGGCAATTTATAGGATGTTCTTTGCAGGCTTGAAAGTAAAAATGGCAACTATATTGCTGTAATCCTTTTAACGTGTGCTAACTTATCATACAAGAATAGAATCATACAACACAGCTCTTTGAAAGAGCTATCCAAATAGCCCCACTCACCCGCTATCAAAACCCCTCATAATTTTGAACACCTCTATTAAATCTCCCCGTAACCTTCTCTGTTCTAAGGAGAACAATCCCAGCTTCTCCAGTCTCTCCACATAACTGAAGTCCCTCATCCCTGGTGCAATTCTGGTAAATCTCTTCTGCACCCTCTCTAAGGCCTTGACATCCTTCCTAAAGTGTGGTGCCCAGAATTGAACACAATACTCCAGCTGAGGCCTAACCGGTGTTTTATAAAGGTTTAGCGTAACTTCCTTGCTTTTGTACTCCATGCCTCTATTAATAAAGCCCAGGATCCCATATGCTTTTTCAACAGCCCTCTCATCTTGTCCTGCCACCTTCAAAGATTTGTGTATGTGCACCCCAAGGTCTCTCTGTTCCTGAACACCCTTTAAAATTGTACCATTTAGTTTATATTGCCTCTCTTCATTCTTCCTACCAAAATGCATCACTTCACACTTCTCTGCAATAAATTCCATCTGCCATGTGTCTGCCCATTTCACCAGTCTGTCTGTGTCCTCCTGAAATCTGTTACTATCTCCCATATTGTTTTCTACATTTCCGAGTTTCGTGTCATCTGCAAACTTTGAAATTATATCCTGCATACCCAAGTCCAGGTCATTAATATATATCAAAAAGAGCAGTGGTCCTAATACTGACCCCTGGGGAACACCACTGTATACTTCCCTCCAGTCTGAAAAACAACCGTTCACCACTACTCTCTGCTTTCTGTCCCTCAGCTAATTTTGTATCCACGCTGCCACTGTCCCTTTAATCCCATGGGATTTAATTTTGCTAAAAAGTCTATTATGTGGTACTTTATCAAATGCCTTTTGAAAGTCCATATACACAACATCAACCACACTACCCTCATCAATCCACTCCGTTACTTCATCAAAGAACTCAATCAAGTTAGTCAAACATGATTTTCCTTTATTAGCCCATACTTTTCCAAATGCCAATTAATTTTGTCCTGGATTATTGTCTCTAAAGGTTTCCCCACCACCGACATTAGGCTGTCTGGCCTGTAATTGCTGGGTTTATCCCTCTCCCCTTTTTTGAACAGGGGTGTAACATTTGCAATCCTCCAGTCCTCCGGCACCGTCCCCATATCTAAGGAGGATTGGAAGATTGTGGCCAGAGCCTCCACAATTTCCACCCTTACTTCCCTCAGTAACTTAGAATGCATCCCATCTGGACCGGGTGACTTTTCTACTTTGAGCGCTGCCAACCTTTTAAGTACCTCCTCTTTATCTATTTTTATCCTATCCAATATCGCTACTACCTCCTCCTTTATGGCTACAATGGCAGCATCCTCTTCTCTAGTAAAGACTGGTGTGACGTATTCATTTAGTACCTCAGCCATGTCTTCTGCCTCCACAAGAAGATCTCCCTTTTTGTCCCTAATCGGTCCCACCTTTGCTTTGACTACCCTTTTGCTATTTATATGTTTATAAAAGACTTTTGTGTTCTCTTTTATGTTAGCTGCTAATCCATTCTCATACTCTCTCTTTGCCCTTCTTATTTTATATCTCCTCTGTACTTTCTGTATTTAGCCTGGTTCTCTACTGTATTATGAACTGTACATTCATCCTAAGCCTCCTTTTTCTGTTTCATTTTAATCTCTATATCTTTAATCATCCAGGGAGTTCTAGCTTCGGATGCCCTTCCTTTCCCTCTCATAATTTGACACTGAGCCAAATAAGGAGATATTAGGTCAGATGACCAAAAGCTTGGTCAAAGAGGTAGGTTTTAAGGAGCGTCTTAAAGGAGGAGAGAGAGGTAGAGAGGTGGAGAGGTTTAGGAAGGGAATTCCATAGTTTAGGGCCTAGGCAGCTGAAGGCACGGCCAATGGTGGAACAATCAAAATTGGAGAGGCAAGAATTGGAGGAGCGCGGATCTCGGAGGGTTGTAGGGCTGGAGGAGGTTACAGAGATAGGGAGGGGTGAGGGCCATGGAGGGATTTGAACACGAGGATGAGAATTTTAAAATCGAGGCGTTGTCGGACCAGGAGCTAATGCAGGTCAGTGAGCACAGGGGGTGATGGGTGAACGGGACTTGGTGCGAGTTGGGATATGGGCAGCAGAGTTTTGGAGGAGCTCAAGTTTACAGAGGGTGGAAGACAGGAGGCCGGCCAGGAGAGCATTGGAATAGTTGAGTCTGGAGGTATCAAAGGCATGGAAGAGGCACGACAGACAGGTAGTGCATTTGTACCCAAAATGCTCCATTAGCGCCTGTCCCTATGCTGCCACCTGTGTGTATAGGGTCAGGCTGTTAGGGTGGATCTGAAGACACCTTCATGTGGAGATTATCTGCAAATGCACCTCAGGCACTACGTGCATTCCTGCCACTATCCCCGGACCCTTGTTTACAGATCATGCCACCCTTACCTGGGCATGTGCGAGGATACTCTGTGTCCTTGCAGTAGTAGTGACCAAATTATGCTACCTGCTGCATCTTGACATCTTGGCTTACAAAGTCAAGGACTAGGACAGCTCTTCCTGTTGCTGTCAAGGTCACCAAGTTATTAAGTTTCCACGCAACAAGATCCTTGAAGGCCAGGCAAGGCAGTCTGTGCTTCATAGAATGATACAGCACAGAAGGAAGCCATTCGGCCCATCGTGCCTGTGCTGGCTATTCCTGACCTGATGTCATGCACATTGGAATTTGTACCCTATAGAGTTGATCATTGAGCATAAATTCAATAATATCATCATTATAGCCGAGTAAATTACTCGCGATATGAACCTTTATGCCAGCAGAAAATGTGTGACAGTGGTGTGCAATGTGAGGAGTGCAGTTTAGTGCGCACTCGCTACCTGTGAACAAACTGAGGTGTCATCGTGTTTAATCCAACATCTTCACTATCTTTCAATTTTCTCCCCTGAACTATAGTTTTAAGTACAGTATCGAGTATTAAACCTTATTACTTGAACAAAGTATCACAGACAGCATTCCCACTCTAGATACCTGTTTGTTGGAACAGCGTCGAGTATTTTGACAGCAGTTATCATACGACAGGTGCAAAGCGGAAGGGGATTTATAGGAATAAGCCAATATCCCCATAATTGCATTTTTTCAGGCGTTAAACGGCCTCCTAACCCTCCAATATGGCAGGCAGAAAGCGCACGGCCATTACGAGCCAGAGCTGCCCCACCCGCCATATTGGTAAGGGCCAAAAAATCGGCCTGCAGTGCCCACGCCTGAAACAGGCATTAATAAGGGGCCTAATGCCTGTTTGAGGCTCCCACTGCCAGATTGGTCTGTCCTGAGGTCACCCCCCCTTCCTCACTTACCTGAGGGTCGCTGCGACACTTCGAGGGAAGCCTATTACCCTGGGGGAAAGCTCTGCGTCCTGTCCAGCAGTGGTGGCGAAGACTGGTTTCCTCTTGTGACCAGGCTAGCCCCCGTGAATTCTTCTTCCTCACTTGAGGCATCCAGCAAGTTCCGAGCCCAGCGAGAAATGACCATGATCATCACTTTGTACCGTGCCATTTAAATGCCAACAGAGACCAAGTGTATTGAAGGAAAGCAAAAAAAATTCATGCATAACTCCTTCATTCTTCTCCAATTATACGGGCACTAAATTGGGCAGTGTAGCACCCGTTGTTTCAGGCTCGGAACCTGCTGGATGCCTCAAGTGAGGAAGAAGAATTTACGGGGGGGGGCTAATTGGAGGTGGCTTCTGTCTGCACCCATCACTACCTCGGGACCCGCGTTTACCGAGCCCTCCACATGTAGCACAAGAGGAAGCCAGCCTTTACCACCACTGCTGGACAGGACGCAGAGCTTCTAGTGTGACGTGCGCTGGACGCCATCTTGGTAAAGGGTTTAGCGCATGCACAAATAACGAATGACGGCATCATGTAAAGTCAGGGAGAATATGTGTTCGATCAGTGTGCAACACTGATTTAAAGTGATACACATCATTTTGGCACTTAACACTCCACTCAACGTACTGTCTTAACCCTGACCGTCAAAACATGTCTTACAGTGCCTGGAGGACCCCCCACCAGCGTTATTTAAAGGGACCATGCAGGATTTACAGATTTACAGGTTAGTGGCTGGATTATTGCCTCTGGCTGCCGAGACATTTGTAACTGTTTTTGGAGGTCTCCTAGACTTGAATACTAGGACGCGGGGACATAGCCTAACATTTAGAGCCAGGACGTGCAGGAGTGAAGTTAGGAAACACGGAAAGGGTGGGAGAAGTTTGGAACACTCTTCTGCGAACGGCAGTTGATGCTAGCTCACTTGTGAACTTTAAATCTGAGATTGATAGATTTCTGTGAACCAAAGGTATTGAGGGATATGGGGCTAAGGCGGGTATATGGAGTTAGGTCACAGATCAACCATGATCTCATTGAATGGCAGAACAGGCTTGAGGGGCTAAATCCCACTGCCACTTGATGCCTCCTGTTATGCGCCACCTTCTCCTGCAAGAAAGCGGGACGTGTGTCTGGGTGATGTGCCTGTCATGGTTGAATAGCTGCCAGTGTGTGTGGCCTGTGAGTTGTGGGTGTGCGGCTTGCAACAGTGGTAATGTGTAAGGGTGAGAGGAAGCATCTGAT
Source organism: Heptranchias perlo (assembly GCF_035084215.1). Lineage (NCBI taxonomy): Eukaryota > Metazoa > Chordata > Chondrichthyes > Hexanchiformes > Hexanchidae > Heptranchias > Heptranchias perlo. The sequence continues at coordinate 10,849,017 of NC_090370.1, forward strand.
TGGAAGAGTTGAGTAATGATGGAAAGAGTTTATTGGTATGTGGGTGATGGGGAGTGTAGTGTGTGGTGCAGTTGGTGGGAGACACCACTTGACAGTTGACCTCACTCACCTTGACCACTCATGTCAAAGCATTGAACTTCTTCCTGCACTGCATCCCTGTTCGTAGTGGTGTGCGTCTGGCATTGACTTCATCCCCCACTGCCTCCCACTGACTTTTTGAGCATATGTCTGGAGGACCACTTGCCCCCACTCCTTGTGGATATAGGATGTCCCTCCTTCTGTCCACCTCTTGCACCAAAGCCTCTAGTGCATCAGCAGAGAACCTTGGTGCACGGACTCTCGCAGGCCTGGTACAAACTTGGACTGGCAGATTGGTGAGGTCTGGCATGCAGATTGGAGGATGTGGGATTTAGTAGTGCGCAACCTTTAATCAATGTTTTAAAATAACTCAACAGTTTGTAAACATAGGGACGGGAGCTGCATTTGTGTTTTACATGTGCGATGTCTGATCTCCGTTCAGAGTCCGTGCAGGCCCGTATTTTATTTTTAGCAAATAACAGGTCCCGGCCACCTTTAAGAGCTGCAGGCTGCCTTTAAGAGGTACAGCCTGCCTTTAAGAGATTCGGGCTCCCCCTGCTGGTGGAAAATGCGAATGTCCTTGAATCCGCATGTCAACGCTGGTTTTTAACGCTTGGGTGAGGTAAGTGTCCAGGCAGGACGAATGCCTCATCCTGCCTGCAACAGAAGCACCCGGCACGGGTTAATCGCGGATCGCAATACCTGTGCCCGGTTTTGAGGGTTAACCAATTTAACCCCCTACATCTCCTAAATGCACCGCACCTCAGGAAGGATATATTGGCGTTGGAGGGGGTGCAGCACAGATTCACCAGAATGATACCGGGGCTAAAAAGGTTAAATGATGAGGACAGGTTGCATAGACTAGACTTGTATTCCCCTGAATATAGAAGATTAAGGGATGATCTAATTGAGGTGTTTAAGATGATTAAATGAGTTGATAGGGTAAATAGAGAGAAACTATTTCCTCTGGTGGGGAGTCCAGAACAAGGGGGCATAATCTTAAAATTAGAGCTAGGCCGTTCAGGGGTGATGTCAGGAAGCACTTCTTCACACAAAGGGGAGTGGAAATCTGGAACTCTCTCCCCCAAAAAGCTGTTGAGGCTGGGGGTCAATTGAAAATTTCAAACCTGAGATTGATAGGTTTTTGCAAGGGTATTAAGGGATATGGAACCAAGATGGGTAAATGGAGTCAAGATACAGATTAACCATGATCTAATTGAATGGTGGAACTGGCTCGAGGGGCTGAATGGCCTACTCCTGTTCCTATGTTCCTAGAATGATAAAATGAGGCGATATTTATTGAGTGTTAGAAGCTATGTATTCAAGACCTGTTTAATGTCTTTCTTATTTGATCCTCGGGAATGCTTTAAAACAAAGACCTCATATGTCCTCATCCTGTGAGGCTGTTTTAAATATTGAATTGGCACTTACACTCTCTCAATCGTTCAGGAAGCAGGTTTTGGTATATCCTGAGACCTTCTGAAAAATAACTTAAAAATTGCACAAATATGTGGTCCAATATGGATCTTCCAGAGAAAAGAATGTGGGCCTCATCTGTGCAGATTAGCAGCTCTGTCAACCTGGCAGTGGACACAAAGATGTAGGGTTGCCAATCCTTCAGGATTGTCCTGGAGTCTCCAGGAATTGAAGGTTAATCTCCAGGACACTGCTACAAGCAAAACCCGGGAGAAAAATCATAAGGGCATTAAAATATAGATATTTTCTTTCAACACTTTTGTTTATTAATTATAAAAATGTTGGCGATGGGGAAGAAAAGGCTGTTTGACTGATAGTCAAGAATCATCCAATCGGGTAATGAAGAGTCTGTTCGCTTTCCAATTGGCTGGGGGAAAGCAGGGCGCCATGAGAATGGACCTGTCGGGCGACCAATGGCGGGAGTGTGGAGGCGGGGCAGCTGGAGGCAGGAGGTCATGTGATGAAACCTCCAGGAGTACATCCAGCCAGAGATGGCAACCCTGTCTAGATGCAAAGCACATGAACTGTGAAATGCAACAGAGCATGTTACAAGAAGAAGATTGCAACGAGCAGGGCATAATCAAATACAACACAATGGTTCGGGTCTCGCTGGGACTGTGAGAATGTCACCAGGTTGGACAACAGCAGCTTGCAATAGGTGGCAGGAGGGCAGGCAGAGATTTCATGTGCATGATAGCCTTAACAGTTTTTTGTTAAACTCCTGACGTGTCTTCCTTGTTACTTGTCCTAAAGCCGTTTTTTTTCAGTCCTTGTGTACTGATTTCTGAAATCTCAAAGAGAGAGGGTGAAAGTTTCCTCTGACTAACCCCTGTAAATATCCAAGAGACAAGTGCTCGTATACTTCACTGGTTCTGATTCAGTCTATTTCTCGACAGGCCCAATTTCACAGCACAGACATGCTTGTAAATTCAAAGAGCATTTGTCAATCTTCTTTAGAAAGGTCAGAGCAACATAGGAACAGGAGTAGGCCATTCAGCCCCTCGTGCCTGCTCCGCCATTTGATAAGATCATAACTGATCTGTGATCTAACTCCATATACCTGCCTTTGGCCCATATCCCTTAATACCTTTGGTTGCCAAAAAGCTATCTATCTCAGATTTAAATTTAGCAATTGAGCTAGTATCAATTGCCGTTTGCGGAAGAGAGTTCCAAACTTCTACCACCCTTTGTGTGTAGAAATGTTTTCTAATCTCACTCCTGAAAGGTCTGGCTCTAATTTTTAGACTGTGCCCCCTACTCCTAGAATCCCCAACCAGCGGAAATAGTTTCTCTCTATCCACCCTATCTGTTCCCCTTAATATCTTATAAACTTCGATCAGATCACCCCTTAACCTTCGAAACTCCAGAGAATACAACCCCAATTTGTGTAATCTCTCCTCGTAACTTAACCCTTGAAGTCCGGGTATCATTCCAGTAAACCTACGCCGCACTCCCTCCAAGGCCAATATGTCCTTCCGAAGGTGCGGTGCCCAGAGCTGCTCACAGTACTCCAGGTGCGGTCTAACCAGGGTTTTGTATAGCTGCAGCATAACTTCTGCCCCCTTGTACTCTAGTCCTCTGGATTAAAGGCCAGCATTCCATTTGCCTTCTTGATTATTTTCTGCACCTGTTCATGACACTTCAATGATCTATGTACCTGAACCCCTAAGTCCCTTTGGACATCCACTGTTTTTAACTTTTTACCATTTAGAAAGTACCCTGTTCTATCCTTTTTTGATCCAAAGTGGATGACCTCACATTTGCCTACATTGAATTCCATTTGCCACAGTTTTGCCCATTCACCTAATCTATCAATATCGCTTTGTAATTTTATGTTTTCATCTACACTGCTTACAATGCCACCAATCTTTGTAAAGAATCTTACAACACCAGGTTATAGTCCAACAATTTTATTTGAAAATCACAAGCTTTCGGAGATTATCTCCTTCGTCAGGTGAGTGAGTGTGGGACTCCTTGAACGTTTCGCATTTATAGTCAGAGAACAATACCTGGTGATTACAGATAATCTTTCCAACTGCCCGTTGTCAAGGCAATCAAAGTGTTCAGACAGAGAGGTGTTATCTACAGGACCACCGAATACTACCATCACACGAGAGGACACCACCCACCAGGTACATGGTTCATACTCCTGTGACTCGGCCAACGTTGTCTACCTCATACGTTGCAGGAAAGGATGCCCCGGAGCATGGTACATTGGCGAGACCGTGCAGACACTGCGACAACGGATGAACGGACACCGCGCAACAATCGCCAGACAGGAGGGTTCCCTCCCAGTCGGGGAACACTTCAGCAGTCAAGGACATTCGGCCACTGATCTTCAGGTAAGCATTCTCCAAGGCGGCCTTCGAGACACACGACAACGCAAAAATTCGTCGAGCAGAAATTGATAGCCAAGTTCCGCACCCATGAGGACGGCCTCAACTGGGATCTTGGGTTCATGTCACGTTACACGTAACCCCACCAGCGAATAAAGGTTATCTGTTTTTAATACAACGGGTCATTCTCTGTCTTTCTCTTCCTTTCGGATGTTTCTCCCTCTCTCTCTCTGCCTTGTGTTCTGGCCGTTTGTGTATTCGGTGGTCCTGTAGGTAACACCTCTCTGTCTGAACCACCCTCTTTTTCCTAATATAACTATAAAAGTTCTTCGTATTGGTTTTGATATCCCTTGCAAGTTTCTTTTCATACTCTCTTTTTGTAGCTCTTACTATCTGTTTTGTGACCCTTTGTTGATCTTTGTATCTTTCCCATTCGCCAGGATCTGTGCCATTTTTTGCCTTTTTGTATGGCCTTTCCTTATGTCTTATACTGTCCCTTACCTCTTTAGTTGTCCATGGCTGTTTTTTTGGCAAGTAGAGTTCTTGCCCCTCAGGGGTATAAACCGATTCTGTATCACGTTGAATGTTTCTTTAAAGATTTCCCACTGATCATCAGTCGTTTTACCCATTAAGAGATTTGCCCAGTTTACTGTGGACAGTCTCTGTCTCGTCCCATTGAAGTCGGCCTTAGTCTAGAATCTAGTCTTGTGGAATAATTTGACCAGAATTGTTATTTACAAAGCATGTCATTTTGAAAGTGCTGTGTGTGTTTATGTGTCTATTTAAGTATCCACAAAATGCATATGTATTTGTGTCTGTGTGTGTGTGTCTTTGGGTCTGTACAACTTTTGTTCCAAATGTATTTTAGAAAATGAATTGAGCTTTTTTGGAAGTTGTGGAAAGTCAGCCATGGGGCCAAGTCAGTTAAAGTGGCCCTGATCTCATTGTGCTACGGGCTGGCGGGAATCTAACTGAAACCAGTGGTTTCCTGCTGGCAGTTAAAATTGGATCCAGAGGAGGTGTAAATGGTTGCAGCAGAATAGCAGAGGGGGAGGGAAGCCTGCGAAATCTGGCATAGAGGAGAAGGGTCCCATGGCCTTAGAGCATGGCGGAAGAAGGGCAGAAGGAAATCCTCCCTTGCTTCTTCTCCAGAGAGTTGAGCCACGTTTGACTGTTCCAGAATGCATTGATGTGCATTATTTTCTGATAGTGGTTACACACTTGGGTGGAATAATAACCTTTTCTATATAGATATGCTTTGGGATTGATAGTGGGCATACAAATGTTTCCATGTGTCAGTCATTGACCCTCTGAATCTTGGCATGGTATAGTGTATCTTTCCCTCTTTCTCCTCATATAAGTCTAATGCTGTTATATTCCCTAACTTCAGCCACCAAAGAAAACAATGCTTTTTGGAAACCTCTGAGTTCACTCCACAGACCTAGTCTCACTTTATACTGTAGCCTTGTCATGTGGATTAAAGGGCAATGGGAGGTAGCCCTTTCCAAGTGTGTCATGCACTCCCTGAGGTTGGACCAGGAGAAATTCTTGACAAATTTGGTCGCCATTACTGGCCCATTGCAGCAATTGCCTGGCACATCAACAGTAGACCCCACATAAATTGCACTTGGCATGTGAGCCACTCTGGCTAAACCGGAAAACACTAATTCAAATGAAAGTAATAAATGCTGTCTTCTACAGAATAACTTCACACAATGTGGTCTGTCATTTAGACCACATTGGCTGGCACTTGGTTTGATTTTACACTGAATAAATTTCCAGCTGTCAACACTACATTCATTTCCTGTGTGCAGAATGCAATATATTTCTGACATGCTTTTAAAGGTTTGTTGGAGATCTTACTGTGTTCTATTATTTCCCCCTCCCAGATATAGCTGCAGTCCATCATCCCTGCAGGACATTCTAAAATGCGCTGTACACTCATGCATCATTTATCTTCCTTCTCAACCAGATCACTGCTGGTATCATCACCACCAGTTGCAATCTGACAGATATGAGACTTGCGAAAAGGACTGACAGATGACTGGAAAGTAGGAGGAGAGAAATCTCAGGTGTCTCTAAGTCCGAAATTTCGATTTGGATTTGTTTAGTTTCCCCCTGTCCTGTGCTTGTTTCTCCCTCTTAGCTTATCGTCTTACCTTAAAGCTGGCCATGTGACTTGATAGTAACTGAATGCAGTGTAATATATTTCATTCAGAACTGATTGTTCCATTCTGCAGGTGACCTCAAGGCTTTAGTTGAGTCCATCAATAATCATTTTGAAATCATAACAAATTGACAATAATTAGTCATGGCTATTAAGAGACAGGGTAATCTTCCAACCTACTGAGGCAGCCCATTACTTATGTTAAATGCATTGAATGGAATTGGTTCAGTAGTGACCTCTGTTTCCACCACTCCCCAATTCCCTACCATCATTTCAAACGTTTCTCCCCAATACCTAAGAAAACCCAATGGTTTTGAGCGTACACAATATTACACCATCTCAGTTAGATAGGAAAGGTTACATTGGATAAACGGAGAGCACAGGTTGAGTTTGCAGGGCAGGCTATCGACACCGCATCAGCTGGCCTCAGGTCCTTGTGTACAGTTCCGTCGCATTTTCAACTTGCTGTTGGTCTTGTTATGGTATTTTCTGTCGGCACAAAACACCGGAGCAATTTCCAAATGCAAGTGGGTCCAAATTCAGTCAGAGTTTGGCCCAATTTGGAACTTTCAAAAGATGGCGCAACACTCCGAGCAGAAGGACGGTTTTGTTAATTTTGGCCCTCCTGGTCATCTGTGCCCCCATTGTGGAGGGCACAGCAAACGCCTGCACAATTGCCAAGCTTTTGTATGCCAGTGGCGAGAAAGAAAGAACTGAGAAGGGCAATTAGGGATGGGCAATAAATGCCGGCCTCGCCAGCAATGCCCACATCCCATGAACGAATAAAAAAAAAAGTAGATGCATTTTTTGTAATGCTAGTAACATTTGCTTTGTTCATGGTTTCCCATTGTGGTCTGGTGAACAATTCATCAGTCCACCTGAACTCCCAAGTGTGTACTTTTTGCATTCTGTAGTGCTTTTTAAAAATCTTTTAGGACCTGAGATTATGCCATGAGATACTAGTGTGTGAATGCTGAAAGCATTTGTCTGAAATTCCTTTCTCCACTATTTTAGCAGAGGCATTAACTCATTAAACTTCTCCACTGAAATAGGAGAGAGGAATTTTAGACAAACACGTTTAGCATCTGTCGCTACCATCCATGGGGTCATTTCAGGGCCTTTGCCTTTTTTTAAAGAATTTTTCAGAGTTAGTTAAGTCCCGCACACATACCTGTCCCAGGTAGGTTGACGGGCCGATTTCACGATCCAATATTCCCAGCAGAAAGTGCTGCTTCTCGCAGGGAGTGCATCTCAGGAAATCAATGGGTGGCAGATCACGATTTGCTGAGGTGCCCCTCTCTGTGAGCTGGAAGCGCCCAAATGCCAAACTGGCCCTTGCCTTTGTTGGCATCGCTCTGTACATTCCGGTGCCAGTGCACACTGAAGTGGTTCTACTCCTTTTGGCTGCATCTCCTCCAGAATTCATCTGGCAGGAAAGGGATGGAATTTATGTGGTGTGCAGTCAATCGTCCCATGATTTGAGTTGAGCCTCCTGCATTTAATGCATATGGTGATCGTGATTTCTTAAGGTTTCTTGGCAGGCATATCTATTCAAGAGAGACATCAAAAAACCTAGTTATGCAGAATTATTTTTTTAAAAAGGAAATAATAACTTTTATTCCCTATTTTAAGTAATTCTGTAGCCATTGGTATATTGCCTGTTTTGGATGTCTCTCTTGAATGATCATAATGATTTGTCTTAATATTTCTCCCCAACTCTTCCTCCGTTATCTGACATCCTGGGTCTCATTCCCAGGCTCCCTTTCCAAGTTCCAACCTCAACTTCACTTTCCCGCCCGATCCCCATATCCCTTGATTCCCCTAGAGTCTAAAAATCTATTGATCTCAGTCTTGAATATACTGAACGACTGAGCATCCACAGCCAACAGGGGTAGAGTATTCTGAAGATTCACGACACTCTGAGTGAAGAAATTTTTCCTCATCTCAGTCCTAAATGTCCGACCCCTTATCCTGAGACTATGCCCACTAGTTCTAGACTCTGCAGCCAGGGGAAACAGGTTCTCAGCATTTACCCTGTCAAGCCCTCTAAGAATCTTATATGTTTCAATGAGATCACCTCTCATTCTTCTAAACTCCAGAGAGTATAGGCCCATTCTACTCAATCTCTCCTCATAGGACAACCCTCTCATTCCAGGAATTAATCTAGTGAACCTTCGTTGCACCCCCTCTAAGGCAAGTATATCCTTCCTTAGGTAAGGAGACCAAAACTGTACACAATACTCTAGGTGTGGTCTCACCAGAGCCCGTCCTGCCACATTTTCGACGGTGTTACCGCCAGAGCAAAGAAATCTTGGCTGGTGACTTGAACCAGAAGATGGGAGTGGCAAGAGGAAGATGGTGGTGCCAAAGAGCCATTGGCGGAAGACCAGCGTGGGAGGCAGGGGCTGATGGGCATCAGGTCAGCCTTCTTTTCAAGGAGCCATCAACTATCAATAAAGGGTTTTTTTGACCCCGATCAGAAGAAATACATTTTCTTTTTCTTAAGGGCTGCATGTATTTTGTCTGTTACAAATAGCCACGGTTATGATAGGCTGGTGTTTAAGATACCGAACTAGCAACCCCCTAGGTTGTGACTTTAATTCCTACCATAGCAAATTGTGAAATGGAATTCAGTAAATGTGGTAATTTGTGGGCTAGCACCAGAAAAATGACTAAGGTATAAAAATCGACCTGGTTCACTAATGTCCTTCAGAAAAGGGAGCCTTCCACCCACACTCGGTCTGGCCTACACGTGACCCATTGCCCTCTGAGTGGCCTAGCAAGCCACTCAGCTGTAAACAATCGCTGGCAAGTTAAAACAAATTGGACGCACCTAGTAGCAATGCTCCTGCATCATATCAGGACAAGACGTAGGCAGTTTCAGCCTGATACAGTCATAATCACTCAATCGTAACTATCAGCCAACATCTCACACTCCTCCATCGCCATCTGTGGGTACGTCCTGTCTGGGAATGACCCACCAGAAGTGGGGGCACAGAGGGTGGGGATGGCCCTAGGAGTCCTCAACATTAACTCCAGACCTGATGAAGTCTCCTGGCTTCAGGTCAAACAATGTTTAGGAAACCTGTTGCTGATCAACTCTTATTGCTGCCTCCCTCCTCAGTTGATGAATCAGTCCTCCTCCATGTTGAACGTCACTTGGAGAAAGCTCTGAGAGAACCAAGGGCACAGAATGCACTCTGGGTGAGGTACTTCAGTGTCCGCCATTAAGAGCCACTGACTGAGCTGACTGAATCCTGAAGGACGTAGCTGCCAGACTGGGCTTGCGTCAGGTTGTGAGGGAACCAACAAAAGGAAGTTAATTACTTGACCTCGTCGTCACCAATCTACATCTGTCTACGATAGCATTGGTAGGAGTGATCACCGCACAGTCCTTGTGAAGACCAAGTCTCATCTTTACAGTGAGGGATATCCACCATCGTGTAGTGTGACAGCTACTCACCAATAACCTGCTCACCAATGCTTGGCATCCCTGCTATCAGAAATGCCCCTAGAAGCCACTTGTGCAGCATCTACTGCTCACACTAACATCTCTGCATCTTTGCAGGCCATGCCGGAGAGCTAGTGGACAGAAGAGTAGACATCTATGTTCTGCCAGAACCACTCGGCTCCAGACCTCATCACATCCTTAATCCAGACATGAACTCAAGAGCTGAATGCCAGAGGAAAGGTGAGAGTAGCTTCCCTCAACTTCAAGGCAGCATTTGACTGAATGTGGCATCAAGGAGCCCTAGTAAAACTGAAGCCAATGGGTGTCAAAGGAAAGCCTTTCAGTGGCTTAAGTCAAACCTGTCGCAGAAGAAGATGGTTGTGGTTGTCGGAGGTCAGTCATCACAACTCCAGGACATCACTGCAGGAGTTCCTCAGGGAAGCATTCTCGGCCCAACTTTCTTCAGCTACTTCATCAATGACCTTCCTCCTATCATAATATTAGGAGTGCGGCTGCTTGCTAATGATTCCAGTGCTCAGCTCCATTCTCAACTCCTCTGATAATGAAGTAACCCATGCCAACATGCAGCAGGACCTGGACAACACCCAGGCTTAGACTGATAAGTGGCAGGTAACACTGACACCACATAAGTGCCAGATAATTGCCATCTCGAAGAAGAGAAACCCAGCCACGTTCTTATGACCTTCACCATCACCATCATCACCGAGTCCCCCACCAGAAACATCTTGGGGGTAACCATTGAGCAGAAGCCAAACTGGACCAGCCATATCAACACTGTGGCTACAAGAGCAGGGTAGAGCTTGGGTTGTCTGTGACAAGTGGCTCACTCCCTGACCCCTCAATGCCTCTCCACCATCTACAAGGCTAAAGTGAGGAGTAGGATGGAATAGTCACAACTCACCTGGATCGGTGCAATCACAACAACACTCAAGAAGCTCGACACCATCCAGGACAGAGCAGATCACTTTGACTCAATTTTCTTCTCACTAAAATCGCAGAATGCAGTGTATACTGTCAGTATAGTGTTTTCATTGATATTTTCTCTGTACAATGGCATCTCTGAATATCTAGCCCTGGATGCATTTACATTAACCTTTCAACATGTTTTCTGAGTGTGCTTACACCACCTGTGAGTCATGCGTGTCTATGTATCAGTCGCTATGATGCTGGCCGCAGCCATCTCCTTTCTCGCTTACTGTAAACTAGAGGTCGGTGAGTCACTAAGCATCCCTGCTATCAGAAATGCCCCTAGAAGCTACTTGTGCAGCATCTACTGCTCACACTAACATCTCTGCATCTTTGCAGGCCATGCCGGAGAGCTAGTGGACAGAAGAGTAGTCATCCATGAGGTTCCAGAATCCCTTCCTGATGGACATCAGTAACCCTTCTTTGATGGACACCATGTTGTACTTACTGCACTGTACACCGCAGTTGGTGTCTCACCAATAGCAAACTCCATACTAGATAACCGATCGCCCATATTTCCAGTGCTTCAGCTTTATAGTCAAGTGACTTCTCCACGCGGTCCATGTGTTCAATCAGCCTTTGTTGGTATGCGGGAAGACTAAGTAGTCCAACTCAAAGATCCTGAGCAGAAGAGTAGCCAGTGTGACAGCCCTTTGCCCTGCAACAACTGGCTCCTGATCACCTTCCACCTCTTCTGCCCCTCCCTCACCAGTGTCCTGGGATGCCCTTTTAAAAAGCCACCACCTTCATTAAGACATCCCTACAGAATCAGATATATGTCAGTAGAGGACTATGGCTTCTTATGAGATGAATACCTTAATCTGTCAATTCAAATATGTTTTTACAGTCCATATTAAAGCCTGCAGCACTTACAGTTCCAGTTTCATATTACCTTGGTGGCTGTCTTCAATTCCTGGTCTTTCTTCATGACATTCTTCCAGGACCTTTGGCTTTCTGAGGCCTGCTGGGCAATCTAGCTCTAGGAAATGTGGCCTCAAACTTAGGACTGCCACCTGGGCCCCAAAAAGGTCATTGTACTTTTTCATTGAACCCAACAAGAAGGGGCAGTGAGATCACGGTCAGAACGCCAGGCTTTGTGAACAGTGCCCGCAGCCATTGCCTGAGCAATCTGATTTCCTCAATGGGCAAGTATACCTGGGAAGGATCGGATTAAGCAGCTCGTTAACTGCTTGAGAGGTGTGAAAATGACCATTGCCTGATTGCCAGTTTCTGCCGGGCGAGATGATTAAATTGGTCCCAAGTGTGCCCACCAGTTTGACAGATATGTGATCCTCGTGACCGGTGTGATATGATGAGAAATAAATAAACTACTGCTTAGTTCTAAAGGAGGAACATTGACTCCTATATCTCTCAGTGGGGTTTGCGATCTGTGCCATTGATGCTAATTGGGACTGGCATTCCTAATATCACTCCACTGTTGACAGCTCTGATTTTGTTTGACTATCCTGGAAGGTGAGGGTTGTGGTTTCACAGATCTTTACCTTCTTGGAGGTGTACCTTTGGTTTGTTGGCTCTTTAAGGGCATTGAGGGGTCTGGGTCTGCTCCAAGAGAGAGTGGATATATGTGATCTGTAGAGGGACTTTTTTTGTAAATTGAGAAACCTAAGTGGAAAGCCAAGTCCTCAAGTGCAGGACATCACCAAGGCTAAAAAGAGCAGGAAAGAAGATGTGATAAGTCAAGAAGCTTGGGCTTTAAAAGCCTGTAAGAGGAAGGGAAAATTGAGGGTGAGGAGTTCCACACTTTCGGGGTGCTGGGAGAGGACAGCAATGATTCTTTATTTCAACATAATGAGGAGGCACGATGGGGGAACAGAGTGAGGGATGGTGTGATTGGAGCATGAGAAATAAGAGATGGAAGTTCTGAGCAGTACTAGGTGTCAGCTGTGGCTCAGTTGGTAGCACTCTTGTTCCTGGTGATTGGAAAGTGGTGGGTTTAAGTCTCATGTCCAGAGACTTGAGTATGTAATCTAGGCTGACACTCCAGTGGAGTGCTGCACTGTTGGAGGTGCTGTCTTTCAGATGAAAAGTTACACTGAGGCCCTGCCTGCCCTCTCAGGTAGATGTAAAAGATCCTATGGTACTATTTGGAGCAGAGGACTGCTGTCCTGGCCAATATTTATATGATAAATTAGATTTTCCAAATGAAACTTGACTGGTCAAGCAGCAAAGTCATGTATTCTCCCTCCTCCCCAGCAAAAAAAAAAGGATTTGGATCATTGATTTTGACATGGAGCTCGTCCCTTGCATCCGTGCGACAAAACTCTGAACCAACTCAGCGTGTTTAGCAGGCCACGGGAGGAGCTAGTTCTAATAGATCCCACATTGCTATTTTGAAAAAGAGCAGAGGAGTTTTCCCCAGTGTCCTGGCCAATATTTATCCCTCAACCAACACCACTAAAAAAAAACAGATTATCTGGTCATTATCTAATTCCTGTTAGTGGGATCTTGCTGTGCGCAAATTGGCTGCCACGTTTCCTACATTACAACAGTGACTACACTTCAAAACGTACTTCATTGGCTGTGAAGCGCTTTGGGACGTCCTAAAGTCGTGAAAGGCGCTATATAAATGTAAGTTCTTTCTTTATTTACTAGTAGTATCAGCAAAATAGAGAAGCAAAAAAGATTGTGAGAGAAAGAGAGGCTCGAAGCTAAAGGTTAAAGAGATGACATATTGGTGGGGGATGGACACAGGGTCATTTCAGAGAGGCTAATGAACCATTCCATCCAATCAATGAGGGCATCATTGCAGCTTGGGGGAATAAGAGAGGAATATTCAAAGGAGCAATGATTATTGTGGTATTAATAAAATGGAGTGAGACGAGAATGGTCTGTGGCCTTGATGTGCCAAATGGATATGTGGGGGGAGGGGGAAAGAGGCGTGAGTGACCAATAACCCTTTCTCGTTCAACTGTTTCTTGTGTTATATTTTAAACCATGTGCTGTTGTGAAGTCAAGTTTGCAGCATTGCACTTTGTCACCACTGGGGATCGCCAGTGCTTGTTCCTCACGCAGTGCATTTTGTGTCACCTGATTGTCTTTGAGGTCACCTCATACTTTGTAATCTATCTTTAACATTTTTGTAAAAAAAACTTCCACAAATATGTTTCATAGCACGGTTTCACCATCAGAGGCTGATGTCACTGCGCCCCGACTATCTAGAATCCTCTCTCAAAACTATTCTGTCTTGCTAACTCCCTCCCTGCCTTCAAAAGCTCCTAAAAATCCTTTACTTCAACTGTGCATTTTAAACCCTTCCCTTTAACTGTGCCTTTAAACCCTTTCCTTTTGACTGTGCCTTTAAACCCTTTCCTTTAACGTGCCTTTAAACCCTTCCCTTTGACTGTGCCTTTTAAACCCTTCCCTTTAACTGTGCCTTTAAATCCTTCCCTTTAACGTGCCTTGAAACCCTTCCCTTTCGACTGTGCCTTTAAACCCTTTCCTTTCGACTGTGCCTTTAAACCCTCCCTTTGACTGTGCCTTTAAACCCTTCCCATTCGACAGTGCCTTTAAACCCTTCCCTTCAACGTGCCTTTAAACCCTTCCCTTTCGACTGTGCCTTTAAACCCTTCTCTTTGACATTGCCTTTAAACCCTTCCCTTTGACTGTGCCTTTAAACCCTTCCCTTCGACTGTGCCTTTAAACCCTTCTCTTTGACTGTGCCTTTAAACCCTTCCCTTTGACTGTGCCTTTAAACCCTCCCTTTCGACTGTGCCTTTAAACCCTTCTCTTTGACATTGCCTTTAAACCCTTCCCTTTCGACTGTGCCTTTAAACCCTTCCCTTCGACTGTGCCTTTAAACCCTCCCATTCGACTGTGCCTTTAAACCCTTCCCTTCGACTGTGCCTTTAAACCCTTCCCTTCGACTGTGCCTTTAAACCCTTCTCTTTGACATTGCCTTTAAACCCTTCCCTTTCGACTGTGCCTTGAAACCCTTCCCTTCGACTGTGCCTTTGAACCCTTCTCTTTGACATTGCCTTTAAACCCTTCCCTTTGACTGTGCCTTTAAACCCTTCCCTTCGACTGTGCCTTTAAACCCTCCCATTCGACTGTGCCTTTAAACCCTTCCCTTTCGACTGTGCCTTGAAACCCTTCCCTTCGACTGTGCCTTTAAACCCTTCTCTTTGACATTGCCTTTAAACCCTTCCCTTTGACTGTGCCTTTAAACCCTTCCCTTCGACTGTGCCTTTAAACCCTTCTCTTTGACATTGCCTTTAAACCCTTCCCTTTGACTGTGCCTTTAAACCCTCCCTGCGACTGTGTCTTTAAACCCTCCCATTCGACTGTGCCTTTAGACCTTCCCTTCGACTGTGCCTTTAAACCCTCCCTTCGACTGTGTCTTTAAACCTTCCCTTTCGACTGTGCCTTTAAACCCTCCCTGCGACTGTGCCTTTAAACCCTTCCCTGCGACTGTGTCTTTAAACCTTCCCTTCGACTGTGCCTTTAAACCTTCCCTTCGACTGTGCCTTTAAACCCTTCCCTTCGACTGTGCCTTTAAACCCTTCCCTTCGACTGTGCCTTTAAACCCTTCCCTTCGACTGTGCCTTTAAACCCTTCCCCTCGACTGTGCCTTTAAACCCTCCCTTCGACTGTGCCTTTAAACCCTCCCTTCGACTGTTCCTTTAAACCCTTCCCTCCGACTGTGCCTTTAAACCCTCCCTTCGACTGTGCCTTTAAACCCTCCCTTCGACTGTTCCTTTAAACCCTTCCCTTCGACTGTGCCTTTAAACCCTCCCTTCGACTGTGCCTTTAAACCCTTCCCTCCGACTGTGCCTTTAAACCCTTCCCTTCGACTGTGCCTTTAAACCCTCCCTTCGACTGTGCCTTTAAACCCTCCCTTCGACTGTTCCTTTAAACCCTTCCCTCCGACTGTGCCTTTAAACCCTTCCCTCCGACTGTGCCTTTAAACCCTTCCCTCCGACTGTGCCTTTAAACCCTTCCCTTTGACTGTGCCTTTAAACACTCCCTTTCAACTGTGCCTTTAAACCCTTCCCTTTGACTGTGCCTTTAAACCCTTCCCTTTCGACGGTGCCTTTAAACCCTCCCTTTCGACTGTGCCTTTAAACCCTTCCCTTTGACTGTGCCTTTAAACCCTTCCCTTTGACTGTGCCTTTAAACCCTCCCTTTCAACTGTGCCTTTAAACCCTTCCCTTTCGACGGTGCCTTTAAACCCTCCTTTTCGACTGTGTCTTTAAACCCTCTCTTTCGACTGTGCCTTTAAACCCTTCCCTTTGACTGTGCCTTTAAACCCTCCCTTTCGACTGTGCCTTTAAACCATTCCCTTTCGACTGTGCCTTTAAACCCTTCCCTTTGACTGTGCCTTTAAACCCTCCCATTCGACTCTGCCTTTAAACCCTCCCTTTCGACTGTGCCTTTAAACCCTTCCCTTCGACTGTGCCTTTAAACCCTTCCCTTTGACTGTGCCTTTAAACCCTTCCTTTGACTGTGCCTTTAAACCCTTCCCTTTCGACTGTGCCTTTAAACCCTTCCCTTCGACTGTGCCTTTAAACCCTCCCATTCGACTGTGCCTTTAAACCCTCCCTTTCAACTATGCCTTTAAACCCTTCCTTTGACTATGCCTTTAAACCCTTCCCTTTGACTGTGCCTTTAAACCCTCCCTTTCAACTATGCCTTTAAACCCTTCCTTTGACTGTGCCTTTAAACCCTTCCCTTTGACTGTGCCTTTAAACCCTCCCATTCGACTCTGCCTTTAAACCCTCCCTTTCGACTGTGCCTTTAAACCCTTCCCTTCGACTGTGCCTTTAAACCTTCCCTTCGACTGTGCCTTTAAACCCTTCCCTTCGACTGTGCCTTTAAACCCTCCCTTCGACTGTGCCTTTAAACCTTCCCTTCGACTGTGCCTTTAAACCCTCCCTTCGACTGTGCCTTTAAACCTTCCCTTCGACTGTGCCTTTAAAACCTTCCCCTCGACTGTGCCTTTAAACCCTTCCTTCGACTGTGCCTTTAAACCCTCCCTTCGACTGTGCCTTTAAACCCTCCTTTCGACTGTGCCTTTAAACCCTTCCCTTTCGACTTTGCCTTTAAACCCTTTCCTTGGACTGTGCCTTTAAACTCTCCCTTTGACTGTGACTTTAAACCCTTCCCTTCGACTGTGCCTTTAAACCCTTCCCGTCGACTGTGCCTTTAAACCCTTCCCGTCGACTGTGCCTTTAAACCCTTCCCTTTCGACTTTGCCTTTAAACCCTTCCTTTTGACTGTGCCTTTAAACCCTCCCTTTCTACTGTGCCTTTAAACCCTCCCTTTCGACTGTGCCTTTAAACCCTTCCCTTTCGACTGTGCCTTTAAACCCTCCCTTTCGACTGTGCCTTTAAACCCTCCCTTTCGACTGTGCCTTTAAACCCTTCCCTTTGACTGTGCCTTTAAACCTTTCCCTTTGACTGTGCCTTTAAACCCTTCCCGTTGACTGTGCCTTTAAACCCTTCCCTTTGACTGTGCCTTTAAACCCTCCCATTCGACTGTGCCTTTAAACCCTCCCTTTCGACTGTGCCTTTGAACCCTTCCCTTTCGACTGTGCCTTTAAACCCTTCCCTTTGACTGTGCCTTTAAACCCTCCCTTTGACTGTGCCTTTAAACCCTTCCCTTCGACTGTGCCTTTAAACCCTCCCTTCGACTGTGCCTTTAAACCCTTCCCTTTGACTGTGCCTTTAAACCCTCCCTTTGACTGTGCCTTTAAACCCTTCCCTTTGACTGTGCCTTTAAACCCTCCCTTTGACTGTGCCTTTAAACCCTTCCCTTTGACTGTGCCTTTAAACCCTCCCTTTGACTGTGCCTTTAAACCCTTCCCTTTGACTGTGCCTTTAAACCCTCCCTTTGACTGTGCCTTTAAACCCTTCCCTTTGACTGTGCCTTTAAACCCTTCCCTTTGACTGTGCCTTTAAACCCTTCCCTTTGACTGTGCCTTTAAACCCTCCCTTTGACTGTGCCTTTAAACCCTTCCCTTTGACTGTGCCTTTAAACCCTTCCCTTTGACTGTGCCTTTAAACCCTCCCTTTGACTGTGCCTTTAAACCCTCCCTTTGACTGTGCCTTTAAACCCTCCCTTTGACTGTGCCTTTAAACCCTCCCTTTGACTGTGCCTTTAAACCCTTCCCTTTGACTGTGCCTTTAAACCCTCCCTTTGACTGTGCCTTTAAACCCTTCCCTTTGACTGTGCCTTCAAACCCTTCCCTTTGACTGTGCCTTTAAACCCTTCCCTTTGACTGTGCCTTTAAACCCTCCCTTTGACTGTGCCTTTAAACCCTTCCCTTTGACTGTGCCTTTAAACCCTCCCTTTGACTGTGCCTTTAAACCCTTCCTTTGACTGTGCCTTTAAACCCTCCCTTTGACTGTGCCTTTAAACCCTTCCTTTGACTGTGCCTTTAAACCCTCCCTTTGACTGTGCCTTTAAACCCTTCCTTTGACTGTGCCTTTAAACCCTCCCTTTCTACTGTGCCTTTAAACCCTCCCTTTCGACTGTGCCTTTAAACCCTTCCCTTTCGACTGTGCCTTTAAACCCTCCCTTTCGACTGTGCCTTTAAACCCTCCCTTTCGACTGTGCCTTTAAACCCTTCCCTTTGACTGTGCCTTTAAACCTTTCCCTTTGACTGTGCCTTTAAACCCTTCCCTTTGACTGTGCCTTTAAACCCTTCCCTTTGACTGTGCCTTTAAACCCTTCCCTTTGACTGTGCCTTTAAACCCTTCCCTTTGACTGTGCCTTTAAACCCTCCCTTTGACTGTGCCTTTAAACCCTTCCCTTTGACTGTGCCTTTAAACCCTCCCTTTGACTGTGCCTTTAAACCCTTCCTTTGACTGTGCCTTTAAACCCTCCCTTTGACTGTGCCTTTAAACCCTCCCTTTGACTGTGCCTTTAAACCCTCCCTTTGACTGTGCCTTTAAACCCTTCCCTTTGACTGTGCCTTTAAACCCTCCCTTTGACTGTGCCTTTAAACCCTTCCTTTGACTGTGCCTTTAAACCCTTCCCTTTGACTGTGCCTTCAAACCCTTCCCTTTGACTGTGCCTTTAAACCCTTCCCTTTGACTGTGCCTTTAAACCCTCCCTTTGACTGTGCCTTTAAACCCTTCCCTTTGACTGTGCCTTTAAACCCTCCCTTTGACTGTGCCTTTAAACCCTTCCTTTGACTGTGCCTTTAAACCCTCCCTTTGACTGTGCCTTTAAACCCTCCCTTTGACTGTGCCTTTAAACCCTTCCTTTGACTGTGCCTTTAAACCCTCCCTTTGACTGTGCCTTTAAACCCTTCCTTTGACTGTGCCTTTAAACCCTCCCTTTGACTGTGCCTTTAAACCCTTCCTTTGACTGTGCCTTTAAACCCTCCCTTTGACTGTGCCTTTAAACCCTCCCTTTGACTGTGCCTTTAAACCTTCCCTTCAAGCTGAAGTCGTCCACAACACAACAGCACATAACTTAGAATTCTTGGCACAGAGTGTTGTTTGTGATTAACCACTGAAATATTAAGTGGAGTCCAGCCGTCAAGACCCCTTTTTAAAAGGTCATTTTAACCCCTGGTAACCCTTTCAGTTTCGAGAGCCTTTTTCCTTGTTTATTTCTATGAAATCCACCCCTTTCCCCCCTCCCACCTTCAATATAGTCCCCTCTTCTCCCGCTGACGCTGGCTCTTGCTGGGGTTTGGTTCTACCGGGAATAGCTCCCCTCCAGTCCCTCATTCAAATGGCCATTCTTCATGTGTGAGCCTTGATGGTGAGTGCATGAGAACTGAGTGCAACCCTCTCATCACCAAAAAGTCCACACGCTTTCCAATATGACTCGCTAGATAGCGACATATCACTGTGAGCCCTTCGAGAGTGAGTTCATGTTTCTTTCTCTTATTTGCAGCTTTTCTGATTTCAAATGTATCACAATTATTAAATGAATTCAATAGGGTAGAGAGGGAGAAACTATTTCCTCTGGTGGGGGAGTCCAGAACAAGGGGGCATAACCTTAAAATTAGAGCAGGGGTCAGGAAGCACTTCTTCACACAAAGGGGAGTGGAAAACAGGAACTCTCTCCCCCCAAAAGCTGTGGACGCTGGGGGACAATTGGAACTTTCAAGACTGAGATGGATAGATTTTTATTCGGTAAGGGTATCGAGGGATATGGAGCAAAGGCGGGTAAATGGAGTTGGAATACAGATCATCCCTGATCCGATTGAATGGCGGAACAGGCTCGAGGGGTCGAATGACCGCTATCCTGTTCCTAATGTTCCTATATTAAGCGAGGAGACAATCAGAAACAGCTTTCAATAATGTGCCTGAGGTACCTGTCAGTTAGCTAAATCGGCAGTTAACTGCTATAAATAGTACGCATTATGCCGATGCAGTGCGTAATTTCTTGCGCAAATGGAGGGAACAAGAAGAACCTGAAAAGCGAGCTTCACCCATTGATGACGACAGGCAGCAGAGAAATAGGGCTGGGTTTTCCCTCCTTTCTTGGTTTACTGCCTAAATCGAACC
This sequence comes from Heptranchias perlo, assembly GCF_035084215.1. Taxonomy (NCBI): domain Eukaryota; kingdom Metazoa; phylum Chordata; class Chondrichthyes; order Hexanchiformes; family Hexanchidae; genus Heptranchias; species Heptranchias perlo. The sequence goes on from NC_090370.1 coordinate 10,868,997, forward strand.
TACACCGCACTGCTATCTGTGAGTGTAATTCCGCTGAGAACCAGCCTCGTTTTCCAGAGTGCACTTTCATCAAATATCATTGGGGTGCACTCTTGGCCCCATCAGTGCCCTCTCTCGGCAGCCCGTCTCTGGAGCGAGGGGGCGGGTACATCCAGTGCTTCTGCAGCCGCTGAAAGGGCCAAGGCAGAGCCATTTTGCACCGGTAATGACGTGGCTCACTGCAGTGTCTGAGGCTGCTGCTTCTTCAGGTCACCGAGCCCGCAGACTTACAGACTCCCCAGTTGAGGTGCTGCTCTGGCAAAGGAGAGAAAGAAAGACTTGCATTTCTACAGTGCCTTTCACGACCTCGGGATGTCCCAAAGCGCTTTACAGCTCATGAAATACTTTTGAAGCGTAGTCACTGTTGTGATGTAGGAAACGCGGCAGCCAATTTGTGCACAGCAAGATCCCACAAACAGCAACGTGATAATGACCAGATAATCTGTTTTCTAGTGATGTTGGTTGAGGGATAAATATTGGCCAGGACACCGGAGAGAACTCTCCAGCTCTTCTTCGAAAAAGTAGCCGTGGGATCTTTTACGTCCACCTCAGAGGGGCAGATGAGGCCTTGGTTTAACATCTCATCCGAAAGGCGGCACCTCTGACAGTGCAGCACTCCCTCAGTACTGGACTGAAGGCAGATCCAGCTTTTTCATCCTGAGGGAAGAGTGCCCATGAAAGGCATGATCCAGGCCCCATAGAAGGAGGCAGCCTTAGCAGTGAGTGCCACCTCCAGTGGTCCCTGTACGAATACTCAAGGCTGGAAAAAGTTCACTGGCCTCTCCAGGGCAGCCAAGGTAACAGGATGCATTTACACCTTGTAACAGTGCTCTGTAATAAGCAGCTTTCCCTAGTTGCACCACCTTGTCCTCACTGCATCAAACACCATCTGTGACTTCCTACCCATGTGTAAGAGGTCCCCTATTACCCTTCACACCCCCTTCTTTTCCCTGCAAGTGTTCCATTACTCACAGCTGAACATGGGGAAGGCTCTCGTGGTAGGTATTTCATTGCCAACACCCATTCTCACTTTGATTTAAGGGATGTTTTCTGAAACCTGGGTTCCATTCCATGCGATGGCAGGCAGAGGGCCTTCACTCTCTCCACTTTCTTCTTAAAGGGGAAACGAGCCACCGCCAAGGACCAGCAAGTACAACTTTAGGATCCCCCAAGGCCACTACTGCAAACCATCATCCAGTCACCTCAGAACCTCCTCCCACTATAGGCGAAGTAGGAGGCTAGGATGGAAACGGCACAAGAGTAGGCACTATGGGGAGGGCACAGTGCTCTTTAAACTGTAGAAAGGTGGTCGTGAGATGTTTTTGTCACTGATGGGATTTTGTGCGGAATGATTTGGGACAAGGCGAGGGAATGTTGCATAAAGGAGCAACATAATCATCTCCAGATGGGAGCCTCGGTCGCTGTGGAGGAGAGTGACATGTCAGCAAGCGACTGAGTTGAGCTTGTTACCAAAGCGGGGACCGCGGCGGCAGAATTTATTTGACGGTGGGCTCGGATCTTAGTCAGCTGAAAGTCTCCCTTACGAGCTGTGTCTGCAGCTGTCTGGCAGTCGGCCTAACTCGAGAGAGAGAGAAAGAGAGAGAGAGAGGTGCGTGAGAGGGAGGTGCAGCCTTCTCCAGCACTGCAGACGGATCATTGTGAAATGGCCTCATCTGGAGCTGCAGACAGGCAGGCAGAGGCCGGAGGCCCCACACAGGTGTCTCTTCAGCCTGGCATCTCTGTGGTGGTCCTCCTGAGCCTTCTCAATGCAGAGGAATGGGTCTCAATGCCTTTGCCATTGAGGCTCTGGGATTGCTTTTCACCTGTATCACCTGGGCATAAGGTATTGTCTGGATGGAGTGCCGAGAGGAAAATCAGGCGGGGGGAATTAGACGCCAGTAACAGAGCCCCCTGATTCTCCTCCCATTCATTTCACTGTTGCCTCAATGATTTGGATACAGGGCTAGAGGGACTGGTGTCCATATTTGCAGACAATATTAAAATAGGAGGCATAGTAAATAATTCTGAGGACCAAAGGAAGCTGCAAAGGGATATTGATAAGAAGGTGGATCGGGCAAAAGAGTGGTGGATGGAATTCATTGTCAGTAAATGTGAGGTGGTACGTTTTGGTAAATAAAAGTAATTATACTTTCAATAAGGGAGCTGGGAGATGTAAAAGAGCAGAGGGATTTGGGGGCTTAGCCGTACAAGATTTTAAAAGCAGCACCTCAAGTGGATAAGGTCATAAAAAAGTGAATGGAATATTGGGTTTTATGGCAAGAGGTATAGAATACAAAAGTCGAGCTGTAATGGTGAATCTATTAGTGAGACCTCAGTTGGAGCACTGTGTGCAGTTTTGGGCTCCACACTATAGGAAGGATGTTGCGACATGAGAGAGGGTACAGCACAGATTCACTGGGATGTTGTCAGGTATGAGGAAATACAGATTTGAAGAAAGACTTGAGAAATTGGGGGTGTTTTCATTGGAACAGAAGAGATTACAGGGTGATTTGATAAAGGTGTTTAAAATTATGAAACAGGCTGGATAGAAACAGACTGTTTCCAGTGGTTGAGGGTCTAGAATGAGGGGACACAGATATAAGATTAAATGTAAGAGACTTAGGACAGAGAGCAGGAGAAACTTGTTCACACAGAGGGCTGTGAGGCTGTGGAATGTATTATCTGAGTTAGTGATTGAAACAGAGACAATATCAACATTTAAGAATAGATTAGAGAGGCTGGTTGAAGGAAAGGGGAATAAAGGGATATGGGATTAGGATACTGCTCGTGTGGAAGATAAATGCCAACACGGACTGGTGAGCCAACTGGTTTGTTTTTGTGTTGTAATTTCTATGTAAAGTGGGGCAGGCTCCATTATGGGCCTGCGTCCTTCCCCGCCCAAGTTACAACAGCCGAGCGAGAAGATTACATGAGCGTTATTACGTGTTCGTACAATATCATCACTTTTAGCCATTTTTCAGCCTATGACCCCGGGTTAATGATTTGAGGCTGAATTTCCTAAAGATTTTTGGGCAGGTTAACCAAACCAGCGGGAACATTTTTTTTTGGCCAATAAATGCTACCTTGTTCATTTCAACGATGGCGGTTTCCCCTCACCCGCGGAACGAGATAAGCACCAGTTTAAAACAATGCATAAGAGGCAAGACACTGTGTGAAATTGTCCACTTTTGATTATGCGTTGCACATTCCAGTAAATCTTGGCAACAGTGAGGCTTATTTGAACTGGGTCTAAACTCTGCCAGAACACTATAAAGCCACCTTCTGAAGCACAGCAGTTACTCTGATTGCAGAAATGCCCCTAGGAGATGCATGAATCATTTTGGCAGCAGCCACTGGAAAACAGAAGTGGATCTAGTACCCACCCCGATAGGATTTACTGGGCAATGGCCAATTATCTGGTTCTTTGCGAAGATCAACGCCTGACATGACTTGGGCATCACAGATGAATTCTAAACTGATCTATGTTCGGAAAAGGCAGAATGACCGAGAAAGTCGATCTGTAATTGCCACTCCTTTCGTTCTGGTCGGTGTGAAGGTGACAGTAGCCGTTAACCATCGCTGTGCCAGAGTCTCCGAGGCATTCGATGGAGATTTTTGCAGGCAGCAAACCATGTCACTCCACATGCGCCAAGTACATTAGCTTTCTCTAAGCAAGCGGCAGCAACTAAACTGCAACCCAGGACTTTTTACTTAGGATTGCCCACCATCTGCTTTCGGATTGGATTGTCCAAAACAATGGGCTGCCTGAACTAAAAAAGAAAAGACTTGCATTTATATAGCGCCTTTCACGACCTCAGGACGTCCCAAAGCGCTTCGCAGCCAATGAAGTACTTCTTGAAGTGTAGTCACTGTTCAAATGTAGGAAACGTGGCAGCTAATTTGTGCACAGCAAGATCCCACAAACAGCAATGTGATAACGACCAGATAATCTGTTTTTAGCGATGTTGGTTGAGGAATAAATATTGGCCAGGGCACCAGGGAGAACTCCCCAGCTCTCCTTCAAAATAGTGCCATGGGATCTTTTACATCCACCTGAGAGGGCAGACAGGGCCTCGGTTTAATGTCTCTCCTGAAAGACTCCCTCAGTGCTGCACTAGAGTGTCAGCCTAGATTATGGGCTCAAGACTCTGGAATGGGGTTTGAATCCACCACCTTCTCACCCAGAGGTGAGCTTGCTACCCACTGAGCCATGGCTGACACTTAATTTTTTAAGAATCTGGTATCTTCAATCACTCTCAAGGGCGAGTCTTCATTCGAGAGCGTCTATCCTAGCCTTAAGATCTGGGTAAGCCTTCAGTAATGTGCCTTTGCTAATGACGCAGAAGACCCTGTCTGTTAATTATTTTCAGTGAGTAAACTTACTTTGTACCTTCATAGTATCCTGTTCATCTTTGATGACCGAAAAGGGCGTCACACCTTCAGACCTTGTTTTAAGCGCATTTACTTAACAAAAGCCAAGCAAGCAAATAAGTAACAGGTTTTGATGAAGAGTTACATGCCCAAAGATTAACCTATCTCTTCTCTTCACAGATGCTGAGTGACCTTAGGGTTGCCAACCCTCCAGGATTGCCCTGGAGCCTCCAGGAATTAAAGATTAATCTCCAGGACACTGCTGCAAGCAACACCCGGGAGAAAAATCATAGAGGGGGAATAAAAAATTGTATTTTTTTTAATTCTTTGAACATTTTTGTTCACTAGTTATAAAAATATTCGACTTGGGGGAAAAAAAAAGACTGTTTGACTGACAGTCAAGAATCATCCAATCAGGTAATGAAGTGTCTGTTCGCTTTTCGATTGGCCTTGGGAAGGGAGTGTGCTGGGAGGATGGACATGTTGGACAACCAATGGTGGGAGTGTGAGGGCGGGGCAGTTGAAGGCAGAAGGTCATGTGATCAAACCTCCAGGAATTCATTCGACCAGAGTTGGCAACCCGACCTGACCTGCTGTGGACTTTGACCATTTTCTGCTTTTACCTCAGAATTCCAGCATTTGCTGCTTTTTCCTTTTACTTTGGCATAATACATTTATGGTAAAAATTGCTGCACCTAGCTCCTCGGATGGGAAAACAGTCAAAGGATTGAGACTGTTTGTTAGTGACTTTCTTATTACGCGGTGTGTCTTTTAAATTTCCTACCACTGCGCGAACTCCAAATTAATCAAAACGATCTTGCAGAGATTTTCAAATTGACTCCCACGTTCGAACAGAACAGCTCTTTTTATATCCGAGATAAAAGTTACCGGGAATTCCTGAATTTTGATTAATTGACCGCTGAAATTTACAAGAAAAAACTGACGGTCACATGCAAGCTGAAACAATCACACGGTATTGTTTGAGTTTCAATTATTTCTCTCTCCAGCTAGTAAGCGATAAATATTGCAACATTATCTTGAAATAAGCTCAGGACAAGAAGTTGAACTGGATTTGTTTTCTAAAGCTGCTTGGAATAGAGTTTTCGCTTTGGGCGCAATCGGGAAATTCTGACTAAAATGCGTTGATCAGGTTACGCTTCAGGTTTACGCCAAAATTCATTTCTATAATCACAGACGTGAAATCTTCCGTGAACCTGCGCAATCGGGCAGCGTAATAGAACGGAATTGCTTGAGCCTTCCCGAACCAGCGCAATTGGTGGAATCTCGCCATGTCGACCTGGGGGCGTGGCCAGTTTTGTGGGTGGGGCCTGATTGGGGCGGATTGAATCTTGAACCAGCGGAAAAGATCGCGGAAAACATGAACGAAAATGGTTTTGGGCGTAACTCAGTCACGTTTAAAATTCCACCGATCTTTTGCAATGGTTTGGTCGATTGTGCTGGAATCCGGGCGCGAAACTGGCAGAAACAGGTGGACACTCGACCCACTTATGCACAATTACTGGATTTAAAGGAATGGCCACCAAGTCAAACGTATCCAAACAAAAATCTACTCGTTTGTCACAATCCCATTACTGTCTACTATTGGACTCAGTTAAAGGTAGACTCCATACCTTCTGTACAATCAGGGTTGCCAACTCTGGTTGAGCATTTTCCAGAAGGTTTCATCACATGACCTCCCACCTCCAACTGTGTCAGTCGTGGCTCAATGGGTAGCATTCTTGCATATGAGTTAGAAGGTCATAGTTTCAAGTCCCACTCCAGAGACTTGGACACAAAATCGAGGCTGCTGCTCCCAGTGCAGTACTGAGGGAGTGCTGCACTGCAGCAGGTGCCGTCTTCTGGATGTGACATTAAATCAGAGACCCGTCTGCCCTCTCATGTGGATGGAAAAGATCCCATGGCACTATTAGAAGAAGAGCATGGGAGTTGTTTGTACATTTTTTGGTTACGCTGTCAGAACTATGCTGAGATGGACAGCGAATGCACACAGACGCAGAATATACCTTACACAGGGAATGGACATAGATAGAACCTTACACAGGGAATGGACAGAGATAGAATCTCACACAGGGAATGTATTTGGACAGTACCTCACACGGGGAATGTATTGAGACAGTACCTCACACGGGGAATGTATTTAGACAGTACCTCACACGGGGAATGTATTTAGACAGTACCTCACACAGGGGAATGTATTTAGACAGTACCTCACACGGGGAATGTATTGAGACAGTACCTCACAGGGGGAATGTATTTAGACAGTACCTCACACAGGGAATGTATTTAGACAGTACCTCACACGGGGAATGTATTGAGACAGTACCTCACACGGGGAATGTATTTAGACAGTACCTCACACGCGGAATGTATTCAGACAGTACCCCACACGGGGAATGTATTTAGACAGTATCTCAGACGGGGAATGTATTTAGACAGTACCTCACACGGGGAATGTATTTAGACAGTACCTCACACGGGGAATGTATTTAGACAGTACCTCAGACGGGGAATGTATTTAGACAGTACCTCACACGTGGAATGTATTTAGACAGTACCTCACACGGGGAATGTATTTAGACAGTACCTCACACGGGGAATGTATTTAGACAGTACCTCAGACGGGGAATGTATTTAGACAGTACCTCACACGGGGAATGTATTTAGACAGTACCTCACACGGGGAATGTATTGAGACAGTCCCTCACACGGGGAATGTATTTAGACAGTACCTCACACGGGGAATGTATTTAGACAGTACCCCACACAGGGAATGTATTTAGACAGTACCTCACACGCGGAATGTATTTAGACAGTACCCCACACGGGGAATGTATTTAGACAGTATCTCAGACGGGGAATGTATTTAGACAGTACCTCACACGGGGAATGTATTTAGACAGTACCTCACACGGGGAATGTATTTAGACAGTACCTCAGACGGGGAATGTATTTAGACAGTACCTCACACGTGGAATGTATTTAGACAGTACCTCACACGGGGAATGTATTTAGACAGTACCTCAGACGGGGAATGTATTTAGACAGTACCTCACACGGGGAATGTATTTAGACTGTACCTCACACGGGGAATGTATTTAGACAGTACCTCACACGGGGAATGTATTTAGACAGTACCTCAGACGGGGAATGTATTTAGACAGTACCTCAGACGGGGAATGTATTTAGACTGTACCTCACACGGGGAATGTATTTAGACAGTACCTCAGACGGGGAATGTATTTAGACAGTACCTCACACGGGGAATGTATTTAGACAGTACCTCACACGGGGAATGTATTTAGACAGTACCTCAGACGGGGAATGTATTTAGACAGTACCTCAGACGGGGAATGTATTTAGACAGTACCTCACACGTGGAATGTATTTAGACAGTACCTCAGACGGGGAATGTATTTGGACAGTACCTCACACAGGGGAATGTATTTAGACAGTACCACACACGGGGAATGAATTTAGACAGTACCACACACGGGGAATGAATTTAGACAGTACCCCACACGGGGAATGTATTTAGACAGTACCTCACACGGGGAATGTATTTAGACAGTACCCCACACGGGGAATGTATTTGGACAGTACCTCAGACGGGGAATGTATTTAGACAGTACCTCACACAGGGGAATGTATTTAGACAGTACCTCAGACGGGGAATGTATTTAGACAGTACCTCACACGGGGAATGTATTTAGACAGTACTTCACACACGGGGAATGTATTTAGACAGTACCTCACACAGGGAATGTATTTGGACTGTACCTCACACGGGGAATGTATTTGGACAGTACCTCACACGGGGAATGTATTTAGACAGTACCTCAGACGGGGAATGTATTTAGACAGTACCTCACACACAGGGAATGTATTTAGACAGTACCTCACACGGGGAATGTATTTAGACAGTACCTCACACGGGGAATGTATTTAGACAGTACTTCACACACAGGGAATGTATTTAGACAGTACCTCACACGGGGAATGTATTTGGACTGTACCTCACACGGGGAATGTATTTAGACAGTACCCCACACGGGGAATGTATTTAGACAGTACCTCAGACGGGGAATGTATTTAGACAGTACCTCACACGGGGAATGTATTTAGACAGTACCTCACACGGGGAATGTATTTAGACAGTACCTCAGACGGGGAATGTATTTAGACAGTACCTCACACGGGGAATGTATTTAGACAGTACCTCACACGGGGAATGTATTTAGACAGTACCTCACACAGGGGAATGTATTTAGACGGTACTTCACACAGGGGAATGTATTTAGACAGTACCTCACACGGGGAATGTATTTAGACAGTACCTCACACAGGGGAATGTATTTAGACAGTACCACACACGGGGAATGTATTCAGACAGTACCACACACGGGGAATGAATTTAGACAGTACCCCACACGGGGAATGAATTTAGACAGTACCCCACACGGGGAATGTATTTAGACTGTACCTCAGACGGGGAATGTATTTAGACAGTACCTCACACGGAGAATGTATTTAGACAGTACCCCACACGGGGAATGTATTTAGACGGTACTTCACACGGGGAATGTATTTAGACAGTACGCCACACGGGGAATGTATTTAGACAGTACCTCAGACGGGGAATGTATTTAGACAGTACCTCAGACGGGGAATGTATTTAGACAGTACCTCAGACGGGGAATGTATTCAGACAGTACCTCACACGGGGAATGTATTTAGACAGTACCTCAGACGGGGAATGTATTTAGACAGTACCTCACACAGGGGAATGTATTTAGACAGTACCTCAGACGGGGAATGAATTTAGACAGTACCCCACACGGGGAATGTATTTAGACAGTACCTCAGACGGGGAATGTATTTAGACAGTACCCCACACGGGGAATGTATTTAGACAGTACCTCACACAGGGAATGTATTTAGACAGTACCCCACACAGGGAATGTATTTAGACAGTACCTCAGACGGGGAATGTATTTAGACAGTACCTCAGACGGGGAATGTATTTGGACAGTACCTCACACGGGGAATGTATTTAGACAGTACCTCAGACGGGGAATGTATTTAGACAGTACCTCACACGCGGAATGTATTTAGACAGTACCTCACACGGGGAATGAATTTAGACAGTACCTCACACGGGGAATGTATTTAGACAGTACCTCAGACGGGGAATGTATTTAGACAGTACCTCAGACGGGGAATGTATTTAGACTGTACCCCACACAGGGAATGTATTTAGACTGTACCTCACACGGGGAATGAATTTAGACAGTACCTCACACGGGGAATGTATTTAGACAGTACCTCACACGCGGAATGAATTTAGACAGTACCTCACACGGGGAATGTATTTAGACAGTACCTCACACGCGGAATGAATTTAGACAGTACCTCACACGCGGAATGTATTTAGACAGTACCTCACACGCGGAATGAATTTGGACTGTACCTCACACGGGGAATGTATTTAGACAGTACCTCACACGGGGAATGTATTTAGACAGTACCTCACACGCGGAATGAATTTAGACAGTACCTCACACAGGGAATGTATTTAGACAGTACCTCACACGGGGAATGTATTTAGACAGTACCTCACACGGGGAATATATTTAGACAGTACCTCACACGCGGAATGAATTTAGACAGTACCTCACACAGGGAATGTATTTAGACAGTACCTCACACGCGGAATGAATTTGGACTGTACCTCACACGCGGAATGTATTTAGACAGTACCTCACACAGGGAATGTATTTAGACAGTACCTCACACAGGGAATGTATTTAGACAGTACCTCACACAGGGAATGAATTTAGACAGTACCTCACACGGGGAATGTATTTAGACAGTACCTCACACAGGGAATGTATTTAGACAGTACCTCACACAGGGAATGTATTTAGACAGTACCTCACAGGGGGAATGTATTTAGACAGTACCTCACACAGGGAATGTATTTAGACAGTACCTCACACAGGGAATGTATTTAGACAGTACCTCACACGGGGAATGTATTTAGACAGTACCTCACAGGGGGAATGTATTTAGACAGTACCTCACACGGGGAATGTATTTAGACAGTACCTCACACAGGGAATGTATTTAGACAGTACCTCACACAGGGAATGTATTTAGACAGTACCTCACAGGGGGAATGTATTTAGACAGTACCTCACACAGGGAATGTATTTAGACAGTACCTCACACAGGGAATGAATTCAGACAGTACCTCACACGGGGAATGTATTTAGACAGTACCTCACACAGGGGAATGTATTTAGACAGTACCTCACACAGGGAATGTATTTAGACAGTACCCCACACGGGGAATGTATTTAGACAGTACCTCACACAGGGAATGTATTTAGACAGTACCTCACACGCGGAATGTAATTAGACAGTACCTCACACAGGGAATGTAATTAGACAGTACCTCACACAGGGAATGTAATTAGACAGTACCTCACACGGGGAATGTATTGAGACAGTACCTCACAGGGGGAATGTATTGAGACAGTACCTCACACAGGGAATGTATTTAGACAGTACCTCACACGGGGAATGTATTGAGACAGTACCTCACAGGGGGAATGTATTGAGACAGTACCTCACACAGGGAATGTATTTAGACAGTACCTCACACGGGGAATGTATTGAGACAGTACCTCACAGGGGGAATGTATTTAGACAGTACCTCACAGGGGGAATGTATTCAGACAGTACCTCACACAGGGGAATGTATTTAGACAGTCCCTCACACGGGGAATGTATTTAGACAGTACCTCACACAGGGGAATGTATTTAGACAGTCCCTCACACGGGGAATGTATTTAGACAGTACTTCACACAGTGAATGTATTTAGACAGTACCTCACATGGGGAATGTATTTAGACAGTACGTCACACGGGGAATGTATTTGGACAGTACCTCACACGGGGAATGTATTTAGACAGTACCTCACACGGGGAATGTATTCAGACAGTACCTCACACGGGGAATTAATTTAGACTGTACCGCACACGGGGAATGTATTTAGACAGTCCTTCACACGGGGCATGTATTTAGACAGTACCTCACACGGGGAATGTATTTAGACAGGACCTCACACGGGGAATGTATTTAGACAGGACCTCACACGGGGAATGTATTTAGACTGTACCTCACACGCGGAATGTATTTAGACAGGACCTCACACGGGGAATGTATTTAGACAGGACCTCACACGGGGAATGTATTTAGACTGTACCTCACACAGGGAATGTATTTAAACAGTACCACACACGGGGAATGTATTTAGACTGTACCTCACACGGGGAATGTATTTAGACTGTACCTCACACGGGGAATGTATTTAGACAGGACCTCACACGGGGAATGTATTTAGACTGTACCTCACACGGGGAATGTATTTAGACTGTACCTCACACGGGGAATGTATTTAGACAGGACCTCACACGGGGAATGTATTTAGACAGGACCTCACACGGGGAATGTATTTAGACTGTACCTCACACGGGGAATGTATTTAGACAGCACCTCACACAGGGAATGTATTTAGACAGGACCTCACACGGGGAATGTATTTAGACAGTACCTCAGACGGGGAATGAATTTAGACAGTACCCCACACGGGGAATGTATTTAGACAGTACCTCAGACGGGGAATGTATTTAGACAGTACCCCACACGGGGAATGTATTTAGACAGCACCTCACACAGGGAATGTATTTAGACAGGACCTCACACGGGGAATGTATTTAGACAGCACCTCACACAGGGAATGTATTTAGACAGTACCTCACACGGGGAATGAATTTAGACAGCACCTCACACAGGGAATGTATTTAGACAGGACCTCACACGGGGAATGTATTCAGACAGTACCTCACACAGGGAATGTATTTAGACTGTACCTCACACAGGGAATGTATTTAGACAGTACTTCACACAGGGGAATGAATTCAGACAGGACCTCACACGGGGAATGTATTTAGACAGTACCTCAGACGGGGAATGAATTCAGACAGTACCTCACACGGGGAATGAATTTAGACAGTACCTCACACGGGGAATGTATTTAGACAGTACCTCAGACGGGGAATGAATTCAGACAGTACCTCAGACGGGGAATGTATTTAGACAGTACCTCAGACGGGGAATGTATTTGGACAGTACCTCAGACGGGGAATGAATTTAGACAGTACCTCACACGTGGAATGTATTTAGACAGTACCTCACACGGGGAATGAATTTAGACAGTACCTCACACGGGGAATGTATTTAGACAGTACCTCAGACGGGGAATGAATTCAGACAGTACCTCAGACGCGGAATGTATTTAGACAGTACCTCAGACGGGGAATGTATTTAGACAGTACCTCAGACGGGGAATGTATTTAGACAGTACCTCACACGGGGAATGAATTTAGACAGTACCTCAGACGGGGAATGTATTTAGACAGTACCTCACACGGGGAATGTATTTAGACAGTACCTCAGACGGGGAATGTATTTAGACAGTACCTCACACGGAGAATGTATTTAGACAGTACCTCAGACGGGGAATGTATTTAGACAGTACCTCACACGGAGAATGTATTTAGACAGTACCCCACACGGGGAATGTATTTAGACAGTACCTCACACGGGGAATGTATTTGGACAGTACCTCAGACGGGGAATGAATTTAGACAGTACCTCACACGGAGAATGTATTTAGACAGTACCTCAGACGGGGAATGAATTTAGACAGTACCTCACACGGAGAATGTATTTAGACAGTACCTCACACGGAGAATGTATTTAGACAGTACCCCACACGGGGAATGTATTTAGACAGTACCTCACACGGGGAATGAATTTAGACAGTACCCCACACGGGGAATGTATTTGGACAGTACCTCACACGGAGAATGTATTTAGACAGTACCCCACACGGGGAATGTATTTAGACAGTACCTCACACGGGGAATGAATTTAGACAGTACCTCACACGGGGAATGTATTTGGACAGTACCTCAGACGGGGAATGAATTTAGACAGTACCCCACACGGGGAATGTATTTAGACAGTACCTCAGACGGGGAATGTATTTAGACAGTACCTCACACGGAGAATGTATTTAGACAGTACCCCACACGGGGAATGTATTTAGACAGTACCTCACACGGGGAATGAATTTAGACAGTACCTCACACAGGGAATGAATTTAGACAGTACCTCACACGGGGAATGTATTTAGACAGTACCTCACACGGGGAATGTATTTAGACAGTACCTCAGACGGGGAATGTATTTAGACAGTACCTCACACGGGGAATGTATTTAGACAGTACCTCAGACGGGGAATGTATTTAGACAGTACCTCACACGGAGAATGTATTTAGACAGTACCTCAGACGGGGAATGTATTTAGACAGTACCTCACACGGAGAATGTATTTAGACAGTACCCCACACGGGGAATGTATTTAGACAGTACCTCAGACGGGGAATGAATTTAGACAGTACCCCACACGGGGAATGTATTTAGACAGTACCTCACACGGAGAATGTATTTAGACAGTACCTCAGACGGGGAATGTATTCAGACAGTACCTCACACGGGGAATGTATTTAGACAGTACCCCACACGGGGAATGTATTTAGACGGTACTTCACACGGGGAATGTATTTAGACAGTACCCCACACGGAGAATGTATTCAGACAGTACCTCACACGGGGAATGTATTTAGACAGTACCCCACACGGGGAATGTATTTAGACAGTACCTCACACGGAGAATGTATTTAGACAGTACCTCAGACGGGGAATGTATTTAGACAGTACCCCACACGGGGAATGTATTTAGACAGTACCTCACACGGGGAATGTATTTAGACAGTACCCCACACGGAGAATGTATTTAGACAGTACTTCACACGGGGAATGTATTTAGACAGTACCCCACACGGGGAATGTATTTAGACAGTACCTCACACGGGGAATGTATTTAGACAGTACCCCACACGGAGAATGTATTTAGACGGTACTTCACACGGGGAATGTATTTAGACAGTACCTCACACGTGGAATGTATTTAGACAGTACCTCACACGGGGAATGTATTTAGACAGTACCCCACACGGGGAATGTATTTAGACAGTACCTCAGACGGGGAATGTATTTAGACAGTACCTCACACGGAGAATGTATTTAGACAGTACCCCACACGGGGAATGTATTTAGACAGTACCTCACACGTGGAATGTATTTAGACAGTACTTCACACGGGGAATGTATTTAGACAGTACCCCACACGGAGAATGTATTTAGACAGTACCTCAGACGGGGAATGTATTTAGACAGTACCTCAGACGGGGAATGTATTCAGACAGTACCTCACACGGGGAATGTATTTAGACAGTACCTCAGACGGGGAATGTATTTAGACAGTACCTCAGACGGGGAATGTATTTAGACAGTACCTCAGACGGGGAATGTATTCAGACAGTACCTCACACGGGGAATGTATTTAGACAGTACCTCAGACGGGGAATGTATTTAGACAGTACCTCACACGGGGAATGTATTCAGACAGTACCTCACACGGGGAATGTATTTAGACAGTACCTCAGACGGGGAATGTATTTAGACAGTACCTCACACGGGGAATGTATTTAGACAGTACCTCACACGGGGAATGAATTTAGACAGTACCCCACACGGGGAATGTATTTAGACAGTACCTCAGACGGGGAATGTATTTAGACAGTACCTCACACGGGGAATGTATTTAGACAGTACCTCACACGGGGAATGTATTTAGACAGTACCTCACACAGGGGAATGTATTTAGACAGTACCTCAGACGGGGAATGTATTTAGAC
The DNA here is from genome assembly GCF_035084215.1 of Heptranchias perlo. Taxonomy (NCBI): domain Eukaryota; kingdom Metazoa; phylum Chordata; class Chondrichthyes; order Hexanchiformes; family Hexanchidae; genus Heptranchias; species Heptranchias perlo. Next base: position 10,884,318 of record NC_090370.1, read on the forward strand.
AGTACCTCACACGGGGAATGTATTTAGACAGTACCTCACACGGGGAATGTATTTAGACAGTACCTCAGACGGGGAATGTATTTAGACAGTACCTCAGACGGGGAATGTATTTAGACAGTACGTCAGACGGGGAATGTATTTAGACTGTACCCCACACAGGGAATGTATTTAGACAGTACCTCACACGGGGAATGAATTTAGACAGTACCTCACACGGGGAATGTATTTAGACAGTACCTCACACGCGGAATGAATTTAGACAGTACCTCACACAGGGAATGTATTTAGACAGTACCTCACACGCGGAATGTATTTAGACAGTACCTCACACAGGGAATGTATTTAGACAGTACCTCACACGCGGAATGAATTTGGACTGTACCTCACACGGGGAATGTATTTAGACAGTACCTCACACGCGGAATGTATTTAGACAGTACCTCACACAGGGAATGTATTTAGACAGTACCTCACACGGGGAATGTATTGAGACAGTACCTCACACAGGGAATGTATTTAGACAGTACCTCACACGGGGAATGTATTTAGACAGTACCTCACACAGGGAATGAATTTAGACAGTACCTCACACGGGGAATGTATTTAGACAGTACCTCACACAGGGAATGAATTTAGACAGTACCTCACACGCGGAATGTAATTAGACAGTACCTCACACAGGGAATGTATTTAGACAGTACCTCACACGGGGAATGTATTGAGACAGTACCTCACAGGGGGAATGTATTCAGACAGTACCTCACACGGGGAATGCATTTAGACAGTACCTCACACAGGGAATGTATTGAGACAGTACCTCACACAGGGAATGTATTTAGACAGTACCTCACACAGGGAATGTATTTAGACAGTACCTCACACGCGGAATGTCTTCAGACAGTACCTCACACGGGGAATGCATTTAGACAGTACCTCACACAGGGAATGTATTGAGACAGTACCTCACAGGGGGGAATGTATTTAGACAGTACCTCACACAGGGAATGTATTTAGACAGTACCTCACACGGGGAATGTATTTAGACAGTACCTCACACAGGGAATGTATTTAGACAGTACCTCACACGGGGAATGTATTTAGACAGTACCTCACACGGGGAATGTATTTGGACAGTACCTCACACAGGGGAATGTATTTAGACAGTCCCTCACACGGGGAATGTATTTAGACAGTACTTCACACAGTGAATGTATTTAGACAGTACCTCACATGGGGAATGTATTTAGACAGTCCCTCACACGGGGAATGTATTTAGACAGTCCCTCACACGGGGAATGTATTTGGACAGTACCTCACATGGGGAATGTATTTAGACAGTACGTCACACGGGGAATGTATTTAGACAGTCCCTCACACGGGGAATGTATTTAGACAGTACTTCACATGGGGAATGTATTTAGACAGTACGTCACACGGGGAATGTATTTAGACAGTCCCTCACACGGGGAATGTATTTAGACAGTCCCTCACACGGGGAATGTATTTAGACAGTCCCTCACACAGTGAATGTATTTAGACAGTACCTCACACGGGGAATGTATTCAGACAGTACCTCACACGTGGAATGTATTTAGACAGTCCCTCACACAGTGAATGTATTTAGACAGTACCTCACACGGGGAATGTATTCAGACAGTACCTCACACGTGGAATGTATTTAGACAGTACCTCACACAGGGAATGTATTTAGACAGTACCTCACACGGGGAATGTATTCAGACAGTACCTCACACGTGGAATGTATTTAGACAGTACCTCACACAGGGAATGTATTTAGACAGTACCTCACACGGGGAATGTATTTAGACAGTACCTCACACGGGGAATGTATTTAGACAGTACCTCACACGGGGAATGTATTTAGACAGTACCTCAGACGGGGAATGTATTTAGACAGTACCTCACACAGGGAATGTATTTAGACAGTACCTCACACAGGGAATGTATTTAGACAGTACCTCACACGGGGAATGTATTTGGACAGTACCTCACACAGGGAATGTATTTAGACAGTACCTCACACGGGGAATGTATTTAGACAGTACCTCAGACGGGGAATGTATTTAGACAGTACCTCACACGGGGAATGTATTCAGACAGTACCTCACACGGGGAATTAATTTAGACTGTACCGCACACGGGGAATGTATTTAGACTGTACCGCACACAGGGAATGAATTTAGACAGTCCTTCACACGGGGCATGTATTTAGACAGGACCTCACACGGGGAATGTATTTAGACAGTACCTCAGACGGGGAATGTATTTGGACAGTACCTCACACGGGGAATGTATTGAGACAGTACCTCACACAGGGAATGTATTTAGACAGTACCTCACACAGGGAATGTATTTAGACAGTACCTCACACGGGGAATGTATTTAGACAGGACCTCACACGGGGAATGTATTTAGACAGTACCTCAGACGGGGAATGTATTTAGACAGTACCTCACATGGGGAATGTATTTAGACTGTACCTCACACGGGGAATGTATTCAGACAGTACCTCACACAGGGAATGTATTTAGACAGCACCTCACACGGGGAATGTATTTAGACAGTACCTCACACGCGGAATGTATTTTGACAATACCTCACACGGGGAATGTATTTAGACAGTACTTCACATGGGGAATGTATTTAGACAGTACCTCACACGGGGAATGTATTTGGACAGTACCACACACGGGGAATGTATTCAGACAGTACCACACACGGGGAATGTATTTAGACAGTACTTCACATGGGGAATGTATTTAGACAGTACCTCACACGGGGAATGTATTTGGACAGTACCTCACACGGGGAATGTATTCAGACAGTACCTCACACGGGGAATGTATTTAGACAGTACCTCACACGGGGAATGAATTCAGACAGTACCACACACGGGGAATGTATTCAGACAGTACCACACACGGGGAATGTATTTAGACAGTACCTCAGACGGGGAATGTATTTAGACAGTACCTCACACGGGGAATGTATTTAGACAGTACCTCACACGGGGAATGAATTTGGACAGTACCTCACACGGGGAATGTATTTGGACAGTACCTCACACGCGGAATGTATTTAGACAGTACCTCACACAGGGGAATGTATTTGGACAGTACCTCACACGGGGAATGAATTCAGACAGTACCACACACGGGGAATGTATTTAGACAGTACCTCACACGGGGAATGAATTTAGACAGTACCTCACACGGGGAATGTATTTGGACAGTACCTCACACGGGGAATGAATTTAGACAGTACCTCACACAGGGAATGTATTTGGACAGTACCTCACACGGGGAATGTATTTGGACAGTACCTCACACGGGGAATGTATTTAGACAGTACCTCACACGGGGAATGTATTTGGACAGTACCTCACACGGGGAATGTATTTGGACAGTACCTCACACGGGGAATGTATTCAGACAGTACCACACACGGGGAATGTATTCAGACAGTACCTCACACGGGGAATGTATTTGGACAGTACCTCACACAGGGAATGTATTTAGACAGTACCTCACACGGGGAATGTATTCAGACAGTACCTCACACGGGGAATGTATTTAGACAGTACCTCACACGGGGAATGTATTTGGACAGTACCTCACACAGGGAATGTATTTAGACAGTACCTCACACGGGGAATGTATTCAGACAGTACCTCACACGGGGAATGTATTTAGACAGTACCTCACACGGGGAATGTATTCAGACAGTACCTCACACGGGGAATGAATTTGGACAGTACCTCACACAGGGAATGTATTTAGACAGTACCTCACACGGGGAATGAATTTAGACAGTACCTCACACAGGGAATGTATTTGGACAGTACCTCACACGGGGAATGTATTCAGACAGTACCTCACACGGGGAATGAATTTGGACAGTACCTCACACAGGGAATGTATTTAGACAGTACCTCACACGGGGAATGAATTTAGACAGTACCTCACACAGGGAATGAATTTGGACAGTACCTCACACGGGGAATGTATTTAGACAGTACCTCACACGGGGAATGTATTTGGACAGTACCTCACACGGGCAATGTATTCAGACAGTACCTCACACGGGGAATGTATTTAGACAGTACCTCACACGGGGAATGAATTTAGACAGTACCTCACACGGGGAATGTATTTGGACAGTACCTCACACAGGGAATGTATTTGGACAGTACCTCACACGGGGAATGAATTTAGACAGTACCTCACACGGGGAATGTATTTGGACAGTACCTCACACAGGGAATGTATTTGGACAGTACCTCACACAGGGGAATGTATTTAGACAGTACCTCACACGGGGAATGTATTTGGACAGTACCTCACACGGGGAATGTATTTGGACAGTACCTCACACGGGGAATGTATTTGGACAGTACCTCACACAGGGGAATGTATTTAGACAGTACCTCACACAGGGGAATGTATTTAGACAGTACCTCACACGGGGAATGTATTTGGACAGTCCATCACACGGGGAATGTATTTAGACAGTACCTCACACGGGGAATGTATTTGGACAGTACCTCACACGGGGAATGTATTTGGACAGTACCTCACACGGGGAATGAATTTAGACAGTACCTCACACGGGGAATGTATTTGGACAGTACCTCACACGGGGAATGTATTCAGACAGTACCTCACACAGGGAATGTATTTAGACAGTACCTCACACGGGGAATGTATTTAGACAGTACCTCACACGGGGAATGTATTCAGACAGTACCTCACACAGGGAATGTATTTAGACAGTACCTCACACGGGGAATGAATTTAGACAGTACCTCACACGGGGAATGTATTTAGACAGTACCTCACACGGGGAATGTATTTAGACAGTACCTCACACGGGGAATGTATTCAGACAGTACCTCACACAGGGAATGTATTTAGACAGTACCTCACACGGGGAATGTATTTAGACAGTACCTCACACGGGGAATGTATTTAGACAGTACCTCACACGGGGAATGAATTTAGACAGTACCTCACACGGGGAATGTATTTAGACAGTACCTCAGACGGGGAATGTATTTAGACAGTACCTCACACGGGGAATGTATTTGGACAGTACCTCAGACGGGGAATGTATTTAGACAGTACCTCACACGGGGAATGTATTTGGACAGTACCTCACACAGGGAATGTATTTAGACAGTACCTCAGACGGGGAATGTATTTAGACAGTACCTCACACGGGGAATGTATTTGGACAGTACCTCACACGCGGAATGTATTTAGACTGTACCTCACACGGGGAATGAATTTGGACAGTACCTCACACGGGGAATGAATTTAGACAGTACCTCACACGGGGAATGTATTTAGACAGGACCTCACACGGGGAATGTATTTGGACAGTACCTCACACGGGGAATGTATTTGGACAGTACCACACAGGGGAATGTATTTAGACAGTACCTCACACGGGGAATGTATTTAGACAGTACCTCACACGGGGAATGTATTTGGACAGTACCACACAGGGGAATGTATTTAGACAGTACCTCACACGGGGAATGTATTTAGACAGTACCTCACACAGGGGAATGTATTTAGACAGTACCTCACACGGGGAATGTATTTGGACAGTACCACACACGGGGAATGTATTTAGACAGTACCTCACACGGGGAATGTATTTAGACAGTACCTCACACAGGGAATGTATTTAGACAGTACCTCACACAGGGGAATGTATTTAGACAGTACCTCACACGGGGAATGTATTTAGACAGTACCTCACACAGGGGAATGTATTTAGACAGTACCTCACACGGGGAATGTATTTGGACAGTACCTCACACGGGGAATGTATTTGGACAGTACCTCACACGGGGAATGTATTTAGACAGTACCTCACACGGGGAATGTATTTAGACAGTACCTCACACGGGGAATGTATTTAGACAGTACCTCACACGGGGAATGTATTTAGACAGTACCTCAGACGGGGAATGTATTTAGACAGTACCTCACACGGGGAATGTATTTAGACAGTACCTCAGACGGGGAATGTATTTGGACAGTACCTCACACGGAGAATGTATTTAGACAGTACCTCACACGGGGAATGTATTTAGACAGTACCTCACACGGGGAATGTATTTAGACAGTACCTCAGACGGGGAATGTATTTAGACAGTACCTCACACGGGGAATGTATTTAGACAGTACCTCAGACGGGGAATGAATTTAGACAGTACCTCACACGGGGAATGTATTTGGACAGTACCTCACACGGGGAATGTATTTGGACAGTACCTCACACGGGGAATGTATTTAGACAGTACCCCACACAGGGAATGTATTTAGACAGTACCACACGGGGAATGTATTTAGACAGTACCTCACACGGGGAATGTATTTGGACAGTACCCCACACGGAGAATGTATTTAGACAGTACCTCACACGGGGAATGTATTTGGACAGTACCCCACACGGGGAATGTATTTAGACAGTACCTCACACGGGGAATGTATTTAGACAGTACCTCACACGGGGAATGTATTTGGACAGTACCTCAGACGGGGAATGTATTTAGACAGTACCTCACACGGGGAATGTATTTAGACAGTACCTCACACGGGGAATGTATTTAGACAGTACCTCACACAGGGAATGTATTTAGACAGTACCTCACACGGGGAATGTATTTAGACAGTACCTCACACGGGGAATGTATTTGGACAGTACCTCACACGGGGAATGTATTTAGACAGTACCTCACAGGGGGAATGTATTTAGACAGTACCTCACACGGGGAATGTATTTAGACAGTACCTCACACGGGGAATGTATTTAGACAGTACCTCACACGGGGAATGTATTTGGACAGTACCTCACAGGGGGAATGTATTCAGACAGTACCTCACAGGGGGAATGTATTTAGACAGTACCTCACACGGGGAATGTATTTAGACAGTACCTCACACGGGGAATGTATTTGGACAGTACCTCACACGGGGAATGTATTCAGACAGTACCTCACACGGGGAATGTATTTGGACAGTACCTCACACGGGGAATGTATTTAGACAGTACCTCACACGGGGAATGTATTTAGACAGTACCTCACACGGGGAATGTATTTAGACAGTACCTCACACGGGGAATGTATTTAGACAGTACCCCACACGGGGAATGAATTCAGACAGTACCTCACACAGGGAATGTATTTAGACAGTACCCCACACGGGGAATGAATTTAGACAGTACCTCACACGGGGAATGTATTTAGACAGTACCCCACACGGGGAATGAATTCAGACAGTACCTCACACAGGGAATGTATTTAGACAGTACCTCACACGGGGAATGTATTTAGACAGTACCTCACACGGGGAATGTATTTAGACAGTACCTCACACGGGGAATGTATTTAGACAGTACCTCACACGGGGAATGTATTTAGACAGTACCTCACAGGGGGAATGAATTTAGACAGTACCTCACACGGGGAATGTATTTAGACAGTACCTCACACGGGGAATGTATTTAGACAGTACCACACACGGGGAATGTATTTAGACAGTACCTCACACGGGGAATGTATTTAGACAGTACCTCACACGGGGAATGTATTTAGACAGTACCTCACACAGGGAATGTATTTAGACAGTACCTCACAGGGGGAATGAATTTAGACAGTACCTCACACGGGGAATGTATTTAGACAGTACCTCACACGGGGAATGTATTTAGACAGTACCTCACACGGGGAATGTATTTAGACAGTACCTCACACGGGGAATGTATTTGGACAGTACCTCACACGGGGAATGTATTTAGACAGTACCTCACACGGGGAATGTATTTAGACAGTACCTCACACGGGGAATGTATTTAGACAGTACCTCACACGGGGAATGTATTTAGACAGTACCTCACACGGGGAATGTATTTGGACAGTACCTCACACAGGGAATGTATTTGGACAGTACCTCACACAGGGAATGTATTTAGACAGTACCTCACACGGGGAATGTATTCAGACAGTACCTCACACGGGGAATGTATTTGGACAGTACCTCACACAGGGAATGTATTCAGACAGTACCACACAGGGGAATGTATTTAGACAGTACCTCACACGGGGAATGTATTTGGACAGTACCTCACACAGGGAATGTATTTAGACAGTACCTCACACGGGGAATGTATTCAGACAGTACCACACAGGGGAATGTATTTAGACAGTACCTCACACGGGGAATGTATTTGGACAGTACCTCACACAGGGAATGTATTTAGACAGTACCTCACACGGGGAATGTATTCAGACAGTACCACACACGGGGAATGTATTCAGACAGTACCACACGGGGAATGTATTTAGACAGTACCTCACACGGGGAATGTATTTGGACAGTACCTCACACGGGGAATGTATTTGGACAGTACCTCACACGGGGAATGTATTCAGACAGTACCACACGGGGAATGTATTTAGACAGTACCTCACACGGGGAATGTATTTAGACAGTACCTCACACGGGGAATGTATTTGGACAGTACCTCACACGGGGAATGTATTTGGACAGTACCTCACACGGGGAATGTATTCAGACAGTACCTCACACGGGGAATGTATTTAGACAGTACCTCACACGGGGAATGTATTTGGACAGTACCTCACACGGGGAATGTATTTGGACAGTACCTCACACGGGGAATGTATTTAGACAGTACCACACACGGGGAATGTATTTAGACAGTACCTCACACGGGGAATGTATTTAGACAGTACCTCACACGGGGAATGTATTTAGACAGTACCTCACACAGGGAATGTATTTGGACAGTACCACACACGGGGAATGTATTCAGACAGTACCACACACGGGGAATGTATTTAGACAGTACCTCACACGGGGAATGTATTTGGACAGTACCACACACGGGGAATGTATTCAGACAGTACCTCACACGGGGAATGTATTTGGACAGTACCACACACGGGGAATGTATTTAGACAGTACCTCACACGGGGAATGTATTTGGACAGTACCACACACGGGGAATGTATTCAGACAGTACCTCACACAGGGAATGTATTTAGACAGTACCTCACACGGGGAATGTATTTAGACAGTACCTCACACGGGGAATGAATTTAGACAGTACCTCAGACGGGGAATGTATTTAGACAGTACCCCACACGGGGAATGTATTTAGACAGTACCTCAGACGGGGAATGTATTTAGACAGTACCTCACACGGGGAATGTATTTAGACAGTACCTCACACGGGGAATGTATTTAGACAGTACCCCACACGGGGAATGTATTTGGACAGTACCTCACACAGGGAATGTATTCAGACAGTAGCACACAGGGGAATGAATTTAGACAGTACCTCACACGGGGAATGTATTTAGACAGTACCTCACACGGGGAATGAATGTAGACAGTACCTCACACGGGGAATGAATTTAGACAGTACCTCACACGGGGAATGTATTCAGACAGTAGCACACAGGGGAATGAATTTAGACAGTACCTCACACGGGGAATGTATTTAGACAGTACCTCACACGGGGAATGTATTTAGACAGTACCTCACACGGGGAATGAATGTAGACAGTACCTCACACGGGGAATGAATTTAGACAGTACCTCACACGGGGAATGTATTTGGACAGTACCTCACACGGGGAATGTATTTAGACAGTACCTCACACGGGGAATGTATTTAGACAGTACCTCACACGGGGAATGTATTTAGACAGTACCTCACACGGGGAATGTATTTGGACTGTACCTCACACGGGGAATGTATTTAGACAGTACCTCACACGGGGAATGTATGTCGACAGTACCTCACACAGGGGAATGTATTTAGACAGTACCTCACACAGGGAATGTATTTAGACAGTACCTCAGACGGGGAATGTATTTAGACAGTACCTCACACAGGGGAATGAATTTAGACAGTACCTCACACGGGGAATGTATTTAGACAGTACCACACACGGGGAATGAATTTAGACAGTACCTCACACGGGGAATGTATTTAGACAGTACCTCACACGGGGAATGTATTTAGACAGTACCTCACACGGGGAATGTATTTAGACAGTACCTCACACGGGGAATGTATTCAGACAGTACCACACACGGGCAATGTATTTAGACAGTACCTCACACAGGGGAATGTATTTAGACAGTACCTCACACGGGGAATGTATTTAGACAGTACCTCACACGGGGAATGTATTTGGACTGTACCTCACACGGGGAATGTATGTCGACAGTACCTCACACGGGGAATGTATGTCGACAGTACCTCACACGGGGAATGTATTTAGACAGTACCTCACACGGGGAATGTATTTAGACAGTACCTCACACGGGGAATGTATTTAGACAGTACCTCACACAGGGGAATGTATTTAGACAGTACCTCACACGGGGAATGTATTTAGACAGTACCTCACACGGGGAATGTATTTGGACTGTACCTCACACGGGGAATGTATGTCGACAGTACCTCACACGGGGAATGTATGTCGACAGTACCTCACACGGGGAATGTATTTAGACAGTACCACACACGGGCAATGTATTTAGACAGTACCTCACACGGGGAATGTATTCAGACAGTACCTCACACGGGGAATGTATTTAGACAGTACCTCACACGGGGAATGTATTCAGACAGTACCACACAGGGGAATGAATTCAGACAGTACCGCACACAGGGAATGTATTTCGAAAATACCGCACATAGGGAATGAATTTAAAAAATACCGCACATAGGGAATGAATTTGGACAGCTCTCCTCAGTACCCTGGCCAATATTTAGCCCTCAACCAACATCACTAAAAAACACATTATCCAGTCATTATCTTATTGCTGTTTGTGGGACCTTGCTGTGTGCAAATTGGCTGCCGTGTTTCCTACATTACAATAGTGACTACACTTCAAAAAAGCACTTCATTTGCTGTAAAGCTCTTTGGGATGTCCTTAGGCTGTGAAAGGCGCTATATAAATGCAAGATCTTTCTTTCCTTTTAATATTTGCAAAGGATGGGTTGCATCATTTCTGTTCACTCTGTCACAAAGGGTGACTTTCCAGCTGTTTCATTTTTAAGGTATTAAAAATGCCAGCGTTATTTTCTTCCAAAGTCAGGTTTTAAAACGGTGACTCTCCTTTCTTTACATCGAAGAGGGTTACTTGGTTCTATTGCTGTGGTGAAATTAGATCAGATAATTAATTTCAAAATGTTTGAGATGGAGAATTCCATTCAATTCAGCTGCAAGGCAGGTCGTGTGATCTGTGATTTCTACATTGAGCCACTATCGGACATTTGGATTTCCAAATTTGTGAAATTGTTTTTCTTTTAAAGTAATTAAGGAGGATAAAAGTCAGGTTGTTTCTGCGGTTTCTCAATTCTGACTGAATTTTTGGTGGCCGTTCAAACTCAAAGAACTTGGTATTTGCTCAGTTCTCATGTTTCACGTGAAATTCTTTACCTGAGGCAAGATGCCATTTTTATTCCAAGTTTAATTTCAAGTGACTATGTTAATTACTGGAGAAGGGCTGGTGAGACTTCTGAAGGGATTGTCTGTATTTGGGCATTTAGTTGACTTGTACTTTATAGTTAATCTGACCAAAATCTTTGCTTCTCTATATTAAGTGTAAAGAAATTGGATTAATTGTTTTAGCCTGTACAAATCTGGTTTAGTGTGTGATATATTATGAATGCATGTATGATCTCACTGCACACAGCGACTAGAGCATCATTTTCACTTTGGCAGGAGGAATAGAAAAGCAGTATATTATTTAAATGGAGAGAGATTGCAGAACTCTGAGGTACAGAGGGATCTGGGTGTCCTAGTACATGAATCACAAAATGTTAGTATGCAGGTACAGCAAGTGATTAGGAAGGCAAATTGAATGTTGTCATTTATTGCAAGGGGAATGGAATATAAAAGTAGAGATGTTTTGCCACAGTTGTACAGGGCATTGGTGAGATCACATCTAGAATATTGTGTGCAGTTTCGGTCTCCTTATTTAAGAAAGGACATAATTGCTTTGGAGACGGTTCAGAGAAGGTTCACTTGACTGATTCCTGGGATGAGGGGGTTATCTTATGAGGAAAGGTTGGACAAGTTGGGCCTGTATACACTGGAGTTTAGAAGAATGAGAGGTGATCTTATTGAAACATATAAGATCCTGAGGGGACTAGAAGGGGTAGATGCTGAGAAGATGTTTCCCCTTGTGGGAGAGACTAGACTCTGGCAGCATTATCTCTGCATGAGCAGAAAGTGAAAGACCCAAATTTTAGGCATTGTTGGTGTTTTTGTATCTTCACACGCTTCCCTTGGAGGACAGTGTGAAGAGGTGGGAGGATTTGCAGGCTGATTAATAGTCGCAACGTGAATGCTGCTTCCATGGCTGTAACCATCTTTATGCCAGCCAATAGGGCAGTTAGTCCTATACAGCAGGAGGGTGGGGGGGGGGGGGGGGGTGGGGGGCGTTATGGGCTTCCACAACCCATATGATGAGAGGGAGCCACCAACATCCACGATCTCCAGTATCCCACTGGATGTCAACCTAGAATTCAGAGCCAGAGCTCCGGTCTCCACTCGCCGGGATTGTCTGGAGTGGGGTTCGAACCCTGCACCTTCTGACTCAGAGGCAACAATAAGTCAAAGGCTTGTTCCACACTTTAGGCGTGTGGTCTGCTTACAGAAAGTGGTAAACTGTTGGCATAAGAGAATTGTATTTCAAAAGCCCAAATTGTAATAACTCTCTATTCATCTCTTTTTGTCTGCTGTCTACATCATTCTGGTTGTCTGGTACCCTCTCTTTCTCTTTTTGGTCTCAACCTATACAACAACAACTTGCATTTATATAGCGCCTTTAACATAGTAAAATGCCCCAATGCGCTACAAGGAGCGATTATCAAACAAAATTTGACACCGAGCCACATAAGGGGTTATTAGGAAAGGTGACCAAAAGCTTGGTCAAAGGGGTGGGTTTTAAGGAGCGCCTTAAAGGAGAGAGAGGTAGAGAGGCGGAGAGGTTTAGAGAGGGAATTCCAGAGCTTAGGGCCTAGGCAGCTGAGGGCACGACGGCCAATGGTGGAGCAATGAAAATTGGGGATGTGCAAGAGGCCAGAATTGAAGGAGCTCAGAGATCTTGGAGGGTTGTAGGGCTGGAGGAGGTTACAGAGATAGGGAGGAGCGAGGCCATGGAGGGATTTGAAAACAAGGATGAGAATTTTAAAATCAAGGCGTTGCCGGACCGGGAGCCAATGTAGGTCAGTGAGCACAGGGAATGATGGGTGAATGGGACTTGGTGCGAGTTAGGATACAGGCAGTAGAGTTTTGGGTGAGCTTGACTTTATGGAGGGTGGAAGGCCGACCAGGAGAGAAAGATTACAAACAAAGCAGTTTAATTTTTCTGCTAGAGCAGATGAAAAGCAATTAAGTACAAGGTTCAATATGGTTTTAATATTCCATTAAGTGAGTTCTCAGTTGAATAAGAATATGTAATCATAAAACATGTAATTATAACATGAGAGCCCAGATCTCAAATGTTCTCTCAGCACTACCTTGTGGAATGCTGTATAGAGTCGCAGTGCCTGCCCAAGTGATACTCGGAAGCCATCATTTCTTTAAGAAGTGTCTCAGGGTGTATTTATATTGGAAGTTTAGCATCAGTGCAAAGGGGGGGATCCAGAGACCTTATGGAAGTCCAGGGGTCTTTGCTTGCACAGAGCAGTGACCTGTATGAGGACTTGGCCTCCATCAGTGCAATGTATGCACGGAACAGGTGGTTGGCTCTCATGTTGATGCCCATCCTGTGCCATCACATTGCGCAAATGACAGGCGATGCCCCTGAAAGTATGCAGTCTACACTATGACTACAGGACAGGGCATGCCCGGTATAAATACAAGGCCCTCTGGATCACCAGCACATGAAGGTCGTGGCACACTGGAATCCCAAGAAACTCATGAGAGCACATTGTAGTCAGCCAGCATTCTCCTTCCATTAGGGAATCATTTAGGAATAATGTATGAGGCAGATTACTCACCATTAGGGAATCATTTAGGAATAATGTATGAGGCATATCACTCACCATTATTTCGCAAGGCACAAGGGGAAAGCAGAGCAGCACATTACATTGACCACGTTCACTGCATGACTATTACTCAAATAAGAACATTACACTTCGCTTATATGTTGCAGTCAGTTCTTTTAATGTACTCATCAGAAAGGCATGCAACAGCACTAAGAATGATAATACAATGTATACAGATGGTAGGGAAAACCGGGTATGGCAAAGCAGATAGGAGGTCCAGGTGAGCAAATCTACCGTGACAACTGTTGTAGGGGACCATGTGCAGGGTTCAAGAGTTGAAATCGGCAATGAGAGTCTGACACACCAGTCTCCTTTCCTGCTCTGGCAGTTCTGCTGCTGGAGGCTCCTCCACACCATCGATCTCCTGGCCCGGCTGCTCCTCAGCAATTCCATGGTGACACCTCTGTCCAAAGCAATATTATGCACACTCGCTTAAATTCAGGAAACCTTCTCTGCGCCATATTGTAACCCCTACCCCCGCCCCGCCTCCCCCAAGATTTAAAAATCTTAAGCATTATGAGCGGACCCAAAGTATCCACTTCATGAGACTCCTAATTCACCCACGTTCCTCGTAGCTGTGCTTGGCTGGGGCGTGGGGTTGCTATGGATGTGCCATCAGAAATAGTTGCTATGGATAACCAATGTTCCCCCGAGCCAAACTTCTTTCCCTTTTAAAGAGTTGGGGGCATGCATGATTGTCTGAGAATTAAGGCAGTATGAGTATTCCCCGGGAACGGTGTCTTCACGTGCATGATTTTCTGGCAGTAGGCACATACTAGTAGCACGCTCAGAGATAAAAGCCCTTCCTGTTGAGGCATGCAATTGAATTGTGTAAAGAGAGAAACTTCTTTACCCAAAGAGTGGTAGAATGTGGAATGCGCTACCACATGGAGTAGTTGAGGCAAATAGCACAGATGCATTTAAGGGGAAGCTGGATAAGCACGAGGGAGAAAGGACTAGAAGGATATCCTAATAGGGTTAAATGAAGTAGAGAGGGCAGAGGCTCGAGTGGAGCATAAATGCTGGCATAGACCAGTTGGGCCAAATGGCCCGTTTCTGTGCTGTAGTTTTGATGTAACTCGACATAAGATGCGCAAATGGCTATACGCATTCATTGTACCTTGGGGAAAACGGCATCTGCCAGTCCTGTGCTTATGTAGCTCAATGTTGATGCTTGGTGGCACAATAGGGAGATGGGGCATGCATGATTGTCTGAGAATTAATGTAGCAGTATATTACAAACTGATTGACCCCAGCGATTTCTGCCATGGGTGATTACAAGTATGCTTTGGCATCGTAGTTGAGGACCACAATGACTTTTATTGCTGCTGGTGGGTGGAGAGTAGATGGTGGTCTGCATCTGGGGGTCTTGTTAGAATCATAGAAGTTTACAACATGGAAACAGGCCCTTCGGCCCAACATGTCCATGTCGCCCAGTTTATACCACTAAGCTCGTCCCAATTGCCTGCACTTGGCCCATATCCCTCTATACCCATCTTACCCATGTAACTGTCCAAATGCTTTTTAAAAGACAAAATTGTACCCGCCTCTACTACTGCCTCTGGCAGCTCGTTCCAGACACTCACCACCCTTTGAGTGAAAAAATTGCCCCTCTGGACCCTTTTGTATCTCTCCCCTCTCACCTTAAATCTATGCCCCCTCGTTATAGTCTCCCCTTCCTTTGGGAAAAGATTTTGACTATCTACCTTATCTATGCCCCTCATTATTTTATAGACTTCTATAAGATCACCCCTAAACCTCCTACTCTCCAGGGAAAAAAGTCTCAGTCTATCCAACCTCTCCCTATAAGTCAAACCATCAAGTCCCGGTAACATCCCAGTAAATCTTTTCTGCACTCTTTTTTGTTTAATAATATCCTTTCTATAATAGGGTGACCAGAACTGTACACAGTATTCCAAGTGTGGCCTTACTAATGTCTTGTACAACTTCAACAAGACATCCCAACTCCTGTATTCAATGTTCTGACCAATGAAACCAAGCATGCCGAATGCCTTCTTCACCACCCTATCCACCTGTGACTCCACTTTCAAGGAGCTGTGAACCTGTACTCCCAGATCTCTTTGTTCTACAACTCTCCCCAATGCCCTACCATTAACGGAGTAGGTCCTGGCCCAATTTGATCTTCCAAAATGCATCACCTCACATTTATCTAAATTAAACTCCATCTGCCATTCATCGGCCCACTGACCCAATTTATCAAGATCCCGTTGTTCTATCATGACAGCTGACCCGAAGTCTCCTCTGGCACTGATCCTCTGTAAAGCTCCGGTCGCTCATTCTGTTCATTGCGTGGGGTACTAGTCAACCTCCTATGTCCCCTGACCCTTCTTATCTGTTGTTGCCTGCAGTCCATACTCCTCTACCAAGACCTCAGCCAATGTTACACTGGGCACTATACTTAGGCTGTCCCACAGACAGAAATAAGGTAGCATCAGTAGTATGGGGAAAGGGTAGGGGAGTAGGACTAATTGGGTAGCTGTTTCAAAGAGCCAGCACAGGCACAATGGGCCAAATGGCCTCCTTCTGGGCTGTATCGTTCTATGATTCTACGATACTTGTGTGGCCACTCTGTTCCCTGATGCAATTCTGCCAGCTGCCTCAGCTATTCTTACCCCAGCTTTTATTGCGCATTAGATGTGAGAAATTCAAGGTGGTATCATTTTTGCACGAGGTTTCCTTAATTGGCCTTTTATCGGGATATGAAAGAAACTTACACTGTGACTGTTGGTGAATATACACTATACCAGGAAGGAAGTTTAGGAGCAGTGCTGGAGCAGACAAAAGCTTTATTAGCACAAACTCCACAAACGACCCCATGCTTAATTTGTGCATAGAATAGATGTAACAACTGGAGGAATTTCTCCCCAGGTGGACATTTTTTTTTAAAACATTGAACTAGAAGAGACATCTTGACTTCATATCCTAACATTGAAAAAAATCGGTTTAAAAATATATATTAACAATAGAAAAGTATATGCATTTTGCAACAACATCTTACATTTTCTCCTACATTGCAACATCTTATTAACATAAGCAGATGGACCTTAATAGGAGCCATCTGAAGTATCCAAACAGTACGGGGGGGGGGGGGGGGGGAAAGAGGGGAAGAAGAGGAAAGAGCGGGGAGGCATTTCGTTCATGGCGTTATTCCTGGGTTTCCGCAGCTCCTCCGTCCAAGTTACGGGACATGAGCGGACTAGCCCTCTCGGAAATCCACCCCTTCCATTTGGTTGAAAATAAGTCTACATTAGAAGCCTGGTGGAAGTCTCAAAGTGCAGGTATCACTTGGCACTTGAGCTGCCCTACTGAGCTCCAAATGCAGGAGCAGAAGAGACCAGTTTTGCAAGCCTACAAGCAAGCAGTAAAAGGTTACAGATGAGGACTCAACTGCAAGATAACACAATGTGCAATGAGTTATATCATTTCCTGGCAACTTCAGAATCAAGCACCTTCTGTACATAATGACTGGTAAGGCACTGTAAATATAGTCCATGGTTTTTAACCAATATAAAATGTACACATTTCCATTATGGCATCAGATATGTTAAGTACTACAACTGATTCAGTGCTCCCCATATGAGATAAAAACATGTTATTTCCAGTCATGATGGTCTCTATATAGGATAAATTCAGACAATTATACCCAGCCACACATTTCTTTCACCCTTGCTCCCTGTCAACCAATCAATAGACCAATTGATTTGAACCTTTTGTCAGATGGGTGACCATAAGCTGAAGCCAGGAATAGACACTTGAAAATGCTCATAGTCCATGTAAATAACCAAAAAATAACTTGGTGGATGTTACCAATACAACTTTGGTGTTATAGCTAAGAGGCCAACTGATGACAAGTGGATTCATGAGAGAAAGCGCACTCCCTCCCCCCTCCTCCCTAGAAAGTGCCTGTTGCCATTGGTACAACAGACTTTGCTCTATCCTACACAAGTCTCAAACCTTTTCTGTAAGGGGGTACTACGAGTTCAAGTTTATCCACTCTTGGTTCCAGGACTATTAACAATACTTAGCAAAAGAGAACAATTTAAAACATCCACGTTAGTACCAATAATTTGTGCTATATTGCATGAGTGTAGTCTTCTTAACTGAAGAGATTTGGCTTCATAGCTTCCAGCCAGTGTTCTGTTCACCTTGACTATTAACTAATTTTGTTACTAAACCATAGTGTGAAAAATCCATGCAGAATACATCAGGGGCATATTTCAAGGTTTAGTCTGTCACACTTCAGCTTTCTCAGTCTTGACTGTCCAGGACTGGCCTTGAAAGAACCTTTTGAAGATTGAATGGTTACAGTGTTAAAGAATGTTGTCCTTTCAAAATCCATCCCAGATAGACAGGTTGAAGCTTTATTCTTTCCAATGACAACTGAGTTGGACATTGTTTTCCTACCTCTTGTATACGATTGCAAATCCAGCCCAGACAGATAGAACACATATCCATTTTCTTTGATAGCTGATCACTGAAATAAGTTGTCTCGATCTCATTTAAAAAAAAACACAAATCTGCCCCTATGATGATGTTTCTTGACCCTCATTTGATGTAAGAGGCCACAATGATTGAGAGTGCACGATACAGTAATGTCATCACGTTGCATTAGCTTGTTCTTATGTTGGGATTAAGGGCCATGACAATATGGGGGCAGAGTGAGAGAGTACCTCTAACCACTGTTGTCATCTTCTCCGAGAGGGTCTGATGTCACAAGTTTGTCAAGCTCAGAGCAGCTATATAGTTAAGATTGCGTTGTAGAAGCTGCAATGTAGTAGAGACTATTTTTTCCCCCAACAATCTGTATGCTGAATAAAGTAAAAACAGCATTTTGAAAAATAGCAAACCCAACTAGCGCATAGCATAATTGTCCAATTCCTGAAGCCATTCAATTTTGAACTGGTTCCAGTGTAAGTTTAACTCCCTGCTCATACTGCACATCAAATATGATGGCTGGGGTCCAGTTCTACAGCCACGTAGCTTGGCAGCTACTCTAGAAAGGCAAAGTGTCCAAGAATAGCTTATCGACAATGGCAGGTGGAGGAACCAGGTCTGCGAGCTTCAGGTAGAAAATACGCTGTAGTCCTTGTGTGCAGAGGGTACAGAGTTCAGGTAGTTTGCCCAAAAGCTTGGACAAGTAGTTTGGCCGCATCTGCTCGCCTGCACTGGATGTGACGTGGTCTTTCAGACAAGTTATAATCTTAGTCTGCAGATCTTCAACTTTCTTGGGTTCTTTTAAGCCGTGCCGGTCTGAAACATCACAAAACCAACACAGGCCATGAAATTCATTTTCAGAAATGGATGCAAAACTACAGACAATAATTCAAAATGATAAAGCTAAGGATCATTTGAAAGTAGTTGTTATTCCCCCTCTTGCACGAAGACATGTTTTTAAATTCAATCTAGACAAGAATGGATAAGCAGTTTGCTTGCAAGCCTCCCCACTCACTGCCTACTCTCTCCAGGCCTCCTCCTTCACCAGAGAGAGTCTTGGGTTCAAACTTCCCTTTGGCTGCTATCTATGAAGCTCCATAGTAGATAGAGGCCTGCAAGAAGGTCAACTGCTACTCCTCATAGTTGGAGACCAGTACTTGGCCTAGGGAAACACAAGGGCAAGAAACCCCTCCTTAGAGCAGAGAAGGTTAAGGGGAGATTTAACAGAGGTGTTCAACTGTTTCCACTGGCAGGAGGGTCAGTCACTAAAGGACACAGATTTAAGGTAATTGGCAAAAGAACCAGAGGGGAGATGAGGAAACTTTTTTTTAACGCAGCAAGTTGTAATGATCTGGAATGCACTGCCTGAAAGGGTGGTGGAAGCAGATTCAATAGTAACTTTCAAAAGGGAATTGGATAAATACTTGAAGGGGAAAAATTTGCAGGGCTATGGGGGAAGAGCAGGGGAGTGGGACAAATTGGATAGCTCTTTCAAAGAGCCGGCACAGGCACGATGGGCCAAATGGCCTCCTCCTGTGCTGTATCATTCTATGAAAACTAAAGAGGAGAAAGAATAAACAAACAATCAATTTAATAAGTTACATTGTTTTTTTTAAATATTTACTCTTGCGTCGCAGGTGATGCTGGCAAGGCCACATTTATTGCCCGGTCCCTAGTTACCCTGAAATTGTTTTTGCTAGGTAACTTCAGAGAGTAGAGGTTATTAAGAGTCAACCTTATAGTGTAGGACTGGAGTCATGTAGAGGCCAGACTAGGTAGTAGGGTTCCCAACCCTCCCGCTTTCGGCAGGAGTTTCCCAAAATCGGGGGTTCGTCTCCCGAGCGTCGCCACTGGCAACTTCAGGAGAAAAGTTGGTTTGGAGATGACCTACCTTTTGTTTCACGTTATTTAATTTCAATGGGGAAACTCAAAGGTCGCTGGGCTGACATTGTTAAAATGGTGTAGCAGCCCATCATCTGTTTGCGCCACGCCGCTGAGCCTGCTTGCCGTACATCCGGAAGTTTGTATCGGAGGGAGCTTGCTGCCTTGGTGTGCCCAGTGTGTGATCCAGGAGCATTTATAGCATGTGGTGGGGCTGCTGTGGATCGGAGGAGGATGGACTGTAAACAATTCGAGTTTGTGCCTAAATGCAGGCAATTGCTTGAAATGAATCGTTTAATCGGTTTTATAAGACCATGTAGCAGTTCCTCTTTAGAGTATCACTTGCCAGGGTGATGTTGTAAGGTAAACAATTGCAAGGCTTTTTTTTAAAAAAAACATTCAATTCATTTTCTCATGGTATCAAGAGAGTACTCAGATCTAGAGGACAGTTAGTGAGTAATTGTGTAAAAGCATATTGATAGCGTTCAAGAGGAAGGATATATATATAATCTCATGATTTTGTGTAGCATAAAACTGATCCAGAATTTCCCTGCATTCTCTATATCTCTGACTTGGGCTGCAAGCAAGAAATTGCTGACAACAATGTCCCTTTCAAGGTTTCCAAGTGAAGTGTTGGCTGAATGAAAAGATTTGTGGCCTGGAGCTTGTACTCAAGCTATGTTGGACCAGAGGCAGTGCGGCACCATCCGGATCAATGGGTAAAGGTGACAAGACGAAGGGACGTCTGAGTAAAGAAAGGACTCACCTGTTATTACAACCAATGCTGCAAGGCAGGAGAAGCTGGACATGTCGATCTTCATCCGTTGCAGGGTGGAGGAGAAGTCGATGATAGAGTCAATCCATTCGCCAAAGCCACGCACACACTGCTGACGATGGAGGACGACGCCATTGCAGAAGATGAGCTTGCCTTCTTCAGGGTTGGACCTGCAAGCAACATGTCAACACAACACCTCAACAGAGTTGTACTGGGTTCATGGAAACCAATCTTCTTGTCTGCCTTGGACTAGAATAGTAAGGAGGATAAAATAAATCAAATTGGTGATTTATTTCCATAATTCCATATAATCCAGAATTAATTTCACACCAACAGAGGCAACTTCAGGATAGCTTCAATTTTATTTCTAGCATGACATACCACTACTTGAAGAAATGTCATAGAATCATTGAATCTTACAGCACGGAAGGAGGCCATTCGGCCCATCGTGCCTATGCCAGCTCTTTGAAAGAGCTGTCCAATTTAGTCCCACTCCCCAGCTTTATCCCCCATATCCCTGCAAATTAGTCCTCTTTAAGTAAATGTCCAATTGTCTTTTTGTCATTGTCTATTTGCTACAAACTGGGATTTCTCTGCCAAACAATAACATGTTATTCACTCCCCTGTAATTTGTATGGACTGTTCAATGGATGATATCATGATTGAGTGTCACTTATGCTATTTGCATCTCTTCAGCTAGGGCATCATTCATTGGAATAGTTGATATTAAAAAAAAGTGAAGCAACACAATTTGGCACTAACATTTGAAATGTTGAGTCAGGGCTTTGGATAACTGGCCTCAGTGAACCTGCGATAGGGAGGGGCTAAAAATAAAGCCACCCATTCCCGATTGTTATCCAATGACTGGAAGGGTGTGTGTGTTGTGTATACACGTTGGTTGAGGACAGGAGTGGGAGCAGCTGGAATGTCTCCCCCCCATCGTCGAATAGTTTGCTAACAGATTATCTGGTCATTATCACATTGCTGTTTGTGGGACCTTGCTGTATGCAAATTGGCTGCTGAGTTACAACAGTGACTACACTTCAAAAAGTACTTCTTTGGCTGTAAAGCACTTTGGGACGTCCTGAGGTCGTGAAATGTGCTATAGGAATGAGAGTTCTTTGTTTAACACTCAGAAGAAGGAATAAGTACAGAATGGTACCATAGAACTGTACACCAACATAATTCATGGTCTTCAGGAGAGGAGAGGAGAACAGTGGGGGCAAAAATGCTTTGAAACAAAATGAAGTATTGACAGACGGGTGGCTGGGTTCGAATACCTACCTGTAGGCCAGCCTGAGGATGAAGAGTTCTAAGAAGGCAGATTCCAGCAGTAGATCCTGATCCTCCTTGGGCAAACCATTAAACCCTGGGATCTTCTCCGCCCACTTACGTATCATTTCCATCGAACCTGCCAACAACTCATAAAACTGTCGGATGTCATCTGCCTCCTCCTCCTCTGACTGATAAGTGCTCGATTCCTGAAACTGTACCAGACATTTTAAAATCAACTGGAGAATATTTCTGTTAAACAGAACAACTAAAAAAAACGAATGTCGTCGTTCATTTGTTACAAACTGGGATTGCTCTGCAAAGCAGTAGTGTACTAGTGACAGCTTTCAACGGAGCATTGGACTTGTAAGCACATTTCTGGCATTGCCGGTTTTGTAAATTGGTTCAATTCTCCTTTTAAGTAGACAGAAAATGCATGCTGGTTTCTGATTGCATTTATTCCAGAGCTGGACTGGCAATGTAGAAGTGATTACTCCAATCATTTGTGAAGGCAAATTTCGCACTCGCACAAGCGAAGTTGGCGCCAGGCTTTTTTTTTTCGCGAGCAGAGCCGCGCTTTTGCTGTCTTCCGATCATTTGCGCCCGTGCGCGCTAACTCTGTGCTTAGGTAAACGTTAATAAGCAAACAGGCTGGGGAATGGTGTTACGGGCTTACTTTAAAGTAGGACCACTGTGCCACCTTTTCATGCCCACTTAAAGCATCTCGAAACAGACAAAAAAAAATGCATGAGTTGGAATCGATGTTTCGAAAGTACAATGCCAAACCAAAACAGAGTGCCACAAAATATTTTCACAAGGCAAAGAAATCCTTTGCTTTAGCACGAATGCCTTGAAAATCTGGTCTTCCTGTTGAGCCATCAACACCTTACTTGCACAGTGATTTGATGTATTAAACGCCCATTAGATGTCTATAGTATGGTTAGAAAGCACATTACTTTGAGTGACTAGTGACACCGGGGGGGGGGGGAATCTAGGATTCGACACCAGTCTCTCCCCCTTATTTTGCATCGTTATTGTGAGAATGTAATGAGTTCAAATCTCACTCGAGATATTCTTTTGTGTGCTAGATTAAAGCTGACCTAGAGTCTTGCCCGCGCACAAGCAAAAGCAGTGGGGTCGATTTTAACTTGCCGAAATCATCAGTAACGGGGTGGGAACAGCCTCAAAATGGGGTCGGTAGATTTACTGGCCCCGTTAATGTCAACGAACAGCCGGCTACCACAGAGGCCTAACGTTTGGGCGGCCCAAAGCGCCTGCCTATTTCAGGCAATAGGCCTCTTATAATAAGCAAATTCCAGAACTGGCCGGGGCGTTATACCGGCGATAGAGCCACAGAGGTCCCGAGAAGGTAAGTTTGAAATTATTTTTGTGGGGTGGGGCCAGGAGGAGCACGGAGTGTCCTGGCCCCACAAGAATAACCTGGGCTGTTGATGTCCCGGGACTTATCTCGCTGCCGGCTGAGCGGGGCCTCTGGGCTGCCCAATTGTGCCTGCAGCTCGTCGGTTCGATTTTTTAAAATGAGGTTCGGGCCTCTGCTGCTGGAATGGGCGGGCAGCTAACCGGCCACGCAAGAGTTAAAATTGATTCCAGACTGTCACTGGATTGCAAATATATAAATATAATTGCAAATTTATATGTTGCCGCCTTCTCCTCTGATACAAACATTTTTTTTTTAAACCTCTCAACTTTTTTTCTCCTCATATTTACCTTGGAATAATCTAGATTGGACATGATTGGGTTGGAATCAATATGTGCCCTGACCAGCGCTGTGATGAGACTAACTGGAGCATTTGAAGGCGTAGCTTCTTGAACATTCTTTGGTTTGGATGGAAGACGACCTCTACGACCTTTCAGGCTGTCTGTGCGGACCACTGGAAGATTAAAAAAAAGTTAGAGTTTCTTTTTAAGCCTCTAAGGCCTAGAAATGCTTCTCGTCGTTGGAGCTAGCGGATGCACAAAGTAAGCGTTAACCGGGGAGGGGATTTTTTTTTTTAAAAAAGAGTTTGCGCAAGCGAAGCGTTCGTCCGCTTCCAGCGCCTCTCGTAAAATTCCTCATGTGCAACTGTTTATAACGCCAAGTTATGTACTATTCATTGGCTTGACTTTCTGCGCACATTGCGTTCGTTGCATCCAATCAAATCTGCCGCTATAGCAAGAGAGGGAGCGGGCAAAGTTTCAGCAGGGAACAGCCTACCCACTGACACTCTGTTCCTCAAACAGCTCCTCGATTCACTCTCTCTCTTCACAGCTGTCCCTGAACCTGGACATTGGTTCAACAGTGCTTCAAGCTGACTCCAACCTGTCTACAAGTCAACTACATCTCACCACTGGGCCTCAGAATCGAACTTTAGACTCTCAGATCGTCTCCTCTCTATCATCGGTTTACAACCAGGTCAAGTCTCTCCTAATCCCCGACATGCCTATGTAATTTGATTTTACTCTGTGTCCATTCACGTGCATATTTTGGCTGCTGCTCCAGACCCTAGCCCATTACTTCTGCCTCCCTTTTTTTTCCCTCTTGACCCTCCCCTTCCTGTCACCCAGTCATGTCACCTTTCATTTCTCCCCTCTTGGGTACTTTGCCTCCACCCACTCTCTACCCCCAATCCATCACTATTCTGCCTTCCTACTCACTTTCCAGCGTTCCAGGCTTGACTTCCCCCTTGGATAAGCCCACAGCTTCCCTCTGTCCTCTCGTGGCATTCTCTGAAGTGCCAATTGAGGCACCGGTCACTGCTCCTTATGAGCAACAAGTCCAACTGCCCCATTCTCCTTTCTCGACAACCTTCCCACCCAGCACACCCACTGAGGGCTAATCTCACCAACCTCCTTCCCGTCCCACTCACCCACCATTACCCTCTTGGACTCTGCCAGCGGATCAACAATTACCACGCCTCTCTGCATTTCCCCTCAGAATGTCCGTTCACTCGTGAAAAAGGTTCGTGCCATCTACAACCTTATGGATGATTACATCGACATCACAGTCTTGACAGAAACTTGGTTCACGGGTGATGACACTTTACCCCTTACTGAAGCCTCCCCGCCTGGCTATACCTTCCACCACCTGCCCCACCCAAACCACTGCAGTGACGGTGTAACCCTCATTACCAAATCTCACCTTGGTCTGTCCCCCTGCTCCCCTGGCACCTTCTCCTTTAAGCACCTTACCTTGTCCTATTCCCCCTTGCCTCTCTCTTAAAATCCTTATTCTCTACCTCCCCCACCCAAGCCCCATCCTGAGTTTCTCAGATATTCTCCTCTCCTCCCTCAGCCACTGCACTGAGCTCCTCTCCTCCCTCATCCTCGGTGATTTTGATCTCTATCTCAACTTATCTTGCTCTCTCTCCTCTGAGATCACTGTCCTCCTATCCCCCCTAAACCTCTCGCCCCATATAAACTCTCCTACCCATATTCACGGCCACCCCCTCAACCTTGCCATCTCATGTGGCCTCTACTCCCATAATCTCGATCACAGACAAGGCCAACTCTGACCACTACCTTGTATCCCTCACCACCCATATTCCCCTACCCTCTTCCAACCCCACTTCCTTCTATGTCCCTGGAAAAAAACTCTTGCCCCAAGTCACTTACAATTGCAATTTCAAACTACCAAATCCCTAGCCTTTGGTCCTCCATTTGCCAGAACACTTCTGCAGCTGTTGATCTGCTCAACCAGTCCCTCACCTCTATCTTTGATGCCCTTGTCCCCAGTAAAACTGTTACTCTCTTCCATCCTGGTCATTCTCCCTGATATGCCCCCCATCTTCACTCCCACAAGTTTAAGGCATGCAGACCAGCCAGTCTGATGCACAACTGGTTTAGCCATTCATCACCAGATTTGTTTGGACCACATCAAGTGCTTTCGGGCTTCACTCTCCTACCAAAACCGGCCACTACTCCAAGATCGTCTTGGAGATAACCCCCCAGCTTCTTTTCTCCATGACCAACCGTCTCCTCAAATCCCTTCCTCTGCCATTCAACCCTTACCTCCGACAAGTGCATCCCCAAGCTCCCATCTGCCCTGGCCCTGATGATGTGTCTGTCTCTACTTACTCTCCTATTTCCCCATATGCCCTCTCCATGCTCATCTTGTCCACGAGACCCAACTGCTGCTCCCTTGATGCCATTCCCACTAAAGTGCTGACCACCCAACTCCCCTTCCTGGCTCCTCTGCTAGCTGATATTGTAAACGGCTCCCTCTCCTCAAGTACTGTCCCCTTTCCCTTTCATACCCCTCCCTCCTCAAAAAACCCACCCTTGACCCCTCTGTCCTTGCAAACTACCGCCCCATCTCCAACCTCCATTTCCTCTCCAATGTTCTTGAACATGTTGTCACCGCCCAAATCTGTGCCCATCTTTCCCACAACTCCATGTTTGAACCTCTCAAGTAAAAACAGAGGTCATTGACCTGAACCGTTAACCTGTCCACAGATGCTGTTTGACCTGCTGAGTCTTGCCAGCATTTTCTGTTTTTATTTCAGATTTCCAACTTCTGCAGTATTTTGCTTTTTGAATCTTTCCAATCAGGTTTCCGCCCTGCGACAGGACTGAAACAGCTCTCATCAAAGACCTCTCTGCAGCCTTTGACGCGGTTGACCAAACCGTTCTCCTCCAACGCCTCTTATCAGTTGTCCAGCTAATTGGGACTACCTTCGTTTGGTTCCTTTCTTACCCATCCAGTCGCAGCCAGAGCATCTCCAGCAATGGCTTCTCTTCCCGCCTCCACTCTGTTACCTCTGGAACACAGGAGGAGGCCATTCAGCCCCTCGAGCCTATTCCGCCATTAAATGAGATCATGGCTGATCTATATCTGCTCTGCATGTATCCGCTTTTGTTCCATATTCCTTAATACCCTTGCCTAACAAAAATCAATCAATCTCAGTTTTGAAATTTTCAATTGACCCCCAGCCTCAACAGCTTTTTGGGGCAGAGAGTTCCAGATTTCCACTCCCCTTTGTGTGAAGAAGTGCTTCCTGACATCACCCTTTAATGATCTAGCTCTAATTTTAAGATTATGCCCCCTTTTTCTGGACTCCCCCACCAGAGGAAATAGTTTCTCTCTATCGACCCTATCAAATCGTTGAATCATAAATTCCTTAATTAGATCACCCCCTAATCTTCTATACTCAAGGGAATACAAGTCTAGTCTATGCAACCTGTCCTCATATTTTTAACCTTTTTAGTCCCGGTATCATTCTGGTGAATCTGCGCTGCACCCCCTCCAGGGCCAATATATCCTTCCTGAGGTGTGGTGTCCAGAACTGAATGCAGTTCTCCAGATGCAGTCTAACAGAGCTTTGTACAATTGTAGCATAACCTCCACCCCTTTGTATTCCAGCCCCCTTGAGATAGAGTCCCCCAGCGATCTATCCTTGGCCCCCTTCCTCTTCCTCATCTACATGCTGCCCTTTGGCTACATCATCCAAAGACATGGGGGTCAGGTTCCACATGTATGCTGATGACCCCCAACTCTACCTCCCCACCCCTCCACTGCCTCTACTGTCAAACTGCTTGTCCAACATCCAATCTTGGATGAGCTGCAATTTCCTCCTGTTAAACATTGGGAAGGTCAAAGCCTCTGCCAAAAATTCTGTACCCTTACCACTGATTCTATCCCGCTCCCCAGCTACTGTCTCAGGCTGAACCAGAGCTTGGTATCCTATTCAAACCTGAGCTGAGCTTTTGATCCCATAATCCTCTCCATCGCAAAGACCGCCTATTTTCACCTGCGTACCATCATCTGCCTCCAACCCTGCCTCAGCTCATCTGCTGTTGAAACCCTCATCCATGCCTTTGTCACATCCAGACATGACTAATGCTCTCCGGGCTGGCCTCCCACCATCCATAAACTTGAGCTCATCCAAAACTCTGCTGCCCGTATCCTAACTCGCACCAAGTTCTGTTCACCCATCAACCCTTTGCTCGTTGACCTACATTGACTCCAGGTCCTCCAACACCTCCAATTTAAAATTCTCATCCTTGTTTTCAAATTCCTCTATGGCTGCACCCCTCCCTATCTCTGTAAACTCCTCCAGCCCTACAACCCTCCGAGAACTCTGCGTTTCTCCAATTCTGGACTCTTGTGCATCCTGCACACAATTCGCCCCACCATTGGCAGCCATGCCTTCAGCCTTCTAGGCCCTAAGCTCTGGAATTCCCTCCTTAATCCCCTCTGTGCCTCCACCTCTCTCTAAAACTCTCCTCTTTGACCAAGCTTTTGTTCAACCTTCCTAGTATCTCGTTTTTTGGCTTGGCATCCATTTGTGTCTGATTGCACCTCTGAAGTATCGTGACATGTTTTGCTATATTAAAGGTGCTATATAGATGCCCAGAACAGCATAGGTCCAGCATCTAGTGTTAGATTTGTTGGAGGGGTAGGACCAACAGAGTTGAGTCCAGGAGGTTAGAGAGCACATAAGGCATCCAGCAGGATTACCATACGAAACTCAGCTACAACACACCTCACAGTGCAGCAATGCTCAAGGGTGCTATACTGAACCCAGTCATCTGAAAGAACGAGACCTGCAGCCACAGGTCAATATCTGAAAGTAATGATGGCTATCAACTTTTATGTCACAGGATCCTACCACTCATGCAGGAACTAAATTGCTGCTCACTGCTCCATTAAATAGGTCACATGTCCTATTTCATCATACACGTAACTTCAACACATTGAATAGTGAGCTGCAATACCAGCAGGAGAGACGGACCAAGATTGGGCCATCTCCCGGGTATAGGGTGCCATAGACTGTGCTCATAGAGCCATTGGTGCATCTATCTATACACAATGCCGTTATTTTCATCAACAGAAATAATTATTACTTCCTAAATATGCAAATACTACGAGAGTACCAGCAGAGAATTCTGTATGTTTCTAAAGGAGCTTCTCATACTGCCTTAAAGTAAACATGCGTTCAACAACACGTTGAAGGTGCAGATAGGTTGCAACGTTAGCTTCTGGAAGGCTTGGGGTACCTGCTGCTAAGCATGGCTGATGACACCTTTGTACAAGCCCCCATACCCCTCAAGAGGGAAGATAAAGAGTAGCAGAACAAGCAGAGAGCTGACATTTGGGGTGTTGAAGCAATGGCTGGACCACTGAGGGCCCCCCCCCCAACTCAGGGGCCCCCCCCACAGAGAGTTGGAAGTATAACAGTAATGTGTGCTGCACACCGCCAAGTAGCGCTATGGAAACAGGTGTAACCATGGAATTTGCTCAGAAGCAGCAACAAGCCATGTAAGAGGAGGATGATGGTGAACAGGATCCATCAGCAGCAGGAAACAAAACTGGTGCATCAGGCTTTCGTTGACAAATTCTTCCCTTGAGGCCTGCAAAGGGCCCTTACAAGTTAACAATGCAAATTTCACAGCTTGACTATCCTATTTCTTTAGTACACTTGCTTTTCCCTGTCGCCTCTGTATACTGTTACCATTCCTAAATGCTGTTAGGTGATTTTCTGACGAGCGCAGTTAAATAAAACACTGATGTCAATTTTTAAGTGAAGTGCTTTTATCTATGCAATAATGCATGCAAGGACTGTGTTTAATGGGCTATTGTGCGGTCACGTTGTGCCTCATGCATTACTCCTATGTGATTTTCCTAATGAAAGGAGTAGATCATGGTGGCTTGCTGCAAGATGTCATCATGGTCTTCTTCGGAGTCCAATGCCTGCTATGCAATTGAGAACGAGAGGGTCCTGCCAGTATGCTGGAAACGTTTTGGTTGTGTGTTGGGTGGTGGGGCGCTTGCCTTCGGGAGGCTTCTTCTGTCCAGAGGTGTGTGTTGGCAAGGGATTAGCGCCGACTTGAGAGCCAGCCACTTGCTCCTGTGCTGCTGCGTGCGTCAAAACCGGACATAGGCCACCAATCTCTGCAAGCATGGACCACTGCATTTCTATGGGGGGTCTCCGTATCCCTTTCTCCTGATTATGTCTCCCAAGCACGTGGATGCCAGCCTTTATTGTGTCTTGGATTTTAGAGCTGAACATCAGTGGAAGCGTTCGTGAGAGATGCTCCAACTGTGCTTGCCGTCTGCATGACTGAAGTCTTCCCTGCAAGTGGGTGATAGATGCTCCCACACTACATGGACCAGCTTCCATCGTGCTTCACGAGGAGACAAGCGATTCGAGTACAGTTCCTTGGCATATGGCATCCTCCGTATGAAAGCTTGCCCTGTGTGAGGCCAGCACTCTGATGAGAGAAGATGACATACGATGAACATCCTACAGACCAGAGATCTGTCGTCTTTCTAACCATAAGCGATTGTGTATCTTTTTATATTTCTGTCTTAAAATCTTGCTAGTTGGCCAACTGGTAATTTGTTTACTGCTGGCGAGAAACAAACTGTCTGGGTGGATGCCAAAAATACATTTGGCCGCACATGTTAATGTCGCTTCAAAGGGGGATTGAGTCACCTCTGTCTAGGCAGACCACTTAACAAGTGTTAATTGCCAAGTCCTCATATAAGTGAGAAACGTTTAATATTGATCATCTGGATGGGAGAAGGAGACAAAGCCAAACAGTTGTGGTGGTCCGTCCCATTTGTGAGTCCTGCAAAGCAAAAGTTTTCATAGTTGGCTTTGTTCTGAAGGGCGTGGGTGTCTGGAAACCAGTTTCTGGGAAACCGGCCTGATGTTTTTTAAACCCTAATGCGAGTGATAGCTGTGTTCAATTATGAAATCTACCTTTTTCTTTGATACTTTATTGTCTCAATCTGAGCTTCAAAGCAAAGAAGTGGGTATGACTGTTGCTCGCTAACCTTCACTCACCAGGCAGTTGAATGAGCTGCGACTGATGGAAAACGGTCCATGAATCTCCGCGTTCACGTTTAAGCTTTACCACACAAGTGCGTTTTGAAGTTACTGAAATTTCAAAACATTTATTACTTTTTGGAGTGGGGGTTAGAAGACTAGGGAGAAGTCAAGCATTCACTTACTGTAATCTGGTGAAATTTGCTGTGCATGTTCTTCTGATTAATTCTACTTCTTAATAACTTGATTTACGGTGATAGACTGTGTAGCACAGACCATCAAAATGTTATTTGTCCACCTATCGAGGACACCGAAGAGAGTATGAGGCGGCTGGTACTATTTTCAATGAGTTTATTGTTCAGCAAGGGCAATACTAGTTCAGATTATTTTGTGCATAAGGTGGTTAATTGAGGTGTTTAAGATAATTAAAGTAGTTGATAGTTTCTCTCTATCTACCGTATTTCGTCTGGTGTGGAAACCAGAACAAGGGGGCTTAACCTTAAAATTAGAGCTAGGCCATTCAGGAGTGATGTCAGGAAGCACTTCTTCACACAAAGGGGAGTGGAAATCTGGAACTCTCCCCCCAAAAAGCTGTTGAGGCTGGTGGTCAATTGAAAATTTCAAATCTGAGATTGATAGATTTTTGTTAGGCAAGTGTATTAAGGGTTACGGAACCAAGGCGGGTAAATGGAGTTAAGATACAGATCAGCCGTGATCTAATTGAATGGTGGAACAGGCTTGAGGGGCTGAATGGCCTCCTCCTGTTCCCTGTGTTAGTCTTCAGTTCGGAGGAAGCACAGGGTTGCCTCTGGGAGCTGGCTTTTACGTTGGGCAGGAGAAAAAGTATCTGAGAGCTCAATACATAACAACGAGCACATAGACATTATTTTCCATAATGTTATAGCAGTGTCAGTGCATAATAGCCTAGATATTCTATCAGCATGTTTTTTAAAAATTCATTCTCTGGATTAGAGTGACGCTGGCAAGGCCAACATTTATTTCCCTTCCCAAACAACTGAGTGGCTTGTCAGGCCACTTCAGAGGGCAGTTAAGAGTCAACCGCGTTGATGTGGAACTGGAGCCACACAAAGGCCCAGGCTGGGTAAGGACGGCAGGTTTCCTTCCCTAAGGGACATTAGTGAACCAGTTGGGTTTTTACAACAGTCCAACAGCTTCATGGTCACTTTTACAGATAGCAGCTTTTTATTTCCAGATTTTTGAAAAACTAAATTTAAATTCTCAAACTGCGATGGTGGGATTTGAACTCGCGGTTTATTAGTCCAGGCCTCTGGATTACTAGTTGAGTAACATAACCACTATGCTACCGTACCCAAATTATTTTAATGGCAGTCATGACCGCTGGCATTAAAACAACGCTGATCAAAAAATCTATGTTACTGTATTTAACGGACATGCTCAATCTCAGACGTTTGACCTAAAGAATGTAAAACTTAATGCAGTGTGTGACTACAACTGTACAAACCAGCAGCTTAGTCACTTCCTCCAACTTCTGAATCCCTTGTGCCCTCCGTGGTCACCCTGCCTTTAAGGATGCCACTGTTGACATTAGAGCTGGCAAGGGACTTTCTTTGTTAAGAACTATCGCTAGTCCACAAACACTTTCTCCGATCAAGCGCCATCTTCTCTTGCAAGGAGAAGACCAGTATCCATTGAATAAGGACGCACTGTGCTCGAGGCATAGTCTCTCTCGTAATTTAAACCGTATTGTACCATTTATAATATCATGTTTGCTGCACTTCTAAGATGTGAGTGATCACAATCTTATTGTCAGGGCTTGGTTTGCATACAGATAGTTTGCCATATACCATTAACTTCCTGTTTTGGTCTGTTCTATTATTTCAGAACAATTTTCCTTTGTGTTTCATTTCCACCATATTACTTGATAAATTCTGGTAAAAATTCTCTTTTTAATGCTATCCAAGCAAATATCTTTCAAACCATTGGTGGCATATTCGGTTAATTCGCATACGATTCTTACCGTACCCCTTTTCTTCAGGTTAGACACCTTCTTGCGCCCATTCTTCCAAGTGTGGTGAGGGGGAGTTCTGACCCTTTTAGTGGTCATCTCCAAATGCCCACTTTATTCTGTCCTTACTTGTGACGTGACCTTCGGGCCTGAAGAGGGCATTTCGCTGCCCCCTCATGCCATCTGCCATAACCTGCGAAGCTTGCTCTTTGAAGTGGGCTTTTCTGGTGTGCTGCCGTGCCTCGTCGAGCGATATGAATCATGCAGTGCACTGCCATTTTGTTGCATTATGCGCTGTGCTCAATTAAGTGGCCATTTGGATGGTGAACGAGTGGCTCAGTTGCACTATGGCTCTTCAGTCGCACATTAGTTTGAACTAACCGGGTCTGATTTAAACGGGGGAATTTCTAAGAGTGTGTTACAACACCCAGAAGGAAAAGTGAGTGCCTATATCATGCATTCTCCATGCGCTAAGAAGAACTTCTTTCATGGAATGGAATCATTGGCCTTCTGCCTTTTCTTTCATCAGCTCTGAACTCTGGAATTTACAATACCTGAACCGTCCCTGCCAGCAGAAAAGGCATGGGGACAAGAGAAGAGATCAAGTGAATGATAATGGGGAGGACACTGCAAATAAATGACAGTTGGCCATATTAGTGGACCAACGTTTAATGCGTTTATATAGCAATCCTCCGTCTGCTATTATAACAAAGGCATTGACCAGGTCATTACTAGGGGTTAGTTGGGTCTTTCAAAGGGTTGGATGTAGTAGGACAGACCCGGAATGTGTGCATGAGGCCAGTTAGGTATGAGGAAATCTTAAAACGGTGATAGGCCTGTGAATCCAGCGTGATTATCACGGTAACAATGTTCATTTTTGAACAGTTCAACAACGTAAGACAAAGCATTGCCATTGTGGAAACTGCAGTTTACATAAGAAATAGGAGCAGGAGTAGGCCATACGGCCCCTCAAGCCTGCTCCGTCATTCAATCAGATCACGGCTGATCTTCAACCTCAACTCCACTTTCCCGCCCGATCCCCATATCCCTTGATTCCCTTAGAGTCCAAAAATCTATCCTTCTCAGCCTTGAATCAATTGCACTGGTAATGTTCCTTTGAGCTTATAACAAACTATATTTTCTATAAGTTGAGAGGTCATGTGTTACTTCTAAGGAGCAAGTTTAAAGTCGCATGCATGTCTACAGGTAGGAAAAGATCCTAATCAAATGGCTTTATTCCTTAATGCTAATAATCACTTACAAATGCTATGTACTTGAGGTGTTTAAGATGATTAAAGGATTTGATAGGGCAGATAGAAACTATTTCCTCTAGTGGGGGAGACCAGAACAAGGGGGCATTCAGGGGTGATGTCAGGAAGCACTTCTTCACACAAAGGGGAGTGGAAATCTGGAACTCTCTCCCCCAAATGAAAATTTAAAAATTGAGATGATAGATATTTGTTCAGCAAGGGTATTAAGGGTTACGGAACCAAGGCGGGTAGATGGAGTTAAGATACAGATCAGCCATGATCTAATTGAATGGTGGAACAGGCTTGAGGGGCTGAATGGCCTATTCCTGTTCCTATGTTCCACCGTAACAGAAAGGATGGTCTTTACATACCCTTAGCTTCCTGCATGCTACATCGCATTTAAAAAGGTACTTGGCTATGCATAACCTACAAGGCTAAGGACCAAGTGCTGGAAAGTGGGATTAGGCTGGGTAGCTCTATTTCGACCGGCACAGACACGATGGGCTGAATGGCCCCCTTCTATGCTGTAAATTTTCCATGTTTCTGTACTTCAGGGTTCCCAGCTCAATGTTTTGGCTTCACCAATGCTTTTCTAGTTATCAATATCAAATCCATCTACTGCAAATCCATCTCATCGTAGCCCTTTCCCCATTCCTATTAACACTGTTATGGTGACCTTGGGCTTTGAATATCTTTGTCTCTGATGATTACAATTATTATTGAAAGTAAACCAAAGCACAGATCATTAACTTACGAGATAGGCATGTGTGACAAAGTATAACAGATGATGGTAAGGGGTGGGAGGGAGGGTAGATTCTGAAACTGTTACTTCCCTATTAGAATACCACCTCAAGGGAATATGTAAAGAAGTGACTTGCGTTCTAAAGGGCAAACACACCTTATTTTTGTACCCTTCTATAATACAGTAAAATGCATTGTACTAGGTGACTAGAATTAGACCACTAATGTTAGCTTGTCCTGAGAGGCGGGCATGATGAATGGGATGGTGGTTGACCAACAGTATATATCTAGAATTGTCCAAATGCTTACCTTCTTTTACCATGCCCACGGTGAGGCATTTCTGAAAGCGGCAGAACTGGCATCGATTCCGTCTCCTCTTGTCCACTGGGCAATCTTTACTTGCTAGGCAGACGTACTTGGCATTTTTCTGAACTGTGCGCTATGAAATCAAATGGAAATTATCAGTGGGGAGAGGAGGCTACCAAGGAACTCCTGATGCACAGATACATGAGCAGATGTACCTCGAAAATTGGACACAGTTGAGGTAAAAATCCACTAACTTACAACATTTTCTGCACATATCCACATTTCCATATAAGATAATGAAGCAATACGACCATAGTTGAAGATTGAATGTATAAATAGAAATCGGGTTCAATAATACAAATCTGCCTCCCCATGAGCAGCCCATCTCAATGTAACTGCCTTTATAAAACTAAAAGGTTGGGATGGGTGAGTTCTTTGTTTCTCGAGGCAAGGGATGTGGGTGCGGGAAGGCAAAACTCCTTTTCACATTTTTTATGCAGTGTTGGCAGCAAGCACTCCCAAGTCAGGTTATGACGCAGGTCAAAAACCTCTTTGCCCCAACAACTCAACCTTACCCTTAAAGGACGTAAACCAGTGTGAAGTTTTCACTTCCCACACCAGCCAACCTTAGGAGTGAGCACGATAATATATAGGCATGGATATGTTCATGCTGTGCACTCCTGTCTACTAGAAACTGGGTTCAGGCTGGTCAAGTGTGTTTTGCATAGGTCCTTTTCAGCTGGACAAGAGAGAAGACTTTAATCTATCTCTGCTGGATTTGACATCAGAGCCCAGTGGTGAAAGGACAGTGTGCTAGCACTCTCCACCACCTAGTCCTCAGGAGCTGCGCAAAAAGTAGTGAGGGGTGTATTGTAGAGAGGGTTTTATTTATGGTTTCTTTATTCGTTCGGGATCCATGAATAATATGTTGTGATCAAAAACTGCAATATAACAACGACCATTATGTAAAGATATTAGTCCATTATGAGCTGGTTGACTTTTTAAATATATAATTTACAACAATCTTCACCTGAGCAAAACATGTTTATCTGGCAAATAGGGGCAGATATATTGTTGCCAAGCAACTGACCCATTGGTAGGATGCCAGAACATCTGCAAAACAACTATCTTGGGTCCCTCTCCCCCCTTCCTAAGATCCAGTGTCACAGCTGTACTGAATATCTGTGTTGTCAATGTTACACAATGAAAAACAGATTTGATTTTGACACCGTGCCAGGAAAATTCAGTGTTTAAAGGGCATATTGTGTTGTGCAATCACTTACTGGCCAGTTGGTAATATTTGTGGTTGTCACTTCTTTCTTTAAAACCCACTCTGATATCCTGCCATATACTTTAACAGTGTTCTCTCGCTTAAAGGAACAGTATATCACTTGAATGCCTTTTCCCCCTTTGAGCAGCAGCAATTCATTAAAAAAAATGCTTCATCGCTAGCAAATATTTTAATGAAAATACAAGAAAATTGAAAACGACTTGCTTGGTTTAAAAAGCAGTAATTTATCCTTTAAAATACATTCTTGTGGCTTCTCAATGGCTTAATGGACTGCATGGTGTCATACTGAGCTGTGCGGACCAGGATCCCTGGTCTGTGCTGTGTTAGCTGATCTCACCCTGTGTCGGCAGTTGGGATGCTACAATTGGCCTGGGTATCCCTAGTCAAGGAGGGAAAGAAATACTGAGGCTGCATTCTTCTCGGAAAAAGTTTGTGTCTGGTCGGTGGGTGAGTACAGAATCAGGCTTGCCTGTGATGCCCCCGACAGTCGAGTAGCATGCAAGTACTCACTGTATAAACTCATCCCTGAGGAACGGCCACTTGGGCGAGGTCTCGGAGGGCTGAGGTCATAGGTCAAGTGACAAGCATTATTGATAGCATGCTAGAAGTGACCAATAGGCAAAACATTTAGCACTTGGATACGACACCCCTCCATTATTTTAGTGGAGGTTTCAACCCATTTAAGATAAATGGATTGATGTCTGCACTAAAGCAATGTCCAGAAAAATATCATGAGAGCAGTAAGGAATCCATCAGTTAATAGTCATTTCTAGCCTAGACATTCTGACTAATATATTTACTATTTTTTATGAGTAATTTTTCCTTGCAATTTTAGATGTCATTTTCAATATACATACGTACACATATATGAAAAGACACACACACACACACACACACACACACACACACACATTGATATATACATACATACATGCAGGGTGCATTCTGTGGTCACCTCTCCAAATACCAGCTGGCCTGCATACTGTGAATTCCTCATAATTTGACAATACAGTTTTGGTCTATATTTAACTTTGCTCTTCTGTTATTCTTAATTGTGCAATACAGTTTCACAGCTGGATGATGTTCTGTGATTGCAGAACACATGTACAGATGCAATTTGACATGAACGCAAAACATAATTATTCTTTAAGCAGTCAGTCAAATAATAAAAACAAAAGCTCAAAAGTAACATCACATGGTACAAGGGCTCTCTGGTAAAATGGCAGTGACTGAGCTAAATAGAGGATACCCACTGAGGAATGGCGAGTACAATGCAGTGGGGCTAAACAGGTTAAATTATGAGGACAGGTTGCATAGACTAGGCTTGTATTCCCTGAAATATAGAAGATTAAGGGGTGATCTAATTGAGGTGTTTATGACTATTAAAGGCTTCGATAGGGTCGATAACGAGAAACTATTTCCTCTGGTGGGGGGAGTCCAGAACAAGGGGGCAAAATTAGAACTAGGCCGTTCAGGGGTGATGTCAGGAAACACTTCACACAAAGGGTAGTGGAAATCTGGAACACTCTTCCCCCAAAAAGCTGTTGAGGCTGGGGGTCAATTGATAGATTTTTGTTAGGTGAGAGTATTAAGGGTTAGGGAACCAAGGCGCATAGATGGAGTTAAGATACAGATCAGCCATGATCTAATTGAATGGGAGAGCACGCTCGAGGGGCTGAATGGCCTCCTCCTGTTCCTATGTTGCTAAAACCTTGTAACCCCTGCCAGGAGATCTGATAGCTTTTAAAGTACGATGAGAGTTGAGAAAAGAGACAGGAGTGTCTTCTCGAAACGCCACGTCGAGGCTGTGCAAACAGCATGTTTCCTGAAACTTGCAGATCTTGAAATTTACTCGTGAGTAACAGATTGTGTGTGGAGGAAGAGTGGGTGGGGGAATTCTCTTATCACTGGCTTTCAGTGAAAGCACGAGTTAGTCACAAGTGAGTCATGTGCGAGTTATAAAGGTCTCTCAGAAATGTAATCACCTTGGTATTCCCCTGGTCCCCATTGTATTGTCAGTCTACACCACAAGTTAAGAAAAGACACTTTAAGCAGTCGTATATCAGTGACACTATTTTTAAGTGTATTCAAAGTAGTCATTAATGCATTCATTTTTAAAAATTATTTTCATTATGTTTAGAAGATGTTATTTAATATAGTTTTGCACTGGCATGGGTGACAGGGAGCTACTTAAAGCATGAGATGCAGCCAAATCCATTATAGCTAAACACATCACTAAAAGTAGCAATGCAGATTAATAAGGCAATAAAAAAAGCAAACAGAGCATTGGGGTTATTTCTGGAGGGATAGAACTGAAAAGCAAAGAAGTTATGTTAAACTTGTATAGAACCTTGGTTAGACCACACTTAGAGTACCGTGCACAGTTCTGGTCTCCATATTATAAAAAGGATATAGAAGCACTGGAGAAGGTGCAAAAAAGATTTACAAGGATGATACCAGAACTGAGAAGATATACTTATCAGGAAAGATTGAACAGGCTGGGGCTCTTTTCTCTAGAAAAAATAAGGCCGAGGGTGACCTGATTGAGGTCTTTAAGATTATGAAAGGGTTTGATAGAGAAGATGTTTCCACTTGTGGGGAAGACCAAAACTAGGGGCCATAAATATAAGACAGTCCCTAATAAATTCAATAGGGAATTCAGGAGAAACTTCTTTACTCAGAGAGTGGTGAGAATGTGGAACTCGCTACCACAAGGAGTAGTTGAGGTGAATAGCATTGATGTATTTAAGGAGAAGCACGAGATAAACATGAGGGAGAAAGGAATAGAAGGATATGCTGATAGGGTTAGATGAAGAGAGGTGGGAGGAGGCTCATGTGGAGCATAAGCACCGGCATAGACCAGTTAGGCCAAATGGCCTGTTTCTGTGTTGTACATTCAATGTAATTCGTTGTTAAACACTAACCTGGGAGCTGATCCAATGTTGCCTGACCTCAAAAGAATATACTGTTGGTGCGTACTGATGCATACTCTGCCATAAGTGTGTTTTCTCTGAGTTGGGAAGCTCTGAATCAGCACCCAGGTCAAACTCCATTAAAATGGATAGAAATGTCCCAGGACGCAGAACCCTATCAGTGACATCACCAGGGTGGCCAGTCTCTATTGTGCCAGGATTTTTTTTTTCCGTTAAAAAGGCAACAAATATTTTTATCACTATATAGAATCACATAGCACAGAAGGAGGCCATTCGGCCCATCGTGCCTGTGCCAACTCGTTGAAAGAACTATCCAATTAGTCCCACTCCCCTGCTCTTTCCCCATAGCCCTGCAAAATTTTCCTTTTCAAGTATTTATCCAATTCTCTTTTGAAAGTTATTACTGAATCTGCTTCCACAGCCCTTTCAGGCAGTGCATTCCATATACAATAACTCGCTGCTTAAAAAAATGTCTCCTCATCTTCCCTCTGGTTCTTTTGGCAATTATCTTAAATCTGTCCTCTGGTTACCGACCCTCATCCCTGGTATCATTCTAGCAAATCTCCTCTGCAGCCTCTCCAAGGCCTTGACATCCTTCCTAAAGTGTGGTGCCCAGAA
Organism: Heptranchias perlo; assembly: GCF_035084215.1. Classification (NCBI taxonomy): domain Eukaryota; kingdom Metazoa; phylum Chordata; class Chondrichthyes; order Hexanchiformes; family Hexanchidae; genus Heptranchias; species Heptranchias perlo. Next base: position 10,924,734 of record NC_090370.1, read on the forward strand.
CTGGACGCAATACTCCAGCTGAGGCCTAACCAGTGATTTATAAAGGTTTAGCATAACTTTCTTGCTTTTGTACTATATATTTTCAATACTCACATTAGGCTTTCTCTTCCTTTTAAACAGCCTCAGGTCTCTTACTTCATTGTGACTATCAATAGACTGATAGATAATGGAACTACTGAGTTGTAACCATCGCCTCGCTCCTCCCTATCTCTGTTAACCTCCTCCAGCCCTATAACCCTCGGAGAACTCTGTGTTCCTCCTGTTTCCTTTGCCTCACCATTGGCGGCCGTGCCTTCAGCTATCTAGGCCCTAAGCTCTGGAATTCCCTCCCTAAACCTCTCCGCATCTCTCTCCTTTTAAGATGCTCCTTAAAACCTACCTCTCTGAACAAGCTTTTGGTCACCTGTCCTAATATCTCATGTGGCTCTGTGTCAAATTTTGTCTGATAATGCTCCTGTGAAGCACTTTGGGACGTTTTACTACATTTGCAAGTTGTTGTTGTAACACATGAGCTAATTTCAGAGGTGTAACCAGTATGAGGATTTGAGATGGGGTGGCGGACATAAACTATGCTATAGAATTTGAGGGAGGGTAACATATCGTTCCCATTCCTCTCCCCCACCAACCAACCCGCCCCCCCCCCCCACAATGGGTTGAGTTGAATCTGTTGCTCATTGTGGGAATGAATGTTTTATACGTTATGTCGCCCTTGGGAATTCAGTTGAAAAAAGTTTTTTTCATTTTTAACTGCTAAAATAATACCAATTTATTTAACAGCTAGCTTCACACCTTCCTCTCACCACCGCCCCCACCTGCTTATCTCACAATCTTGATCTCTCCTTTAGTGCTCTCTTCTCCCATCTCATCCCTCATCCAAAGCCACACCAATAAAAGACTGCTGGTGTAATTATTCATTAGATTACTCTGGCATGCATTTTTCCAGTGAACCACAAGCTAAGACTGAGAAGGCACACACAGCATTAGCCTGGGGGCACGAATCTAAACTTTTTCAAATTATTTTATACTTAGCAGATATGAAAGAACCATTGAAAAAAAAAATGAAGCCTTAATGCACTTTTTAAATACAAATAAACTCCTTTTTCCATTATATCCCAATGGAAGGTCAAACCCCACTCCCAACTGAAAAACAATGAGACATTTGAAAGGACCACTATTTTCTGGTAATTTTTTTTGCCAGATACTCGATTAAGCTTGTACACAGAGGGCCACTGTGTCACAAGTAGATTTGCCACCTGAACTGGGCAGTGAGCAGTCTGAAAATTTCTAGAATATAAATCGTATATCCAAAATCAACATTTTTCAACTCTCTCCTATGCTCGGTGATGTGCAGACATCCATTATTAATTTGTGGGTTCAAGCCCCACTCCGGGACTTGAGCACATAATCTAGGCTGACACCTTCCATGCTGTACTGAGGGAGCGCTGCACTGTCAGAGGTACCGTCTTTCAGATGAGACGTTAAGCCGAGGCCCTGTAAGATCCCATGGCACTATTTTGAAGAAGAGCAGGGCAGTTCTCCCCGGTGTACTGGTCAATATTTATCCCTCAACCAACATCACTAAAACAGATTATCTGGTCATTTATCTCATTTGCTGTTTGCGGAATCTTGAAGTGAACAAATTGACTGCCATATTTGCCTATGAAACAGTGACTACACTTCGAAAAGTAATTAATTGGCTGTCAAGCACTTTGGGATATCCTGAGGTCTTGAAAGGCACTATAGAAATACAAGGTTTTTCTTTCTTAAAGGTTGTCAATGAATTTTCATCAGTAGCAAAGCAAACATCAGAGCTCAACCCTTGATCCCACCCTCTGCCCCACACCTAACCTGCCCCCATCTGGTGTTGAACTTGGGAAAAGAAAGCAACCCTAATCACAAGCAGTGGACCATCTGGTGCTGTAAATATTTTAACTATATAATTCCAAGAACAACCCACCCAAAAAATGAATTTCACATTTTGTGCCGCAATAGACATCATGCCTGTCAATCATAGAATCTTACAGCATAGAGGGAGGCCATTCGTCCCATTGTGCCTGTGCTGGCTCTTTGAAAGAGCTATCCAATTAGTCCCACTCCCCTGCTCTTTCCCCATAGCCCTGCAAATTTTTCCTTTTCAAGTATTTATCCAATTCACTTTTGAAAGTTCAATGTTGTCAGTTATCCTAACAATCAACATGCCACAAGTTTGAGTGAAATGCTAAGTACAGGCTGTTCCTTGCTCTTCTAGAAAATTTGCCTGCCCTGGCGTCGTCTTTCCGTAGATGCAAGGATGTTTTATAGATTGCATCTGTAGTGCTACCTCAATGCTTTGATTTTCGGTCCTATATTTACTTGTTGCAATAGGTGTCCTCAAAAATGACCAGAATTTTAAACTTGGGGCAAACTCAGACTTCGCAAAGTCTTAACATAGAAGACAGTACACCGTTTCTGCCCCCCTCCCCCCCTCCCCCACCTTGTTCTATCAACTCTCAGAAGGTTATGGGACGGGTCACAGCTGGGAAAATGCTGCATGGAAGATCAAAGCTGAGATGGTGGGACTGTGTACGGGAAAACCTGAATGGAAGAGTGACAACAGGCAGACAGCTGCAACAGCCAGCAGAGAGGAGAGTGTGCTGGCAAGGATTTGTCACAGATAGCCTGGTTATGGCAACTAACCAACTGACTCTTCATGCTCTAAGCTATAACCTGTGACATAGGGGGAACTGTACCTTACCAAATGTACTCCTGCAAACCATTTTATGAACAAATTCCAATTTCCATATGACAACTGTCATTCTGCTTCGGAACTATTGTAGAACATACAAGATTCATATCTTCATCTTGTTGAATTACCAACAAACGGGAGGACACAATGGGGGTAATTTTGACTTTGTGCGATAATGTAAAACGGCCGATAGAAATAGAACGGGTGAAGTCACTAGGAATAAAAATCGGGAGAGATGTAAACGGGCTGCCGATTCGTTATCATCCGTTTTACACTATCGCACAGAGTCAGAATTACCCCCAATCATTGTTAAAATAAGGTTCAAGAAATTGATCAAATACCTTGAAGAAACCTTTGCATCCTTCACAGGTTCGTACACCGTAATGTTGGCATGAAGCATTATCTCCACACACAGCACACTGGCCCTCACTGGAAGGGGGATTACGAACCGGTGGAGAGGGGATGGGATTGTCTATTACAATGGGACTGTCCAAGATCCGCGGTCCATGGTCCATGGATAGAGCAGGAAAATTCATTGAGGCATGATTGGTGACATCATAAGACATGGTGTCAACTAGTTGGTGGACAGTATTAGGGCCATGGGAACTTGCATCAAGCCTCATGTGGCAATGTGGCACAGGAGACTCTGAAGGTAACTGTTTAAAGGAAAAGAATGAAAGTTGGGAAACGTTTTTTTGTTGCTCTAATAAATGATCCATCTCACTATATTGGAGTGAGTGATGAGGAAAAGAATCATCCCATATGGACATTTGCTGCATTTGAAAACCAGGGGTTGAAGGTGATGGGATGGAGCAAGATCCATTGTAGTATTGAGAAGATCCACATTGAGGTATCACCTCTTCTAAATGCATGTTGATTGAGCCTGGGTAACAGCCAAACATTTGAACGTCCTCCACTTTAAATGGAGACTGCTGGTTGGAAAGCATCAATTGGTACAAATAGGCATCAAAGTCTCCGTTGTTGCTGTTGATGAAAGTGTTGAAACTGGGTAGAGAGGTGGTGGCAGCGATCTCAGTGGTGGAGAGGTCCATTCCAAACTTGACAAACTCAGGAGTCAAGAAGTCAGAATTGTAGTCCTCATATGGTCCTCCACCTTGTGGCAAGGTCCCATATTGTGCCTGAAGGCAAGGCATCTCTGAAAAAGAAACATATTAAAACCTATTCAAGTTAGAGGGTATTTTGGTCTTCCTTCACTTGTCTTGCATCTTGCACTACTTAATCAATACAGAATATACACGAGATGGATGTCTAGTGATGTATTGTAACATTTTTATTTTACCTCCAAAGTCAGAGATCAATTCTCCAAGATGGCAGAGTGTTTTTATATATCAAAACTACTCTAAATTTGACAGCGGGTTATTCAAACTGCCAAGACCACTGGGTGGTGGAATAGTTCTATCTTGCACTGAGTGATACCTTCAAGGCAATATGGTACAGGCCGGATGTAGCAAACAGATCTACATTTATTGCCTGAGCTCCTAACCTCGGCCCTTTCTTTCCATTGATTATTGTCTATTATTATGATATTTTTGGCTCTGTATCCAAAGATTAGTGTGTTGAATCTAAGCTGGGCATTTTTTGAGTCTGGACCCAAGACCTCCCTTATTGGAAAATGGGTGTAAATTAGCACCCTTACCAAACATCGAAGAAGAACCTTTAAATACTTATGGCCTATAGCTCAGGCAGGTCCCGGCTTGACTAGCTGGTTGGTGTTGAGTTAAGTGATCTCAGTGGGAAGTAATGGTACATTGTGCCTGAGCTAGAAAGGGGGGGAAAAAAAATCACCCAGGGTACCCACTTCTGATAGCTATCCAGTGACTCCTGCTGAAATGTTTGCGTCCGTGGGCATTGGTTGAAGGCAGAATCTAGGCCTCAGCTGTGCTATCCTTCATGGCTCAGCTCACACACTGAACAATGATCTGTTGGGTGAGCTACACGTGCTGGCACCTTCAGGAGAGGAGGAGGAGGAGGAGAGAAAATTGGAGGGAGGATAAACGCTTATTGATCTGATATGCTGTCTTTTTTTTTAAAATAGTGACTCGATTCATGTTTTGCATGTAGCCTCAAATAAATCGAACGTAACAGGACACGAGGCTGCAATCCAAGCAGTTGTGTTGGCCTTATGACAGCAGACATTCTAAGCGCATATAAGTGGCCATTTGTCATCACATTTTATATATATATATTTTTTTTTTAAAAAATTGAACCCCGTATCATGTTCTTTGAGCAAACTGATAGCTGCTGCCACCATGGGATTTTTTTTCATATTTTTATAGGAAAATTTTTTTTAAATGTGTTTGTCTTTGAATTTGCACCATACAATGCTGTGAAAGTGGTCATTGCTAAATTTTACATCAGGTTTCTTGTAAACAGTTAACTTAAACACAGGAACAGGAGTGGGCCATTCAGCCCCTCGAGCCTGTTCCACCGTTCAATTAGATCATGGCTGACCTGTATCGTAACTCCATTTACCTGCCTTGGTTCTGTAACCCTTGACTTGTGTTAGGCAAGAGTATTATCAATCTCAGTTTTGAATTTTCAATTGACCCCCAGCCTCAACAGCTTTTTGGGGAAAGAGTGTTCCAGATTTCCACTCCCCTTAAAGCAGGTTTTTTTCTCCAATATCGTATTTCTGGATTTAGGTTAAAATCAACATTTCTTGGGTACATTCATCAATTGTGTGCCCCCAGCAGAGAGTCGTAGTCGAAGAGAGTGGGTATCGGAGAGAAAGCAAAACACAGTAAAACTAATTCTCTAACCCTTGCTCCCTTTGAGTGTGGTTCTACAAGTAGGATGGGTAAATGACCTCTATTTTTGAAGAAAGAAATTAAATAAAATTTGTTCTCTTATATAGAAATGTCCTCTCATGCATTCTAAGAGTCAAGGCACTTCCCTTCCATTTGATAGCTGTTTTTACTCTCCTTTTATCTTTCTAAAGCTTTTTTACCATCTGACTAAAATGATCTTTATACAGTGTTCAGTTCTTTCCAGCTTTAAAAAAAAATCTTGCAGGTTATTAAACCCAATCACAACTTAAATTTTAAAGGGACTCGGTTTTCTCCTAGTTTCCAGTTCTGACGAATGGCCCACACCTGAAATGTTAACCCATCTTTCCTGTTTCAGGTGCTGATGGACCTCTGTGTATTTCCAGCATTTTCTGTTTTTTTAATTTTAGGTTTCCAATAGAGTGACTCACCATAGAATTACTACCATTGGCACTGATATATATCTTAAGAAAAAAAAATATGAAACTTCAACAAGAGCCAGCATCTTCAGGAGAAAACTGGGAAAAATTAAATTTCAAACTTGTTCTCCTAGAAAACACAAGGGGCGCTTATAACTAACATTAGGTATTTACTCAAGATATCCACTACAAACGTACGAACATACAAAAATGTCAGACAGGAAAAGACCAGCTTGTCCATCCAGCCTGTCCCATACAGTTGTGATGCTTTATGCTGCAGGTCAAGAGACTCCCTGTCCACTAGGTACCATGTAGTCTCCTGGGAGAGCCAAAAAACGAGATCAAAAACCCATGGCCAATTAGGGAAAAAATCTGGAAAATTGATCTCCGATCTCTCTAAGCGACACCATGGACTGTGACTTATTATTTGGTACCTGCTTCTTGTATGGCATGATCTCCACCCCAGCCAGGATCTGGTCCAGCTCTGTCTTTAAGGTACACAGTGTATCAGCACTCACGGCACAAGCCTGTTCCACAGGTCTACTATTCTCCGGGAGAAGAACTGCCAAACATCTATCCTATTTTTTTCCCTTGCGTCATGTATACTGGTCCTTCCCAACCCAACACTCGCCCAAATCTTCGTCTCATCCGCAAACTTGCAAATCATTCCCCCAACACCTCCATCTGGATGTTGATTACCCAACAATATTGATCAAGTAAAATCAAATGTGATAGCAATACTGTCTGGTCGCTTGAGCCCCAAGAACACAATAGAATGGAGAGGATACTTCATTAGTGTGTCTATTTCTGCAGTGCTTGGACCTCCTGGAGTTGTACTGGCTGCCAAAATATGAGCTTATGCTCCAGTAACAACTCATGTTCCTTTTCCCCGTTCTCTCGAGCAATAACTGAGATAAACACGTACACCAACAGCAGACACTTATTCAGACCAAAAAGAGAATAATGTGAGTCGCATGGGAGCAAACCTCATGTCCTTCTAGTCCCACTGATCAAACCCATTTCTGTTATCTTTGGACCAAACTGCACCAACTTGGCTCAGTTGCTAACAGAATGTTGTCCTATGCGGGGCTCGCACCCACGTCATCCCTAGGCCGACACTCCAGCCTCGCACTTTGTTGTCAGAGGTGTTGTCTTTCGGATGAGGTGCTAATCCACAGCCTAATTTGCTTGTTCAGATGGGTGTTAAAGATCCCCCCTCACCCCCTGGCAGCATTGGAAGAAGAGCAGGGGAGCTCTCCTGGTGTCCTGACCAACACTCGTCCCTCAATCGACACCACAAACAGATTAAGCGTTCATTCACCTCATTGCTGATCCTATGATCTTGATGTGCAAAAAAAAATGGCTGTCGCCTTGCCCGTATAAGAACATTCACTGCACTTCAAATTAATTCTGATATTGTTATGATGTGATAAGGCACTATATAAATTCAAATATTACATTTAGATACAAGTATTATTCACTTGAAAAGATGATCTGATTTTCTGATAACCCATCCCCACCTCCCAGAATCGAAGGAGGGAGGAGCGTTAAGGTGCCATGGGTTTACTCCCCGAGGGCATGGTTCCAATTCCTGCTGTACCAGTGTGTGGGAGGTGGCAAGCGGAGGAAATTCAGAAAAACTGGAAAGCAAAAAAAAACTGGAGAGCCAGTTTTTACTGAAAAAAACTCAACGAGTTTTCAGACTAAGTACAGCACCTGGCATCTCTTACTGCACAATAGTTAATCATGGACTCCATTCCACCCACTGAAAGTAAGCAAGCCGCTTCTGGCAGGGTCTTAATGCTGTATGCTTGACATAAATTGCAGCAGGATCTGACAAAGCCATAACTAGCCTGTTCTGATAAAAAGCTCTGTTTGTACGAGGATTTCAATAAAGGATAAATGGACTAAAATAGGCAACTTGACGATCACAACCTAACGAGCAGATATTTCACACAAATGTGTTTCTCTTTTTCAGTGCGCTCCAGGTGAGATTGAACAGTGCCTTGGCTATACTTAGCGTTAAAGAACAGGTAGTCGTAACAGATTTTTGTGGTTAAACCATGTCTGTTATTCTGTACAAGGGTACGTTGGAATTATAAAGTGATATTAGCCATGTAGTAGACTCTTTGTTCTGGTTTCTAATTGTGGTGCCACCTGGTGGTATCTCATAGCTCTTGCAGGATGGTATTAAAGGGAATTTCCCTATTCTTACAGTGCTACCCAGCAACTGAAAGGCACCTGTTGCTTGTCCTATCTGTTTAATGAGGATATTTGCTGTAACATTGATTTACAGTCTTTAATGCAGTGTTTGTAAACAGAGATAACTATATAAAGGGAACCTTTGACCCATGATAAATGTGAAATACATCTTATTGAATTGTCACTTAATCCTAAGTGTTATGCAGGGAGATCTTTTATATACTTACAATGTGCTTGCTCCCGTTTGTTTAACTCTAAAACTGCTGGTTGTAACTACTCTGGGAGCAGACAACCTTGTGTAGACCCCAACCCTGCGACAATGGCCAGTTCTTCCCCAGAAGCGTGCTGCCAACAGTCCCATCATCTGATTAAAGAGGTCCCCTGCAACTTTGTGATCGCAAAGTTAAGTTCGGTTCACTTGAATTTTTTTTTAAATTTTACAGCACAAGTTTTTCATTTCATTTCACAATTGCAAAGACAACGAAGATTTTTTTTTAAATGGAAAAGGGAGCAAGCGCGGCTTTTAAAAAAACTAAAGGCACAGAACAGCTGGGCCTTAATGTGCCATTCTGAGTGTTGGGTTACCCCTTTAAGATGGCTCTTTGTTATCTGAATCATCTCCAAAAAATGGAGGAAGACGGTCCCTTGGCAATAGCAAAAGTAAACAGTGGATGGCTTACTGCATGGGCAGCCAAAATATCAACTTAGATGCCTTTTTTTGGAGGGCATAATACATGATAAACTTGATATGCTGAACTGACAAGTACTAATAACTCTCCCCTATCTTAAAAAAAAATCAGATTGCAAGGACCTCTTGCCTAGTGCAACATTCATTATAGAACAAGTTACTAGATAGATATTAAACAGTGGTGAGCCATTAGCTGTGAGTGGCTTTTACTGTGGTTTCTTAGAATATGTCACACTGACTCATGTCTAATGACGATTGACAGATCCTCTTCCCTTGCCATTAGAGAGCACTGCAGGTTTCAGTATGGAATTGTTTATACGTATTCCTAATACATCATTTTAAAACATTCCTCCTCCTTGCAAGCTCGCTGGGTTGAAATGAAAGCTCATTGCACCATAATCTACACTTTAATTATTTCCCAAACTCTCAAAACTGTGGGACTCCTTACTTTCCTCAATCTTCTCGTCCTCCTACAATCTATTGGCTTCTAATAGCTAATCACTACTTCTCGATTTACCTCATCTCTTACCCTGTTCAACATTAGCATGGCTTTGGCCTTTCATCTAGGTTTCTTAATTAAAAAAAAAATCTAGGGGCTATAAAGGAAAATTACAGATGGGGAACTCCACTTAAGCCTAGAAACAAATCCTGATGAATATTTCTGAATTGGGTGGCTTGCAATTCAGTGTACATCAGATCTGTGGCACTCTCTTCACTGGGTAAGTGTTTCCAGTCCTGCCTGGTACTGTATTTCTAGCACACCTTGTGAAAGCCCTGAAGCATAGTCCTTAAAAAGCCAGTTAGTCGCACCTAGTGGAAGAATATCAATACTGCATATTTTTGTTCCTTCCTCACCCCTGCCAATTTTCTCCCCATCTCTCCTCTCCTCTCCTGGAAAATTGCATATGTGTGGACATTGGATAAAGGCAGGACTGTGCTGGGCCACGATGCTCCTCATGGTTGAATATTCTGCCGCCATTCACACCATGAGGAATGGCCGCTTGGGTGTGATATTGGCGGACAGCCAACACCAGCGGAACAGTTCACCAGCAAGAGTCAGTGCCTTAATGGAGGGGAGGGAAGAAAATAAAAAAGAACCATCATTGCGAACCCGGAGCATGTGTCGGGACTATGGCAAAGCTCCAACCTGCACCCACCCCCGACACCACAAGTATAGTTCCTCAAAGACTTTTGGTTCTCCCAGGGGTCGCCAGGGTTGAATTTGCAAAACTGTATTACAGTAGCATCCTGTTTTTAATGCAGACCAATGTGAAACCTGCCACCGGGTATCACTGTGGCTACCTACACGAGGTCACTCCTCGCCATGCCAACAAGAAGCGCGCTTCCTAAGAAAAGGCCTTCAGAAAGGGTTAATAACCTGGCCTGTGACTGGCTGGTAGCCTGCCAGTCATGGAGGTTGGAAAACAATGTTAATTTGAGCCAGATCAGTGAAAGCATTTTAGATATTCTGCACTGACCCCCTTGGCTGAGGTTCCCCTTTAACTGCTATATAATCTGATGTACACGTTCACGCAGATTCTTCTATCTTCTCAACGCATGGAGATGACTTATACATTGATGCAACTTCTACACCAGAGTTTATGGTGCTTTGGAATACAGCACTGTGTACACCTCACACACAAAATGGGACAGTACCAGGGGGTTAATGAAAGCGGGTCACCCGTGACCTGGTAACCCATGACTGATCGAGCTATCGAGTTATGTAGGTCAGGTCAAGTGTGAGACAGTTTCTCTTCTGGCTGCCTGCTACAACCATCATGAAAATGCTAGTTAGTGTTTCATTCGTTTAAAGACACTTGCGTTGAAAAGATAGGTCTCGCTCTGCTGCCCGTATCCTAACTCGCGCCAAATCCCATTCCCCCATCACCCCTGTGCTCGCTGACCTACGTTGGCTCCCGGTTTGGCAACACCTCAATTTTAAAATTCTCATCCTTGTTTTCAAATTCCTCTATGGCCTTACCCCTCCCTATCTCTGTAACCTCCTCCAGCCCTACAACCTTCCGAGATCTCTGCACTCCTCCCATTCCGGCCTCTTGCGCATCCTCAATTTTAATCGCTCCACCATTGCCGGCCGTGCCTTCAGCTGCCCAGGCCCTAAGCTCTGGAATTCCCTCCCTAAACCTCTCCGCCTCTCTACCTCTCTCTCTCTTCCTTTAAGACACTCCTTAAAACCTACCTCTTTGACCAAGCTTTTGGTCACCTGTCCTAACATCTCCTTCAGTGGCTCGGTGTCAAATTTTGTTTGATAATCGCTCCTGTGAAGCCCCTTGGGATGTTTTACTACGTTAAAGGCGCTATATAAATGCAAGTTGTTGTTTTGTTAGACACATTAGTATTTTGTGATAATTACAGATTCTATACATTATGAGCTGGAGGCAGCAGAGTCATGGCAATGTGTTCGAAGCCCCAGTGAGGGTTATGTAGAGTGAGAGGACACAGGCTTAGGCCCCCTGTTTGCCAGGGAGGCAAGGTACCAATCTCAGCTGTCCCATCAAGGAGAGGCGCTGAGTGAATTCCGGGCATTTCCCACACAAGGAAGGGAAAAGTCATAGTAGCCAGTTATTCCTGAGCTACTCTCACACTCCTCCTCATGGCTGCACTGGTGAAGAGCTTGGAGCAGGTTTCTAGCCTGTCCTCTTAGCTGGGGGTATGGGGAGGGGGTGGTGAGGGGGTTTGGTGCTGAAGGACTGTGAAGAAAACCGACACAAAATGCAAAATAAGAACTACAAATACCTCCTGTGCGTCAAGATCATGAAATAAGAAATTAAATATTTATGCACGTGTGGAACATAAACACTGGCATAGACCAGTTGGGCCAAATGGCCTGTTTTTGTGCTGTAGACTCGACGTAACTCGATGACATCGCAAGTCAAAGTGTCAGATTTTGTTATTGGTGCCAATCAAAGGTATTAAACAGAAAGATAATCATTCCTGATAGTTTATCTGCCCTTAGGGAGGAGCCTTCAATTTACAAACAGCTGCCAATCTACAGAGAAACAATTACCTTTAATTGACCTCAAGATATGCCTAGTACAACTTGTGGCTTTAAAAAGGGACATGGCTGCACTATAGCAGCAGAGTAATATTCTGCGTGTTACATGATATTTCTCTCCCGTCTCACCAGAAGCACCATCACGGGTGATCGACTAGCATCTTAATACTGTACTGAAAGAAAGCAGCTCCACGAGCTTGCTGGCTAAACGCACCTTCTGGTCCGGTGCTAAGCCACGCAGACTAGGAGGGTCCCAAGTCCGCCCCTCAGTCTATACTGAATCAGCTGGTCTCAGCCCAGGACTGCACTGGTGTAGGACTAGCTGCACTATAGTTGGTCTCAATGCCCCTAGAGTGAGCAAGGGGGAAAAAAAATATGAACTGGGATTTCTGCTCCTGATTATTATCCAGCAACCTCCGTTGGAAAAGCATATGCGTGGAAGATGTTAAGTGAGGACAGGATCAGACTGTGATGCCCCCTGTGGTGGAATGGCCCATCGACACTCACTGCCTGTGCTCACACATGAGGAATGGCCACTTGGGTTAGGGACAGCAGGACTGCTGGCACCCGGGGAACCATACTCCAGTAAGGGGGCAATTACTTTGGGAGGGGTCAGGTGGAGAAAATTGGCAATCTTTTTTTAAAAGCAAGGGAGCACTCCCTCAGTACAGCACTGGGAATGTCAGCCTAGATTATGTGCTTAAGTCTCTGGAGTGGGGTTTGAACCCACACCCTTTCTGACTCAGAGGCAAGAGTGCTACCATTGAGCCACACTGATTCATGGAGCTTGTTATCGACTTTAAAGGGGAACTCATACATGCAAAGGTTTGTTAAACTGTGGAATGTATTCCCACAGGTGAGGCTGAGAAAATTAGACAAGAACTTGAAGTGGAAACAAATGAGAAATGGTGTTAAATGTAGTTAGCTCCAACGAGGAGCAGGTATAGGCATGATGGGCAGAATCGTCCCCTTCTGTGCCAAAATTTCTATTACATCGAATTTACAGCACGGATACAGGCCATTCGGCCCAACTGGTCCCTGCCGGTGTTTATGCTCCACACGAGCCTCCTCCCACCCTACTTCAACTAAACCTATCACCATAACTATTCCTTTCTCCCTCATGTGTTTATCTAGCTTCCCCTTAAATACATCTATACTATTCACCTCAACTATTCCTTGTGGTAGTGAGTTCCACATTCTCACCACTCTCTGGGTAAAGAAGTTTCTCCTGAATTCCCTATTCGATTTATTAGGGACTGTCTTAAATTTATGGCCCCTAGTTCTGGACTCCCCCACAAATGGAAACATTTTCTCGACATCTACCCTATCAAACCCCTTTATAATCTTAAAGACCTCCATCAGGTCACCCCTCAGCCTTCTCTTTTCTAGAGAAAAGAGCCCCAGCCTGTTCAATCTTTCCTGATAGTTATAACCTCTCAGTTCTGGTATCATCCTTGTGAATCTTCTTTGCACCTTCTCCAGTGCCTCTATATCCTTTATATAATAGAGACCAGAACCGTTTGCAGTACTCTCCATGATTTAGTCTAAATCAGATGTATAATCACATAGTGATGTATAATCACACGTGGTGTCCACTGGTACCGCAGAGACTGCTGTGTGTACTGGACACTGGAAATAATATTATTTAAGTTTATACGTTTCCTTTATTTTTTGATGCTTTCATTCTTTATTAGTTGTGCCCCATCTAAAAAGAGGCACTTTTGTTTGATGACACTGCGGCAACCCAATGACTCCTTATTAGTTTATGTAGAAAAGGCATACCATTTCTCAATAAACTGGGGTAATTTGAGTGAACAGCAGTATGAGTGTTACCAATGACACACTGACACCCACTGCCAGTATGTAAAAAGAAAAAATAAGGTCAGAAAAAGTATCACCATGTTGTCCGAGTGAGATATTATTAAACAGTGGAAACACTTGCCCACTTTTGGCATCCAGTGTCATCGTCAATAAGCACTCCTGGGTTAGCTACAAATGGGCATCAAACCACCCCAAATAATTCAACCAGCAAACCTGCTGAACTACCTTCAGGGTAAAGTGCTTCATAGAACTGAGGTGAAATAAAGAAAATACAACAGAGCAATTTAAAGAACTGGTGCAACTCTGCATACAACACTAGAACACTGATGCAATACACTATATAGCTTCATATATGCTTCACTGATAAAGTCAAAGTGAAGCCGACATTTAAAAAAGGACAAATCTCAGCATCGGGCTCCCTTTATAAGCTACGGCGACTTCAACAACAACAACTTGCATTTATATAGCGCCTATAACAGAGTAAAAATGTCTCAAGGCGCTTCACAGGAGTGATTATCAAATGACGTTTGACACCGAGCCACATAAGGAGATATCAGGACAGGTGACCGAAAGCTTGGTCAAAGAGGTAGGTTTTAAGGAGCGTCTTAAAGGAGGAGAGAGAGGTTTAGGAAGGCACGGCCGCCAATGGTGGAGCAAAGAAAATGAGTCTATTTCTGTTCAGTTTCTTGAATATTTTCATCTAACTAGTGGTACAGATGAAGAATGTTACAGTCAAGCTGATAGTAACATGTTAAAAGGGATCCTGATACCGAGGCTCCCTTCTTTAGATGGTAGTGAGGGCAGTGCTATTAGCATATACTGACGCTGTTCACCTGTCTTTTTTTTTTAAACTGAGTTGTCTTCGCACCTCAGCAAAAAGCTTGCTTAATCCAGGTTTGCATTTCTATTTAATTGAATTAAAAACCTGTTGGTTCTGCAAGAAACCGATACTGCGCCAAAAGAAAAAGAGATGGGTCTTCACGGAGAGCTTTTGCAGGGATTACAATTCTCGAGTTCTGCAGCATCCTCCTGTCGCTACCTGACAGGTTGGAGGAATATTTCTCGAGTTCGTCTTCCTCAATTGTCATTCTTGCACTTAATAAATCTGTTGTTGAGAACTATCAAGATTGGGGGGATTTGTAAGTGGTTCCAGCCCATCCCTCAACCTAGGCATATGATATTTAAAACACAGAATGTGAGACTAAGAATGCTCTTCATGGGGTCCGTTTATATTTTCTGTCCATACCATGATGGGAGAAGTATAGATTTTTTTTAAAAGTGCTTTTTTTCAAATTCAAACTTCGCTCTTTTAACAGTTCCTCCCTCCCCACATTAATCTTTATCACCAGCCATCTTCACATCTTCCTCTCGACCCCCCCCCCCCAAAATGCTCTGAGACGTTCCCCCAACAGGAGGGGTGCAAGCTGTTCTGTTGCAAGGTTACAAACTATTTAAAAAAATAACCAATCATACCCAATGAGATAGGTTAACATTTTGGGTCGAGATTTTTTCTGACTAAGGATTTCCATTCAAAACATTAACATTCAGATGCCGACAGGCGTGATATGTATTTCCAGCATTTTCGATTTTTGCAATTGGTGAAAATGGCACTGTGGAGGTGGCATGGGGCGCCAACCAAATGTGCCAGCATGCCATTTTGCACCTGTGGCTTCCCCACACGGGCATTGCCATTTCCCCCCCCCCCCCCCCCCCGCCAGGATCATCAGTCTATCCCCGGGCCACTCTGCCTACAAGTATAGCGGCTGAGGTACAGGAACAAGACCAGCCTCCATACATCCCAGCATTATGTATGCTGCAACAAGGTTCGGGGGGCGAAAAACATCAAAAACTAACACAATGGCCCAGAATTTGCTGGAGTGGGGCATCTCGCGGCGTGGCCCGTTAGTTAGACTTTTCGCCCGAGCTCGAAAAATGTTTGCGCCGCAAATTGCTGGAAGTGTGAGCTGATAACGGCAGCAGCTTGTGACGATTCGCAATTCATAGGGTATCTCTTCCTCGCCACAAGTTGCTGGACAATTCACACGTTGATAATGCTGAGCGCCATTAAACACGCCGTTATTTTGGCAGCAAATTCTGGGCCAATATACTTTACAAGTGGCATTTTTTAAAATGACTGACACTTTTAAATCAAGTTGCGTTTTTGTAGTCATTAAAACGTTTTAAAAATAAATGTCATTGCTATACCAGGCACACGATCAAAGTGGCAATGGATATCATATTATTAGTTATAAAGGCACCTGTTAATCTGCTTTAGATTTACACTTGTCAGCAGCCTTTTCCCCACTGACCGACAGGCATTCTGGACATCACATACCCTGGATTTTATAATTAATAAATATTTCCACTCATGCTTATTTGCCTTGTGCATATTTGTCATTTGAAATATGTTTTATATATCAAGGTTAGACACACAGGCATGTCCTTTTGAAAATGTTGTTTTTAATCATTTATATGTGTTGGAATAACAAAGTTCCACACCTCCAACAGTAGCATTCACAATTCTAAACAAAATATGCATGGTTACCTTCTGTTGTTTTAACTGTTGTGTAATTTTATTAGCCAGTTTATTGCAATGTTGCAAATATAAGTATTACATTATTCTCTCTCTACTTTCTTTTCTGTAGCAGAATTGGAAATGCTGCCCAAGGCGGTTTTATGGCTCAAAGCTCAATGTAAATGCACTACCTGTTGTGATACTAAGCTATGCAGACCAGGGAGGTCCCAGTTAAATCCCCAGTCTGTACTGAGTTAGCTGATCTCAGTTTGACTGCAAGTAGGGATGTTAGAATTGGTCTCAACATTCCTGAGGGAGAGAGGGAGGGAGGGAGGGAAATCAGCAAGGGTTCCTACTCCTATGATCCCTGGTGGAAAGTATGCACGGGTGGATATCGAGTGAGGACAGAATCGGGCTAATGGTGCGATACTCTCTATGGTTGAATGGCTGGCCAACACTCACTGCCTGGGCTCACAAATGGCCACTTGGGTGAGGTACCGGAGGTCAGCCAGTGCCCGAGGAACAGTAACGCAGCATGAGTCACTGCTGAAAAAGAGGAGAAAGTTGCAGGAAGAAAGAAATGCTGCTCATCTTTTGCAAGCAGCAAGAAAAAGACCAGGTCTAAAAATAAGACTACTGCTGCATCTCTGGCACATCTCACTGATTTCTGACCAGTCTCACAGTTCTGGAAACCACCTTACTGAAGATCACAGAATTTTATAGCACAGAAGGAGGCCATTCAGCCCATCGTGCCTGTTCCTGCCCTCTGAAAGAGTTATCCAATTAGTCCCATTCCCCTGCCCTTTCCCCATAGCCCTGCAATTTTTTCCCCCTTGAAGTATTTATCTAATTCCCTTTTGAAAGTTATTTCAAAGATATCTCATTCTTTTCAAATTTATGATTGCTGCACTAATTTTGAGCTTTGAAGTAAAAAGCCTGCCATTCTAACAATGCATTTTCCATAACTTTTAAGTGTATAAAATGTAACAGTTGCCCCTACCCCAATTAAAACAAGAGGAGTGGGAACATGGATTGGCATACCATGCTCCAACATTTGAATGCAATTCGTTTTCAATATCAATTTGACAGTTCTACTACTCCTAAAACAAGGCTGCAGCATCTGCAGATCCTATCCCTTAGTAACTGTCAGCGCTCTTGTCCTTGCTGATTCTATCCCTTGTACAGGGCAATCCTTTTTTCACTAACCTTATCCTGCAGACCCTAACCCCACCTGCTGATAAGGAGCTGGTCTGCAACACCTTCTGAACCTAAATCAGGAGCTTTACAGTTACTAGGTTTAACCGATATTCGCTTCTAAAGCAACGAATGAGATATTTTCTTATTTCCTATAATTGCACCTACAATTAAATCGAATTTTCTACACAAAACGCAGATACATTTACAAAACATTAGCAAATTAAACTTCTGTGCAATACACATAACACCGCTTAAAATATGCCCTAAGTACAATGGTCTGCGTGTTTGTTTTGTTATCTTTGATTTTAACATTTGCAAACAAAAAAAATCAGCAGAATAAACATGTTTACAAAGCAAAACAGAAAAGACAAAAACGCCTGCAACAGACATCTTTAACATTGCTTTACTTTCTTGTCCCCTCAGGGGAGAATCATTGAAAAAAAATCTGATTCATGTATCCCCAGATGCAATTTGTATTATTTTTTTAAAGCAATCAGAAAACAAGTTATATTTGCAATACATACCTGATTGTAATATATATATTAATCTTTTGTTTGTTTTTAAGAATCCAGATCAAAAATAGATTTTTTTTTAAATCCCAGTGGATGATTTCAGTTGCACAGCTATGCAACAACAGTATCAGGTTTGAAACACCTGCTTAAGCTGCCGCAGATCACAGGCACTTTGCAGCCTCGCACACTGACTGACAGACTCCCAGCTTCTGGGAATCACTCTTGTCAATGTCACTGTAATGAACTATCCATTACGTCTGAGGGGGCGGGTCGGACCCGCTCCCATTGGTCAGTCCCCCGGCCCGTGGGTTGTCCATGTCTGGGAGTTGAGCCAATGGCTGGCGGTGGAATTTGGCTGGCCGGGTCGCTCGGTGACGTGCGCGGAGCTCCATTGACGCACAGGAGGTATTTTGGAGCTAAATATAGCCGCAGGTGAAACCTGTGTAATTGCTGTTTGAGTTTATGCATTCCGTGGGAAATGGGTGTCCCCACCTGCACACAAGCACGACAATAAGCTATATTTAGATCAGGCACATAACAAAACATCACCGTGACGTTTGTATATCTTATCTACAGTGGTAGAAAGTAATGCAAACACCACTTTGTGGGTGGGGTGGGATTGCCTTTATTAAGACCAGGTTTTAATATCCAGTGCTGTTGGCTAAAAAGGCTACTGTCTACATAAAAGAAATAACTTGCATTTAAATCGCGCCTTTCAAAACGCTTTACAGCATTGAAGTATTGTAATGTAGGAAGCACAGCAGCCAATTTGCGCACAGCAAGGTCCTGCAAACAGCAATATGACAATGACCAGATAATCTGTTTTTTCAGTGAGGGATAAATATTGGCCAGGACACCCGGGGAGAACTCCTGTGCTCTTCTTCAAAGTAGTGCTGTGGGATCTTTTACATCCACCTGAGAAGGCAGACGGGGCCTCGGTTTAATGTCTCATCTGAAAGACGGCACCTCCGACAGTGCAGCACGCCCTACTGCACTGGAGTGACAACCTAGATTTTGTGCTAAAGTTCCTGGAGTGCGATTTAAACCCACAACTTGTGACTCGAGAGGCGAAAGTGCTACCCACAGCTGACACCTGAGGTTCTACTGGGAGGCAGAGGTGATGAGAAAAATAGATTTGCAATCAATGTTGGACCCTGCAACATTAGCCTCTGTACCACAGGTTTTCAAATTATGGTCCATGGATACTAGGCCATTCCACAATGGGATCCTTTCAACTTACAGCGTCCCATATTTGTTGCATAATAAATCTTTAGGGGGTGAACACTTTCCTGTGTCGCTGCCTTACTCCAACTCACGTACTGACTGCAAGCTTTTGGATGGCTGTCTCAGACACTATACCAAGCAAACACAAGCAGCTTATCAATGCGATTTCAGAATTTGTCGCCAAATGTTGATACATTCCTCGATCTTCATTAGGAAAGGTCAATAAAATGACCCACTGCCATCACAATTTCCAGTGAAAAACAACCAGATAGCCGGTCAACGGTAAATACATTACATAGAATTACATTGAGTCTACTGCACAGAAACAGGTCATTCGGCCCAACAGGTCCATGCCAGGGTTTATGCTCCACGCGAGCCTCCTCCCACCCCTCTTCATCTAACCCTACCTGCATATCTTTCCATTCCTTTCTCCCTCATGTACTTATGTAGCTTCTCCTTAAATACATCTGTGCTATTTGCCTCAACTACTCCTCGTGGTAGCAAGTTCCATATTCTTACCAGCCTCTGGGTAAAGAAGTTTCTCCTGAATTCCCGATTGGATTTATTAGTGACTATCTTATATTTATGACCCCCTAGTTCTGGTCTCCCCCACAAGTGGAAACATCTTCTCTACGTCAACCCAATCAAACCCTTTCACAATCTTAAAGACCTCTATCAGATCACCCCTCAGCCTTTTTCAACTTTGCGTGAATTGGGTTATATCAAGTGATGAACGTATGTTTTTCCTGCTAAGGTCCAATGAACGCCACCTGTTTTACTGCTTGGCTGCGATACAGTTGAACTCTATACCCCCGCTCTAATAACAGACGCAGTAAACGTGTAACATGCAGTCACCTTGAGAACTGAACCAGATTTGATACTTAAAATAAAACGACACGTGATCTGGGGACTTCGAATCTACCCTTGCTTGTAACACTTGTTGCTGATGAGGCCTGACGTCACTCTGGTTTTTAAATAACTTGTCCCCCATGATAGGGCTGCAGCGCCGTCCTTGCAACCAATTCAGCCAGATTAATGCAGCAGCAGCAGCAGCTAGTGGGGCTGCAGTACATTGCACTCGTTTATTTACACAGGAATTCAGATCTACTATTCGCCACAGTCGGGGAGAGTTCCTGATCTCGGCTTGGGACGCCAGCGGTGGGGCCCGGCAGAGTTCGAAATGCTCTGTGATAGGGGAGGGGGAAACAAATTAAAAGGGCAATTTACCACGCAGCTAGTCTCACTGACCTGCTAGTAGCTGGTTGCTAAGCAGCGAAGGAGTGAGCTCAGTTTACATGCTGGCACTCTCCATCCCAATATGGGTGGGTAGCATGAAAAGACTTAAAGGGTGCCGTAACTTTTAATTTAAAAAAAATCGTGCAGAAGGAAATCGAGTTGTTAAGGGTGAGCTTCGAAAGTCCTGTTCAGGAAGTGTGTCGGTAATGGACTATATCTTTGAACCCATGACCATCCTGGTCTGTATGATTCAGCGGGAGTCACTGGATAGCAATTAGGAGCTTGGACCCCAGGAGTACTGAGGCCAGTTGTAGAGCCCCAACTGTTGCTGAGATCAGCTAATACAACACAGACCAGGGATCAAACCTGGGGCCTTCTGGCCTGCAAGGCTCAGTATAAGTAATCCCTTTCATGGAATCTTACAGCACAGAAGGAGGCCATTCAGCCCTTTGTGCCTGTACCGGCTCTTTGAAAGATCTATCTAATTAATCCCATTCCCCTGCTCTTTCCCCATAGCCCTGTAAATGTTTCCTTTTCAAATATTTATCCAATTCCCTTTTGAAAGTTACTATTGAATCTGTTTTCAGGCAGTGCATTCCAGATCATAACAACTCGCTGCGTAAAAAAAATTCTCCTCATCTCCCTCTGGTTCTTTTGCCAATTATCTTAAATCTGTGTCCTCTGGTTACCGACCCTCCTGCCAGTGGAAAGAGTTTCTCCCTATTTATTCTATCAAAACCTCTCATAATTTTGAATGTGTAATATTTACAACCTAAGATACATACACACTTTTGCTTTTCAGTTTTATACACACTGCCTTCCTTTACAATAATAAACTGGCTAACCTCTGAGTAGCACATTATAATAAGGGTACACTATCATTTTCACAAATGCGTCATCATTTAACAACCTGTATGTACATGAATAGGACACACTAAAGCTGCTAAAATAAATGAACTCAATGATCCAATTGTTAAGGGGGCAAAGCTCCCATCAAAAAAAGTTTTTTTCTCCAAACCTTTTCTCACTTGTTTTCAAACACATGGGTAATGATACAGATTATGAAACAAATGATATATGGCCCCACTCCAGAGACTCGAGCACATAACCCAGGCTGACACTTCAGTGCAGTACTGAGGGAGTGCTGCACTGTCGGAGGTGCCGCCTTTTGGATGAGACGTTAAACCGAGACCCCCATCACCTCTCTCAGCTGGACGTCAAGGATCCCATGGCACTATTTCGAAGAAGAGCAGGGGAGTTCTCCTTGGTGTCCTGGCCAATATTTATGCCTCAACCAACATCACTAAAACAGATTATCTGGTCATTATCACATTGCTGTTTGTGGGATCTTGCTGTGCGCAAATTGGCAGCCACGTTTCCTACATTACAACAGTGATGACACTTCAAAAGTATTTCAATGGTTGTGGAGCACTTTGGGACGTCCTGAGGACATAAAAAATGCTATAGAAATGCACATTCTTTCCTTTTTCTATCATCATGTCACTTACAACACCACCGTGGCAAAAGTGACCCATAGTTCTTCTGAGACAGGCTAATGAACAGTCTCCACCCAAAACATGTTAACCGGTCTTTTCCCTTTACAGATGTTCACTGACCTGCTGTGTATTTCCAGTGTTTCCTGTTTTCATTACTGACATCTAACACCTTGGTAAACACAATATAATCACCCCTCCCCACATAAAAATTGTACGGATGTAAAAGAAGTAAAAGATTTTATGTTAAACGAAAATACTGTCTGCTGCTGTTGATTAATTTTAGCACAAAAAGCAACTTTGAATTAACAGCGGTGGGCTGTATATTCTTAGTTTCTTCAACAGACCAGCTGTTACATTTGAGACATGTCTGCTATTAGGATTAGGGGGAAAAAAATGAAGGTATACCATTCACATACCTTGTAGGCAGATTGTAAACTTGGTACTAATACAATTGTTGCCCCTGACAATGCGTGAGGCCACAGTTAACACCAGATGGACCTTACTGTGGTCTGGCTCTAGTCCCATATTTTGCTGGCAAAGTTTACTTTCCACCAGTGGCTGGCTGCCATATTTCCATTTGTAAATAATGTTGGTGCATAATTAATGTTGTCTTTATTGCTGTCTTATCTATCAAGTGTTTCTAACATTAAATAATATAGATCTTTTTGCAGTTAAAGAGAGAAATTTATTTTTATCTCCTCCTCTTAAAATCAGAAATGGCACTGTGCAATATTACACTGAATGCATTCATCTGAGACTATTTTCTCTGCTATTTTTATTGGAGTTATTAACCCAGGTTAATGCCGCTACCATTGAATTAGTGGACAAAGTCATTTCAAATGAATGCATTAAGTATTCCAAGATCATTTCTAGGTTTTATGAGGGTTAAGCTCGACATAGGAAGATTGACTTTTTAGAAAAGGGAATGATTGTTAATCCAGTATCCATACTATCCCTGTATGATTAGCCAAATAAAGCCTAGATAGGTGGGATGGACATTGGTGTTTCCCCTCTGGGAACTGGGTTCAGCACCCAGCCCAGACTAATAGGGTAACAGTCTCTCCTGTCTGCTGGCTATAAGGATCCTATGTAGGATCAGTTTAGGTAGAATCAGTTGGCTTGCCCCATCTTTGCCAGTTTTGTATTAGGATTAGTATTGTCAATATGTTGGTCAAGTCTCACTGGCTTCTTTCCCTTTTCAGTGGAATGATGGATTGGTTTTTGGCCTTTCTGACGAGGGATATTGGCCATCCACAATTGCCAGGAGAACAAAGGAACAATAGCACACATGGGATCTTTCACGCACACCTGTGCATGCAGGTGGAGCCTGGGTTTAACACCTTATTCAAAAGATGCCATCTCCAACAATAGAGCATTTCCTCACTGAAGTGTCAGCCTAGATTATATGCTCAAGTCCTGAAGTGGGGCTTGAACCCACTGCCTTCTAAATCAGAGGTGAGAGTGCTACCAACTGAACCAGTCTGATGTTAACCAAAAATGACTGGCACCTCGGAGTTTGAACAGAGCATATTTTACTATATTTTTCATTTACAGTAATCTTAAGAGTTGCACAAGGAACTGGACTATTAAATCGTGCGCCAGAAAATTCTGCATGGGTTCTTCCGTTCTCCCACTGTAACTTTTGGTAGAAGAACAATGGAAACCCCAGAGAAATCGTGACTAAAAATGGCCAATTCCAGTGTTTCTCCAGGGTTTCTGCCAATCTTCTGCCGAAGTTATGGCGGGGGAATCGGGAGAACCCCTGTGGAAATTCTTCCCGACGATGTTCATATTACTTGCTTATATTCAATGCTAAAAATGATCCAAGTGTCTTTGTTTGGTTGGTGGCGGTGGTAAGTGATAGTTCCTGGTTACATGTACACTGCCCTGATCCCCAGAGAGCCCACAATTCTCCGCCTCTAATCTGGAAGGCCTGAGGTAGATTTTTGTCCTTCCTTTTCCTGGGCATCAGGCAGTTAGGCGGAGTGCAGACAGGAAAATCAAGTGAGGAGGATCGCATGCCCCTTTAAGATCGCATGCCACCTTATTTTCTTTCCCATTCGTTTCAACGGAAGAAAAATCGCTGGGTTCCATTACTGACGTGCTATCCTCCCGTCACATTTTCCCGTCAGCGCTCCCCCCCGGGCGATGATTAATGCCCAGGCGGTAAGGACGAAAATCTGCCCCCCAGATTAGGAAACGAAATTTGTTTGAAACCCTTGGCACACTGATATCGTCCAAGGGCTTCGCACAGTAAATCATAGTAACTCACCTAGCTACATGATCACTTACTGACATCCAGGATGTGCTGAAGATTGGGCACATGTTTGTCATTACATGTTTTCCTTCAACTTGCAACATATCTAGACTACTTCTCTGCTTGCAGGACACACACTACAAGGGAGCGGACCTGAACGAGAGAAGGGCGTCAGAAATTACAAGTCCTTGATTGCCTTGGAGGAAGCCACCCTGGACATTCTTGCATTTAGAGCATGGAGGGAGTATGAGAAGGTGAAGCCATGAGTCTCCTCCAAATGCATGTTTAGTTCTATTCTGCTTTTATGCCTCACTCATTCCTGCACAGGCATACGCACAACCACATAAACATCACACACAGTATCGTGCAATTCGAGACCTGCTCGAGGGTGTCTCTTGAAGGTAAGCTACAGTGCACTGGTGAGCAGGAGCTAGCGGTAGTGATAAAAGAGGAGCAGGGACCTGTTGCCTGGATGGCCATATAGCTGCCATCGAAGACCCCTTGTGCTTTGAGAAATCTTGCAGTGAGGTAACATTGGAGAGCCATGTCATTCTCCTGTTGCTATTCAGTAAGAAAGAAATTAAATTGTTGTCCACACTGACCGATGCAACAGTCACCTGTTAGATACAAGTGTGGGTTGCAGATTGGCTGATACTGCAGATGATCCCTATGCTCAGCTGGAAGGAGTTGGGTGCAGAAAAGTTGAGGACGGTGGCGACCTTGGCTACCACTGACAGTGCCATCCCTACAGTGTAGGATGGCTACAGGCCTCCTTGCAGCAAATGGTACAGCCCCGCAGCTGGCTCCCTGCGGATCAGAGTTTACGGAGGCAGTTGTCCTCAGTCATTGTTTGGTAGGCGTGCCCAGGTCAGTGGACAAGATTGGTGGTGGCATAATGGCAGATGCAAACAGTCCAGCTCTGGTGCCTGCTGATCTCAATGGCATGCCTTCTTTCATCTTGTACCATTCCAACCATTAAACTGTGCATTTGGGGCACTTTAAAACCAACTCCCATTATTAATTTTGACTTGATTTGATGACCAACATAGGACTGTAGCTTGCACTTAGATGTTTTGTGTTCTTTCAGTACATCGTGGACTTTTACTTGGAGCTGGTGTACTTTGGTCACCGCCTTTGTCAACTTCCGCATGGCGGTCTGGATCTCCCAGGAGCTGATGGTCAAGTGCTTGTTGTAATGGGCCAGACGTGAAGCCTCACTCGCAATGCGTGCGAAAATATCGTTCACAAAGGCGTTCGTGATGCTCATGGCCTTGGAGGAGATGCTGGTGTCGGGGTGAACCTGCTTCATCACCTTGTAGATGTAGATGGAGTAACTCTCCTTCCTCGACCTTCTCTGCTTCTTGCCGCCATTTACTGCCGCTTTATTCCCAGCCTTCTTGACGCCCTTCTTGGGAGCTGCTTTCTTCTCCTCGGACATTTTCAGACACAGAAATCGTCACTTCTTGACCTCCTGTGAACGTTTGCATTGTAAGAACCCCTTTTTTTTTGTCCCCTCTTTTATTTATTAACCTTTGCCTGTCAACCGAGGAAATGCTTCAGTTAAAGTCAGCTTTCTGGTGATTTTGCTCTTTTTATTTCAATCTAAACATTGCCCACATGATCAGCTACAAAAAGAAAATCAAGAAATAAAGTATAAAATAAAAAAACCCGAGAACTTTTTTTTTAAAAGCACAAAAATAAAAAGAATAAAATCAGCACTAAAAAACGGTCACGGATAAATGAAAATAAAAACAAACATTAAAAAGTCAAACATTAAAGAGCTCCGTTGCACATGGAACTTTACATAATGCTCACTCCAGATGGGCAAGCAGTGTGTCTCATTTCCATAGATTTAAGGTGATTCAAATATTTAAATTAAGCTCTCGCTATTTAAATGCAAGTTCTTGTGGTTCTTATTTCATTAAAATTTAGGGAGTTTTGTGATAAACTTCATCTTAAAGAAGTGTTGTGCCTGAATTACTCACCATGTTTAGAATGTTTGTCTTAAAATGAGTGTACCGGCTCTGTGAGTCACCCAGTGTCAGATCCTCACACTATTTATTATCCCCTGGGTAAAAGTATCTGGGCGGTACACAGGGTGGGGAGGGGGTGGTGAGAGAGCAGATGACACAGGGGGTGGTATGGAGGCGGTTAGGACAGAGGAATATGGGGCAGGATCTCCTGTAACACCTTGTCCTTGATGTCCTCTTCCTCAACGTCATCATCATCATTGGCAGCATCATCATAACTCACCAAAAAAAAGATTTTTTTTCACTCCTGCTCCTCCTCCACCTCATCGTCATCATCATTTTTTGCTCCCCTCTAGTCCCTCCGCTCCTCCCACCCAGCTGTGACTGAATCACAGGACAGGAGGACAAACTAAGAATGGGTGAGACTACGTCCCTTGGAATTAAGGAGACAGAGAAGGGTATGGAAGCTTCTGGCTGTCTGCTGACTCACGGTGCAGCCATGGCGACTGTGTAGGTGTGCGCCTGCTAACCCACAGCCTACACTGTCCCACCGATCTCGCCGTCGCCCACATTTAGAGTGGAGTGCCTCCCCGGCAGCTCCAAGTGGCCTGCTCCTACTCGGGGATCAGCTCCCTTACATCTGGAATGCCCCACTCTCTGGTCCCCTGCCTTTCACGGGCGTGATGCACAGGTTTCTCCTGTAACAAGATTGAGTCATTAGGTTTTGGCTGGCATTTGAGGGATGTCTCCCGGGTGGCATCAGACAGCTGAAGTAATAGAGCTGCTGGTTTCATCCTGTTAAGGCGGATGAAGGGGTGTTTTTTTTTTTTTTTATTCGTTCACGGGATGTGGGCGTCGCTGGCAAGGCCTGCATTTATTGCCCATCCCTAATTGCCCTTGAGAAAGTGGTGGTGAGCTGCCTTCTTGAACCACTGCAGTCCGTGTGGTGACGGTTCTCCCACAGTGCTGTTAGGAAGGGAGTTCCAGGATTTTGACCCAGCGACGATGAAGGAACGGCGATATATTTCCAAGTCGGGATGGTGTGTGACTTGGAGGGGAACGTGCAGGTGGTGTTGTTCCCATGCGCCTGCTGCCCTTGTCCTTCTAGGTGGTAGAGGTCGTGGGTTTGGGAGGTGCTGTCGAAGAAGCCTTGGCGAGTTGCTGCAGTGCATCCTGTGGATGGTGCACACTGCAGCCACAGTGCGCCGGTGGTGAAGGGAGTGAATGTTTAGGGTGGTGGATGGGGTGCCAATCAAGCGGGCTGCTTTATCTTGGATGGTGTCGAGCTTCTTGAGTGTTGTTGGAGCTGCACTCATCCAGGCAAGTGGAGAGTATTCCATCACACTCCTGACTTGTGCCTTGTAGATGGTGGAAAGGCTTTGGGGAGTCAGGAGGTGAGTCACTCGCCGCAGAATACCCAGCCTCTGACCTGCTCTCATAGCCACAGTATTTATATGGCTGGTCCAGTTCAGTTTCTGGTCAATGGTGACCCCCAGGATGTTGATGGTGGGGGATTCGGCGATGGTAATGCCGTTGAATGTCAAGGGGAGGTGGTTAGACTCTCTCTTGTTGGAGATGGTCATTGCCTGGCACTTATCTGGCGCGAATGTTACTTGCCACTTATCAGCCCAAGCCTGGATGTTGTCCAGGTCTTGCTGCATGCGGGCTCGGACTGCTTCATTATCTGAGGGGTTGCGAATGGAACTGAACACTGTGCAGTCATCAGCGAACATCCCCATTTCTGACCTTATGATGGAGGGAAGGTCATTGATGAAGCAGCTGAAGATGGTTGGGCCTAGGACACTGCCCTGAGGAACTCCTACAGCAATGCCCTGGGGCTGAGATGCTTGGCCTCCAACAACCACTACCATCTTCCTTTGTGCTAGGTATGACTCCAGCCACTGGAGAGTTTTCCCCCTGATTCCCATTGACTTCAATTTTACTCGGGCTCCTTGGTGCCACACTCGGTCAAATGCTGCCTTGATGTCAAGGGCAGTCACTTTCACCTCACCTCTGGAATTCAGCTCTTTTGTCCATGTTTGGACCAAGGCTGTAATGAGGTCTGGAGCCGAGTGGTCCTGGCGGAACCCAAACTGAGCATCGGTGAGCAGGTTATTGGTGAGTAAGTGCCGCTTGATAGCACTGTCGACGACACCTTCCATCACTTTGCTGATGATTGAGAGTAGACTGATGGGGCGGTAATTGGCCGGATTGGATTTGTCCTGCTTTTTGTGGACAGGACATACCTGGGCAATTTTCCACATTGTCGGGTGGATGCCAGTGTTGTAGCTGTACTGGAACAGCTTGGCTAGAGGCGCAGCTAGTTCTGGAGCACAAGTCTTCAGCACTACAGCTGGGATGTTGTCGGGGCCCATAGCCTTTGCTGTATCCAGTGCACTCAGCCGTTTCTTGATATCACGTGGAGTGAATCGAATTGGCCGAAGACTGGCTTCCGTGATGGTGGGGATATCGGGAGGAGGCTGAGATGGATTATCCACTCGGCACTTCTGGCTGAAGATGGTTGCAAACGCTTCAGCCTTGTCTTTTGCACTCACGTGCTGGACTCCGCCATCATTGAGAATGGGGATGTTTGCAGAGCCTCCTCCTCCCGTTAGTTGTTTAATTGTCCACCACCATTCACGACTGGATGTGGCAGGACTGCAGAGCTTTGATCTGATCCGTTGGTTGTGGAATCGCTTAGCTCTGTCTATAGCATGTTGCTTCCGCTGTTTAGCATGCATGTAGTCCTGAGTTGTAGCTTCACCAGGTTGGCACCTCATTTTTAGGTACGCCTGGTGCTGCTCCTGGCATGCTCTTCTACACTCCTCATTGAACCAGGGTTGATCCCCTGGCTTGTTGGTAATGGTAGAGTGAGGAATATGCCGGGCCATGAGGTTACAGATTGTGCTGGAATACAATTCTGCTGCTGCTGATGGCCCACAGCGCCTCATGGATGCCCAGTTTTGAGCTGCTAGATCTGTTCTGAATCTATCCCATTTAGCACGGTGGTAGTGCCACACAACACGTTGGATGGTGTCCTCAGTGCGAAGACGGGATTTCATCTCCACGAGGACTGTGCGGTGGTCACTCCTACCAATACTGTCATGGACAGATGCATTTGCGACAGGTAGATTGGTGAGGACGAGGTCAAGTAAGTTTTTCCCTCGTGTTGGTTCGCTCACCACCTGCCGCAGGCCCAGTCTAGCAGCTATGTCCTTCAGGACTCGGCCAGCTCGGTCAGTAGTGGTGCTACCGAGCCACTCTTGTTGATGGACATTGAAGTCCCCCACCCAGAGTACATTCTGTGCTCTTGCTACCCTCAGTGCTTCCTCCAAGTGGTGCTCAACATGGAGGAGGACTGATTTATCAGCTGAGGGAGGGCGGTAGGTGGTAATCAGCAGGAGGTTTCCTTGCCCATGTTTGACCTGATGCCATGAGATTTCATGGGGTGCAGAGTCAATGTTGAGGACTCCCAGGGCCACTCCCTCCTGACTGTATATCACTGTACCGCCACCTCTGGTGGGTCTGTCCTGCCGGTGGGACAGGACATACCCAGGGATGGTGATGGAAGGTTCTACAGGCAAGTAATTGCTATTAGGGGGGATATGATGGCACCTATTCTAAGATCTCGAGTTAGTGGACCCCGCCCTTAACCACACTGCAGTGCAAAAGACTACTTGGGCAGCTATTGGTTTCAGAGGGAGAACAGTGTGTTGGTGCCCAAGGAAGAAAATAGACAACCAGCTGGTCTGTTGCCTTGCCTGCCCTCATCAGGCCATTAAACTCTTTCTGACACTGGTCTGCAACCCTGGGGGTGAGAGAGATGGCACTCAGTGTCACTGCCATCACCCTCTACATGGCACACAAGAGACTGTCCTGAGGTTTCCTCCCATGGGCACCCAGCAGCCTTTATCTCCTTTGGTGCATTTCATCCAGGAGCGTCGGAAGGTCGGTCACATTGAAATTATGGGCTCTTCTTTTCTGACTCCTTGCGACACCCTGCTCCCTTCTTTGGCTGCCTCTACCAGGTCCTCCACTTGAAGACATGCTTTGGAAGTGTCACAAAACCTCACATGAGCTATCCAATGCAGCTACCTGACAGTGAGTTCAGTGATCCAAACACTTCCCTATTTACCTGCTACTCCCCCAAGCCTGCCGCTGCAATCTTTAGCCATCCTTGGCTTTTCTCATCCTTGTTTTCAAATCCCTCCATGGCCTCGACCCTCCCTATCTCTGTAACCTCCTCCAGCCCTACAACTCTCCGAGATCTCTGAGCTCCTCCAATTCTGGCCTCTTGCGCATCCCCGATTTTCATCGCTCCACCATTGCTGGCCGTGCCTTCAGCTGCCTTGGCCCTAAGCTCTGGAATTCCCTCCTAAGCCTCTCCGCCTCGCTACTTCTCTCTCCTCCTTTAAGATGCTCCTTAAAACCTACCTCTTTGACCAAGCTTTTGGTCACCTGTCCTAATATCTCCTTATGTGGCTGAGTGTCAAATTTTGTTTGATAATCGCTCTTGTGAAGCACCTTGGGACATTTTACTATGTTAAAGGCACTATATAAATGCAAGTTGTTGTTGTTGTTATAGTAGTAGTAGTAAAGGCCTAATTTCCAAGTCCTTCCCCCTCCAACCCTCCCACCACTGGAAACAGTTTCTCCTTATTTACTCTATCAAAACCCTTCATGATTTTGAACACCTCTATAAAATCTCCCCTTAACCTTCTCTGCTCTAAGGAGAACAATCCCAGCTTCTCCAGTCTCTCCACATAACTGAAGTCCCTCATCCCTGGTACCATTCTGGTAAATCTCTTCTGCACCCTCTCCAAGGCCTTGGGGGAGCAACACTGGCATAAATTGTCCTGGGGTTTTCAGGGCCATCGTCTTTATGCCTTGAGAGGGAGAGCAGTGGGACAGGTATACCAACACTAGGTTACAGCCTTGATATTGCTCGCTGGTCTAAGCTTTTCAGTACAACATGCAGTTCCAATTTGATGTGTATGTGTATGTGATTGTGGGGTGTCATTCTGCTTTTGGCTGACTCTTGTGCTGTCACAGGCGTTGCTGGTACAGGCGTTGCCGGTACAGGCACTGCCGGTACAGGCACTGCCGGTGCGCTCCATGCCCTTGGTGTGTAATCCAACTCACCCAAGAGGATTCGTTTTGTAAAGTCATCTTGAACCGTTCATTTCAAAATTCAGCTGCATGATAGACAAAAGTTTAGCACAACTGAATTGTAAAAATGATCTCTTTCCAGCACAGAATTGATAAATAATACAATGCTGAAACAAACTCACAGAGCACTAGTGAATTTATTTTTGGCTTGTAATTCTATCTCTGACATAAAATACCTGCCTCCATTTCACTTTTGTTAAGAGCGCCTCCTGCCTTTATCTTTTCAAGAGACATGAAGACAGTCACAGGTAACACAATGTTTTATATATATATATATATATATATATATATTTTTCCAGTGGTAAAACTGTCTAAACTTGCCCATTGAAACTAAACAAGACACAGGCTGGAGTTTGGTGCCTTATCGTTTCATGTAGTGTTTGTTGCTCTTGTTTTTTGACCATTTTTCTGCCCTTTTCGCCTGAAGGGGTTTGCCTCTTGCTGGGGTCCTTTCCTAAAGGGCACCGACCACCTTTCATTACCTCACTCCCCAGCGGTCATTCTTCATGCAGAAGGTCAGTCGGCTATTTGATCATGTAGGGCCTCACGGCCAAGCCTGTTCCCGTCCCCAGTCAATACACACACGCGCGCTGCGCGCCCACACACACTTGCAGCAAGGGTCACCACGTAACAATTAGAAGTGGGAATCCTGGCCGACTTTCCACCTGCCTAGGTCAGGGATGTGGAGCTGAGCACAGCCCAGTAAATCAACCTGCAACTATCTAAAAAATCAGTGGGGGGAACTAACGTAAAGATTTTGCAAACTGAACAATTGGCAGCAGAATATAGAGGAACAACCACCCTCCCCCATTAGAATGATCACAAAATGTGCACTCATTTTACATACATATATATATATATATAAAATATTACCCAGAATTTAGGGTCTGTCCAAGTTATTTACTTGGAGATCCTTCCACAGTACAGTTTCTCATGACTGTGCGAAGTTTCACAATACTCCAACCCACATTCCTCCAACAGTTTAACAAGCCTAATTACCTCACATTCTTTCATGCAATTAAAGAGGCACTGTCTTCATGAAAACGTATCTGGCAAACGCACTTTTCATTTGGGAGGGTAAGGTTCAGGGAGTGTAATTGGTGTGATGTTACTTTTCAACATGATTTAATTGTCTTGTTTGCAAGCAGACAAGGAAAATAAGGGGTTGCCAAACATTATTTTTTTCCCTCCCCATCAAGACAATGCTCCTTTAAGTGAGCCAATAAAATAGGAACTGCCTCCATATATGGGTTCAGTAAAAACCGCTGGAGAACATTGCAAATATAGAAACTGCATTGGCTACATTAAAATGCATAATCCCTACAGTCTAAAACAAAACTTACAGTAGAACAACTTGGGTGGCGTTTGTACTTACAATTTTGATTTTCCATTATAGCCCGATTGCCAGAACTGAGGAAAAGAAATGGCTTGCAAGAGAAGCATAATGAAATCTGCAGTGTAATTAAATCTAGGCTTCCTTCTTTTCTTCATGCCACAGTAGTCCCTCTGTTTGAGCAAACAGCAGTCTGTGCAGTGCCAGGCCATAGCTAGTTGAATGCTGTTGGACTGGATTGTAATACTACACTGCATTGTGCAGTAATACTACACTTTCTTTGTGCTGCTGCCAAAAAATGCATCTTTGTGCAGCCAAACCCTGCTCAGAAGGACGTCAATTCAGACTTCCATTGACGTCGGTGGAATTCCCATTGCTTGCGTCATTCCAATAAAAATAGAATCCTCAAAAGAATTCATCCTTAAAATAATCTGGAATAGTACATGGTCTGGGTAATGGATACTAAGTTAACTTTTTTACCCATCTGCATAACTATTATTAGTATTGATTTCCAGAACTGTTGTTGTTATTCTTCATTGTGTCTCTGTGCTGGTTAGTATTTTTAAAAGGGTAATTTTGTGAGGCAAAGCTTCTGGCGTGGAGCCTTGCTGGACTGGAGCGTGACTTCGAGGTAGGGCTATAACGCTACAGAGTTGATTCTGTCAGCTGCATGCCGAGAGCAGAGTGAAGTGAAGGTGTGAGGTTGGTTTAAGGATTCCCTCTCTCCTACTGCCTCAGCTCAGTTGGTAGCACTCTCACCTCTGAGGTAGAAGGTCAGAGGTTCAAGTGCCCACTTCAGAGACTTGAGTACCTATTCACAAGCTGATGCTCCCAGTGCAGTACTGAGGGAGAGCTGCACTGTCGGAGGTACCGTCCTTCGAATGAGACGTTGAAGTGAGGCCTTATCTGCCCTCTCAGGTGGACGTGAAAGATCTCACGGCCACGATTCAAAGAAGAGCAGGGGAGTTCTCCCTCCCTGGTGCCCTGGCCAATGTTTATCCCTCAATCAACATCACAAAAGAAAACAGATTATCTGGTCAAATCATATTGCTGTTTGTTGGATCTTGCTGTGCGCAAATTGGCTGCCACGTTTCCTACATCACAACGCTGAAGAAGTAATTCATTGGCTGTAAAACAGTTTGGGACATCCTGAGGTCGTGAAAGGCGCTATATAAATGCAAGTTGTGGGGCCAAGAGGAGCAGGAATGCATCTCAGGGCCCGACAAGGAAAGTCTGGGCCTCTGCTGCCCTGAGTTCCAGAACTTTCCACCTGCAAGACCCTGCCGAAACCCCTACCTGCATGCCAGCGGGTGACCCTCTGCGCCGCCTGATCTTTGCTTCTTGGCAGCCAGCCTGCTGCCTCTTTACGCCTGTTTTGGTCAAGCAGCTGGCCTTTGGGGTGTAAATGGGGCCCGGGAGTTAAAATAGCCCAGGCCACAAATTAATCACATTGCGGGGGGGTGGCATTGGGTTGATACTCATCCCACCTAGGGGTTGCCAACTCTGGTTGGATGTATTCCTGGAGGTTTCATCACATGACCTCCTGCCTCCAACTGCCCTGCCCAGTCAAAACGCCATTTCCTCCAATCTCCAATATTTTTAAAACTAATAAATGAAAGTGTTCAAAGAAAATGAGAAAAACAACACACTTTCTTTTGATGCCCCTATGATTTTTCTCCCGGGTTTTGCTCGCGGCTGTGTCCAGGAGATTAATCTTTAATTTCTGGAGACTCCAGGGCAATCCTGGAGGGATGGCAACCTTAGCCCCACCACCGCCCCTGTCCATCCAAAACCGACTACCACTTAAAATCCCACAAAGGGCCTACAACACTTATAGAGCTGGCTGCGCACCTCCTTATCCTTATGTCTATTTATTGGCTAATGAATTCATACACGGGGTAGTTTATCTCTGTGTTTGCTGCAAATGATAACAACACATTAATACATGTGCAGATTATTAATCTCTACTTTGCATCGCCAATGACTGTAGATAAGCAAAGCTACATTGCCTTCACTGTGGAGAATCTAAAGTCAATAATTCTGTTGAGAAAGACTAACCTTGTTATTAAGAAGGCCCAAGGCAGGACACCACCAAGGTTGAAAAAAGTAGGAGAGAAGATAACCTATATCAGGAAGGATAAGGTGATGCCAAGCTTGGCTTTTAAAAGCCTGTGGACTTTAGGAAAGACTTGCATCTAGCACCTTATCACATCTCTGAGAAACATCTCAAAGTGTTACACATACAATGAGCTTGAAGTGCAGGTAGGGTTGCCAACCCTCCAGGATTGGCCTGGAGTCTCCAGGAATTGAAGACTAATCTCCAGGACACTTCTGGGAGCAAAACCCAGGAGAAAAATCATAGAAGCATAAGCAAAAATTGTGTTTGTTTTATTTTCTTTGAGCACTTATAAAAATATTGGAGGTGGGAAAAAAGACTGTTTAACTGACAGTCAAGAATCATCCAATCGGGTAATGAAGAGTCTGTTCGCTTTCCGATTGGCCGTGAGAAGGCGAGGCACGGTGAGGATGGGCGTGTCGAGCGACCAATGGGGGGAATGTGGGGGCGGGGTGGTTGGTGGCAGGAAATCATATGATGAAACTTCCAGGAATATGTCCAACCAGAGGAAGGGATCACTGAGCAAGATAAGGAGGTGCTTGGCCAGCTGTACTCTATAAGGGTTGCACACTTCAGCTATGAAGAGAGACTGGGAAGATTGGGTTTGTTTTCCTTGGAGCAGAGGAGGCTGAGGGGGGACATGATTGAGGTGTGCAAAATTATGAGGGGCATAGATAGGATGGATACTAAGGAGCTTTTTCCCTTCATTGAGGGTTCTATAACAAGGGGGCATAGATTCAAGGTAAAAGGCGGGAGGTTTAGAGGGGATTTGAGAAAGAACTTTTTCACCCAGAGGGTGGTTGGAGTCTGGAACTCACTGCCTGAGAGGGTTGTGGAGGCAGGAACCCTCACAACATTCAAGAAGCATTTGGATGAGCACTTGAAATGCCATAGCATACAAGGCTACGGACCAAATGCTGGAATATGGGATTAGATTAGACTGGGCTTGATGGCCGGCGCGGACACGATGGGCCGAAGGGCCTCTATCCGTGCTGTATAACTCTATGACTCTATGACTCTCTTCAGTTCCAAACATTCAGCTTCTTAGCAGAGAAACCACACCTCATGCTCCTGGACTCAGTACAGTGAAAAGCCATGCAGACCAGTGGGTTTAATGAGAATAACGAACTCCATCACAGAGTTTACCCTCTACTTCATTACCGAGCTGAATTTATCAAATTTGTGACACCTCTGGTTCTGATTGCAATCTGTTACGAAGCCATTTAATCTATATCTATAATATATTAAAAGTCTCATGTATGGGGAGCACTCCTGTTCACATTACCCTTATTTTTTGTGCCACACTTTTATGCCAACATTTATAGTGGAAAAACCCTTTCTTTCCATGTCTTTGGGCAGAACTCTTACAAACTTCTTTCCAAATTTCTTTTCATTGGAGATGTGCACCACTCCCTCACTTTCACATCCCATTACTCCACCCCTCCATAGTGCAATCTCTGACTCACTTTAAGCAATGCCCATAAGAACATGAGAAATGGGAGCAGGAGTAGGCCTTAAGGCCCCTCGAGCCTGATCCGCCATTCAATAAGATCATGGCTGATCTTCGACCTCAACTCCACTTTCCCGCCCGATCCCCATATCCCTTGATTCTCCTAGAGTCCAAAAATCTATCGATCTCAGCCTTGAATATATTCAACGACTGAGTATCCACTGCCCCCTGGGGTAGAGAATTCCAAAGATTCACAACCCTCTGAGTGAAGAAATTCCTCCTCATCTCAGTCTTAAATGGCCGACCCCTTATCCTGCAACTGTGCCCCCTAGTTCTAGACTCTCCAGCCAGGGGAAACAAACTCTCAGCATCTACCCTGTCAAGCTCCCTCAGAATCTTATATGTTTCAATGAGATCACCTCTCATTCTTCTAAACTCCAGACAGTATAAGCCCATTCTACTCAACCTCTCCTCATAGGACAACCCTCTCATCCCAAGAATGGCCCATGGGAGATCTGCTACATGCAAAGTATCTGATTAGCTCAAATATCATATTCATAAAATGGGAACGGATCACAACTGACAATCATTTTCAGCTGAGTTACCATGAATATGCTAAGCAGCCACTCCCTGGAGGAGAAGTTGGGGATTTACAAGCAACTACCAATCTACAGACAAACATCCTTAGCAACAGTAACTAGCTTCTAATTGATCTCAGAATGTGCCTATTTAGAGCTCATAGTCACAGATAATATTAAGCAGTGCTCTTAAAGGGACAGGCCATGTTAAACACAGCTCCATCTTAGCAGCTGAACATTACAACTGTACTCCAGATCCCAGACTAACTTGTGAGCAATGCCACAGGAAATCAGTTAGTTTTCCAAAAAATAAGTTCATTGTTCTTTCAATGCAGTTCCTTTGCACATCCATTGCTCTTCATGAACAACATCTTCTTCACTTGCACAATTACCTACCAAGCTTCCTTTTAGGATCAATAATGTGGGAAGAAAGTACTTTTGGAGCTCATTGTCATCCTACAATGCTGGTCATAATGGACCTTCAGAACCACAACTGCTGTGACTTTGACAAAATCTGCTTCCAAAAGGATGGTAAAAGGTTTGGACATCAAATGGTTGAAACCAGTGCAGAGAAACCAGTGCAACTGGTTTTGATTCCAGTTCTGCAGGGAAAAGACAATAAAACAAGAAATAATGGTTAGCCGACATACTAAGCTTTGGCTTTAAAAGGTTGTAGATTGTAGGAGAAAGGGGAAATTGAAGGTTGACCAATTTTGAGTTTCTGGGATAGAATGAATTAAGGGTAGGCGATGGTGAGATGAATCTTGAGTTTAACACAAAGTTGTAGGGAGGAGTGTAATAAACTGGATAGCCCGGTGGTGAAAGATAGAATACTAGAGCCTGGTCTTCAGTTACTTCCAAACCTTTATTCACAGAGATCCACATTACCCACTCCACACCCTCCATCAGCTCTCTTATAAATGGATACGAGAGAGTTCCCAATTGATACACACCACCTGAATGCAATTAACACTAATTGATATAAATCACATGGATACAATTAAACAAGGAGGAGGAGTGTGTAGTATGGCATGTTTGGAACTTTAGAAGCACAAAAAGAGGAAAGTTCAAAAGATTTGCATTCAGTTGATTTCGGTGAAACAAAAAGGGGGCAGGTTCTACAAGGGGCGGGCGATCTGCACCGTCAGGTTTCTGCCCAGGTGACGAAGTTCAAAATGACCTCCAGTGTTTTCTGTCTACATCATGAAGAGCACCGAAGCAAGATTGAAAGCTGCAAGCCTGCGTGGACATTGGTTGGATCAATGGCCCGTGTGGGTGGGGCATGAGTGGGTTCTGTTAAGGCCTGCTTGGTAAGCTGTGTTGTGGTCTGTTTGAGTGGGGCTTGGGTGTGGCTAATTATGGCATGGCAGGTTAGAAGTGCGGCTTACTTGAGTGGGAAATTGCAGGCTAGAACTGTGGCCTGTTTGGGCAGGGTGTGGTGGGTTGGGCATGTGGCCTGTGTAGGTCAGCCACAGTGGTCTGAACAGGTATTCAACTCCTCCAAAAGTACAGTTTAATTACATGAAGTCTCTACCAAGAATCAACTGCTCTAGCCATCGGTAATGCAATGCTTACTAACACTGCTGTTAGATGTGGAGATGCCGGTGATGGATTGGGGTGGACAAATGTAAGGAATCTTACAACACCATAAAACTGTTGGACTATAACCTGGTGTTGTAAGATTCCTTACTGCTGTTAGATACCAGGGTATCAATACATTTGGCCTCACATATCAACAGTACATGCTTCAAGGAAGCCCCTCTATGTAGCAATGGTATCACTTGTGTGTCCCATTTTAATTTGCTTCAGAAATATCCCACTTAATCCAAATAGAGATGCATCTGTAAAGGCTGAACTTCGAGCAGCTTGGATCAAGGCTTGAGATACAACAGTCTTCCTGAGTGGTCTGGAGACTTGTCCACAACTTTCACCAGTGATGCTCCACAGCAACCAAACAGGAGATGCACTCTGTATGGGTGGGACAGCTTACCTTGCCAATGTTTGTTGAGTCACTTGTGAGTTGTACAATTTCATGTACTTGTGGATGAAAATTAGATTCTGTGGCTTCACATTGGGTGTAAGTAGCCTTATTTATTTACTCATGCAAAAGACTATCAGGAGCCTTTCATGCACAAAGGCTTTTACACATTTGAAAAGCTTCCACAATGCAGCAATAACAGAAGTTTATTTCTTTCTTTTTCTTTTATGTTCATTTTTTGTTTCTTGCTTTAAAAACATACGAATTACCTCCAAAGTGAGAGTTGTCTTCTTGGCTGTAATAACCACAATCTGCAGTTACATCGCGTTGCAGAGAGTCTATGGCACAGAAAGAGGCCATTTGGCCCAGCTGGTCTATGCCAGCATTTATGCACCACACAAGGCTCCTCCGACCCCTCTTTATCTCACCCTATCAACATATCCTTCTATTCCTTTCTCCCTCATGTGTTTATCTAGCTTCCCTTTAAATGCATCTATGCTATTCGCCTCAACAACTCCTTGTGGTAGTGTATTCCACATTCTAACCACTCTCTGGGTAAAGATGTTTCTCCTGAATTCCCTATTGAATTTATTAGTGACTATCTTATATTTATGATCTTAATGATATGCATTCTGAAGATTCTGCCCATCCACCTCCCTCTGAGAATCTCAGGTTTTAACAGGCTAACTAGCAATGGGTCCCCTGGGGGAGGGAGGGGAAATTCATCCAGGGTTCCTGCTTCTCATTACTATGCGAGGAAAACCATCCGAAAATGCGCGTGGGTGAACAGGATTGGGCTGAGTTGTAATGCCCCTCACGACCGATTAGCCTGTTGACACTCACTATCTGAGCCTATGTTTTAATGCTACTTTCTGACCCTATGTTTTCATGCTACAGAGGCCATTGGCCCACACGAGCACACACTGAGAGAGTGTAATGTTCCGTGCAGCCCCAA
This sequence comes from Heptranchias perlo, assembly GCF_035084215.1. NCBI lineage: Eukaryota > Metazoa > Chordata > Chondrichthyes > Hexanchiformes > Hexanchidae > Heptranchias > Heptranchias perlo. The sequence continues at coordinate 10,964,374 of NC_090370.1, forward strand.
GGGACCACATCACAAGATTGATTAAGCTATGCACCATCTGACCTCTGCAGAAAGAAAAAAAAAGACCCACTGGTTTGAAATAATTACCTAACAATCTGAAAAGCAAGAATTTGTTTAAAAAGCACATTTTTTCAATGTTGCCGCACAGCGTGAGCAGAATATATTAGAACACTGGTATACAGAAAATAAATTGCTATGATGCAGTTGATGTCATTCACCCGTGCCTACAACCCTCGTAAATTATGCTAATGCCACACAATATTTTCTGTAAGCCAGCATGTTCCAATGTACCCTTAACATACCAGTTACTGTATCGACAATACACTGATCTACATCTCAAAACATTAGAAGCTGAGAGCAGTCATGTTAGGGACATGTTAGAAATTATATTTATGATCAGATTGACAATTCATTTAAACATAAGGAGTAGCAAACATACAAATGTAATTTTTCTTCTTGAGGCACCTCCAGGCTCAACTGTTCCAATTCTCTCTTGACCGGCCTCCTAGCCCCTACCCTCCATAAACTTCAGCTCATCCAAAACTCTGCTGCCTGTATCCAAACCTGCACCAAGTCTCACCCACCCATCACCCCTGTGCTCGCTGACCTACATTGGCTCCCGGTCCACCAACACCTCGAATTTAAATTTCTCATCCTTGTTTTTAAATCACTCCATGGCCTCGTCCCTCCCCATCTGTGTAACCTCCTCCAACCCTCCAACCTTCCGAGAACTCTGCGCTCCTCCATCTCTGGGCTAGCATCGCCAACTCTTGTTGGATGTATTCCTGTAGATTTCATCACATGACATCCCACCTCCAACCGCCTCACACAGTCAAATAGTCTTTTTCCCAATCTCCAATCTTTAAATAATTAATAAACAAAAGAAAATGGGGCAAGAAACAAAATGTTTCGATGACTTTTCTCCTGGGTTGCTTGCAGCAGTGTCCAGAGACTAATCTGTAATTCCTGGAGACTCCAGGACAATCCTAGTCTGGCCTCTTGTGCAGCCCCCACTTCCTTTGCCCCACCACTGGCAGCCGTGTCTTCAGCTGTCTAGGTCCTAAGCTCTGGAATTCCCTCCCTAAACCTCTCAGCCTCTCCACCTTTCTCCTCCTTTAAAGCCCTCCTTAAAACCTACTGCTTTGACCAAGTTTTTAGTCAACGCATCTAATATCGCCTTCTTTTGCTCGGTGTCAATTTTTGACTGATTACGTTTCTGTGAAGCCTCTTGGGCCGATTTTTCAACGTTAAAGGCACTATATAAATGCAAGCTGTTGTTGTAACGTTATCCTTCACTGTGATTAGCTTCCCTCCCTTACAAAACACACACGGATCTACGTCCCAAAATATAGATTTTTTTTTTAAACTTTAGAAGCTGAGAGCAGTCATGTTAGGGACATGATGCAGATTGACAACTCATTTAAACATAAGGAGTAGCAAACATACAAATTTTAATGCATGGGGCCCTAGTAGCACATATTGGGAATGTCAACTCATGATTTTCCATTCATTAATTTTAATGGACAGAATCTGTTTTTATTGACTCCAAATCTGTATAAAGTCCCTATCCTGGCCGGTCCATGAATTACTCTCTCCTGCGAGTCGCTGTCCTGAAGTTTCTACATTTGAAACGGTTTGAGAATAAATCACACCCAGAGCCAGTATTTAAAATGAAAACCAAATAGCTGATGTTTTAATATTTAATTATATTTTTTTCCTGTATTCCCTAAATATCATAGTCAATATAATATATAAGTTAAATAAAGAGATGGTTAATAAATATAAATAATTTTTAAAAAAACTATGCATCGGCCGGGAATCGAACCCGGGCCTCCCGCGTGGCAGGCGAGAATTCTACCACTGAACCACCGATGCTTGACAAAGGAAAAATAAAAATCAGGGCTTATCTCAGTTTGATCTTTGTCAGAATTTATACTCACAGAACAATTTTTTTTAAATCCCCAAATTCTGGCAGTTCAGAGAAATCTAACTTCAAGAACTTGGAAGATTCATTATTACCAATTCTGTTGCATTAGATGTGGCCTGTAAGGAGCAGTTATCCGATAAAATTTGTCTTTGTACACAGTCCTCTACCAAGTGTGGTGCTTCCCATTTCTGGCTACCGAAGGCCACAATATGACAAGCATCTTCCTGAGACAGCTGATAGGGTTTCTTGCCAGGCCTTGGCTGGCTGGTGGCCTGCTACCAGTGATTTGGGAAACCAGTTGGTGTGAAACTGCAGTAAAACTGTTAACCGGTTTTGTTGTGCTGATTTTCACCTTAATGTTCCGCGGGCTGATTTAATCAAATGGTGTTGAACCTAGAGTATAATGTTACTTTTAACGGAAGGGGAATAAAATTATCCTAGAGTTTCAGTTGTGTTATGGAGCAATACGTATCGGACAGTACGGTGTAAGATTTTCAATCATGAGCCATATACCCGAGGTGTTGATAAGGGGTCGGCCATTTAAGACTGAGATGAGGAGGAATTTCTTCACTCAGAGGGTTGTGAATCTTTGGAATTCTCTACCCCAGAGGGCTGTGGATGCTCAGTCGTTGAGTATATTCAAGGCTGAAATAGATTTTTGGACTCTAGGGGAATCAAGGGATATGGGGATCGGGCAAGAAAGTGGAGTTGAGGTCGAAGATCAGCCATGATTTGATTGAATGGTGGAGCAGGCTCGAGGGGCCGTATGGTCTACTCTTGCTCCTATTTCTTATGTTCTTATGCCAAAACCATAAACATGGTTAAAGCACAGATCCCTGGGGGCCACCATTACGCACACCCCACCAGTCCAAAAAACAACCATTTGCCCCATTCTTTGCTTTCTATCTCCCAGCCATCTCTCAATCCATGTGCTACACTCCTTTGCATACCAGTGTGCCTTAATTTACTATAGCAGGTCTGCAATGTGGCACCATATCAAAAAAAATACATAGCTTCAACATCCATTGCATTTCCTTCATCTATGCAGGCTCTGATTTTCTCAAATCATTCAATTAAATTATCCAAGCACAACCTGACCTTTACAGATCCACGCTGACGTCCTTGATTAGCCCACACCTTTCATAAAGGAAAGGACTTGCATTTATACAGCGCTTTTTATGACATCCCAAAGTTCTTTGCAGTCAATTAAGTACCTTTGAAGTGTAGTCACAGTTGTAATGTAGGAAACACGGCAGCCAATTTGCGCACAGCAAGATCCCACAAACAGCAATGAGATAAATGACCAGATAATCTGTTTTAATGATGATGGTTAAAGGATAAATATTGGTCAAGACACCAGGAGAATTTCCCTTCTCTTCTTTGAATAATTTTTTTTTTTATTCGTTCATGGGACGTGGGCGTCGCTGGCGAGGCCGGCATTTATTGCCCATCCCTAATTACCCTTGAGAAGATGGTGGTGAGACGCCTTCTTGAACCGCTGCAGTCCGTGTGGTGACGGTTCTCCCGCAGTGCTGTTAGGAAGGGAGTTCCAGGATTTTGACCCAGCGACGATGAAGGAACGGCGATATATTTCCAAGTCGGGATGGTGTGTGACTTGGAGGGGAACGTGCAGGTGGTGTTGTTCCCATGTACCTGCTGCTCTTGTCCTTCTAGGTGGTAGAGGTCGCGGATTTGGGAGGTGCTGTCGAAGAAGCCTTGACGAGTTGCTGCAGTGCATCCTGTGGATGGTACACACTGCAGCCACAGTGCGCCGGTGGTGAAGGGATTGAATGTTTAGGGTGGTGGATGGGGTGCCAATCAAGCAGGCTGCTTTGTCCTGGATGGTGTCGAGCTTCTTGAGTGTTGTTGGAGCTGCACTCATCCAGGCAAGTGGAGAGTATTCCATCACACTCCTGACTTGTGCCTTGTAGATGGTGGAAAGGCTTTGGGGAGTCAGGAGGTGAGTCACTCGCCGCAGAATACCCAGCCTCTGACCTGCTCTTGTAGCCACGGTATTTATATGGCCATGGGCTCTTTTACATCCACCTGGGAGGGCAGACAGGGCCTCGGTTTAACATCTCATCCGAAAGATGGTACCTCCGACAGGGCAGCATGGAGGTGTCAGATCGGATTGTGCGCTCAAGTTGCTGGAGTGGGGCTTGAACCCACAACCTCCTGACTCAGGCAAAAGTGCGACTAGTGAGCCAACACTGACCCTAGCCGACAAGCTGGTAAAGTTTACCCAGAAGTGCCGTAAGATTGACTGAGCTATGATTTCCCTGGCTTAGCCTTTCCCTTTTATTGAACAGGGGTGTAACATTGGCCAGCCTCCAGTCTTTTGGCACAAATCCCTTTTCCAAAGATTTTTGCAAAATGATGGTTTTTTTTTCTCTCACCGGGGAGCAAAGAAAAACCAAGAGAATGTAATGGAGCATAGGCTATTCCAGCAGCCATAGCAGTCGTAAAAGTCCCATATTAAATCTATTGGTTGCGCAGTTTGATTTGTGTGAAGGAATTGGTTAGGTTTGCAAAGAATTTTTATCAACAGCAAAGCAGACATCAGAATTCAAGCTGTGCATGATCTCACCCAGTGTCCTATCTCTATTCTGCCTCCTACCGAGTTCTGTGCTGTGGTATTTACCCTACAGACTAAATGTAGGGTCAAAGTTCGATCCCTCCATATTCGGAGTTAGCTGATTTCACCCAGGGCAGTGGTGATGGTTAGGGAGGGGAGAAAAAGTCATCCAGGGTTCCCACTCTTGGTCGCTGTCCTGTGACTCCTCCTGAAAACTATTTGCATGTGTGCAGATGCTGGGTGAGGACAGGCAGATGAAGAGTATCCCACCCCCTCCCCAATGGTCAAACTGTCTTCCAACACCTACTATCTAGGTTCATGCATGAAGAATAGTCACTTGGGCATGGTAGTAAAGGACTGGCAGCTCCTGAGGAACCATTCCACTGGAATGAGTCACTGGTTTCAGGCGAGGAGGAGTGCCCATGGAACTGTACCCCACCAAGAATTAGCACCTTCGGGAGAGGAGGGGAGAAAATTAGGGGAGAGGGATGAACATAAAAAGTTGAGATTGTTCTACATGCAGTAACATTGCTAGATGTTTAGCTTTTTTTTGGAGGTAATGCTACTTTCACCGTAATTACTGCCAGTCCACATGTCTTACAATGAATTAAATCCTGCCGTAATGGTTCATCACATGGTGACTACACCACCAATTAAAACAGTTATTGGGTGTTAGACCTGACTGAACTAAGCCACCTTCCCATTTATTGCATTCTTTTGATGTGTAAAACATATGTGTTGTAAATCACATCTGAAAACAAGTTTGATACCTCCTCGAGCATTGTGCTAACAATGAGCATTAATAAATCTTCTGTACTTGTTCCTCCATTGTGATTTAACCCTTTCCTACATTACAACAGTGACTACACTTCAAAAAGTACTTCATTGGCTGTAAAGCGCTTTGGGGTGTCTTAAGGTCGTGAAAGGCGCTATAGAAATGCAAGTTCTTTCTAACTTTTACAAGCTGCAGACGTGATTGCTCTTTCTTTGCGAGCAGCTTCTGAACATGTTTTGTTTGTTATTAACAGCTGTTTTGACATGTAAAGGTGCGGCTCAGATTGACTGGTCATTGCGTGTATGTTAGTTTTCACTCTTCTGATTTTCAATCGGCTAAAACAAAAACTTTGGAGCCAGAGGGGCAGGTACAAAGTATTGCTGGGAGGAAAAGATTGAGGCATTTCCGGGATTTGGAGCAGGGAGAAGGAAAAGGAGGAGACAATCCATGCTAAACACATTTTGTGGTGGAGGGGGGAAAACACAAGACTCTTAAATAATCTTAAACATTAGCTTCCTAGAGAAATAAGGTATAAAAATGGTGGGTTAGATGGCAAAAAAGGAAATTTAAAATTAAAAGAAAGAACTTGCATTGATATAACACTTTATCACATCATTATGGCACCCCCAAAGCACTTCACAGCTAATGTTACTATCAGGCAAATAGAGCAACAGCCAATTTGCTCACAGTAAGATCCCACAAACAGTAAATGAGATGAATGGCCAATTAAACTGTATTTTGGTTGAGGGAGGAATGTTGGCCAGGACAACTCCCCTGCTCTTCTACACTCCTCCCTCCCACCATCTCCCACCATCCCGACCAGGCAGTCAGGATCTCAGTTGAACATCTCATCCAAAAGAGGGCACCTCTGACAATGCAGCATTCCCTCAGTGCTGCCCTGAAGTGTCAGCCAAGATCATGTGCTCAAGTCCACAGGGAAACTTGACCCCACAATCTTCTGACTCAGAGGCACACTTGGAGTTTCAATTGTTATTTTTAAAATTTAAAATAGTTATGGGTTTTTTTATGATTCAGGGGTAATATCACAGTAATAAATGCTTTCCTGACATATACATTTTGTTAATATTGTAATATTAGTGTTTATTTGACTGTCACAAAACTGGCCAGCCCAGCTAGACAGTCATTTAACTAGATCTAACAGCAGTCTAGGGGGTAAACAATGATATAGATTCTTTATGAGATTCAAGGATAAATACAGATGGGGTGGTCAAATATTCTCCAGAGCTCAGTGGTTCCTGCACTCTTGGGATTGTGGAAATGCCATCTGTGGAAAGCAAATGGTGAGGTTAGAATAATGGAGGTGGAAGGGAAGGCAGATCTTGTGTACAGCTCTCCTGATGGTCCAGTTGGTAAATAGACTGCCAGTGTAAATTGAGCAACTTGCATTTATATAGCGAGGAGGTTTTAAGGAGCATTTTAAAGGAGGAGAGAGAGGTAGTGAGGTTTAGGGCCTAGGCAGCTGAAGGCACGGCCGCCAATGGTGGAGCGATGAAAATCGGGGATGCACAAGAGGCCAGAATTGGAGGAATGCAGAGATCTCGGTTGGGTTGTAGGAGGTTACAGAGATAGGGAGGGGCGAGGCCATGGAGAGATTTGAACACAAGATACAGACCAGGAAAGTCCCAGGCTTGAACCCTGGCCTATGTTGAGTGAGCTGACCTCAGTGGAGGGAGAGGGGTGATTGTAGGGAGCTACAAATGAATTCACTGCTCCCATGCTAGGGAGGGGAAAATTAACCAGGGTTCTTGATCCTGACTGCCTTACAGTAACACCTGCTGGAAAGTGTGCGTGTGTTAACATTAGGTAAGGGGAGGCTCAGGTTTGGCTATGTTGTCCACCACTGTAGAAAGCTTGCCAACACTCACTGACAGGACTCACACGCCAGTGGGATGAGGTAACAAGAGAGCTGACATTGCCTGTAGAACTGTCCAGTAAAAGTCAACACCTTCATGAAAGAGGAAAGATAACTGGAGGGAAAAAATGGCACAAAGTAAAATCAGGTACCTGTATGGAAGGGTTCAATATTTCTCAAAAGGGGCATAATTGCTCCATTTGAAGTTACAGGTGTAGCAGTTCAGAACAACTCGTTCTCACATCTGTACTGCTGTATCACAGGTATTCAGCTGGTACTGAGTTACAAAATGACTGACGGCTCCAAACAGGAATAGGAATTTCGATCCCCAGTGATGACTCCTGTGGCTGATGCTAACTGGATCTTTGGAGTAGAAGAGAATGTAATGAATCTTGATTTCAATACAGTGGGGAGAAGGAATAGTGCACTTGGTGCTTTGGAGGAACAAGAGAGGCAAGCTAGAAATTAGAGGCTGGAGAACGACAATGGAAGGATAGGAGTTGGAGACTAGAGAAAGACGATGGAGAGTTCGGAGCTGTAGGCTGGAGAAGTACAATGGAGAGATAGCAGTTGGAGATTACAGAGGACGATGGTGGGATAGGGTTTGGAAAATAGAGAAGGACGATGGAGAGATAGAAATTAGAGGCTAGAGAAGGATGATGGAGAGTTTGGAGTTGAAGACTGGAGAAGCACAATGAGAGGTAGGGGTTGGAGACTAGAGAAGGATCATCCATCAGATTACAAGCTTTTTCTTGTGTCATTATCTCTTGACTTATTTTGTCTTTTACTCTTTCAAACTTGGTACTATCCTACACTGTGGACTTTGACCCTTCACACTGATTAAAAAAGGATTTCGTAGACGAGACTCCACTTCATGTGACTGGTTTTATTTTAATGCTCAATGAAGAATATCAATGGATACTATTTCGATCAAAACTGGAAATGCTCACTGTTTATTCGTCAAATGTAAGGAATCTTACAACACCAGGTTATAGTCCAACAAATTTATTTTAAAATCACAAGCTTTCGGAGATTATCCCCTTCGTCAGGTGAATGAGTGAAAAGGTTCTCAAATCGCATATCTTATACTAGGCTGGGACAGCATCACACCAATCAAAAGGTGTCGTTGTTATTCAAACAGGCCAGTCACGGAGAACAGCACGTCCCAGTACACTGGATATACATTGTGTCAATTACACAGACAGGCAGAAAGAAACCCAAAATGGCAGAGAGAGAGAGAGAGAATATTAAAAAACATAATTTTTTTCCCCCCTTTTTGCTGGTGGGGTTACGTGTAGCGTGACATGAACCCAAGATCCCGGTTGAGGCCGTCCTCATGGGTGCGGAACTTGGCTATCAACTTCTGCTCGACGATTTTGCGTTGTCGTGTGTCTCGAAGGCCGCCTTGGAGAACGCTTACCCGAAGATCGGTGGCTGAATGTCCTTGACTGCTAAAGTGTTCCCCGACTGGGAGGGAACCCTCCTGTCTGGCGATTGTTGCGCGGTGTCCGTTCATCCGTTGTCGCAGTGTCTGCAAGGTCTCGCCAATGTACCATGCTCCGGGGCATCCTTTCCTGCAACGTATGAGGTAGACAACGTTGGCCGAGTCACATTCGTCAAGGGGACAGGGTGAATTAGGCCAACTCCTATCACTGTCCCAAGCCGAATTTGTGTAGCACAGAGGACATGGCCTGGAACACGTGACACAGATTTTAGATCATGACCAAACTATTGTAATTCATTGTTTTTTTAAAATTTGGTTGAATTCCATCTTTAACCTTATGCAATTATGAAATTAAAACCAGGTGTGGAAATCTACAAAGATCAAGAGGACACGTCTCCGAATTTGTAATAATATTTGATTTAAAGAGAAATTATATTAATGGCCTTGTTTTGGTTGATCTGTTTCCTTGTCCCATTTACATCTGCTAACAAACCAGTAGCAGGCTTCGAGTTGGTATGTGGGTTACAGTGTGAGGCACTGCAGGGATATACTGCACACTAGTGGTGGGATAGAGAAAAGCAGCTTCATTTAGTTTGTTAGCACAGTGATAAATAATGCTATCACATTATAAGATCAGTTTGAATGAAGAAGGCTCTTTGGACTTCCAGAATGCCTACCCTACCATCTTCCCATTACAGCTGTTTCCTAAATAAGTCCATTGTCTGGGCTTCAACCATCCTCCCTGCTAACCAGTTCTGCCTGTGTCTATCCCTGTGTAAAGTCCAGAATGATGATGTGTCTCTTTGAGTTATGGGTGGATTTTTAACTTGCCATTTGGGTGTAAGACTGGCATTGCGGATCGACCGCCTGTTATAGAAACCGCCCGATTTTCATTTCATAGAACTTGGCAGTGTCTAGGAGAAGCGTCAGTGGTATTATCCCAGGTAGTTCCAGACCTACCACCTATACCATGACACCATTACAGATTATTTAATCTATACAGCAGTCGAGATACAGTACTGAGGTTGCAGACACTTAATCTGATACGAACAAGTTTAATAGAAATTATTATCTAATTATGCACAGACAATTGCTGAACCATCAAAATACATTGGGCTATATCTCCCTCTTTATTTGCATAAAGGCTTAATAACCCTTTTTATTGTCATTTACAACTGGGTACAAAATGGTGGCCGTGTGTGATTTATAATTGGGCAGCTTCATGTAATAGTTTCTTTAGAGGAAATAGCAAAAATTCAGCCAATTGTGATGCACCTGTATAAATAACCCTCAAAGGCTTCTCAAACAACAAATGAGTCTCTCAAACCAGTGTAAACGTTAAACGGTTCATTAAACCTGTTGTGGAGTGAGCAAAGCTTTTGAGAAATGGCTGCGTGACAAGGCCATAAAGCCTGTTTCGCAGATCGGGCTCTTGACTGTCCTAGTGGGCTGTGCAATAGAGAAATGTTAGGAACTTTTTGATGGGCAAAGACAGGTCCAAACATGTGGAGATACGTGTCAGAACATGTGAACTTGATGTCCGCCACTCAGCGGTTGGAGGCACGGAAGAAGTTGCACAACCTGAGAAAGAGCACAAAGGTAAGGCATAAGATATTAATGCAAAGTAGCTGCACAGGACGTGTATGGGCATGAAGGAACACAATAGTGGTTAAAGAGATATGAAAGATGTGAGCAAAGATGCAGTAAGGAATTTCAATGGGCCAAATCACCCTGATTCAATCCACAATGCTCTTATGTTTCAAGGGAAAACTGATACATAGTAGAGGGAAACAAAATGGAACAGGTGGTGAACTCTACCAGCAAAAACCTCTCATACAATATGAAGGCAGAATTGTTGATCTGTGCGGGAGGGAGGCTTGTGATTGCATTGGGTGTGAGGAGGTTGGAGGGAAGTGCAGACTAAGTGGTGTGTACCATATCGATCATATCATTCTGTGATTGGCACAATAAGTTTCACCAACCTGTCCAAACACACTGATTGTACACAAGCATCGAATAGTGTATGTGCTTATATTTGTCGCAATGTCCCATTTGTTCTCTTCACTGAGCAAGGAGAAAGAAGCATCCTCAATTGGTCCCAAAGAGGAACAGTAATGCCAGTACCACTCATCACCACCCACACTTACATTAAGCACCATCACAGATAAAGACACTGTGACTATTAGATAGTGGTGTGGCTGAGGAAGCCCAGGGTGAAGCATGGGGCAAAGCACAGGGCACTGGTGGTGAAGGGGTACCAGTGGTAGGAATGATGAGGTGCCAGTAGGTAGATGATGGAGGTCTGGCAAGCTGACTGTCCCTCCTGAGTTGTCTACTGATAAGGACCTTAGTGGACCTGCTGCCTAATGGAGTTAAAACTCATATGCCTGGAATCTAACTCCCTAGAACCATAGAACCATAGAAAAGATACGGCACAGAAGGGGGCCATTCGGCCCATCGTGTCCGCGCCGGCTTGAAGAACAACCAGCTGCCCATTCTAATCCCACCTTCCAGCACCCGGTCCGTAGCCCTGCAGCTTACAGCACTTCAGGTGCAGGTCCAGGCACTTTTTAAAAGAGTTGAGGGTCCCTGCCTCTACCAGCAATTCGGGCAGTGAATTCCATACACCCACCACCCTCTGGATAAAAAAGTTTTTCCTCATGTCCCCTCTAATCCTTCCGCCAATCAGCTTAAATCTATGTCCTCTAGTTCTTGAACTCTCCGCTAGGGGAAACAGGTACTTCCTGTCTACTCTATCTAGGCCCCTCATAATTTTGTACACCTCAATCAAGTCTCCCCTCAGCCTCCTCTGCTCCAAGGAAAACAACCCCAGCCTATCCAATCTCTCACCTCCCTCCATTTCTCCAAGGTTTCTGCCAATCTTCCACCAAAGTTACGATGAGTGATAAGGAGAACCCCTGCGAAAATTCTACCCATGGTCTCACATTTTGCGAAGGGGCCTGAAACAGGTATTGGGCCCCCGATTTGCATATGCAAGCGGCCTAATGCCAGTTTCAGGTGCACCTCCTGGACGCATATAGAGGAGGCCTAACCAATATGGCGGGTGGCGCACTTCCGGAACGGAATGATTGTGTGCACGCCACCCGCCATATTGGATCCTTAGGCGGCCGTTGTACGCCTGTAATACGGGCGCGGCACGATCCAATTTCTAGGCCTGTGAGTAGTGACTCAACTAACATTCCTTGGTCTCTTTCAACTTTCTCCTTTGGAAATTTCTATCCCACCCAGAGAATAGATGTGCTTCCTATTTTTACTCCCAATATATACAATGTCTTGCATTTTTACATTGCTACTGATCGGTTCAGGTGCAAACCTCGTTGAGGTCTCTTCGAGATTTTGGCTCCCTCTTCTGAGTCTACATTCCACTAGGCATGGCGTCATCTGCTACTTTGCAATGGGACTCTCATTCCAGCTCATCTACGTATACTAGGAAAACGAGGGGGCCCACCATGGACCACTGGATGACCTGTCTCAATATCTCCCTCCACTACGACCCTCACAACTACCGTTTGGTTCCCTCCCTTTAGCCAAGTTACTAATCCACATCCATGCCTCGCCCGCGACACTGAACTTAGTTTGTAAAGAAATCTCTCATTTATAAAAAGCCTTCTGAAAGCCATTTGCACGTATATATCAAGTAAGGATTTTGTGCATGGACGTGATGTCTTTTAGTTCAATTCGCCCCTCCCCCCTGCCCCCTCCCATTGCTTCTGGTGAAGTAAATGGTAAATTTGTTAACCAAATGTATTAAGGGAAAGGGGGCTAAGGCGGGTATATGGAGTTAGGTCACAGATCAGCCATGATCTCAATGAATGGCGGAACAGGCTCGAGGGGCTAAATGGCCTCCTCCTGTTCCTATGTTCCTAGAGTGGTACGTACGTGTGAGTTGGTGCCAAGGCAAGACCCCAGGTTTTTAAATACCTGTAGGAGGAAGGGAAGACTGAGGGAGTTAAGGAGTTCCCCAGTTTTGGGCTCCTGGGACAGAACGAATTAGAGGCAATGTCCAGTCCTGATATCAACACGGTGAGGATGCAGGGAGGAGGAAGACCACGTCGTTGAGGCTTAGGAGCAACAAGACAATAAAGATCAGAGGAGCAATGAACCTCCAAAGAGGACATGTCAATGGGCTCCTTGAAGATGGCGGAGGGGGTGGGGGGGGGGAGGGAGGAGGGGCAACAGCCACACCTGATCTTGTCTTCAACCAACATGCACATGCATGCATTTACCAGCAGGGGTCGCTGGATGTTGATCAGGAGCACAAAGTTGGTTGATTCTTCCTCTCACTAAGGCCAATTAGAGTGCTTTGGTACATCAGTGCCCTGCACCATCAGGTCGCCTCCTGCTGCTATCTTTAGTACATTGGAATGATTACTTGCAAGCAGGATGAGAACTTGTTGCCTGCAAACAAAATTCTAGCCAGCATAAGACCTTCAATATGTCTTGCACCTGGACATTACATAAGTTATCACACATAAACTTGCCGCCTTTTAATCGTATTTATAGCTTGACATGACTTTGCAATGACATCTTAGTCTTTTACAATGTGGCGTCGTGCCAAAGAAAAGCAATCTACATTATAGTACGAGGCAACTTGTGGAGATGGAAGATGGAATTACAGTTTCCCTGTCACACACCATGCAAGTGATAAACTGTTCTTGTGCTTGTGAGGATCGAGCTGCATGCCTTTCACTTATAACCCTGGCATCGACTCCGACATTTTGTAAGTGTTCCAGCAGCCTAGCTTTGAGCCTGTACATTTATGGTGAGGTCATTTTACATAACTATTTACAGACAAGGGCACATCTAAATCAACTGCCGCTTTATTATTCAAAAGCAAAATACTGCGGATGCTGGAAATCTGAAATAAAAACAGAAAATGCTGGAGAAGCTCAGCAAGTCAGGCAGCATCTGTGGAGAAAGAAACAGAGTTAATGTTTCAGGTCGAAGACCTTTTGTCAGAACTGGAAGATGTTAAAGAGTTAACAGTTTTTAAGCAAATACAGAGCCTGGGAAAGGGGGGAGGGGAGGAAAGAACAAAAGGGAAGGTCTGTGATAGGGTGGAGGGCACGAGTGATTAAATGAAAAAAGGGATGATGGTGTGAGGCAAGGAGGGTGGGAATGGGACAGGTTAAGAAACAAAAGATTGATCAGTAGTAGCTGTGAATGGCAGCAGCAGAACCATTACCAGCACTTGCTGACCGAAAAAATGGGAGCAGTGGTTATGATCTGAAGTTATTAAAATGAATGTTGAGTCCGGATGGTTGTAAAGTGCCTAAACGAAAGATGAGGTGCTGTTCCTCGAGCTTCATGGAACAGTGTAAGAGGACGAGGACAGAGAGGTCAGAGCAGGAATGGGAAGGGGAATTAAAATGGCAAGTGACCGGCAGGTCAGGGTCACTCTCGCGGACAGAGCGGAGGTATTCAGCAAAGCGATCACCCAGTCTGCGTTTGGTCTCCCCAGTGTAGAGGAGACCGCATTGTGTGCAGCGGATACAGTATACTAAATTGAAAGAAGTACAAGTCACCCGCTGTTTCACCTGGAAGGAGTGTTTGGGGCTCTGGACGGTGGGAAGAGAGGAGGTGAAAGGGCAGATGTTGCACAGTACTCCAGGTGTGGTCTCACCAGAGCCCTACATAATTGCAGCAAGACCTCCTTACTCTTATACTCCAGGCCCCTTGCAATAAAGGCTAACATACCATTCGCCTTCCTAATTGCTTGCTGTACCCTTAGGTTAACTTTTTGTGATTCGTGTACAAGGACACCTAAATTCCCAAAGGAAACCATCTTCAGCCGGTAGTGCCAAGTGGACGATCCATCTCGGCCTCCTCCCGATATCCCCACCGTCACAGAAGCCAGTCTTCAGCCAATTCGATTCACTCCACGTGATATCAAGAAACGGCTGAGTGCACTGGATACAGCAAAGGCTATGGGCCCTGACAACATCCCAGCTGTAGTGCTGAAGACTTGTGCTCCAGAACTAGTCGTGCCTCTAGCCAAGCTGTTCCAGTACAGCTACAACACTGGCATCTACCTGTCAATGTGGAAAATTGCCCAGGTATGTCCTGTCCACAAAAAGCAGGACAAATCCAATCCTGTTAATTACTGCCCCATCAGTCTATTCTCAATCATCAGCAAAGTGATGGAAGGTGTCGTCGACAGTGCTATCAAGCGGCACTTACTCACCAATAACCTGCTCACCGATGCTCAGTTTGGGTTCCGCCAGGGCCACTCGGCTCCAGACCTCATTTCAGCCTTGGTCCAAACATGGACAGAAGAGCTGAATTCCAGAGGTGAGGTGAGAGTGACTGCCCTTGACATCAAGGCAGCATTTGACCGAGTGTGGCACGAAGGAGCCCTAGTAAAATTGAAGTCAATGGGAAACAGGGAGAAAACTCTCCAGTGGCTGGAGTCATACCTAGCACAAAGGAAGATGGTAGTGGTTGTTGGAGGCCAATCATCTCAGCCCCAGGGCATTGCTGCAGGAGTTCCTCAGGGCAGTGTCCTAGGCCCAACCATCTTCAGCTGCTTCATCAATGACCTTCCCTCCATCATAAGGTCAGAAATGGGGATGTTCGCTGATGACTGCACAGTGTTCAGTTCCATTCACAACCCCTCAGATAATGAAGCAGTCCGTGCCCGCATGCAGCAAGACCTGGACAACATCCAGGCTTGGGCTGATAAGTGGCAAGTAACATTCTCACCAGACAAGTGCCAGGCAATGACCATCTCCAACAAGAGAGAGTCTAACCACCTCCCCTTGACATTCAACGGCATTACCATCTCCAAATCCCCCACCATCAACATCCTAGAGGTCACCATTGACCAGAAACTTAACTGGACCAGCCATATAAATACTGTGGCTACAAGAGCAGGTCAGAGGCTGGGTATTCTGCGGCGAGTGACTCACCTCCTGACTCCCCAAAGCCTTTCCACTATTTACAAGGCACAAGTCAGGAGTGTGATGGAATACTCTCCACTTGCTTGGATGAGTGCAGGTCCAACAACACTCAAGAAGCTCGACACCATCCAAGATAAAGCAGCCCACTTGATTGGCACCCCATCCACCACCCTAAACATTCACTCCCTTCAACACCGGCGCACCGTGGCTGCAGTGTGTACCATCCACAGGATGCACTGCAGCAACTCGCCAAGGCTTCTTCGACAGCACTTCCCAAACCTGCGACTTCTACCACCTATAAGGACAAGAGCAGCAGGCACATGGGAACAACACCACCTGCACGTTCCCCTCCAAGTCACACGTCATCCTGACTTGGAAATATATCGCCGTTCCTTCATCGTCGCTGGGTCAAAATCCTGGAACTCCCTTCCTAACAGCACTGTGGGAGAACCTTCACCACACGGACTGCAGCGGTTCAAGAAGGCGGCTCACCACCACCTTCTCGAGGGGCAATTAGGGATGGGCAATAAATGCCGGCCTTGCCAGCGACACCCAACGAATAAAAAAAAAATAGATGATCCAACACACTTAAGAGCTGACCACTGCAATTTAATTTCTGTTCACTGTGTAGCCGATACTTCAATGAATCATGTTGAATTACAGCAGGTTAAAAGTGCAAAAGACTCATAACTCAGAAGACAGCAGGTGCAAAAGCGACATGTCCGTCTTTTGTTCAAGTAAAAAAGTGAATGAAGCCAAATCCAGATGAGCTGTACCGGATAGTCACCGAGTAGCTTTGGTCCCAATCTGTGCTGAGTGAGCTGATCTCAGTTGGGATTCAGCAGTGGTGTTAATGTTGGCCTCAGCATTTTGGAATAGGAAGGGTTGGGGGGGGTGGGGGGGTGGTGCGGAAATCAGCTCGTGTCTCTGCTTCTGTCCGCTGTCTGGTGATTTCCTGGAGAAACGCGCACGTCCCCAGTCATCAGCTGAGGACAAGCTCGGGCTTGGCTGTGGCTCCCTCAGCTCTCGCTGTCAAGCTTCACAAATGAAGGACGACCACTTCGAATTGTGGAACTGTACCCCAGCCAGAAGCCAATTTTGAACCCCCCGGGACGGGTGGGAGAGGTGCGGAGGCAGCGTGGGAGGGTTAAAATTTCAAAAATCAGAAACCAGATCCCAAGGTTCCCATTTCCGGTTTTAACGGAGGCTGTTTGCGGGGCAGATGACTAACCAGTTCTCCAGAGGCGGGTCCGTCATTTGAATGTTTTAATGAGGCTGTGCGCCTCCAATTTTAGGAGGCTTTTAGATATAATCCCTGCAGGCCAGGTTTCCCAGGGCTCGAGTGCCTTTCCAGCACTACTTGTGGGCCAGGAGGGGCAGGAGTGAGTGCTTCCTCCCTCCCTGGCTCACCAAGCAAACGTGCTTTCCTCCCCACTATGGGCCGATCCCCTCCCCCGGCGATCCGATTGAGAATCCCTACGTGGTCAGTTTTCGGTAAAATATTAAAATGCCTATGTGGCAAAGAAGCAGAATGCAAAATGATTAGAAAGGGTTAATTAGTTAGTAACTGAGATTGGTACAGGTGGCCTGGCCTCCTGCTGGGCCATATGTTTGCGTAGTCAGCAGGTTTGCATGGTCTTAGCAATGTAGAGTCTTTGATGTGATTCAAGGACTGGTCTGAATGTCTCCATGTTTATGGCAGATCAATATAGGTAACAAGCTTAGCCAAAGTTGAAAGACATTCCAGGTTGGGAGATAAGGAACAGAAGGAACAGGGAAGAACATTCCAAGTTGGAAGATGAGGAAGTATCCCCTTTGATGTCTAACAGCAGCATGGTCAGCACATGGACGATTTATGATTGGCCGGAAATAATGTAACCTCGCATGGCAACCTGTGCCCGGCTTATGATTGGTGTTGACCCTCGTTAAGTATGTTCCAACCCTATTGATTTGTATAAAAACGTGTGGATTTCTGTATGTTTTTGTTCTTGCTCTGCCAGCATAGAGGGACTCTATCAGGAGTCCAAATCAATGCTGCAGACTAAGAACCCTGCTATTAAAGTTGTGATGAACTTTAAAATGTATTCGACTTCAGTTTTTACTGAACCAGACTGAGGGGAAAGAATCCGGATCGTCACGATCTGCCCCCCCCCCCCATGACCCACGATCACCCCCCTCGGCCTCCGATCTCCACTATCTCCCCAATCTCCGCTCTCCCCCTCCAATCTCCCAAAGGCCTCCAATCTCCATCCAATCTCCCCAAGGTTCCCGATCTCCCACTGATCTCCGATCTCCCCTCACCCGGCTTCCGATCCCACCCTGACCCTCCGATCTCCCCAAGGTCTTTCCCATCTCTCCCCACACCACGCCCGGCCTTCCCGCTCTCTCCCTCCCTCCTCTCTGCTCCCCAGCTGCGGCCTGATGTCGCAGGCCTTCCCGCCGGACAGCCGGCCAGCCGGCCAGCCTCTCAGTGTGGCGAGGAACGGAGACAAAAAACTTAAATGAGGCCCTGCCGTTAAATTCGGCAGGACCTCCGGGTTACCCGCATTCCCGGGTTTCCCGGTCACGATGACCCCCACCCCACCCCGCTCTCTCCCAGCCTCCCCGTAAATGTCCCTCTATCTGACCACTTGTTTCTGTCGCCTTCATGACTCAGTCTCTCTGACTCTTTCTCTCTTCCTCCATCTCTTTCCCTTTCTAGCTGCATAGATAGTAGAACTGTTCTGTCGGTACTTGTAGAGTAGTGTAAGAATATATAGCTGTAATTTGTACCTGCCTGCTATAACTTGCCTTTCACTTTTATTTTCTCTCGAGATACCAGACTCCATTATGAACTGTAAATAAATGAGGACGGGGATCTGGCCATACCCTGGGACAGAGAGCACTCATAGACAGAGTATAAAAAGACTGGCCTCTATCTCGTTTGGCTGCTGTGTCCGCTTGTCTGCCAGTGCAGACCTGCTGAATGCTTAAGGTACTTCTGGGTAGGTCAGATGGAAGAATCTGATGACGAGACTGGTGGTCATCACATTCCAACATTCCTGCTACTCAGCAGCAGAATGTGGAATCTCCTAACTGGACAGATACTGTTTGGTAGCTACAGATGATGACTCCAGTAGATTCTTGCCTATTTGATGTCTCATCATTGCCCACGGAGGTGGTAATGGCCTCTTCAGCAGATGGAGCAGACCTGAAGGAAGTTGACAATGTATCTGTGGAGGAAAAAGGGACAATGTGCAACCTATTACTTGTGAATATGCACGAGTGCGCCGGGGACAGGTGATGTAGTAGATTTGCCGGGTGATGTGGTAGATTTTCCGGGTGATGTGGTAGATTTTCCGGGTGATGTAGTAGTTTTGCTGTGTGGTGTGGTAGATTTGCGGGGTGATGTGGTAGATTTTCCGGGTGATGTAGTAGATTTTCCGGGTGATGTGGTAGATTTTCCAGGTGATGTGGTAGATTTGCCGGATGATGTGGTAGATTTGCCGGGTGATGTAGTAGATTTTCCGGGTGATGTGGTAGATTTTCCGGGTGGTGTGGTAGATTTGCCGGGTGGTGTGGTAGATTTGCCGGGTGATGTGGTAGATTTGCCGGGTGATGTGGTAGATTTGCCCTGTGGTGTGGTAGATTTTCCGGGTGATGTGGTAGATTTTCCGGGTGATGTGGTAGATTTTCCGGGTGATGTAGTAGATTTTCCGGGTGATGTGGTAGATTTTCCGGGTGATGTGGTAGATTTGCCCTGTGGTGTGGTAGATTTTCCGGGTGATGTGGTAGATTTTCCGGGTGATGTGGTAGATTTTCCGGGTGGTGTGGTAGATTTTCCGGGTGGTGTGGTAGATTTTCCGGGTGATGTAGTAGATTTGCCGGGTGGTGTGGTAGATTTTCCGGGTGATGTGGTAGATTTTCCGGGTGATGTGGTAGATTTTCCGGGTGGTGTGGTAGATTTTCCGGGTGATGTGGTAGATTTGCCGGGTGATGTAGTAGATTTTCCGGGTGATGTGGTAGATTTGCCGGGTGATGTGTTAGATTTGCCGGGTGATGTAGTAGATTTGCCGGGTGATGTGGTAGATTTGCCGGGTGATGTAGTAGATTTGCCGGGTGATGTGGTAGATTTGCCGGGTGATGTGGTAGATTTGCCGGGTGATGTGGTAGATTTGCCGGGTGATGTAGTAGATTTGCCGGGTGATGTGTTAGATTTGCCGGGTGATGTAATAGATTTTCTGGGTGATGTGGTAGACTTGCCGGGTGATGTGGTAGATTTGCCGGGTGATGTAGATTTTCCGGGTGATGTAGTAGATTTGCCGGGTGATGTGGTAGATTTGCCGGGTGATGTGGTAGATTTTCCAGGTGATGTAGTAGATTTGCCGGGTGATGTAATAGATTTGCCAGGTGATGTGGTAGATTTGCTGGGTGATGTAGTAGATTTGCCGGGTGATGTAATAGATTTGCCGGGTGATGTGGTAGAGTTGCCGGGTGATGTGGTAGATTTGCCGGGTAATGTAGTAGATTTTCCGGGTGATGTAGTAGATTTGCCGGGTGATGTGGTAGATTTGCCGGGTGATGTAGTAGATTTGCCGGGTGATGTAATAGATTTGCCGGGTGATGTGGTAGAGTTGCCGGGTGATGTGGTAGATTTGCCGGGTGATGTGGCAGATTTGCTGGGTGATGTAATAGATTTACCGGGTGATGTGGTAGAGTTGCCGGGTGATGTGGTAGATTTGCCGGGTGATGTGGCAGATTTGCCGGGTGATGTGGTAGATTTTCCGGGTGATGTGGTAGATTTTCCGGGTGATGTGGTAGATTTTCCGGGTGGTGTGGTAGATTTTCCGGGTGATGTGGTAGATTTTCCGGGTGGTGTGGTAGATTTTCCGGGTGATGTGGTAGATTTTCCGGGTGATGTGGTAGATTTTCCGGGTGGTGTGGTAGATTTTCCGGGTGATGTGGTAGATTTGCCGGGTGATGTAGTAGATTTTCCGGGTGATGTGGTAGATTTGCCGGGTGATGTGGTAGATTTGCCGGGTGATGTGGTAGATTTGCCGGGTGATGTAGTAGATTTGCCGGGTGATGTGTTAGATTTGCCGGGTGATGTAATAGATTTTCCGGGTGATGTGGTAGACTTGCCGGGTGATGTGGTAGATTTGCCGGGTGATGTAGATTTTCCGGGTGATGTAGTAGATTTGCCGGGTGATGTGGTAGATTTGCCGGGTGATGTGGTAGATTTTCCAGGTGATGTAGTAGATTTGCCGGGTGATGTAGTAGATTTGCCGGGTGATGTAATAGATTTGCCAGGTGATGTGGTAGATTTGCTGGGTGATGTAGTAGATTTGCCGGGTGATGTAATAGATTTGCCGGGTGATGTGGTAGAGTTGCCGGGTGATGTGGTAGATTTGCCGGGTGATGTGGCAGATTTGCTGGGTGATGTAATAGATTTACCGGGTGATGTGGTAGAGTTGCCGGGTGATGTGGTAGATTTGCCGGGTGATGTGGTAGATTTGCCGGGTGATGTGGTAGATTTGCCGGGTGATGTGGTAGATTTGCCGGGTAATGTAGTAGATTTTCCGGGTGATGTGGTAGAGTTGCCGGGTGATGTGGTAGATTTGCCGGGTGATGTGGTAGATTTGCCAGGTGATGTGGTAGAGTTGCCGGGTGATGTGGTAGATTTGCCGGGTGATGTGGTAGATTTGCCGGGTGATGTGGCTGATTTGCTGGGTGATGTAATAGATTTACCGGGTGATGTGGTAGAGTTGCCGGGTGATGTGGTAGATTTGCCGGGTGATGTGGCAGATTTGCCGGGTGATGTGGTAGATTTGCCGGGTGATGTGGTAGATTTTCCGGGTGATGTAGTAGATTTTCCGGGTGATGTGGTAGATTTTCCGGGTGATGTGGTAGATTTGCCGGGTGATGTGGTAGATTTTCCGGGTGATGTGGTAGATTTTCCGGGTGATGTAGTAGATTTTCCGGGTGATGTGGTAGATTTTCCGGGTGATGTGGTAGATTTTCCGGGTGATGTGGTAGATTTTCCGGGTGATGTGGTAGATTTTCCGGGTGATGTGGTAGATTTTCCGGGTGATGTGGTAGATTTGCCGGGTGATGTGGTAGATTTTCCGGGTGATGTGGTAGATTTTCCGGGTGATGTAGTAGATTTTCGGGGTGATGTAGTAGATTTTCGGGGTGATGTAGTAGATTTTCGGGGTGATGTAGTAGATTTTCCGGGTGATGTGGTAGATTTTCCGGGTGATGTGGTAGATTTTCGGGGTGATGTAGTAGATTTTCGGGGTGATGTAGTAGATTTTCGGGGTGATGTAGTAGATTTGCCGGGTGATGTGGTAGATTTTCCGGGTGATGTGGTAGATTTGCCGGGTGATGTAGTAGATTTTCCGGGTGATGTGGTAGATTTTCCGGGTGATGTGGTAGATTTTCCGGGTGATGTGGTAGATTTTCCGGGTGATGTGGTAGATTTTCCGGGTGATGTGGTAGATTTTCCGGGTGATGTGGTAGATTTTCCGGGTGATGTGGTAGATTTTCCGGGTGATGTAGTAGATTTTCGGGGTGATGTAGTAGATTTTCGGGGTGATGTAGTAGATTTTCGGGGTGATGTAGTAGATTTTCGGGGTGATGTAGTAGATTTTCGGGGTGATGTGGTAGATTTTCCGGGTGATGTGGTAGATTTTCGGGGTGATGTGGTAGATTTTCCGGGTGATGTGGTAGATTTTCCGGGTGATGTGGTAGATTTGCCGGGTGATGTAGTAGATTATCGGGGTGATGTAGTAGATTTTCGGGGTGATGTAGTAGATTTTCGGGGTGATGTAGTAGATTTTCGGGGTGATGTAGTAGATTTTCCGGGTGATGTGGTAGATTTGCCGGGTGATGTAGTAGATTTTCGGGGTGATGTAGTAGATTTTCGGGGTGATGTAGTAGATTTTCGGGGTGATGTAGTAGATTTTCGGGGTGATGTGGTAGATTTTCCGGGTGATGTGGTAGATTTGCCGGGTGATGTAGTAGATTTTCGGGGTGATGTAGTAGATTTTCGGGGTGATGTAGTAGATTTTCGGGGTGATGTACTAGAGTTGCCGGGTGATGTAGTAGACTCAAGATATCAGGAGCATTCAAAATGCAGTTGGATGCCAGGCTAGGTGAGCTGGAATGTTGGCGGGATTAGCTTTGATGGAACGAATAGTCTATTCTCGTGGTTGGCTTTTCTTATGTTCTTATTCCTGCATGGACACAGTTAAGTTAAGGAATTTTCTGCCACATACCTGTCACAAGAGCCTTGAAGTCAGAAAATCATACCCAATGCCGTTGGTCCAGATATATACTCCAGAAAAGAACAGATGTGCTACAGAGAGTTGCAGGCCGTAACACAATCTCAAGATTCTGATGACAAGATTAAAACGGCTTATAATGCCACCTGTAGACTTTGATTGCAACCCAACCTTTCTATATATACTCTGTCAATGTTCCCTGTACTTAGGATTACTCTATGAATGTTCAGGGGGATAGAAATTCCAATCAAACACATTTTACATACAAACTATGTTCCTGTGTGCGCTATCTTTAAATTGGTTAGAGCGTGCTGAATAAGAGACACACACGAATACCATATGAGTGCATTACATGTGAACTTTTGCTGATATTCCTTTACAATGTCAGTGCTGCCCCCAGGCTTATTTTTGGTTCCAATGCACTTCATGCTTCTTGTGCAATCTTCTTAATTCTTCACCTTAAATTGATCCCACCACAACCACATTGACAGTTCTGTACCCGCCAACACTTCACCCCAGTGTTGCACAGCTCAAAACGCTCCCTCCGGACGCATCCCATGTTTGGAAGGATACAATCTGTAATAATGCTGCTGGCTATTTTTCACAGCTCATGTGTCAGCTTAGCTCAGTGATTGCACTTTTATCCCTTGAGTCGGAAGGTTGTGGGTTTAAGCCCCAAGCTAGCGACTTGATCACATAATCTACAGTGACAGTTCAGTGTAATACTGAGGGACTGCTGCACTGTGGGAGTTGGCGTCTTTCGAATAAGACGTTAAACCTCAGCCTCACTGTTCAGGTGAACATAAGATCACATGGCACTATTCGAAAAACAGCAGGGAAGTTCTTCTGCTGTCCTGGCCCACATTTATCTGTCAAACGACACCACCAAAATAGATTAACCGGTAATTTATCTCTTATTGTTTGTTGGACCTTGCTGTGTACAAATTGGCTGGTGCATTTGCCTACAAAACAATGGTGACTGAACTTCAAAAGTAATTAATTGGTGGTGAAGTGCCATTGGGTGTGTAATGGGCAGGGTGTGTAACGGGCCGGTTGTGTAACAGGTGGGGTGTGTAATGGGCGGGGTGTATAACGGACGGGGCGTGTAACGGGCGGAGTGTGTAGCGGGCGGGGTGTGTAAGGGCAGGGTGTAAAACGGAGGGGGCGTGTAACGGGTGGGGCGTGTAACGGGCTGGGTGTGTAATGGGCAGTGTGTGTAAGGGCGGGGTGTATAACGGACGGGGCGTGTAACGGGCGGGGCGAGTAATGGGTGGGGTGTGTAATGGGCGGGGTGCGTAAGGAGCTGGGTGTATAATGGACGGGGTGTGTAATGGGCGGGGCGTGTAATGGGTGGGGTGTGTAACAGGCAGGTTGTTTAACGGACGGGGCATGTAATGGGTGGGACGTGTAATGGGCGGGATGTGTAAGGGCGGGGTGTATAACGAACGGGGCGTGTAACGGACGGGGCATGTAACGGGTGGGGTGTGTAATGGGCGAGGTGCGTAAGGGCGGGATGTATAACGGATGGGGCGTGTAACGGGCGGGGTGTGTAATGGGTGGGGTGTGTAATGGGGTGGGGTGTAAGGGCGGGGTGTATAACAGATGGGGCGTGTAACGGGTGGGGTGTGTAACGGGCGAGGTGTGTAATGGGTGGGGTGTGTAATGGGGGGGTGTGTAAGGGCGGGGTGTATAACAGATGGGGCGTGTAACGGGTGGGGTGTGTAACGGGCGGGGTGTGTAATGGGTGGGGTGTGTAATGGGGGGGTGTGTAACGGGTGGGGTGTGTAATGGGTGTAACATCTATGGAACTATTCTAGTAAACATGGCTGAGATTTACAATCTACTTGGATAGTTATTTCTACCAATGTAAGAAGGTCCTCCTATCTATATATCACAATAAAAGATATGGAATCATAGAATGATACAGCACAGGAGACCATTTGGCCCATCGTGCCTGTGCCAGCTCTTTGAAAGAGCTATCCAGTTAGTCCCACTCCTCTGCTCTTTCCCCTCGCTGTGTAAAAAAAATTCTCCTCATCTCCCCTCTGGTTCTTTTGCCAATTACCTTATATTCAGACCTGTATACAGAACAGTAAGATAATTCACATTCAAACCCATATAAAGCAGAGCACAGCTAACTCAGCACAGACCAGCAATCGAACTTGGGAGCTTCTGGCCTGTGTGGCTTTCCGCAGCAATCGCCATTTACCAACTGAGCCACGGGGGTGGCGGTGGGATATAGTTTGGTCACAGGAAAACCACCCTGCAATGTCACAAGTTGTCTGACGTTTGTAACAGGGGCTGTAAATAATTTGCTGCAACTCACTGATCCGCATTCATCACTGTCAGCTTTGCTCGTGGAGCAGTTTGCTCTTAAAAATAGATCGGGAATTTTGAAGGCTTACTCAGCTGTCACAGGCATTAGAGAAACAAGATAGTCAACTAACAAGTCACAGGAATGAGCGGGTGAAGTGAAGTTAAGAACCAGGGCTTAATTTAGCAGGGAATTTGCAAATTCTCAAATGTGGCTTGAGGATGTCCTGTCCTGAAAAATGACACACAGATGAGGCTTTGCCCCATTTTTCTTCAATATCAGGTTAAAGGGCAATAATATACTTGGGGACAATTCTAAGCTATCTTTAAAAACAGATAATGGTGTCCTCTACTTTATGCATACAGCAACTTACAATTCTACAGCACTCCTCGTGGGCAGGAAGATATCCTAGAGTACTTTACATTAAAGAAAGAAAACTTACATTTATATAGCGCCTTTCCCAAATGTCCCAAAGCGCTTTACAGCCAATGAAGTACTTTTGTAATGAAGGAAATGCATGATCCCACAAACAGCAACGTGATAATGACCAATTAAGCTGTTTTTTTTAAGAGATGCTGGTTGAGGGTACTATACTGGACACCAGTATGCAATAATTCTCACTGTCATCGGATTCAAAGCACTCCATTGTGAAACTTCATGCGTTCAACGTGAAACGGCAGCAGGGATAGCAATTCTCATGTGCTCATCTTCTATTTTTATAGAGAGGCCACAAGCCCAGGAGGAGGAAGCCAGCACCATGGAACCATCGCACAGCACTTTGTGTCACCCACACCACCGCGAGAAGGTGGCAGCTCAGGCCCACACACTTCAGAAGATCTTAGTGAGTGCAACACAGGGAGAGAGGTGGGGGCCGAACAGACATACAACGTGGCCACCGGCCCTGCTGAGTTGAGTCCAGTCCTCTGTTTTAAAGGAGACGTGAACCCATTTTATTTGAAGCCATCTGCCTGCATACATCAAGTTCAACAGGTGACATCCAGCACCCACCCGGAGAGGCATGGACTAATAGTCTGGAGAACCTGGGTTCAAATCCCACCATAGCAGTTTGAGAATTTGAATTCAGGAAATTAAAAGAAAAGCTGGTAAAAGTGACCATGAAGCTGTCGGATTGTTGTAAAAATCCAACTGGTTCACTAATGTCCCTTTAGGGAAGGAAACCTGCCGTCCTTACCCGGTCTGGGCCTATATGTGACTCCAGTCCCACACCAACGTGATTGACTCTTATTGGCCCTCTGAAGTGGCCTAGCAAGACACTCAGTTGTATCAAACCACTATCAAGAAGAAGGCCCCCCACCACCTTCTCAGGGCAACTAGAGATGGGCAATAAATGCCAGCGACGCCCACCTCCTGAGAATGAATCAAAAAAAGGTAATTGGATTTTATTGATTGCGGACGATGATATTCTCATTATCGTATTTTAATCTCATCTGGACTAACAACTTTTGAAATGTGATCATTTTCTGGGACACTGTGGTACTTTGTTTTCCGTGCCAATTTTCTCCCCTCTTCTCTTGAAGATGCTGACTCTTGCTGGGCTATGGTTCCGCTGGTGCTCACCATCCTTTGGTACCTCACCCAAGTGTGTGAGTCTAGACAGTGAGTGTCATTAGGCTGCTCGACAGTGGCAGGCATCGTTGCCAGGCCCAATTCCATCGTCACCCACAGTACAGCAACATACGCTTTCTGGCAGAGGTCACTAGGTGGCAATGAGGATCAGGAACACTGGTTGTTATAGTGACCCAGGGTTTGTGAGCCCAAGCGTGGCAGCCCTGGCGCTGCCCAGCTGAGATGGGCTAGCTTGGCACAATCGGAGGATCAAAACTGGGACTTTCCCTGTCTGTATGACTCCAGTCCACACTGTGCTGTGCGTGAGAGCGTGCAGAACAAGGGGGCATGAATATAAGATAGCCACTAACAGATCAAATAAAGAATTTGTTTACACAGAGTGAAGAGCATTTGGAACTTGCTGCCACATGGAGTGGTTGAAGCAACAACAACAACTTGCATTTATATAGCGCCTTTAACGTAGTAAAACATCCCAAGGCACTTCACAGGAGTGATTATCAAACAAAATTTGACACTGAGCCACATAAGGAGATATTAGGACAGGTAACCAAAAGCTTGGTCAAAGAGGTAGGTTTTAAGGAGCATCTTAAAGGAGGAGAGAGAGGTAGAGAGACGGAGAGGTTTTAGGGAGGGAATTCCAGAGTTTAGGGCCTAGGCAGCTGAAGGCACGGCCGCCAATGGTGGAGCGATTAAAATCAGGGATGTGCAAGAGGCCAGAATTGGAGGAGCACAGAGATCTCGGAGGGTTGTAGGGCTGGAGGAGGTTACAGAGATAGGGAGGGGTGAGGCCATGGAGCGATTTGAACGCAAGGATGAGAATTTTAAAATCGAGGCGTTGCTGGACCGGGAGCCAATGTAGGTCAGCGAGCACAGGGGTGATGGGAGAACGGGACTTGGTGCGAGAGTATTGATGCATTTAAGGGGAGGCCTGATGCAACATGAGGGAGAAGGGAATAGAGGGATATGGGGCAGGGTGGGAACAGGCAATTAGAGTGGGAGGAGGCTTTTGTGGAGTATAAACACTGACATCAGTTGGGCTGAATGGCCTGTTTTTGTGATGTAGAATCTATGTAATTCAATGGTTAAGCCACTTTGTTAAATTCCTTTGTATGCTGTTTTAATGCATTAAACAGTGCACAAAGAAGTCTTACACAAACATGTTAACCAGTGCACTACCAGAAGAAACTCAACCCCTAAACAGGCTGGGGTAGTTTCCGATGGAACAAAATGCTGCTTTGTAAATATGAAGCCACAGAGTGGCCACCAGGTGGAGACAGTGTGTTAATGTTTTACAATACTGTATATTTTTAGTTTAAGTCTCTAGAGTGAACAAACACACACACATTGATGGCAGAGCTGCTCACACAGAACAGTCGTAGGTATGAGATATTCAGTTGAGATCCATACACCTCTTGTCAAAAACTTAAACATGATTAAAAGTGGCAAACCACATGTGTTACATGACCCAACCAAGTGGTGACTTTGACATGGTTGACCACACCCTCCTCCTCCGATGTCTCTCCTCCGTCGTCCAGTTGGGTGGGACTGCCCTCACCTGGTTCCGTTCTTATCTATCCAGTTGTAGCCAGAGAGTCACCTGCTTTGTGCTCCTGCACCGTTACCTCTAGAGTCCCCCAAGGACCTATCCTTGGCCCCTTCCTATTTCTCATCTACGTGCTGCCCCTCGGTGACATCATCTGAAAACACAACATCAGATTCCACATGTGCGCTGATGACACCCAGCTCGACCTCCCTCGACCCCTCCACTGTCTCTGATTTGTCACACTGCTCCAACATCCAGTATTGGGTGGGCAAAGATTTCCTCCAACTAAATATTGGGAAGACCGAAGCTGTTGTCTTTGATCCCCGATGCAAACTCCATTCCCGAGCCACCGACTCCATCCTTCTCCCTGGCCACCGTCTGAGGCTGAACCAGACCGTTTGCAACCTTGGCATCCTATTTGATCCTGAGATGAGCTTCTGACCCCATATCCGCTCCATCACCATGACCACCTCCTTCCACCTCCGTAACATTGCCCGTCTCTGCCCCTGCCTCAGCTCATCTGCTGTTGAAACCCTCATCCATGCCTTTGTTATCTCCAGACTTGACTATTCCAATGTTCTCCTGGCCGGCCTCCCATCTTCCACCCTCCATAAACTTGAACTCATCCAAAACTCTGCTGCCCGTATCCTAACTCACACCAAGTCCCATTTACCCATCACCCCTGTGCTCACTGACCAACAGTGGCTCCCGGTCCAGCAACGCCTTGATTTTAAATTCTCATCCCTGTTTTCAAATCCCTCCATGGCCTCGCCCCTCCCTATCTCTCTAACCTCCTCCAGCCCTACAACCCTCCAAGATCTCTGCGCTCCTCCAATTCTTGCCTCTTGCACATCCCCGATTTTCATCGCTCCACCATTGCTGGCCGTGCCTTCAGCTGCCTAGGCCCTAACCTCTGGAATTCCCTCCCTAAGCCTCTCCGCCTCGCTACTTCTCTCTCCTCCTTTGAGATGCTCCTTAAAACTTACCTCTTTGACCAAGGTTTTGGCCATCTGTCCTAATATCTCCTTATGTGGCTCGGTGTCAAATTTTGTTTGATAACCACTCCTGTGAAGCGCCTTGGGATGTTTTACTATGTTAAAGGCGCTATATAAATGCAGGTGGTTGTTGTTGATAAATTGTCTCTTATCATTTTCCACATCTTTCTCTTCTTTCTTCCTCTCCATTTCTCATTCTTTCTATTTCTCTTTTCCTCTGCCTTTTTGCTATCTTGACAGCCCACCTGATGTGCGATTGCTGAGAGTTGGTGTGTGTGTGTTTATTTTTGTAGCTATGGAGGCAGGGCTATCCCAGCATCCACTGCAGTAGTGAAATCGCTCTATTAAACCCACAACCTTCCGATTGATACATTTGCCTCTTTCCCAGAGTTAGCTCTTCGTCGGCCTGCTGAACTGCTACAACTGAATTCACCGTCCGTCAACTCAGGAGCGATGATGGGGCCGAATGAATTCACTCCAGTGTTGTCGGTTCTGAACTAGCCTGGCCGTTTCAATCTCCGTATCCCTTTCTGTGACAAGTAGGGTTGCCAACTCTGCTTGGACATATTCCTGGAGGTGTCATCACATGACCTCCTGCTCCGCCCCACACTCCCTCCATTGGTCGCCCAACATCTCCATCCTCACTGTGCTCTCCCTTCCCACACCAATTGGAAAGCGACCAGAATCTTTGTTACCTGATTGGATGATTCTTGACTGTCAGTCAAACTGCCTTTTTCTCCACGTCCGATATTTTTATAACTAATAAACAAAAATGTTCGAAGAACATTTTTTATAAAGAGCACAGTTTTTTAACGCCCCTATGATTTTTCTCCCGGGTGTTGCTCACAGCAGTGCCCTGGAGATTCAGCTTTAATTCCTGGAGACTCCAGGGCAATCCTGGAGGGTTGGCAACCCTTGTGACAACTCACCTTTGACATTGTCTATCCAGCGCTCCCTTGGTCTTCCTGGGCTACCTGTTCCATGTACCTCTGCATGCAGGGCCGTGAAAGGTATTCTAGCTGTTTCCATTCTTGACCCATGCCCAAACCATCACAGTCCTCTTTCTTGGACCTTCTGTATAAGCCTTGTTTCTTGTCCAAGACATGTTCTTATTATATCATCCTGGATGCTCCCAGTATTCCTCTCAACCAACTCACCTCTGCTGTTAGTATCTTTTACTCGTCAACTTTACTCATGTTCCAGCGCTCAGATCCGTACAATAATGCGGGGATAACCATCGCTTTGTAAACTCTTCCCTTCGTTTTTAACCGAAAGATCTTTGGCCTTCCATATCCTGCTTAATCCTCTGAAAGCAGCAGGAGCAAGCCCAATCTTTCTTTTGATGTCGTCTTCATTTGCTGAACAATTATCTTAATTGACTAATTTCAGAACAAAGCAGGCAGCCTGTCTCCACAGAAACTGCAGGAGGGAAAACATTCCAGACTGGGTTAAATGTGGGATCTGCTTGGCGTATAAACACATCAAAGTGACCTAAAGCACACTTTACATTCCCGTGGCCTTTATCTTAAAAACTATACATGATATGAAATTCTGCGGCAATAAAACAGATCAGATTTCTTATCCGTCACGACCTTTATCCTCAAAGTTATGTCGGAAACATGTATTAACACTTCAACTGATGGTTTGCCACATTCTTTTAGACTCTGCTGACGGCATCTCGAAGGTATGGTGGACAGGCGGGAGACCCCCCACAAGGAATTCAAGCCCACAGTGCTTTAACTCCTGAGGATAGAGACTGGAGGAGCTCAGTGGTAGCTCTCTGGCCTCTGAGTCAGAAGGTTGTGGGCTCAAGTCCCACTCCAGAGACTTGAGCACCTAGTCTAGGCTAACATTCCCACTGCAGTACTGAGGGAGTGCTGTAGTGTCAGAGGTGCTGTCTTTTGGATAAGATGTTAAACTGAGGCCCCATCTACCCTCTCAGGTGGATGTAAAAGATCCCATGGCACTAGAGGGGAATTCTCCCTAGTGTCCTGGCCAATATTTATCCCTCAACCAACACCACTAAAAACAAATTTTCCGGTCATTTATCTCATTGCTGTTTGTGGGATCTTGCTGTGCACAAATTGACTGCCGCGATTCCTACATTACAACAGTGACTACACTTCAAAAGTACTTCATTGGCTGTAAAACACTTTGGGACGTTCTGAGGTTGTGAAAGACGCTATATAAATGCAAGTCTTTCTTTCTTTTTCAAAGACCTGAAAACTTGTGTGCTAAGTTAATCCAATAAAAAAACATGTTAAATATTGAACGTGACATCTTGACTGATAAATTCCAGCTCTGTCCTTGCTCTAATAGACCACAAGGTGGGGCTGCTGTCCATTGCCGCACCCTTTCCCCAGTTAAATGAAGTCAGCGTGATGACAAACAGATCTCTCTGACAAGAGACGTTAGCAAGCTAAAGTTGTAACTCAGTTCCGTTTGATTTCCTCTCCTCGCACCCTAAATGATAACTAAAGGCCCTCAGCTTGCTCGGGCCGTCATTCTGACAGTTAAACCAGGATCGTGCTCGCCGATGCCCTCCGGCCCTGACCCCGTCAGTAGACGGGCACCTCATCAGCTTGGCACGTGTTTGGCGACCACTTGGCCTATGCCCAGAAAATCCCAGCTTCATTCCGCCCTCTGGGGAGGGGGCTGTCCAGCTCCACCCCCAACAACTGACCCCAGCCATGATATCCTTGCTCTGGGGGACCATCTCCCATCATTTATATTGGGGGGTGGGGTTGTCTTCAAGGGTCCCTTGCTTGGCCCGGACCTCATCCACGTAGCCTACGTATGTCCTGTGGCGGCCAGTACACCTCCATTCACTTAGCGCATCTTCTGCCAAGCAAACGCCGGGTCCTGACTGTAGTTCAGGAGCGGGTACTCCCGGCTTGGGGAGGTGCCTCTCTTCCACGGTCTTGTCCGCACCCGGGTGGCATTGGAGAGGGAGCGTGCCGTGCCCACCGGTACACTTGGGACCTTCTGCGACTGGCGGAGTGTTTGGTGGACAAACAGAGCAATATTATCATTTTGTTTTATAAGTTTCCTCTTGTTCCTTTTTTTTTGGATGGTTAAGTTCTTTTATTAGCTGTGCCATTTATAAAAGGGGGGGGGTGGAGCACATTTAAAAATAATGCTTTTTCAGTTGATGACACTGGGGCAACTCAGTGTCTCCTTATCGGTCCTTAGAAAAGGCATTTGAAAGAGAAAAGGACAGGTTAATGTTTCATATGGGCTACTTGGCCCAACACATGGGCTACACCCGAACCATGAATCGGCCTTTTCTCTCTTCGGAAGCTGTGTTTAGATTTTTTTTCTAAAAAAGTGGTTGAAAATGTTTGAGAACCGACATCACTTCCTTTGGTGGTAAACAATTGAATGCAGCAATATTTTCCACTTGCGGCTGGGCCATTGTATCTGCCTTGTGATATACCATCGCCCGTGGGCTGTGTGGCTGAGCTGCTCAGTAAGGCTTCTCTGTGCTGACTCCCAGCTGCACAGCCCGCTATTTCTGGGGTATGGCTTTTTTTCTTTCGTCGTTTGTGATCATGTCGTTGTAACCTCCGACCGTTGCCATGGCTCCCTTGGTAACCGCGATCATTGAAGTGCTCTATTTTTCCTGATGTCGTTTGGCCGATTGAGTGACTCGGTTAAGGTGCCCAACGTTGCAGAACAAGCAGATAGTACAACATTTCGCTGCAGGTTGCAAATCCCCCTGTATTAGAGGACAATTTATTCGGCTCAGAGGCACAATGCTCACACTCCCGTTGTTGCTTGAGGAGGCAAATAGTGAGGGACACAAAGCCAGTCACTGATGAGGGGCACCCAGCGATCTGTAGCACCCTCACCAGTCGACAGTTGCGCCCCCCCTCCCCTGAACGGCCGTATGTGATTCCAGATAGTGGGCATCTTCCCCTTGGTCGGGGGTGGGGCGGGGGGGGATGTGAGGAAGGCATCACAGTTTGCAGATGACACCAAGATTGGTGGCATTGTGGACAGTGAAGAAGGTTATCTAGGATTGCATCGGGATCTTGATAAATTGGGCCAGTGGGCTGATGAATGGCAGATGGAGTTTAATTTAGATAAATGTGAGGTGATGCATTTTGGTAGATCGAATCGGGCCAGGACCTACTCCATTAATGGTAGGGCGTTGGGGAGAGTTATAGAACAAAGAGATCTAGGAGTACAGGTTCATAGCTCCTTGAAAGTGGAGTCACAGGTGGATAGGGTGGTGAAGAAGGCATTCAGCATGCTTGGTTTCATTGGTCAGAACATTGAATACAGGAGTTGGGATGTCTTGTTGAAGTTGTACAAGACATTAGTAAGGCCACACTTGGAATACTGTGTACAGTTCTGGTCACCCTATTATAGAAAGGATATTATTAAACAAAAAAGAGTGCAGAAAAGATTTACTGGGATGCTACCGGGACTTGATGGTTTGACTTATAGGGAGAGGTTGGATAGACTGAGACTTTTTTCCCTGGAGAGTAGGAGGTTTAGGGGTGATCTTATAGAAGTCTATAAAATAATGAGGGGCATAGATAAGGTAGATTGTCAAAATCTTTTCCCAAAGGTAAGGGAGACTATAACGAGGGGGCATAGATTTAAGGTGAGAGGGGAGAGATACAAAAGGGTCCAGAGGGGCAATTTTTTCACTCAAAGGGTGGTGAGTGTCTGGAACGAGCTGCCAGAGGCAGTAGTAGAGGCGGGTACAATTTTGTCTTTTAAAAAGCATTTGGACAGTTACATGGGTAAGAAGGGTATAGAGGGATATGGGCCAAGTGCAGGCAATTGGGACTAGCTTAGTGGTATAAACTGGGCAACATGGACATGTTGGGCTGAAGGGCCTGTTTCCATGTTGTAAACTTCTATGATTCTATGATTCTATGAGCCCGATTCTGCCTGGTGCCAAGGTCTGCACTGGCAAACCTTCCAGCCAAAGTCGTCACAAGGTGATCAGGAGTGGCAGCGCCAACTGATTTTGCCCTCTTTATTCCCAGGGGCACTGAGGCCACTTGAAGCTCCTCTGCCACTGAGGAGAGAAAAAGGGAGATCATTAAACCCCTCAGATAACGACAGACAATTAATCGGTTTGGGAGGGAGGGCGTGGGCTCAATTAGCCCACTTTCTCTCTCTTGCTGATGGCAGCCTGGCCGATATTGTTTTCTATTGCCTCAGGAGAGGAGGGGACAGCAGAAAGGATAGCAGGTAGACTATCACAAGTGCCAAAGCCAATAATGTTTAGGGTCTTAGACTAAACTCATCCAAAACTCTGCTGCCCGTATCCTAACTCGCACCAAGTCCCGTTCTCCCATCACCCCTGCACTCGCTGACCTACACTGGCAATGCATCGATTTTCAAATTCTCATCCTTGTTTTCCAATCCCTCCATGACCTCGCCCCTCCCTATCTCTGTAACCTCCTCCAGCCCTACAACCCTCCGAGATCTCTGCGCTCCTCCAATTCGGGCCTCTTGTGCATCCCCGATTTTCATCGCTCCACCATTGGCGGCCGTGCCTTCAGCTGCCTAGGCCCTAAGCTCTGGAATTCCCTCTCTAAACCTCTCCGCCTCTCTACCTCTCTCTCCTCCTTTAAGACACTCCTTAAAACCTACCTCTTTGACCAAGCTTTTGGTCGCCTATCCTAATGTCTCCTTCTTTGGCTTGCTGTCAAATTTTGTCAGATATCGCTCCTGTGAAGCACCTTGGGACGATTTTGCTGCATAAAAAAGATGCTATATAAATGCAAGTTGTTGTTGTTGTAAATGTAGTTAGTAAACTGACTCACTGGTAGTGAGGAATTTATAGATTTAGGAAAGGATACATGGTATTTTAGCATTAATATAAATATAATAATGTGCAGAAAGGCCCATGTTGCCTTGCAGACTTTGAATAGCTGCATTACTTTTCAGAAGGCAGAAGTTCACCTGCATATGGAAATTATTCATAATGATTCCTCTGAAAATAACGAAGACTGAGACCTTTTTTTGTGGGCACACACTTACTGCCCCTTACTTTCCTAGCTGGTCCCTCAAGCCAGGTACTTCCTGCATCCTGGAAGCTAGGCCTGGAGAGACCTGCAGGCTTGAACCCTGGCCTCTGACAATTGTACTTTTTTTAAGCTATCAAGAGACATGCAAGAGTGGCCCACTGGATCATTTCTACCTGATTTCCCCTCCCCTCCTCTGTGGAGATGTCCATCCCTCGCTTGGCTGAGATTGAGCATTGGGTAGACCAAACCTGTGTCCATCACTCTTGGCTCCATTGGCAGTGCCACTGTACCATTGGCACAGTGGGGACAATTTTAACCCCAAGTGGGTTTCAGGTGGGTGGGAGAGGCGAGTGCAAAACGCACTCATCGGCCTAAATTTGAAGCCCGGGGGTATTTTACTCCTGGACCTTATCTGCATGCCACCAGTCAGCTACCTGCCCGAAACAACAAAAACTTGCATTTATATAGTGCCTTTAACATAGTAAAACGTCCCAAGGTGCTTCACAGGAGCGATTATCAGTCAAAATTTGACACCGAGCCATATAAGGAGAAAAGGGTGATGGGTGAACGGGACTTGGTGCTT
This sequence comes from Heptranchias perlo, assembly GCF_035084215.1. Taxonomy (NCBI): domain Eukaryota; kingdom Metazoa; phylum Chordata; class Chondrichthyes; order Hexanchiformes; family Hexanchidae; genus Heptranchias; species Heptranchias perlo. The sequence goes on from NC_090370.1 coordinate 11,000,165, forward strand.
GTTAGGATATGGGCAGCAGAGTTTTGGATGAGCTCAAGTTTATGGAGTCACGTCTGGAGGTAACAAAGGCATGGATGAGGGTTTCAGCAGCAGATGGGTTGAGGCAGGGCGGAGACAGGTGATGTTACGGAGGTGGAAGTAGGCAGTCTTGGTGATTGGAGCAGCTTTTTGGTCGGAAGCTCATCTCAGGGTCAAATAGGAGGCCAAGGTTGCGAGCCGTCTGGTTCAGCCTCAAGACAGTGGCCAGGGAGAGAGATGGAGTCGGTGGCTAGGGAACGGAGTTTGTGGTGGGGACCAAAGACAATGGCAGAAAGTGGCATCTGGCCAGTGGGCGGGAGAGGACGTTCGGGCGGCCCGAGGCCGTCACTTAGTGAAAACTCGCCGGCAAGCAGGTAATTGGCGGGGAGGGGGTTTTGGGAGGGTCTCACGGGAGGGCAGGGGAGGCCGCAACTTACCTTGTGGGGCCTGGAGGGGGCGCTCCTACTCCTCCTGGCCCCGCAAAAGAAAGGAGGCCTCTTCTGTCTGCAGACCAGCTTCAGCCTGACGAGCCCTTTCCCCGCTTCGGTGCTGGTTAAAATGAAATCGGGGTCCTAGAGACGGAATAGGACCCCAATTTGCATAAATTCGTGAGGCCCCCGCCTGCTTTAGGCGGTCGCCTTATCTGCCCACAAAACCCTGCAGATCAAGATCAACAACATCGGGAAGGAGTCCAGTTATGAGTGGGTAAGTAACCTCTTTGTTCTCAGCTGCCCACTTGCCCGGTTTCCACTGGCTGGGCAGGGTCGAAATCGACCCCAATGTTTTTCATCTCTCTTAAAGCCTATAATGGACACAGTACAATCTATAAAAACAGAGACTAAACGAGTCTTTATCCATCCTATAAATTTATTCTGGAAGACCAACTCCCGCAACATCTGGATCAAATATTAAGTTTCAACTCATTGGAAAGGCATTTCAACATCAAGTGAGGCGGTGGACATGGCCTCCATTGATTTCCTGCATGCCATACTAGATCTTTAGCAGAAAATTAGGCTCAGAGAGAAATAAAGTAAATTGTCTGTTAATAATTAGCAACCCGAGCCACATTTCTCACCATTGTGTGTTTTCCCATCAATTGTTTGAGGCCAATTGGCACTGAGGCCAATTCTAACACCTCTACTGCCAGCTCAGCTGTAATCAATGAACTTAGCACAGGCTGGGCATCAAACTTGAGGTCTTTTGGGGGTATGAATTCCTCTGGTCACTGTGTGTATGTGGAGATCCGGCCACCATGGTGTGGGGCAGGCTTGATGGACTAGCTGGTCTTTTCCTGCCCATCAACTTCGTATGTTCGTAGATTTCCGCTGTTCATGAATTCGAGGAGAATCCCGATCGCATTTATTACGGGTGGGATCTCTCCCGCCACTTTTAGCTCGCGTGCACAGCAGGAAGGACAGTCTCCATCGGCAGACAACGTTTGACCCGAACATTTGCACCCTTGTGCGTCCCATGCGTGCGATAGTGTGCCACGGGAGTGACAACCACCTCTTCATCTGTGGCCAAACGCATCGGAGATCACGCAGAGCACCCATTGCGTCTTCTGGTCTGAAATAGAAGGTGGTCAATATCACACTGTCAGATCATTACATTCAGACTAAAACTAATCAATATATTGACATGTCAGAGAATTACACCGAAGTGGAAAAAGTACAAGAATTTCTGTTGGGTGCTCTCCTAATTTCAGTGGGCGATCAGTGGAAATCCCAAGGAAATTACATAAGTTGCCATTTCCTCCGTTTTTTTTTTACATAGAATTACATGGAACGTACAGCACAGAAACAGGCCATTCGGCCCAACTGCTCCATGCCGGTGTTTATGCTCCACACGAGCCTCCTCCCACCCCTCTTCATCTAACCATATCAGCATATCCTTCTATTCCTTTCTCCCTCATGTGTTTATCTAGCTTCCCCTTAAATGCATCGACACTATTCCCCTCAACTACTCCTTGTGGTAGTGAGTTCCACATTCTCACCACTCTCTCAGAAGTTTCTCCTGAATTCCTTAGTGGAATGTCTCCCTGCGCCCCCACAGAAATTCTAGCACAGGATACGCAGAGAACAGTTAAGTCGGGATGAGTTCGCTAGAGGTTAAATATCTTCTTTAGAACATATTTCTTATACAGTCGGATGATCTGCAACAGTCTTTCGTAGACTTCCTGATGTGAGATTTGTTTGTGGGTGAGGGAATATTCCTCTCCACCGTGTAAAGTCCAGCTGCCCCCCGTTCAAAGCTTGCTGTCACCACCAATCACGATTTGACTTACTTCTACTTTTCCCTACTCTTTTCAACCTTGCTATGAACCCTGCCCTATGAACCTTGACCCTTCATAAAGGTAATAGACTAAAAAATGAATCTTGGTAACGTTTTCTGCGGGTCATTACAACCAAGCAGAAGAATTTCAGTTATTTTGAGCACAAAGATAAAACATGTGATGGCCATTCATTTAACAGTGATGTTCTCAAGATCTCAGATATGGTTACTTCCGTCTTACAATTATCTGGCTTATATTTCTCAATGCAATTTCATGCTTGATAGGATCATTTTGCCTTTTGGGACAAGTATTTCCTTTGGCTGTGACTAAATCTCATGAATACACATCCGCTGTATTTTTCAGACCGCACTTTGTGCAACTTGTCTGCCATCACTGGTACATCATGTCAGCCGTGGCTCAGTGGGCAGCTCTCTTGCCTTTGAGTCATGAAGGGTGTGGGTTCAATCTCAACTCCAGAGACTTGAGCACATAATCCAGGCTGACACTCCCAGTGCAGTACTGAGGGAGTGCTACACTGTCAGAGTGTGCTGTCTCTCACATGAGATTTTAAACCGAGGCCCTGTCTGCCCTCTCAGGTGCATTTAAAAGATCCCACCACACTATTCGAGGAAGAGCAGGGGTGTTCTCCCCGGTCTCCTGGCCAATATTTATCCTTTAACCAACATCACTAAAAAAAACAGATTATCTGATCATTATCTCATTGCTGTTTGTGGGATCTTGCTGTGCGCAAATTGGTTGCTACATTACAACAGTGACTACACTTCAAAAAGCACTTAATTGGTTGTAAAGCATTTTGGGACATCCTGAGGTCGTGAAAGGCGCTATAGAAATGCAATTTCTTTCCTTCTTTATGTGCGTCATGACTTTTAATTGTTTCAATATGATTACATGATTGTGTAAATTCACTGGTCCTACACCCCATCTTAAAGACGCGCTCTGAGGAATCGCAGCTTGGAGATAGCGCTACAGCCCTGATTCTCCGACTCGCGCTCCCTTCTAACAGGGCTCCCCGCTGGTAGTACAGGAACAGTGAATTTATCCATCTGTAGCTACACGATGCATACAGTTAAGATAGCCACTGCTTGCCCAGTCTAAAACTGGACAGGGGACTGGAGAGTTGTTGGACAGGAGTGGGGCCATGACCCAGTTATGATATTTGTTTTGCTGCTGGTGAAACTTCATTCAAAACCTTAATAACTCATGCCTACTCATCATAGGGCACAGAAGCAAATGAAACAATAGGCAGAGACTGAGGATTATCATTTGAAGAACGAAAGGGGAGGTTAGAGGATTTTTTTTTCACACAGGTTATTCGAATATGGGATGCTTTTGAGTGGCTATTGAGGCAGAGACGGTAACGGGGAAAACTACCCTTTCAGGTGGTCCCTGGCACCTCTAGTATCAGCCCCACTTGCTCATTCACTTCACAGTACTGCTGCCCCGGCATAAAGCAGTGAAAAGGGACCATGATCAGGATGAGTGCTGGTGCTTTCATCTTGGGTCAGTAGCCCAGTGTTGGTTGAACCGGATGTGCAATCCAACTGGCTGTCAGCAGCGCTGCTCCATGCCCATATTTGGCACTGCATGTATCAGGTGTCGCCACACTGTGTCGATGTCAGAAGCTTCATGCGTTACCTTTGCTCAGGTTTGGACTGCTGACGAGAGGTGGAAGCACTGGGATTCAGTATAAACAAGGGGGCCGATTTTAAGGCAGCGAGTGACTCACCTCCTGACTCCCCAAAGCCTTTCCATCATCTACAAGGCACAAGTCAGGAGTGTGATGGAATACTCTCCACTTGCCTGGATGAGTGCAGCTCCAACAACACTCAAGAAGCTCGACACCATCCAGGACAAAGCAGCCCGCTTGATTGGCACCCCATCCACCACCTTAAACATTCACTCCCTTCACCACCGGCGCACGGTGGCTGCAGTGTGTACCATCCACAGGATGCACTGCAGCAACTCGCCAAGGCTTCTTCGACAGCACCTCCTAAACCCGCAACCTCTACCACCGAGAAGGACAAGAGCAGCAGGCACATGGGAACAACACCACCTGCACGTTCCCCTCCAAGTCACACACCATCCCGACTTGGAAATATATCGCCGTTCCTTCATCGTCGCTGGGTCAAAATCCTGGAACTTCCTTCCTAACAGCACTGTGGGAGAACCTTCACCACACGGACTGCAGCGGTTCAAGAAGGCGGCTCACCACCACCTTCTCAAGGAGCAACTAGGGATTGGCAATAAATGCCGGCCTCGCCAGCGATGCCCACATCCCATGAATGAATTAAAAAACCCTCCCCCCACCCCCGCCGCCAGTGGGGGTGGATATGCTGGCTGGGGGTGGGGGGATTAACACCACATATCCATCTCATTCCACCCCCTACCCCACCCCCCGACAAACGTTTTTACTAACCTGACTTCAGGCACGGGAAGGCCACCCGCCCCAGAGGAGCTGGGGCCTAATTTAAACGACAGGGTCACGTTTCGATGATGTCACCGGTACGTACACGCCATTTTAACCATGGGCCTGACTATGGCCTGCAGGGTCTCGGGCCCACCAGCGGATGCTGGTGTCAGCAAGGATCCAGCCTGGTTAAGTGTTTCTGAAAACATTTTTGAAGGATCCTTGTGGGCCAAGAGGAGCAGGAGCCTTTCCAAGTGGGAATGGCCCCACAGCACCACACTGCCACCGAGTGTAAACCCTTTCACAGAGGTCACGGGAGGCTAAGAGTTCCTTTGGTTTCTGTGGGGGTGATTTTAAACCCCAAGAACGGGTGGGTTGTGGGGGGGGAGGGGTAGGAGTTGAAAACAGTTGTTTTTTGGGCTGTGACCGCGGGTTTAAGGTTGGAATGGAAAAGTACAGGTTTCCCACTGGGAATGCCAAGTCGGAAAATTTTGCACTTGCGACCCAAAAAAACAATTATTTTCAACTCCCACCCGCCCCCAACCCACCCGTTCTTGGGGTTTAAAATCACCCTCTATGTTTTTTAAAAGATCAGAGCCTGAATTTCTGTGGGGCTAGTGGGACACTCCAGGCGGATATTGGCCTGATGCGCAGCGTAGCCTCGAAGAAATTGGGGAGGACTTGGTTATACAAAGTCCCAGCTCAGCTGTGAGATTTTGACGGGGCCTGCAATGGCTGGAAGTTCCATCTGATCCAAATATGGCCCTTGATGTCAGAGTGTTTGATGGGACAGTGTAGAGGGAGCTTTACTCTGTCTCTAACCCTTGCTGTACCTGCCCTGGGAGTGTTTGATGGGACGGTGTAGTGGGAGCTTTACTCTGTCTCTAACCCGTGCTGTACCTGCCCTGGGAGTGTTTGATGGGACTGTGTAGAGGGAGCTTTACTCTGTATCTAACCCGTGCTGTATCTGCCCTGCCAGTGTTTGATGGGACAGTATAGAGGGAGCTTTACTCTGTATCTAACCCTGTACCTGCCCTGGGAGTGTTTGATGGGACAGTGTAGAGGGAGCTTTACTCTGTATCTAACACTCTACCTGCCCTGGGAGTGTTTGATGGGACAGTGTCGAGGGAGCTTTACTCTGTATCTAACCTGTGCTGTACCTGCCCTGGGAGTGTTTGATGGGACAGTGTAGAGGGAGCTTTACTCTGGATCTAACCCTGTGCCTGCCCTGGGAGTGTTTGATGGGACAGTGCAGAGGGAGCTTTACTCTGTATCTAACCCGTGCTGTATCTGCCCTGGGGGTGTTTGATGGGACAGTGTAGAGGGAGCTTTACTCTGTATCTAACCTGTGCTGTACCTGCCCTGAGAGTGTTTGATGGGACAGTGTAGAGGGAGGTTTACTCTGTATCTAACCTGTTCTGTACCTGCCCTGGGGGTGTTTGATGGGACAGTGTAAAGGGAGCTGGACTCTGTATCTAACCCATGCTGTACCTGCCCTGGGAGTGTTTGATAGGGACAGTGTAGAGGGAGCTTTACTCTGTATCTAACCCGTGCTGTATCTGCCCTGCCGGTGTTTGATGGGACAGTGTAGAGGGAGCTGTACTCTGTATCTAACCAGTGCTGTACCTGCCCTGGTAGTGTTTGATGGGACAGTGTAGAGGGAGCTTTAATCTGTATCTAACCCGTGCTGTATCTGCCCTGCCGGTGTTTGATGGGACAGTGTAGAGGGAGCTGTACTCTGTATCTAACCAGTGCTGTACCTGCCCTGGTAGTGTTTGATGGGACAGTGTAGAGGGAGCTTTACTCTGTATCGAACCTGTGCTGTACCTGCCCTGGTAGTGTTTGATGGGACAGTGTAGAGGGAGCTTTACTCTGTATCTAACCCGTGCTATATCTGCCCTGCCGGTGTTTGATGAGACAGTGTAGAGGGAGCTGTACTCTGTATCTAACCAGTGCTGTACCTGCCCTGGTAGTGTTTGATGGGACAGTGTAGAGGGAGCTTTACTCTGTATCTAACCCGCGCTGTATCTGCCCTGGGAGTGTTTGATGGGACAGTGTAGAGGGAGCTTTACTCTGTACCTAACCCGTGCTGTACCTGCCCTGCGAGTGTTTGATGGGACAGTGTAAAGGGAGCTTTACTCTGTATCTAACCCCGTGCTGTACCTGCCCTGCGAGTTTTTGATGTGACAGTGTAGAGGGAGCTTTACTCTGTATCTAACCCCGTGCTGTACCTGCCCTGCGAGTTTTTGATGTGACAGTGTAGAGGGAGCTTTACTCTGTATCTAACCCGCGCTGTATCTGCCCTGGGAGTGTTTGATGGGACAGTATAGAGGGAGCTTTACTCTGTGTCTAACCCGTGCTGTTTCTGCCCTGCCGGTGTTTGATGGGACAGTGTAGAGGGAGCTTTACTCTGTATCTAACCCGTGCTGTATCTGCCCTGGGGGTGTTTGATGGGACAGTATAGAGGGAGCTTTACTCTGTATCTAACCTGTGCTGTACCTGCTCTGAGAGTGTTTGATGGGACAGTGTAAAGGGAGCTTTACTCTGTATCTAACCTGTTCTGTACCTGCCCTGGGGGTTTTTGATGGGACAGTGTAGAGGGTGCTGTACTCTGTATCTAACCAGTGCTGTACCTGCCCTGGGAGTGTTTGATGGGACAGTGTAGAGGGAGCTTTACTCTGTATCTAACCTGTGCTGTACCTGCCCTGGGAGTGTTTGATGGGACAGTGTAGAGGGAGCTTTACTCTGCATCTAACCCATGCTGTACCTGCCCTGGGAGTGTTTCATGGGACAGTGTAGAGGGAGCTTTACTCTGCATCTAACCCTGTACCTGCCCTGGGAGTGTTTGATGGGACAGTGTAGAGGGAGCTTTACTCTGTATCTAACCCGTGCTGTACCTGCCCTGGGAGTGTTTCATGGGACAGTGTAGAGGGAGCTTTACTCTGCATCTAACCCTGTACCTGACCTGGGAGTGTTTGATGGAACAGCGTAGAGGCAGCTTTACTCTGTATCTAACCCATGCTGTACCTGACCTGGGAGTGTTTCATGGGACAGTGTAGAGGGAGCTTTACTCTGTATCTGACCTGTGCTGTATCTGCCCTGGGAGTGTTTGATGGGGCAGTGTAGAGGGAGCTTTACTCTGTATCTAACCCGTGCTGTATCTGCCCTGGGAGTGTTTGATGGGGCAGTATAGAGGGAGCTTTACTCTGTATCTGACCTGTGCTGTACCTGCCCTGGGAGTGTTTGATGGGACAGTGTAGAGGGAGCTTTACTCTATATCTGACCTGTACTGTACCTGCCCTGGGAGTGTTTGATGGGACAGTGTAGAGGGAGCTTTACTCTATATCTAACCCATGCTGTACCTGCCCTGGGAGTGTTTGATGGGGCAGTGTGGAGGGAGCTTTACTCTGTATCTGCCCTTGGAATGCCCAATGCTGACACTGGGTGTCTGATATAAGTGCAAAATTCACAGGAAAAAAATAGTTATTCAAATACATTTTTTAAGTATGTTGCAACTGAGCTGACTTTAAATCAAGTTCTCTGGTAATCCGCAGCTTCTCAACAATGTCATTCTTAATGGGAGGTGAGTGCCAAAATCTAAAAGGAGAGCTTCAAAGTGATGTGTTGACTGTGCCAAAATGAAGATAGTTGGAAAAATCATTTTGGCACTGTTTGAGCAATTTGGATTCAGATGCATTTGTCCTTTAGTGGCCTCCTGAAAGGAAGGGTGCTCCCTGGTAGTGAATGGAGATTTTTCCTGTTAGCACATGATGTTGTCATTAAAATATATATGTGTGAGCGCGTGTCAGTCCATTCGGATGTTCTAAAGAAGTTCAATAAATTGTTGCTGCTCATTTGACTCCACTTGCCGTATCTGACATTCCCAGAGTGATAAAACAACTCTGTGGGTAACTTCCATTGCCTGTATATCACACCAGTACAGGATCTCCCATCGGGTTGGAAGGCCTTTCAAGAACCTTCACAGAATCCCACAGGAAGGAAATCAGGAACTGGCTGGAATGCTCATTGCTTGGAAAGTGAATTGCTTGGGATTTTATTTTTGCAGGGGCCTCCCTACTCCCCAAAGAGCTCCCAGAATGGAACAATGGAGCCAGAATGCTGTAACGAGTACAGCTTGTCCTACATGGAATCAGGAAATGACCAATTAAAGGGGCACCATCTTCACGGAAAAATGTCTGGTAATTTTTTTTCCCATTTGCTTACAAAAGCAGACGATGTGATGGAGTAAATCTTGCGTTTGCATTTTTATGGTGTCTATCATTTCTCGGAAATACGGGAGCGCGGGAGCACGGGCGGTGGGAGTGCGGATATTCAAGGCTCCATGGGGTATCATTTAAAATTTTTACAATTAAAATTGCACAATTGGAGGGGAGTTCCACTGTCTCAGTACAATACCACAAAGTTGGCGCTGATATGTGCTCTATTGCTTTATGACATAATTACAAGAAAATCATTTTAATTGCTTTCAGGGAAATTCCATATGCAGTCGTACATTATACACAAAAATGTCCAGTTAATAAAGCAGCAAGAATTTCCTCATACCACTGTTGGTTCTTGCTGCGTAATGTCTTAATACCGTGAATAGCTGTCACCAGTGGTGTTATCGCATTCCTTCCTGTCACATGACATAACATCTTGGTAATGTCAAAGACCAAGACCAGCGTCGAAAAATTCAGGGACAAGTTAGAGTTACCCTTTTAATTATTTTTGTGTTCGCCAGCTTCTCCCATCCTTCTCCCTTCCTCTGCAGAAGGTGCGGATCCATGGACACTGGGAGCAACTCTAGTACCTCATTGAAAATTGTCCATTCTTCATGTATGAGCTCAGGTGGTGAGAGCCATCACTGCCAAGCAGGTCCTGTCCTCTCCCAGTATCCACGCACAAGTACTTTGTAGCAAGAGACACTGGGTAAAAGTCAGGAGTAGGACCCCTGGCTGATATTCTTCTCTTCCCACAGTCCAGGGCCCCAAACATTCCTTCCAGGTGAAACAGCGGGTGACTTGTACTTCTTTCAATTTAGTATACTGTATCCGCTGCACACAATGCGCTCTCCTCTACAATGGGGAGACCAAACGCAGACTGGGTGATCGCTTTGCCGAACACCTCCGTTCTGTCCGCAAGTGTGACCCTGACCTGCCGGTCACTTGCCATTTTAATTCCCCTTCCCACTCCCATTCTGACCTCTCTGTCCTCGTCCTCTTACACTGTTCCAATGAAGCTCAACGGAGGCTCGAGGAACAGCACCTCATCTTTCGATTAGGCACTTTACAACCTTCCAGACTCAACATTGATTTCAATAACTTCAGATCATAACCACTGCTCCCATTTTTTTCAGACAGCAGGTCTGAATGGTTCTGATGTTGCCATTCACAGCTACTCTAGATCCATCTTTTGTTTCTTAACTTGTCCCATTCCCACCCTCCTTGCCTTGCACCATCCTCCCTTTTGTCATTTAATCACTCCTGCCCTCCACCTGATCATAGACCTTCCCTTTTGTTCTTTCCTCCCCTCCTCTTCCTTCCCTCCATTCCCATGCTCTGTATTTGCTTAAAAATTGTTAAATCTCCAACATCTTCCAGTTCTGACGAAGGGTCATCGACCTGAAACATTAACACTGTTTCTTTCTCTATAGATGCTGCCTGACTTGCTGAGCGTTTCCAGCATTTTCTGTTTTTATTTCAGATTTCCAGCATCCGCAGTATTTTGATCTAGATGGACCAGTCAGTTTCCTGTCCATCATTTTCATATGTTTGTGCAAAATAATATTTGAATTACCCGTCATATGATTTTCCATTTATGATGGGTACTAAGTGTAAAGGTTTAAAGGGAACTTCCATGAACCAAGGAACTCCTAAGGGGACAGTGACTTCTCTGGGGATTTTTTTGTTTTTGTTTTCTTTAGTGGCTTTCAGTGCTGTTTTTCTTCCGGGTTTTGGGGGTGTTTTTTGTATCAGAACATGTCAGGAATGTTTATGTTAATAAAAAAGCTGCTGAATACTGTCAACAATAACTGAACCAGTGCTGACAGGCTGCTATTTCAGTTCTACGATGGCAGAAGAGGAACAAGAGCTAGACTGTGGGCTCCAGGTTGCCTGAGGGCTTGTCAGCTGTGGCTCAGTGGGTTGTACTCTCATCTCTGGGTCAGAAGGTCATGGGTTCAAGTCCCACTCCAGAAACTCAAGCACATAATCCAGGCTGACGCTCCCAGCACAGTACTGAGGGAGTGCTGCACTGTCGGAGGTGCCGTCCTTTTGGATGAGGCGTTAAACCAAGGCCCGATCTGCCCTCTCAAATGGATGTAAAAGATCCCATGGCACTATTTGAAGAGGAGTTTTCCATGGTGTTCTGGCCAATATTTATCCCTCAACCAACATCACTAAAACAGATTATCTGGTCATTATCACATTGCTGTTTGTGGGATCTTGCTGTGTGCAAATTTGCTGCTGTGTTCCCTACATTACAACATGTGACAGTACTTCATTGGCTGTAAAGTGCTTTGGGGTGTCCTGAGGTCATGAAAGGTCCTATAGAAATGCAAGCTTTTCTTTCTTTGTATGTACAGGTCAACAGTTAACATGGCAGACTGATAGCAAAAACTTTATGGCATGCAAACTTGGGCCATCTACCTAGTATGTGGCATTATTACACAGCCATTATCTCCATGGGAGCTTTAAAGTGTGCATAGCATTGACCCTGGCTGCCACTTTCTACCAGCCATGCTATGCACTCATGTTCCCTGGGGAGGTTGCCAGCCATGTCAAACAGGGCAACCGTCCTCAAATCCACCAGCATCTCCACTTCACCATCCATCAAACAGAGGGCTTCCTTTCTGCAGCACTCCATCACTTACCCGCTGATCATGCTTCGGGCTTTCACAGTTTTTTGCCATCCACTGGTTTATTGCCGATCATTCCTTTTGCCCAACTCAACCTTTTGACAGCCAGGAAAAATTCTTCACCGCAACAAAGCTTTTTGACAGCCAGGAAAGGTTTTTGCTCCACTCACCCTCAAGTGACTGCATCCCTTAAAGTGCTGCAGCAGTCGTGGCTAGTTTTGCCCCCTCCCCACATTTGCAAGCTTCCAGTAAGAGGCTCAACATATGAAGGGAGCTGGCAATCCATAATAAATCAGGGCCGATCCTGGTAGATTCAAGGCGACCGACTACATGCAGTGAATTCAGGCACAAAGCCTACATCACATCGTTTAGGCAGAAGAAGCACTGACCTTAGGACATGTGCCATTGAACTTATTGAAGGAACAGCTGTAAGGCTTAGATCGAGTTCGAGAGGGTGCAGAGGAGATTTATCAAATGCCATCAGTGCCCACTATCTGGAATTTTTTTAAAGTCTGCAGTTTTTTTAGATGAAAGAGATTTCTTAACCACACTGCTAATCAGACATGTGAAAAGTTGATGTTCTTGTTGGAAAATGCACCAGACTCTATAACCGAGAATACAAGAGGTATAAAATGACCTATGAAAGCACTTTGTATGCTCAGCAAGGTGAGGGGTGTTCCCGCTGGGAAATGGAACACTTTCCTGCCTCAGGCACCAAGTGGAAGAATCTAACACTCCCAAGGCAGGTACAGGGTTAGATACAGAGTAAAGCTCCCTCGACACTGTCCCATCAAACACTCCCAGGGCAGGTACAGCACGGGTTAGGTACAGAGTAAAGCTCCCTCTACACTGTCCCATCAAACACTCCCAGGGCAGGTACAGGGTTAGATACAGAGTAAAGCTCCCTCTACACTGTCCCATCAAACACTCCCAGGGCAGGTACAGCATGGGTTAGACACAGAGTAAAGCTCCCTCTACACTGTCCCATCAAACACTCCCAGGGCAGGTACAGCACAGGTTAGATACAGAGTAAAGCTCCCTCGACACTGTCCCATCAAACACTCCCAGGGCAGGTACAGGGTTAGACACAGAGTAAAGCTCCCTCTACACTGTCCCATCAAACACTCCCAGGGCAGGTACAGGGTTAGATACAGAGTAAAGCTCCCTCTACATTGTCCCATCAAACACTCCCAGGGCAGGTACAGGGTTAGATACAGAGTAAAGCTCCCTCTCCACTGTCCCATCAAACACTCCCAGGGCAGGTACAGGGTTAGATACAGAGTAAAGCTCCCTCTACACTGTCCCATCAAACACTCCCAGGGCAGGTACAGCACGGGTTAGACACAGAGTAAAGCTCCCTCTACACTGTCCCATCAAACACTCCCAGGGCAGGTACAGCACGGGTTAGACACAGAGTAAAGCTCCCTCTGCACTGTCCCATCAAACACTCCCAGGGCAGGTACAGCACAGGTTAGATACAGAGTAAAGCTCCCTCTACACTGTCCCATCAAACACTCCCAGGGCAGGTACAGGGTTAGATACAGAGTAAAGCTCCCTCTACACTGTCCCATCAAACACTCCCAGGGCAGGTACAGGGTTAGATACAGAGTAAAGCTCCCTCTATACTGTCCCATCAAACACTCCCAGGGCAGGTACAGCACGGGTTAGACACAGAGTAAAGCTCCCTCTACACTGTCCCATCAAAAACTCCCAGGGCAGGTACAGCACGGGTTAGATACAGAGTAAAGCTCCCTCTACACTGTCCCATCAGCACTCCCAGGGCAGGTACAGGGTTAGATACAGTGTAAAGCTCCCTCTACACTGTCCCATCAAACACTCCCAGGGCAGGTACAGGGTTAGATACAGAGTAAAGCTCCCTCTACACTGTCCCATCAAACACTCCCAGGGCAGGTACAGCACGGGTTAGACACAGAGTAAAGCTCCCTCGACACTGTCCCATCAAACACTCCCAGGGCAGGTACAGCACGGGTTAGACACAGAGTAAAGCTCCCTCTACACTGTCCCATCAAACACTCCCAGGGCAGGTACAGGGTTAGATACAGAGTAAAGATCCCTCTACACTGTCCCATCAAACACTCCCAGGGCAGGTACAGGGTTAGATACAGAGTAAAGCTCCCTCTACACTGTCCCATCAAACACTCCCAGGGCAGGTACAGCACGGGTTAGACACAGAGTAAAGCTTCCTCGACACTGTCCCATCAAACACTCCCAGGGCAGGTACAGCACGGGTTAGACACAGAGTAAAGCTCCCTCTACACTGTCCCATCAAACACTCCCAGGGCAGGTGCAGCACGGGTTAGATACAGAGTAAAGCTCCCTCTACACTGTCCCATCAAACACTCCCAGGGCAGGTACAGGGTTAGATACAGAGTAAAGCTCCCTCTCCACTGTCCCATCAAACACTCCCAGGGCAGGTACAGGGTTAGATACAGAGTAAAGCTCCCTCTACACTGTCCCATCAAACACTCCCAGGGCAGGTACAGGGTTAGATACAGAGTAAAGCTCCCTCGACACTGTCCCATCAAATACTCCAACGCAGGTACAGGGTTAGATACAAAGTAAAGCTCCCTCCACACTGTCCCATCAAACACTCCCAGGGCAGGTACAGGGTAAGATACAGAGTAAAGCTCCCTCCACACTGTCCCATCAAAGACTCCCAGGGCAGGTACAGGGTTAGATACAGAGTAAAGTTCCCTCTAAACTGTCCCATCAAACACTCCCAGGGCAGGTACAGCACGGGTTAGATACAGATTAAAGCTCCCTCTACACAGTCTCATCAAACAATCCCAGGGCAGGTACAGGGTTAGATACAGAGTAAAGCTCCCTCTACACTGTCCCATCAAACACTCCCAGGGCAGGTACAGGGTTAGATACAGAGTAAAGCTCCCTCTATACTGTCCCATCAAACACTCCCAGGGCAGGCACAGGGTTAGATGCACAGTAAAGCTCCCTCTACACTGTCCCATCAAACACTCCCAGGGCAGGTACAGCACGGGTTAGACACAGAGTAAAGCTCCCTCTACACTGTCCCATCAAACACTCCCAGGGCAGGTGCAGCACAGGTTAGATACAGAGTAAAGCTCCCTCTCCACTGTCCCATCAAACACTCCCAGGGCAGATACAGCACGGGTTAGATACAGAGTAAAGCTCCCTCGACACTGTCCCATCAAACACTCCCAGGGCAGGTACAGGGTTAGATACAGAGTAAAGCTCCCTCTACACTGTCCCATCAAACACTCCCAGGGCAGGTACAGGGTTAGATACAGAGTAAAGCTCCCTCTACACTGTCCCATCAAACACTCCCAGGGCAGGTACAGGGTTAGATACAGAGTAAAGCTCCCTCTCCACTGTCACATCAAACACTCCCAGGGCAGGTACAGGGTTAGATACAGAGTAAAGCTCCCTCTACACTGTCCCATCAAACACTCCCAGGGCAGGTACAGCACGGGTTAGACACAGAGTAAAGCTCCCTCTACACTGTCCCATCAAACACTCCCAGGGCAGGTACAGCACGGGTTAGACACAGAGTAAAGCTCCCTCTGCACTGTCCCATCAAACACTCCCAGGGCAGGTACAGCACAGGTTAGATACAGAGTAAAGCTCCCTCTACACTGTCCCATCAAACACTCCCAGGGCAGGTACAGGGTTAGATACAGAGTAAAGCTCCCTCTACACTGTCCCATCAAACACTCCCAGGGCAGGTACAGGGTTAGATACAGAGTAAAGCTCCCTCTACACTGTCCCATCAAACACTCCCAGGGCAGGTACAGCACGGGTTAGACACAGAGTAAAGCTCCCTCTACACTGTCCCATCAAACACTCCCAGGGCAGGTACAGCACGGGTTAGACACAGAGTAAAGCTCCCTCTACACTGTCCCATCAAACACTCCCAGGGCAGGTACAGGGTTAGATACAGAGTAAAGATCCCTCTACACTGTCCCATCAAACACTCCCAGGGCAGGTACAGGGTTAGATACAGAGTAAAGCTCCCTCTACACTGTCCCATCAAACACTCCCAGGGCAGGTACAGCACGGGTTAGACACAGAGTAAAGCTCCTTCGACACTGTCCCATCAAACACTCCCAGGGCAGGTACAGCACGGGTTAGACACAGAGTAAAGCTCCCTCTACACTGTCCCATCAAACACTCCCAGGGCAGGTACAGCACAGGTTAGATACAGAGTAAAGCTCCCTCTCCACTGTCCCATCAAACACTCCCAGGGCAGGTACAGGGTTAGATACAGAGTAAAGCTCCCTCTACACTGTCCCATCAAATACTCCAACGCAGGTACAGGGTTAGATACAAAGTAAAGCTCCCTCCACACTGTCCCATCAAACACTCCCAGGGCAGGTACAGGGTAAGATACAGAGTAAAGCTCCCTCCACACTGTCCCATCAAAGACTCCCAGGGCAGGTACAGGGTTAGATACAGAGTAAAGTTCCCTCTACACTGTCCCATCAAACACTCCCAGGGCAGGTACAGCACGGGTTAGATACAGATTAAAGCTCCCTCTACACAGTCTCATCAAACACTCCCAGGGCAGGTACAGGGTTAGATACAGAGTAAAGCTCCCTCTACACTGTCCCATCAAACACTCCCAGGGCAGGTACAGGGTTAGATACAGAGTAAAGCTCCCTCCACACTGTCCCATCAAACACTCCCAGGGCAGGCACAGGGTTCGATGCAGAGTAAAGCTCCCTCTACACTGTCCCATCAAACACTCCCAGGGCAGGTACAGCACGGGTTAGATACAGAGTAAAGCTCCCTCTACACTGTCCCATCAAACACTCCCAGGGCAGGTGCAGCACAGGTTAGATACAGCGTAAAGCTCCCTCTCCACTGTCCCATCAAACACTCCCAGGGCAGGTACAGGGTTAGATACAGAGTAAAGCTCCCTCTACACTGTCCCATCAAACACTCCCAGGGCAGGTACAGGGTTAGATACAGAGTAAAGCTCCCTCTACACTGTCCCATCAAATACTCCAACGCAGGTACAGGGTTAGATACAAAGTAAAGCTCCCTCCACAATGTCCCATCAAACACTCCCAGGGCAGGTACAGGGTTAGATACAAAGTAAAGCTCCCTCCACACTGTCCCATCAAACACTCCCAGGGCAGGTACAGGGTTAGATACAGAGTAAAGCTCCCTCCACACTGTCCCATCAAACACTCCCAGGGCAGGTACAGGGTTAGATACAGAGTAAAGTTCCCTCTACACTGTCCCATCAAACACTCCCAGGGCAGGTACAGCACGGGTTAGATACAGATTAAAGCTCCCTCTACACAGTCTCATCAAACACTCCCAGGGCAGGTACAGGGTTAGATACAGAGTAAAGCTCCCTCTACACTGTCCCATCAAACACTCCCAGGGCAGGTACAGCACGGGTTAGATACAGAGTAAAGCTCCCTCTACACCGTCCCATCAAACACTCCCAGGGCAGATACAGCACAGGTTAGATACAGAGTAAAGCTCCCTCTACACTGTCCCATCAAACACTCCCAAGGCAGGTACAGCACGGGTTAGATACAGAGTAAAGCTCCCTCTACACTGTCCCATCAAGCACTCCCAAGGCAGGTACAGCATGGGTTAGGTACAGAGTAAAGCTCCCTCTACACTGTCCCATCAAACACTCCCAGGGCAGGTACAGCATGGGTTAGATACAGAGTAAAGCTCCCTCTACACTGTCCCATCAAACACTCCCAGGGCAGGTACAGCATGGGTTAGATACAGAGTAAAGCTCCCTCTACACTGTACCCATCAAACACTCCCAAGGCAGATACAGCACAGGTTAGATACAGAGTAAAGCTCCCTCTACACTGTCCCATCAAACACTCCCAAGGCAGGTACAGCACGGGTTAGACACAGAGTAAAGCTCCCTCGACACTGTCCCATCAAACACTCCCAGGGCAGGTACAGGGTTAGATACAGAGTAAAGATCCCTCTACACTGTCCCATCAAACACTCCCAGGGCAGGTACAGGGTTAGATACAGAGTAAAGCTCCCTCTACACTGTCCCATCAAACACTCCCAGGGCAGGTACAGCACGGGTTAGACACAGAGTAAAGCTCCCTCGACACTGTCCCATCAAACACTCCCAGGGCAGGTACAGCACGGGTTAGACACAGAGTAAAGCTCCCTCTACACTGTCCCATCAAACACTCCCAGGGCAGGTACAGCACAGGTTAGATACAGAGTAAAGCTCCCTCTCCACTGTCCCATCAAACACTCCCAGGGCAGGTACAGGGTTAGATACAGAGTAAAGCTCCCTCTACACTGTCCCATCAAACACTCCCAGGGCAGGTACAGGGTTAGATACAGAGTAAAGCTCCCTCTACACTGTCCCATCAAATACTCCAACGCAGGTACAGGGTTAGATACAAAGTAAAGCTCCCTCCACACTGTCCCATCAAACACTCCCAGGGCAGGTACAGGGTAAGATACAGAGTAAAGCTCCCTCCACACTGTCCCATCAAAGACTCCCAGGGCAGGTACAGGGTTAGATACAGAGTAAAGTTCCCTCTACACTGTCCCATCAAACACTCCCAGGGCAGGTACAGCACGGGTTAGATACAGATTAAAGCTCCCTCTACACAGTCTCATCAAACACTCCCAGGGCAGGTACAGGGTTAGATACAGAGTAAAGCTCCCTCTACACTGTCCCATCAAACACTCCCAGGGCAGGTACAGGGTTAGATACAGAGTAAAGCTCCCTCCACACTGTCCCATCAAACACTCCCAGGGCAGGCACAGGGTTAGATGCAGAGTAAAGCTCCCTCTACACTGTCCCATCAAACACTCCCAGGGCAGGTACAGCACGGGTTAGATACAGATTAAAGCTCCCTCTACACAGTCCCATCAAACACTCCCAGGGCAGGTACAGGGTTAGATACAGAGTAAAGCTCCCTCTACACTGTCCCATCAAACACTCCCAGGGCAGGTACAGGGTTAGATACAGAGTAAAGCTCCCTCTACACTGTCCCATCAAATACTCCAACGCAGGTACAGGGTTAGATACAATGTAAAGCTCCCTCCACAATGTCCCATCAAACACTCCCAGGGCAGGTACAGGGTTAGATGCAAAGTAAAGCTCCCTCCACACTGTCCCATCAAACACTCCCAGGGCAGGTACAGGGTTAGATACAGAGTAAAGCTCCCTCCACACTGTCCCATCAAACACTCCCAGGGCAGGTACAGGGTTAGATACAGAGTAAAGTTCCCTCTACACTGTCCCATCAAACACTCCCAGGGCAGGTACAGCACGGGTTAGATACAGATTAAAGCTCCCTCTACACAGTCTCATCAAACACTCCCAGGGCAGGTACAGGGTTAGATACAGAGTAAAGCTCCCTCTACACTGTCCCATCAAACACTCCCAGGGCAGGTACAGCACGGGTTAGATACAGAGTAAAGCTCCCTCTACACCGTCCCATCAAACACTCCCAGGGCAGATACAGCACAGGTTAGATACAGAGTAAAGCTCCCTCTACACTGTCCCATCAAACACTCCCAAGGCAGGTACAGCACGGGTTAGATACAGAGTAAAGCTCCCTCTACACTGTCCCATCAAGCACTCCCAAGGCAGGTACAGCATGGGTTAGGTACAGAGTAAAGCTCCCTCTACACTGTCCCATCAAACACTCCCAGGGCAGGTACAGCATGGGTTAGATACAGAGTAAAGCTCCCTCTACACTGTCCCATCAAACACTCCCAGGGCAGGTACAGCATGGGTTAGATACAGAGTAAAGCTCCCTCTACACTGTCCCCATCAAACACTCCAAAGGCAGATACAGCACAGGTTAGATACAGAGTAAAGCTCCCTCTACACTGTCCCATCAAACACTCCCAAGGCAGGTACAGCATGGGTTAGATACAGAGTAAAGCTCCCTCTACACTGTCCCCATCAAACACTCCCAGGGCAGATACAGCACAGGTTAGATACAGAGTAAAGCTCCCTCTACACTGTCCCATCAAGCACTCCCAAGGCAGGTACAGCATGGGTTAGGTACAGAGTAAAGCTCCCTCTACACTGTCCCATCAAACACTCCCAGGGCAGGTACAGCATGGGTTAGATACAGAGTAAAGCTCCCTCTACACTGTCCCATCAAACACTCCCAGGGCAGGTACAGCATGGGTTAGATACAGAGTAAAGCTCCCTCTACACCACCCTAGCGATAAGGGAAGATTTCTTCTCGGGGATACAAAGAGCAACTGGAGAATCGTCGTACAAATCTGTGGAGATCCCGGAGCAAAGCACTAACACAGAGAATCATTGATGTGTGCGATGCTCCAGGCTGTCCTCCCAATATCTCGATGTGCTGTGAAACTGTAAAGAAAATAGAGCACAAGAGTGTTGTTAAACTTGTTAAGGGCTTGTTAAGGATCAATTAACATAGCAGGTACTGATTTGCCCTGCGAATGAAGCCATACCGGCTGGCACTGTAAGCTCCAGCTGAGATCTGTCACTCCTGCTGACATCTAAGGACCAGTGTTTATTTTCTCAGTAATGTAGTGTCGGAATCTATACTAGAGCTGATTGCTGGTTCACAGCACGGGATCAATAGGCACAGGTGGTTTCTGACTACTTGAAAAGGAGGCGGTGAGGACAGCCTGGGAGCACCGAGGTGTACTATTCACACAAGCACTATCCACAGTAATGAGTGTACCATAACAGAGCCAACTACCAGGCCTTGACAGGTCAGCATTGCCCTGAGCAGCCTCAGGGCCGGTAGAGAAGCTGGCTCCCAGATCTGTCATTCGACAGCAGAAGAGCTGGAAACACAGTAACTGATTCACACTGCTTTAACACTTGCACTTAAGGTCACCGCTACCATCAACTTCTACGGAGTGGGTTCATTCCAGGCAAGCACAGGGCTCATGTCAGGAGTCAGTCTCTATTCGCTGCACTGTTCCATCAAAGAAGAAAGAACTTGCATTTATCTCGCTCCTCCTCATCACTCCCGAGCACTCCAGCAAGTGCTCTTTGACTTACCCTGTGTTTCCTTCTCTTCCTCACTAAATCCGTCCGACATGGTGTGTCGCTCTGTGCTTGGTGCTGGAGAGGGCGATGGTTTATGGAGCTCTGGTACCCAGTGTCCTTCTGCTGTCCTCCCCTTGCTCGATGAAGAAAGCGTATGGGGCTTGAATCAGTACATAAATAGCGTGATCTATTGCTTAATGTTCCAATACTGACAGCACTGTTGTGGCCTTTTGGGACCCATCATGTATCTTCCCCAGAAATGAACATTGCTTAAGAGAAGCCCCTTTCTGCACATACCACTGGGTTGGTTGTGCTGATGTTTACCCACCAACTCTCCCCCCAGATAGTTCCAATAATCGTTCTTCTTGGGCGGTAAAGGGTTTCGGCTGGAAAGGACCACTGCTCGTGCCAGTTTTAGCCCCTTTGTTGTGAGTTAGCACGGTGTTTTCACACATGGCTTTTACAACTGCAGGTCACCACTGCATCAAGGCATGCATCCTGTATGGTGCCCGAGCCTGCAGTTTCCTCTTTAAGGATCATACAGACTACATCCTAGGGCACTTACATCAGTGTCCAGACAGTGGTGTCATGAACATACATCATTGCTAACAGGACCTTGCCATAGCTAAAGATGTTGTCGCACATTTTGGTTTCAGGCTTTTAATTAGTATTTCATTTTTCACACTTAAAACTACTCCCTACGTTCAGCCACATATATTTACAACACACCTACACCAGTAACAAATATGGGGCATTTTGGTGCTGTGGGCCCACACCTCTTTAAAAAGGGGTTGGGGCTGCCCAGACTCTTTTTCCATATGGGACCCTTGCAGCCAACAGACTGAGCAGACTTACATCCCGTCAGGATTGAAAGCAAGGTCTCCTATTGAAAGGACATTGCTCCCACTCACACCTTTTTTTAACTGATTCGAAAGGTCATTGCGATGTTGATGACCCTGTGACTTTTTTTTGTGTTAAAATCGATGCTGCCAAACCCTGATAAAAACACACAGCACAGGGCTGAATATCTGTATGCAACCTGTCGGCAGGGATCCACTGACCATGTATATCCAAATAAAAGAAAGAAATTACATTTCTATAGCGCCTTTCATGACCTCAGGACATCCCTAAGCGCTTTATAGCCAATGAAGTACTTTTTTGAAGTGTAGTCACTGTTGTAATGTAGGAAACGCGGCAGCCAATTTGCGCACAGCAAGATCCCACAAACAGCAATGTGATAATGTCGAGATCATCTGTTTTTTTAGTGTTGTTGGTTGAGAGATAAATATTGGCCAGGACACCAGGGAGAACGCCCCTGCTCTTCTTCAAAATAGCGCTGTGGGATCTTTTATGTCCATCTGAGAGGGCAGTCGAGGCCGCAGTTTAATGTTTCATCTAAAAGATGGCACCTCCGACAGTGCAGCACTCCCTCAGTACCACCCCTCCGACAGTGCAGCGCTCCCTCAGTACCGCCCCTCCGACAATTCAGCGCTCCCTCAGTACTGCCCCTCCGACAATGCAGCGCTCCCTCAGCACCGCCCCTCCGACAATGCAGCGCTCCCTCAGCACTGCCCCTCCGACAATGCAGCGCTCCCTCAGCACCGCCCCTCCGACAATGCAGCGCTCCCTCAGTATTGACCCTCCGACAATGCAGCGCTCCCTCAGCACCGCCCCTCCGACAATGCAGCGCTCCCTCAGCATCGCCCCTCCGACAATGCAGCGCTCCCTCAGCACTGCCCCTCCGACAATGCAGCGCTCCCTCAGCACCGCCCCTCCGACAATGCAGCGCTCCCTCAGCACTGCCCCTCCGACAATGCAGCGCTCCCTCAGCACCGCCCCTCCGACAATGCAGCGCTCCCTCAGTACCACCCCTCCGACAGTGCAGCGCTCCCTCAGTACCGCCCCTCCGACAATGCAGCGCTCCCTCAGTACTGCCCCTCCGACAGGGCAGCGTTCCCTCAGTACTGCCCCTCCGACAATGCAGCGCTCCCTCAGTACTGCCCCTCCGACAGGGCAGCGTTCCCTCAGTACTGCCCCTCCGACAATGCAGCGCTCCCTCAGTACTGCCCCTCCGACAGGGCAGCGTTCCCTCAGTACTGCCCCTCCGACAATGCAGCGCTCCCTCAGCACCACCCCTCCGACAATGCAGCACTCCCTCAGCACTGCCCCTCCGACAATGCAGCGCTCCCTCAGCACTGCCCCTCCGACAATGCAGCGCTCCCTCAGTACTGACCCTCCGACAATGCAGCGCTCCCTCAGCACCGCCCCTCCGACAATGCAGCGCTCCCTCAGCACTGCCCCTCCGACAATGCAGCGCTCCCTCAGCACTGCCCCTCCGACAATGCAGCGCTCCCTCAGCACTGCCCCTCCGACAATGCAGCGCTCCCTCAGTACTGCCCCTCCGACAATGCAGCGCTCCCTCAGTACTGACCCTCCGACAATGCAGCGCTCCCTCAGCACCGCCCCTCCGACAATGCAGCGCTCCCTCAGTACCACCCCTCCGACAGTGCAGCGCTCCCTCAGTACCGCCCCTCCGACAATTCAGCGCTCCCTCAGTACTGCCCCTCCAACAGGGCAGCGTTCCCTCAGCACTGCCCCTCCGACAATGCAGCGCTCCCTCAGCACTGCCCCTTCGACAGGGCAGCGTTCCCTCAGTACTGCCCCTCCGACAATGCAGCGCTCCCTCAGCACTGCCCCTTCGACAGGGCAGCGTTCCCTCAGTACTGCCCCTCCGACAATGCAGCGCTCCCTCAGCACAGCCCCTCCGACAATGCAGCGCTCCCTCAGCACCGCCCCTCCGACAATGCAGCAGTCCCTCAGCACCGCCCCTCCGACAATGCAGCGCTCCCTCAGCACCGCCCCTCCGACAATGCAGCGCTCCCTCAGCACTGCCCCTCCGACAATGCAGCGCTCCCTCAGCACCGCCCCTCCGACAATGCAGCGCTCCCTCAGTATTGACCCTCCGACAATGCAGCGCTCCCTCAGCACTGCCCCTCCGACAATGCAGCGCTCCCTCAGCACTGCCCCTCCGACAATGCAGCGCTCCCTCAGTACTGACCCTCCGACAATGCAGCGGTCCCTCAGCACTGCCCCTCCGACAATGCAGCGCTCCCTCAGCACTGCCCCTCCGACAATGCAGCGCTCCCTCAGCACTGCCCCTCCGACAATGCAGCGCTCCCTCAGTACCGCCCCTCCGACAATGCAGCACTCCCTCAGCACTGTCCCTCCGACAATGCAGCGCTCCCTCAGTACTGCACTGTCACAGCGGGCAGCCCGCCTTTGTCTCCCAGCTGATTGGGACTTCTGTGAGCCTCAGCTTAAAACAGGCAATCGCAGAACTTTGAACTCCAGCCAATTGCATGATTAATTCCGAAATCCAATCTGAATGGTAGAAATTGCTTAACCAAACATATTTTTGCACTAAAGCGATTATGTTTCGAAACTATGCTGCTGTCTTTGGACGCAAAACAGGCAGCAGCTCCAATCAATTTAATATGTTGAACAGTAACAGCCGGTTGATCGGGTCATATTCATGCTAGCATCAGGGTTTTACATCGACCTGTTATCTTTGGATCAGGAATTCTATACAATTGGGAGCGAATGGGAAGTGAGGTACTCCATCGGAATGCTATGCTTGGACCCGGCAGGTGTGTTTTTTTTTGAGGCTGCTGCAGTACAATATTTGAGTCCATAACGGACGTCTGGTAGAGCTGCCAGCAAAACCAGCTGAGAGACGAGAGCAACATAACAAGAACACGTGACGGATCAGTTGGACCCAAGTGTGGAGGAACAGCACACAGGTTATGAGTTTTCTTTTCCTCAAATGTTTCGCAGCTGACTCGAGTGGCCAGCTCACCTGTTGAACAAATAAAGCCTGAGTGTCACCCGAGAACGAATCTAAAGGAGCTCCAGACGCCGAGAGATGTCCGTGAGCTGGCAAAATGGAATTCTCCTTGCTGCTTGAGAACAAGAGCCTTCTTCAGAGAGGAACGTACATCGTCGAGGGTAACATCTCGCCAAGGCCAGAGACTTTCAAAGTCAATTTGTTGGTAAATGTACAACAATGGGGAGATATTGATAGAATTGGACAATTGGGGCTCGAAATAGACCACCCATTATACACCTCACCCAATATTCATTACATAGTATGTACAGCACAGAAACAGGCCATTCGGCCCAACGAGTCCATGCTGGTGTTTATGCTCCACACGAGCTTCATCTCACCCCATCAGCATATCTTTCTATTCTTTTCTCCCTCACATGCTTCCCCAAACATTGAGTTCAATGGAGCTGAATGTCTGGCGGAGAGTATAACCGGAGGCCTGTGCGACCGCCCAAGACAAATTGGCACCCCTTGGTGTATTGTCTTCAGTGCTAAGCCCACCAAATCAATAACTCTGTTGAAGAAGGCTGACTTTGATGTTGGCCATCAAACTCACTTCAGTTACAAGTCTAACTGTAGCTTCACTTGTCACATACAGCTCGCCGTTTGGGGCCTGACGAATTCCAGCTGGCCCGCAGATGGGTCCTGGGAGGTGTGCGGGGGGCGGGGGGGCGGGGGGAATGGGGGCGAGGCCGGCTCCACAGAAAAGTAAGTTTAAAAAAGTAAAGCGGCCTCCCTTTATACCTGAATTTTGCATCGAGGTCCTACAACCGGTGTCAGGACCCCGATTTTCATACGCAAGACGCCTAACGCCTGTTTCAGGCAGGCGCCCTGGACACCTAAAAGGCGCCACTTCCAATATGGCGGTCAGCGCACATGCGACCCAAAATTCATCCCCCTATAGCGCATTTTACGCCCGAAGAAACGGGCAAAACAAAGTCGAATTTCTCCCCTGCATCTCCCAGAACTGCGTTAGATGGTGAGCCATTCACCAATTTCAAAGAAGTGTTTGCCCACACGAATACAAGTGCCAATGATACCAGGGCTAAAAGGGTTAAATTATGAGGACAGGTGGCATAGACTAGGCTTGTATTCCCTCGAGTGTAGACGATTAAGGGGTGATCTAATTGAGGTGTTTAAGATGTTTAAAGGATTTGATGGGGTCGATAGAGAGAAACCATTTCCTCTGGTGGGGGAGTCCAGAACAAGGGGGCATAACCTTAAAATTAGAGCTAGGCCACACGAAGAGTAGTGGAAATCTGGAACTCTCTCCCAACAAAACTCGGCTTGGAGACCAGCGAACCGCGAAGAAAAAGTCACAAATGGCCATTTGCACCATTTCCCCAGGGCGTTCCGTCAGTGTCCCACCTGAGTTACAAGAGACCAGTAGACTCCCAATGGAACTTCAAGGCCAACAACTCCAACAGTAACCTCTACCCTTCCGTAGGAAAATCCCGGACATAAGGAGATAATTTGAATGATTGGAATGAACACTCACATCACTTGACTTGTTAAGTGCCTGACCTCATGACCCTGAGTCAAATACAACATTTATAATTGGCATAAATAAAGCTCAGAGAGGTAGGCCCACCCAGTGTACATAGTGCAAGCAGTGTTATTTTTGATGTATGTTTTATATGTAAAAATAAATTAAAGGACAATTGAAATGGAGATCATTTTAATTCATTTCTTAGCACTAAGAGAAAAGTGCACAGCACCATCACATAGTTTCCTGTTGAATTTATTCAGCCATTGCCTGACCCTTGACCTACGACCTCCTGCCAAGCTTTGTTGCTGTGGAGAGGAAGCAAACCACTATGATTAGCAACCTTCTGCTTCCTCCCATTTCCATTCAAGCTAGCATAGCATCACGAGTGTGCATGTGCCTGAGATGTAGGCGTTCACTTCCTGTGAACGTTTCACTCTGCACACAGACGTGTAGATCAGGCGGTTGGGGGAGGGGGGGGTTAACCCTTTGCATGCTGATGATCGGTGGAGATAGATTCTTGGCAAGAAGCCACAAATTATCCAGTGAGCCACAGGTGAAATGCATCTTCCAGTCTAACTGTATCTTCACGAAGAACAGCAGCGGAGTTCTCCAATATTGATCCCTCAACCAACATCACTAAAACAGATTATCTGGTCATTACCACATTGCTGTTTGTGGGATCTTGCTGTGTGCATATTGGCTGCCGGGTTTCCTACATTACAACAGTGACTACACTTCAAAAAGGACGTCCTGAGGTCGTGAAAGGCGCTATATAAATGCAAGTCTTTCTTTTTTCACTTGTTGCCTACAACATATCACAGAGTGTGCAGTGAGTTCCCATACTAATACATTAACAGCTGAGCACACAGTCATGAGGCAGATACTATTGGGTGCATTTTGATAGTCCGTGCTGGCAGTGAGGCATGTCAATTGATAGGAAATTGGGAGGGGGAGAGGGACAGTGCACCCCCGATCTTCTGATCTGCATTGGCTATGTACAAGCCCCACCAGCAGCATGGGGCCTCAGAAAAGGTATTGCTATGTCTGCCGACCTTGGCACAGCTACCAGCCAGTGGCCAAGGACCAGCTTGCTCAGGGTCAGCAGGGAGCCAGTTGCAGAGCTGCCAGTGGTTGGCAAGGTTGCCACTGCCCTCAACTGTTAGGCCTGTGGCTCATCCCCAGCTAGCTCCACAATATCAGGCAATGCACTGCCCACATATGGATCAAGCAGGAGACTGACGCATCAGTCGGCTTGGTCAGCACTTTCATCGCCTTTCCCCCTGCCCGATGTCAATGCACTGCTGAGTTTCGCAAAGTTCTAGGGGTCACCGTTGACTGCCACACGCCCAATCTGAAAAAAACTCATCTTGGGTATTTCTTGTTTGTGTCACAGTGATTGCTGTGTGAAGCCTGTGGAAGATGTCAGTGTAGCAAGGCTTTCCATTGTAAGTTGCAGCTTGAATGTGTGCCCTACTGAGGTGTAGGTATGCAAGGGATGCTTATGAGAGAGTTGTATGGTTGTGTGAAGGCTTGGCATGGGTGAGCAATAAATGTGGAATGGGTTGACAGGCAACACGTTGTGGCACTAAATCTTGAGCCATCTACCTGGTGCCTGGTACTGTTGGGTAGTTTTACCTTGCCATGTGCCTTAAAGTATGCCGTCTTCAGCCACATCTGTTCCAGATCCTGTAGATATTGTGTACAACATTGAGTCTGGCCACCTGCCAGGTCTGCTGTATAGTGCGGGAAGGGTGCCCTGGAGTGTCAGACAGGGCAAACTGGCACTCACTTCATGCAGTAGCATCTCCATTTCACCAGCCATCAAACAAAGGGCACAATGCCACTCTGCCACTTGCCACAGATTTTGTTTCGTGCATCTTGGTTTCCATCCTGCAGAGAAAAAAAGAGTCACACATTGAAACTATGCGCAGTTGGTCTTTCCAACTGATATCTTTAGAGCCCAGCTGACGAACTTTGTGGGGACCCATCACTTGGACACTTTTTCCGCAGGGCCGCACCCTGAGCAGGAGCACGACAGCGTGAGGTCCACACAAAGAAGCTTGGTGCTGCCCCACACCTTCCTGGACTGCATTTTGGGACGTTCCAGTAGTCGTGTCCTGGAACTGCATGGAGGAGGGATGGCAGATTGATTAGTTCTGTGTGATTACCACCACCAGTGTGCTAAGTCACACCATTTCACATGGTGTTAAATTTGTACAATATCAACTAACATTTTAAATGTTAACATTTAGAAGGTGTCAGCTGTGGCTCAGTGGGTAGCACTCTTTTCTTCTAAGTCAGAAAGTTGTGGGTTCACATCCCACTGAGCACATAATCCAGGCTGACGCTCCACTACTGTACTGTTGGAGGTACTGTCTTTTGGATGCAATGTTAAACTGAGGCCCTGCCTGCCATCTCATGTGCAGGTAAAAGATCCAATGATACTATTTTGAAGAAGACCTGGTGTCCTGGCCAATATTTATCCCTCAATCAACTTCACTAAAACAGATCATCTGGCTGAGAGGTTGTTTCCCCTTGTGGGAGAGACTAGAACTAGGGGACACAGTTTAAAAATAAAGGGTCTCCCATTTAAGACGGAGATGAGGAGAATTTTTTTCTCTCAGAGGGTCGTGAGTCTGTGGAACTCCCTTCCCCAGAGAGCGGTGGAGGCAGGGTCATTGAATATTTTTAAGGCTGAGTTAGATAGATTCCTGATTAACAAGGGAGTCAAAGGTTATAGTAGGTAGACGGGAAAGTAGGGTTGAGGTCACAATCAGATCAGCCATGATCTTATCAAATGGCACAGCAGGCTCGAGGGGCCGAATGGCCTACTCCTGCTCTTAATTCGTATGTTCGTATGTACGTATTATCACAATGCTGTTTATGGGACCTTACTGTGTGCAAATTGGCTGCCATGTTTCCTATAGAAATGCAAGTTCTTTCTTTCTTTTAACATCTGACTGAATGCAACTGAAGATCCAAAACTGGGTCATGATTTAATGCCACAAAACTATCCAAAGTGCCTTTTCGTCGGAGAGTCCAAAAATTCCCCACATTATTAAGGCAGTGCAACAGATGCTCAATCCTGCATCTAACCCACGCTGTGCCTGTCGTGATAGCACGTTGACTGTGTCGCTATCTGAGCTCCGTCAAAAAACTGAGCTTGTTTGGCCGAGTGGCCTTTTCTTTGCCGGAAACATTTCAATGCTCGTGATGCTGCCGCGAGTTTTAAAAGTGGAGAGATGTCCTACCACTGGCACAGAGTGCAGCCCCCACCAAAAAAAAAACTTTAGCAATTTATAAACTATGACAGCCCTCCGCCTGAAACTCAGTGATTAGTTTCCATAGCAACTGTGTCCCGAGCACTCACTGTTCGATTCGAAAAACAGGAACGGTCCTAGCACTTACATTTTTGTGGGGTGATAGTTCTGCTTTGTTGTTTGAGACCAGATGTTGACTGTACGTTCTGTCTGCTGGAGCTGCACAGCTAACTCTTTACAGCACTCTCTGCACCGATCCAAATGCCTCTGTGTGCCATCAAACAATTATTCCAAAAGCTTTTGAAGCCGATGAGTGCCGAAGGCAGTTGAGCTGTTCAGAAATGGAAGGGAAAATTAGACAACAAAGAGAAACAAAATACTTATAGCTATAGCGTGTCTTATCATTCAAAATGTCTCAAAGTGCCTCACATATGGTGAATTATTTTTTTTTGGAGTACAGTGACTGTTGTGTCAGCAAATGTGTCAGGGTTTAAACTAATGTGGCAGGGGGATGGGAACCGATGCAGGAAGTCAGTGGGAAATAAAGTGGTGACAGAAACAAAAGGCAGTAAGGGAGAGTGTACAGAACATGACCGGACAGATGGTCTGAGAAAGCAGGGCAAAGACCAAGGGAAGTCTAGATTAAACTGCATTTATTTCAATGCAAGAAGTCTGATGGGCAAGGCAGATGAACTCAGGGCATGGATGGGTACATGGGACTGGGATGTTATAGCTATTACTGAAACATGGCTAAGGGAGGGGCAGGACTGGCAGCTCAATGTTCCAGGGTACAGATGCTATAGGAAAGATAGAGCAGGAGGTAAGAGAGGAGGGGGAGTTGCGTTCTTGATTAGGGAGAACATCACGGCAGTAGTGAGAGGGGATATATCCGAGGGTTCGCCCACTGAGTCCATATGGGTAGAACTGAAAAATAAGAAGGGAGAGATCACTTTGATAGGATTGTACTACAGACCCCCAAATAGTCAACGGGAAATTGAGGAGCAAATATGTAAGGAGATTACAGACAGCTGCAAGAAAAATAGGGTGGTAATAGTAGGGGACTTTAACTTTCCCAACATTGACTGGGACAGCCATAGCATTAGGGGCTTGGATGGAGAGAAATTTGTTGAGTGTATTCAGGAGGAATTTCTCATTCAGTATGTGGATGGCCCGACTAGAGAGGGGGCAAAACTTGACCTCCTCTTGGGAAATAAGGAAGGGCAGGTGACAGAAGTGTTAGTGAGGGATCACTTTGGGACCAGTGATCATAATTCCATTAGTTTTAAGATAGCTATGGAGAAGGATAGGTCTGGCCCAAAAGTTAAAATTCTAAATTGGGGAAAGGCCAATTTTGATGGTATTAGACAGGAACTTTCAGAAGTTGATTGGGAGAGTCTGTTGGCAGGCAAAGGGACGTCTGGTAAGTGGGAGGCTTTCAAAAGTGTGTTAACCAGGGTTCAGGGTAAGCACATTCCTTATAAAGTGAAGGGCAAGGCTGGTAGAAGTAGGGAACCTTGGATGACTCGGGAGATTGAGGCACTAGTCAAAAATAAGAAGGAGGCATATGACATGCATAGGCAGCTGGGATCAAGTGGATCCCTTGAAGAGTATAGAGATTGCCGGAGTAGAGTTAAGAGAGAAATCAGGAGGGCAAAAAGGGGATATGAGATTGCTTTGGCAGATCAGGCAAAGGTGAATCCAAAGAGCTTCTACAAATACATAAAGGGCAAAAGGGTAACTAGGGAGAGAGTAGGGCCTCTTAAGGATCAACAAGGTCATCTATGTGCGGAACCACAAGAGATGGGTGAGATCCTGAATGAATATTTCACATCGGTATTTACGGTTGAGAAAGGCATGGATGTTAGGGAACTTGGGGAAATAAATAGTGATGTCTTGAGGAGTGTACATATTACAGAGAGGGAGGTGCTGGAAGTCTTAACGCGCATCAAGGTAGATAAATCTCCGGGACCTGATGAAATGTATCCCAGGACGTTATGGGAGGTTAGGGAGGAAATTGCGGGTCCCCTAGCAGAGATATTTGAATCATCCACCGCTACAGGTGAGGTGCCTGAAGATTGGAGGGTAGCAAATGTTGTGCCTTTGTTTAAGAAGGGCGGCAGGGAAAAGCCTGGGAACTACAGACCAGTGAGCCTGACATCTGTAGTGGGTAAGTTGTTAGAGGGTATTCTGAGGGACAGAATCTACAGGCATTTGGAGAGGCAGGGACTAATTAGGAACAGTCAGCATGGTTTTGTGAGAGGAAAATCATGTCTCACGAATTTGATTGAGTTTTTTGAAGGGGTAACCAAGAAGATAGATGAGGGCTGTGCAGTAGACGTGGTCTACATGGACTTCAGCAAAGCATTTGACAAGGTACCGCATGGTAGGTTGTTACATAAGGTTAAATCTCATGGGATCCAAGGTGAGGTAGCCAATTGGATACAAAATTGGCTTGACGACAGAAGACAGAGGGTGGTTGTCGAGGGTTGTTTTTCAAACTGGATGCCTGTGTCCAGCGGTGTGCCTCAGGGATCGGTGCTGGGTCCGCTGTTATTTGTTATTTATATTAATGATTTGGATGAGAATTTAGGAAGCATGGTTAGTAAGTTTGCAGATGACACCAAGATTGGTGGCATTGTGGACAGTGAAGAAGGTTATCTAGGATTGCAACGGGATCTTGATAAATTGGGCCAGTGGGCCGATGAATGGCAGATGGAGTTTAATTTAGATAAATGTGAGGTGATGCATTTTGGTAGATCGAATCGGGCCAGGACCTACTCCATTAATGGTAGGGCGTTGGGGAGAGTTATAGAACAAAGAGATCTAGGAGTACAGATTCATAGCTCCTTGAAAGTGGAGTCACAGGTGGATAGGGTGGTGAAGAAGGCATTCAGCATGCTTGGTTTCATTGGTCAGAACATTGAATGCAGGAGTTGGGATGTCTTGTTGAAGTTGTACAGGGCATTGGTGAGGCCACACTTGGAGTACTGTGTACAGTTCTGGTCACCCTATTATAGAAAGGATATTATTAAACTAGAAAGAGTGCAGAAAAGATTTACTAGGATGCTACCGGGACTTGATGGTTTGACTTACAGGGAGAGGTTAGACAGACTGGGACTTTATTCCCTGGAGAGTAGGAGGTTAAGGGGTGATCTTATAGAAGTCTATAAAATAATGAGGGGCATAGATAAGGTCGATAGTCAAAATCTTTTCCCAAAGGTAGGGGAGTCTATAACGAGGGGGCACAGATTTAAGGTGAGAGGGGAGAGATACAAAAGGATCCAGAGGGGCAATTTTTTCACTCAAAGGGTGGTGAGTGTCTGGAACGAGCTGCCAGAGGCAGTAGTAGAGGCGGGTACAATTTTGTCTTTTAAAAAGCATTTGGACAGTTACATGGGGAAGATGGGTATCGAGGGATATGGGCCAAGTGCAGGCAATTGGGACTAGCTTAGTGGTATAAACTGGGCGACATGGACATGTTGGGCCGAAGGGCCTGTTTCCATGTTGTAACTTCTATGATTCTATGAAATAATGCATTGTAAATGTACAGCATATTGCATCCATATTATATCGCACACATATCTTAACTGTTAAACTGACAGATAGTCCGAAGAAATTCCAAACTCCCTTTTATCATCTCAGTGATGAGAGGCTGAAACAAACATTAATATTAAAGCAATAAAACTACTCAAATATACAACTGTGGAAGATGAAATCCAATATGGAAAAGTGCAAGTTGCTGTGCATTGGCAGAATAAATGAAGAACATTCTTACTCAATGAATGAATGGCTGGGGGAAGAGACTGAAAGGGAGCTGGAAATGGAGGTAGAATCAACAGCCACCAGGGGCGATATTGACCTGTGTCAGTAACACGAAAGGCACCCTTGGCGAATCGCCAGCCTGTTTTAAACCGTGCCCCGTTGGCTATTGACTTCAAGCATGTGGGCTGGGCCAATTGCGCATTACATCTCTCAGAGCTCCGTGCCCCCACCCCCACCGAGCTCGGTGCCCGCCCCCCAGAGCTCCCTTCCCTCCCCCCCCGCCCCAGAGTTCAGTGCCCCTCATGTCGTCCGATTCACCGTGAGCTCCACCAGTCACATATCCGCAGTTACTGCAGATGTCGCACTTCAAAGTGTCCCACTGCGTTACAGACACAAATGTAAGGAATCTTACAACACCAGGTTATAGTCCAACAGTATACTGGGACGTACTGTTTTCCGTGGCTAACCTGTCTGAACACCAACGACACCTTTGATTCCCAGCCGAATATAAGATATGCGATTTGAGAACCTCTCATTCGCTCACTCACCTGACGAAGGAGATAATCTCCGAAAGCTTGTGATTTTCAAATAAAACTGTTGGACTATAACCTGGTGTTGTAAGATTCCTTACATTTGTCCACCCCAGTCCATCACCGGCATCTCCACATCATTACAGACACAAGACAAGGTAAAGGAAGTCCGTCATTTCATCCTGGCTTCCTCTGACCTGGAGCCTGAACCTCACAAGCAGCTAAAATTGCCCTCTAATCAGCATCAGAAGTTTAGAAGGAGTGACAGTGACTTCAATTTGCCCATGTAGACCACTTCCCCAGAGGGAATTCATGAGCAGAGGCCCTACAAGGACAGGTCAGGTTGAAAGCAGCTCCATCTCAGCAATGATAATCACTCCTGTGAAGCACCATGGCATGATTGTACTACGTTAAAGGCGCTATATAAATGCAAGTTGTTGTTGTTGAAACAACACAACTGGGCTGAAGACCCCAGACTACCTGTGGCCAATGTCACGGAGGATCAGCTCGTACTGTATCATTACACAGGATGTGAACGGCCCTGAGATGATCAAAAAATCAAACTAAAATTCACTTCAACTATCCAAAATAAATTCCAGTGTATAATTGGGGATACATTTCCCATGGGGTTCTTCTGCTCTTGTTTTTTAATGTATATATTAAACATAAAGAAGATGTTTCCACTTGTGGGAGAGTCCAAAACTAGGGGCCAGAAATACAAGATAGTCACTAATAAATCCAATGGGGAATTCAGGAGAAACTTCTTTACCCAGAGAGTGGTGAGAATGTGGAACTCGCTCCCACAAGGAGTAGTTGAGGCGAATAGCAGAGATGCATTTAAGGGGAAGCTAGATAAACACATGAGGGAGAAAGGACTAGAAGGATATGCTGATAGGGTGAGATGAAGTAAGGAGGGAGGAGGCTCGTGTGGAGCATAAACACCGAGATAGACCAGTTGGGCCGAATGGCCTGTTTCTGTGCTGTAAATTCTATGAAATATATCCCTGCCCCCTCCCTTTTTCTGATTGTATTAATAAGCCTGTCCACCTCTTATCTTTCAGTTCTGATGAAAGATCTGCACCTGAAACACTGAGGGTGGATGATATCATGGTCATGTGGATGCCACATGAAGTTGGGGTTATGTAAAGAACTGTCTTAAGGGAGAAGGGCTAAACAGGAGTAAGGAATAAAAAGGACAGAGTTTCGACACGTGGTTGCCAGCTCTCCAAAGGATTGGGGATAATATCCATCTTTTGTACTTACTGCCTTGTCACTGTGTGACTAATTGTACTCGATCATTAAAATTATTGATGCTGCCATATTGGTTGTCTTGTCGAACTGATCCACATGCCCCATAATTTTCCATCCATTAAAATCAGACTCAATGGACGTAAACTGGCAGGGAGCGTGCCCACGACTCCCCTGATCGACGCACCCCCGCTGGGCAAGGCTCAGCTGCCGCCAATGCGGTTTCGTAAAGTCAGCCCTATTTTTTAAAAGGCAAGCCACAGGCTCTTATTTGCACGACATTCACATATTGCAGACAGAGCAGTGCTTGAAACTGTAAGTAGGTCCTGATTGTTTCAATAAATGTTATTAGATGTAGGCAGACTCGCTGGAAAGTTTTTTTTAAAACCCCAGCGGCCGTTCTTCTCCCCACTTCCCCCATCTGTTTATGATGTGTGATGGTGTGCTACAAAGATGCTGCTCATGTCTTCGAGGGGTGGGACAACTGACGTACAGAATCGCCATGAGCTGCTGCACCATCAGCTTCGCATTACCTCCAATCCTAATCTCCAGAAAGAATTAAAGTCAGGGCCAAATATTCTGCCTCAGTTCTTTTTGTAATTCAGTCTCTGATTCATTTAAGGACAATGGGACAACATGGTGGTCCCATGGGCTCATCAATTGAGTCGTATAGAGCAGAAAGGTGTCAGGTTCTCCATAGGGTCTATGCTGAGTTAGCTGCTAAGAAAGAAAGTAGAAAGGAAGAAAGACTTGCATTTCTCTAGCGCCTTTCACGACATCAGGACGTCCCAAAGCGCTTTACAGTCAATTAAGTGCTTTTGAAGTGTAATCACTGTTGTAATGTAGGAAACACGGCAGCCAATTTGCACACAGCAAGCTCCCACAAACAGCAATGAGATAATGACCAGATTCATCTGTTTTAGTGATGTTGGTTAGGGATAAGTATTGGTCAGGAGAAGGGGAAGAATTCCCCTGCTCTTCTTCAAATGGGATCTTCTACACCCACCTGAGAGGGTAGACGGGGCCTCAGTTTATCGTCGCATCCGAAAGATGGCACCTCCGACAGTGCAGCACTCCCTCAGTACTGCGCTGGGAGTGTCAGCCCGGATTTTGTGCCCAGGACCCTGGAGTGAGTCTTGCACCAGAGGCGAAAGTGCTACCCACTGAGCCAAGGCTGAAACTAGCACTTTTTCTCATCCAGGGCAGCAGTGGGAGCATTGTATTTGACCTCAGCACCCTGAGAAGGGGCAACTCATCCAGGGTTCCAGCTCCCAAGGGAAGCATTCCATCAATGGATGAGAGCCATGAGGTGTAATCCTTGGTATCAAAGGATTTGGTTGCAAGGGAAGGCTAGAGGGACCATTCTCTTCAGCCTTGAAAGGAGGTGCCTGAGAGGAGGTCCTATAGAAATTGGGCATGGTGTAGAACGGGTTTTACCCCCCTGTGTTTTAGAAGATGAGGGCCGAGTAAACAAGGGGAGAAATGGAGGGGAGGAGTAGGGGAGTGAGGCAGAAAATATGAATTTTGCTGATCACAATAGCCACTGAGAACGACAAGTCATTATTTTTCTTAAATTATCCACAGCTGCCTGGTGCAGCTCGCATGTCAAGCCACAGAATGAAGAGGAAACGCGTAATGTGATTGTCTTCAAGATGAGTCAACAGATTGCAGGCCTCTGAAGGACAA
Organism: Heptranchias perlo; assembly: GCF_035084215.1. Lineage (NCBI taxonomy): Eukaryota > Metazoa > Chordata > Chondrichthyes > Hexanchiformes > Hexanchidae > Heptranchias > Heptranchias perlo. The sequence goes on from NC_090370.1 coordinate 11,036,595, forward strand.
ACTAAAGGAAAGTTCCTGACTCTGCTCGCAGCTGAATAAAATAATTATGGCTCTGCAAGCAAAAAGGGTAAAAAAAAAACTTTTAAAAATGCCCGTGGAGACGGAAAAATAATTCAGAATTCACCTAAAGCGGCCTATAGAAGGGTAAGTTGCACGAATGCACACTCCCAGTGTGGAGCCTTGTCCGCAGGGAGTGTATAGTGGGAGGTTTCATGCATGCTTTGCCCTCCCCCTCACGAACTCCTGCTATGAGCTCCTGGCAGGTGAAACTGTGCTCCAGGAGTGTGCATTTGTAAATGGAAATGGGGCTTAATCCCACTTCATAGACTCAACGCTGAGCTCGGCCTAAAGTATCAAAGAGACTTGCTTTTCGTACCACCCGATTTTCGGGCATTGCTGGGGCAGACACAGAGGCGGGAAATGGCGGGCAGGGAGGGGTGCTGGCCAATTTTTCCATTCGCCCGATTTTCTGGCACCACAACCCCCTGGCACCGGAAGTGAGGTGGTATTTAAATGAGGTGGTAATGACGTGAGGATGCCAGGTGACCCATTTTCCGCCATTCTTGTCTCATTCACGTTAAACGCGGCTCGTATAAAACGGGCACCCAGCGTTGCTAGGCTACAGACAAGATGGAAGTAAATTTAAAGGGACACAGCAGGAACATTAATAAACCTTGTAAAACCCACGTGGTAAATTTATGTCCTCATCGCATTGGCGGTAATCAGGCAGCGTACGATCCGCTCCGCCAGATAACCGCCAATACAGTGAAGACGAAAATCACCCCCATATTTCTAAACTCTTCTTCATAGCTTTTCTTTCTTGTTTTTTGTTTGCTGCCGACTACTGCTTTGCCACCTGCAGTCGGGCTGCCAGCTTTTGCCCCTCGCCCCAGTTCATTTGGGCTTTCCGTTGGGACTCCCCAAAGCCTTTTCACCATCTACAAGGCACAAGTCAGGAGTGTGATGGAATACTCTCCACTTGCCTGGATGAGTGCAGCTCCAACAACACTCAAGAAGCTCGACACCATCCAGGACAAAGCAGCCCACTTGATTGGCACCCCATCCACCACCCTAAACATTCACTCCCTTCACCACCGGCGCACTGTGGCTGCAGTGTGTACCATCCACAGGATGCACTGCAGCAACTCGCCAAGGCTTCTTCGACAGCACCTCCCAAACCCGCGACCTCTACCATCTAGAAGGACAAGAGCAGCAGACACATGGGAACAACACCACCTGCACGTTCCCCTCCAAGTCACACACCATCCCGACTTGGAAATATATCGCCGTTCCTTCGTTGTCGCTGGGTCAAAATCCTGGAACTCCCTTCCTAACAGCACTATGGGAGAACCTTCACCACACGGACTGCAGCGGTTCAAGAAGGCGGCTCACCACCACCTTCTCAAGGGCAATTAGTATGGGCAATAAATGCCGGCCTCACCAGCGATGCCCACATCCCATGAATGAATATTAAAAAAAAGCCCCTTTTTTGTGTTTTTTTGGAGGATGGGAAGAGAGGCAATGGAGAGCAGGCCAGGATGGTCAGATACCCTCACTCCAGCATGTACAGACCAAGGCGCTCCTATCTCCAACTGACTCAGGAGCAGTGCTGGTGCAGGCCGTGCTACACAAGGGAAGCCATCATTGAGATATGTCACATGCTGCACTCCACCTACTGTTGGAATGGCATTTCTGACTGCCGCTGGGACCATCAGTAACATTAGCCAATCAACAAATCAGAAGGTGATGCACACATACATTGTTTGCTAGAGTGAGACAGTTAATCTCCTTCCCCCGTGGACAACGTGCAGCAACAGGACCAGGCCCTGCAATCTCACAGAGGGGCAGCATTCCCCAGGGTCCAAGGAGTCACAGGTTGGACCCAGGTGGCCAAATATTCTCCTTCCATCAATGCCACCACCTCCATCAGTAGGAGAGGGGTCCACTCTCTCAATGTGCAGCTCCAGCAGCGACACTGTACCATGGGAGTGAATGCTCACTCTCCTGGAACCTGGCTTCCTCCTTCCCCATCTCGGACTCCCTCTATGTTCTCCCGTCCCAAGATTGCTTGGGCTTCCGCCTCATTGTAAGTGAGAGGGCATAGGTCACTCACTGTGTCTTCTCCTTGAAAAAGTTAGAACGAATATAGTCTATAACAGTCTGTAAAACTGAGGTGTCAGCAGGCAGCTCACAATGGGGGTGGTGCACCATGCAATTAGAGGCTGTGTGAGGCTTTTAGTCTAGTGATTACATTTATCGCTGTGAGGGAAGGAACTCTTCCAGGTGAAGGCCGGGCGGGGGGTGCAGAGGACACCGTGCTACTTTCTGGGCATTGATGGTAAACAATTCGATCACTTCAATGCCAAGAGAAGGGCGGTCACTGCATGTGGCTGACATGCTTTGTACGGTGCATTTACGAAAGGTGCTGATGATTTCTCTTGCCTTCCCTGCCCTGGTCAGATCATTAAACTTCTTGTGGCACCGAGTCACTATGCAAGGGGTTGTGGAGGTAGCACTTCCTGCCAGTGCCACATTCTTCCGCTGTGCTGGGTAGTTCTCTTGGACGTATTTACCCCCAAATCCTAAACAGGTCCTCCCTCGTCATTCTGATTTAGGACAGCAGCAGTTCCACTGATGCCTCCAAAACATCTGGGGGCCTCTGCACCCCGCAGCAGACCTCTCAGACATTGTGCCATGATTCTCAATCCTGCTTGCCAACAAAAAAAAATGCTCCCTGAAGATACAGGCGTTTAAATCCTCTGCTAGCAAGTCATTCACCTCCCTTGCCCACGTGGCGAGCTCCCAATTGGAGGTAGGAGTGCCCCCAGAAGGTCCGCCATGATTATTTAAATGAAGCTGACCTCGGAAGGAATCTCTGGGGTCAGCGCTGGTTTAGCCAGGCGGACGTAAGTCCCGCCCCTCGACACTTCTGGTAGCAATCCTGCCGGAGTGGAAGATCTAGGCTCACGACTCAGCAGAAAGCCAACATTATGCAACGAGAGCCGGAATTCTGAGCTTAAAATTTATTACTTGTTAGTACGGAGTTGGCTGTGGTCTAAAGAGGGTAACGTACAGTTTAGATGGGAAGTTTATGTGAAAAGGGTCAATTGAAAGTTAGGCAGTCAGCAGGAAAAGTGCTGTAATGGAGAGAAATAAACAGAATGTTGACTTATGCCCTAATTGTGCAACATTGAGACTTCACAAGAAGGCACATGACAAGTTAAAAAGGGCTATATGTGTATTGGTCCCTCAGCCTTTCTACATTCACATTTCTTCCCCCCCCCCACCTTCTGATATTCCCCTCTCCTCACCTGAAGGCCCTACTCCAAATGGCCATTCTTCACGTGTCAGCCCAGAGAATGACCATCAGCAGGCTACTGCACCATGGCAACCATCACCAGCTGAGCCCGATCCTGTCCTCACCCGACAATCACAGCAAGAGTAACTGGAGAGCAGTCAGGAGCAAGAACTAATTGTTTTCCCTCCCTAGCCCAGGAGCGCTGAGGCATACCCAAGTATTCCTATGACCACCCTGGATGAAAACAGCTAACTCAGCATAGACTAGGGGTTGCCAACTCTGGTTGGACGTATTCCTGGAGATTTAATCACATGACCTCCTGCCTCCAACCACCCCGCCCTCACACTCCCGCCATTGGTCGCCTGATATGTCCATCTTCACAGTGCCTCACCTTCCCACAGCCAATCGGAAAGTGAATAGACTCTTCATTACCCGATTGGATGATTCTTCCCTGTCAGTCAACAGTCTTTTTTCCCATGTCCGATATTTTTATAAATAATGAACAAAAGTGTTCAAAGAAAATTTTGAAGAAACAATTTTGTATTGCCCCTATGATTTTTCTCTCCGGTTTTGCTCGCAACAGTGTCCTGGAGATTAGTCGTTCATTCCTGGAGACTCCAGAGCAATCCTGGAGGGTTGGCAACCCTAGCACAGACCAGGGATCACCCTGGGGACCTTCTGGGCCTGACTGGCTCAGTACGATACCCGGCAATGCAGTTACCACTAAAGCAACCGGCGGAGTTGTTGCTATGACGTGTTCTTTCAAAAAAGCCAGTCGGCGGCGGCAGCCATTTTAAGCCCGGAATTCCTGCGAACCGGGCAATGCAAATACCATCGCTATCTAGGTGGGCAGCGAAGGAATTTTGGGGTTAGGTTCGGTCACGCTTGGTCCCTGCCAAACTTTTGTGACCCGTTCAAAATTTGCCCAGAAGTGAGGCTCCTTGCGTTTGCCCCCTTCTGTGCGGACATCACAGAAGGAAGTGGGACAGACAGGGTGACATCATCCACCCGAAACCCCGCCTCAGTCTGTACACCAGCAATACCCCTCCACCCCCACAATATGGAGGGGTGCCCCAGTTGTGCTAGTGATGCTGAGCCTATGATTCCAGATGGGGTCAGGGATGTGTCGGGGGGGCGTGGGGCGGGGGTGGATGGGAGTTTCACTTCGTCTCTGATCTAGCCCCAAGAGGTTCCCCCAGAGATTTCCAGCCTCTTGTGTGGACTTTCCTCTTCATTGACCTGATGAAGATCTCCTCCGCCATCGTAAACTTGGAGCACTGCTCCCACAAACAATTATGCCATAAAATGAAGCACCATGCATCTCTCTTGACTAGGCTTTTTTGGTCTTCCATGCTCTTTGAGTCTGTCTCCTTTCATTGCTGTAGATATCAAAGCACTTCGAGCACTTGATGTTATGGCTTTGATTGTTGGTGACCCAAAAATCCAATGGGCTCTTCAGAAATGTTAGTATTGTGTGGTTAGCTGACAAGCAAATAATTTGAGTTTCAAATAATTAAGCTTTCATACAGGCAATATGGCAGCACAATGTTCTCCGCTAATGTCTGTGTCCTGCCATGAGGTCTACCCATCACAGTAGGGTGGCAGGCAAGATGCCGTCATCTGGGGTAAAGTTTCACGGGCAACGTGGATTGCTCTCCTGTACATTGCCCAAATGGCCGTACTTCAGGTGTGAGCGCAGGCCGTGAGTGTCAGCAGGCTATTTCACTGTGGGAGGCATTACACAGATAGGAACATAGGAACAGGAGTAGGCCATTCAGCCCCTCGTGTCTGCTCCGCCATTTGATAAGATCATGGCTGATCTGTGATCTAGCTCCATATACCTGCCTTTAGCCCATATCCCTTAATACCTTTGGTTGCCAAAAAGCTATCTATCTCAGATTTAAATTTAGCAATTGAGCTAGTATCAATTGCCGTTTGCGGAAGAGAGTTCCAAACTTCTACCACCCTTTGTGTGTAGAAATGTTTTCTAATCTCGCTCCTGAAAGGTCTGGCTCTAATTTTTAGACTGTGCCCCCTACTCCTAAAATCCCCAACCAGTGGAAATAGTTTCTCTCTATCCATCCTATCTGTTCCCCTTAATATCTTATAAACTTCGATCAGATCACCCCTTAACCTTCGAAACTCTAGAGAATACAACCCCAATTTGTGTAATCTCTCCTCGTAACTTAACCCTTGAATTCCGAGTATCATTCTAGTAAACCTACGCTGCACTCCCTCCTGTCCTCACCTGGTGCCCAGACACAAGGTCAGCGGGTAGTGATCAGGAGCGGGAACCCCTGATAATTTACCCTTTCCCTAGCACGGGGGTACTGAGGCTAATGGTATAACTCCCACTGCTGCCCCATATAAAATCACCTAACTCAGCACAGACTGGGGACGGGACCTGGGGCTTCCTGATCTGTAGGGCTCAGCACAGCCACTTAAACCCCTGAAAACATTCTAAGTTAGAAGGCTGTAGGTTCAAACCCCATTTCAACACTTCAGCACACATTCTAGGTTGACACAATGTTGAACATAATGACCCTATCATGTTCCTAAGAATTCTCATGTTCTTATGAAAACGATACATGTCTCGTCTAGGCTATTTTTATAAGGAGTCAGTCTTGAGTCAGTGGGTAGCACTCTCGCCTCTGAGTCAGAAGGTCGTGGGTTCAAGTCCCACTCTAGGGACTTGAACACATAATCCAGGCTGACTTTCCAGTGTAGTACTGAGGAAGTGCTGCACTGTTGAAGGAGCCGTCTTTCGGATGAGACATTAAACCGAGGCCCCGTCTGCACTTTCAGGTGGATGTCAAAGATCCCACGGCCACTATTTCCAAGAGGAGAAGGGGAATTCTCCCTGGTGCCGTGGCCAATATTTATCCCTCAACCAACGTCACTAAAAAAAACCATATTAACTGGTTATTTAACTCGTTTGTTGATGTGGGATCTTGCTGTGCGCAAATTGGCTGCTGCTTTTCCTACATTACAACAGTGACTACGCTTCAAAAGTACTTCATTGGCTGTAAAGCACTTTGGGACGTCCTGAGGTTGTGAAAGGTGCTATATAAATGCAAGTTCATTCTTTTACCACACAACACAGTGCATTTACCCTTTGAGGTCACCAGGTACTGATTACTGTAGATTCAACTTTCTGTTGCCACAGGCTGAGAAAGGTTAAGGATCTTTGAAGGCTAGTCATTTTTTTAAAAATTGAATGACAAAAAATATCAAACAGGAGATCGATTCCAGCCAAAAAAATGACACCTCCATGAATAATAACTAAGGAAATCCAATCTCTTTCTTCCCACACCTGTTGTATTTTATATCTGCCTTCTGAGGAGTTGTAGCTATTAAGCAGACTTCTTTCTGTCCAGCTCAATCCTCAGAAGACTGACTTTCCAGGGTAACTTCCAAAATGTACAGATGTTTTCAATCTCACGACGTCTGTCAAAAGCATGTGCTGCGAACTTCAAAATGTTCAAACTGTACAGACACCGTAATCCATACGCACGACAACCAAATGCTTTTTCATTCACTCATTTTTCTGAATGAGTATGAAAAACGTAACCCTCATTTATTTTTAGACACCAAAGTAGTTTAACAGACCAACTGCCAAATGTGCACTTCGCTGGCAGGACTGAGGACCTCCTGTTGTCAAGCACAAGAAAACAATCCTCTGCTCTATCCACTTAATAAACTGTTAGCAAATTTTGGGGGAATCTTGTACTGCATATTCTCGCAGGGTTCAGCATCACTGGTCCCTCCAGTAAGCAGACCATATGTCCCCTATGATCCGGAGTGCACCTTTAAGCCCTAATATCTGGGTAAACAATAGTGACCTGGGAGTTGTAGCATACAACTCTTGTTGCGTGTACTGGATACTGTGATCTTGCATGTGCTGCCACATGTGTTTTCCTGTCTTTCGGGAAAGCAGGCTGAAAAGCACTCTGGTGAGATGAGACAACAAACTGGTTTATCTGACATTAATTACATGAATGAACAGAGTACAATTTTCATAGCGAGATTTGTCTATTTCACTTCTCGCACCATAAAAATAATAAAAATGGACTCTACCACTGCCCTAACAAAACTCATTTTAAAGCTAGCTGTCCCTAAGCTAACTGGAAACTTCACTCAGCATGCCCCCTGCCCCCTTAGGTCCAGTGGGAGCCATGCCCGATGAGTGGAAGGAAAGGGAAGAGAAGATTGTTATGCCAGACTTGGGTTGCCCTGTGAGGAAGGAAACTATTTTTTTACTTTAATCTTTGGCCTGTTACAGACCTTTGGAAGAGCAGGATCCCAGCAGTTGTGGGCCCTTCATGCTAATGGATGGGAGATGGATGCTTTTGCAAACATTTCCTTTTTTGATAGCTGTGTTCAAATGTATACGATATGTGTCTGTCAATCTCCCTTGGTCTTCTGAGATCAAAGTAGCATGCTACTGAAGGGAATCTTGTTTCACTTTCTCTTCATCTTCTGCTGTACTATAGTTTGTCCAGTGGCGGGCATGTGAAGATCCCATGAGGGAGTCCAACTCATGAATAAACTTTGTACTGCAGACACTGATCCAAGTTCAGTGATATTAGAAGAGTTAGTGAAGCATTGCATCCTTTCTTATTTGGTGAACCAGGGAGTTGTAAATTAGATGCTATAATCGAGTGGCATCTGCTGTGTTTGCTGCTGCTTAATGATTGCTTTCAATGAACCTGATTCGTAGATTATAGACCCAGGCCACATGGTTTGCGAGAGCCTGCTATCCTAAGACTAGGAGAACATGAGAGAGGTTATGTCATTTCCAACAAGTGAATTACAGTAACAATGGTTCCTGTTCACACTCTGGGCAAGGCTACATTAGCAGAAATTGTGCATATAAAGCTACAATCCACTTTGTATGGAGCAAGAGCTTGTTTACAAGAGTGGTCCTAGGCACCGGGCACAAGAGAAATATCTGGTATAGCCTGAAAACTGCAACAGCGCATTCATGCTAAAATAAGGCCAGATGACTCAACTTCCCATCAACATCTCAAACTGCGAGGATGTGGATTACATGAAAGATTATGGACGTGAAACTTATCTGATGACTTCTTCTCCCTTTGACCTAGCACAACTGAGACAGCACTGATTAAGATATCAGTAATGAAACGTGTGCATTTCATAATCACAACCTTGAGTACCACAAAACACTTGTGCACTCATGAGTTAGCAAGATGCTAAAATAGACAGGATGGACATTCTTTCAAGAGCTGCTAGATTTGGAGGAGGAAGAGCAGTTCTTGATGCACAAGACAGGCAAGTGTGACTGTACCTCATGCATTATCTACACACCCGCCCTTACCCCAGAACTCGCATTCACTCACCCAGATAGTTCTTTTTGAGCATCTCAGAGGGGAGACTTCACAAAGGGGGCTATTACATAGCTATAACATGATGTGGAGATGCCGGTGATGGACTGGGGTTGACAATTGTAAACAATTTTACAACACCAAGTTATAGTCCAGCAATTTTATTTTAAATTCACAAGCTTACCTCAGGTGAACGATGTGGAAATGAAGTCCTCGAAATGAAGTCGCATTTATAATTCACAGAACAATGCTGGTGATAACAGACAGCAACTGACCCGTTATATTAAAAACAGATAACATTTGTTCGCTGGTGGGGTAAATTACCCAGCTTTCAAGAGAACAGCGTCCACGACACCACACAACCCTGCCGCGGTAACCTCTGCAAGACATGCCAGATCATCGACACAGATACCACCATCACACGAGAGGACACCACCCACCAGGTGCATGGTTCATACTCCTGTGACTCGGCCAACGTTGTCTACCTCATACGTTGCAGGAAAGGATGCCCCGGAGCATGGTACATTGGCGAGACCATGCAGACACTGCGACAACGGATGAACGGACACCGCGCAACAATCGCCAAACAGGAGGGTTCCCTCCCAGTCGGGGAACACTTCAGCAGTCAAGGACATTCAGCCACCGACCTTCGGGTAAGCGTACTCCAAGGCGGCCTTCGAGACACACGACAACGCAAAATCGTCGAGCAGAAATTGATAGCCAAGTTCCGCACCCATGAGGACGGCCTCAACCGGGATCTTGGGTTCATGTCACGCTACACGTTACCCCACCAGCGAACAAATGTTATCTGTTTTTAATATAACGGGTCAGTTGCTGTCTTTTCTATGTTTCTACCTCTCTATCTCTGTTTTTTTTTTTGTTTGTTGTTTTTTTTGGTGATTTGTATATTCTGAGACCTGGCAGGTAACACCTGTCTGTCTGCACACTGATTGCCTTGGCAACGGGCAGTTGAAAAAACTGTCTGTTATCACCAGCATTGTTCTGTGAATTATAAATGCGACTTCATTTCGAGGACTTCATTTCCACATCGTTCACCTGAGGAAGGAGGTAGCCTCCGAAAGCTTGTGAATTTAAAATAAAATTGCTGGACTATAACTTGGTGTTGTAAAATTGTTTACAATAGCTATAACAGTTCTTGGAGGCAGACCTGCAGACCACTTGTGCCAGGTCATCAATGCATTAAAGATTTGCACCACTGGGTCCTTCCAAGCCACCACTGGCAACATATGCCAAAACAGGTAGTCAGCTGTCCACAGATGCATCAAGTGACAGAGGCCTTGTTGGCTAGACGCAGCAAGTTCATCGCTGTCCTTGTGGAAAGGAGGCATCAGCTCGACAGGGCACAGAACGTTCTCTGGGTATCTAGGCTCCCAAGTGTGCAAAGCATTGTAATGTCACCCTCTGGCCGGCAGTTTCATCTCCTCCTTCGCTCCTGTTCGCCAGCTCACCCTGATTCATTCGGTGTTACCTCCTCACATTCGGATCCAGGGGGCATGTGTGCTACCAACTGAGCCAGGCAAGGCATTGGTTGGGATTGTGGTCCTCAACAAAATGTTGGTGAGTAACACTGTCCTACTGGCTTGTGCTGTCTCATGAGGGGACATCTGGGCTTTTGTTCTCAGCCACATAGAGGATGGGCTTGAGTCATTACCGGCTCAACAAGATGCTGATTGTGGAACTAATGTCCTTGCTAAGTTGTTCCAAGCCTTCTAGTGTTGCTTTATATACAGCTTCCAGGCAACCAATTATACTCTTGTGGTCAGTGTGGATGGGATGCTGAAACTATTAATGTCCATTAAACACTGGTGATCTGCAAATTCAGCCTGCAAGAGTACCCCACCTATCTGTTGTGCTTTCCTACATTGCACTTTCTGGATCTCCTAGAAATTACATTTCTTTTTACTGCAGCCAAAGATATTTGTCCTGAAACCAAGCAACTGTATTGTGCTATTTATGGTGCCCTACATTGAGTGCTCTGTAAATGTTAGGGCTTCTGTTTTCTTCGCTGGTTGTGGTACTAGTGGTGGTGTTGGTGACTGCGGTTATGATGGTGCAGTGCCGGCAGTGATTCTGGTGCTTGTGGTGAGCAAGTTAATGTTGCCCTGTTGCTTGCTTTGGTTGCTACTACCCTGGCGCAGCCTTTTACCCCTTAAGATCCCAGTTGATGTCTATGGATAGAGAGGGAACTCTTCTCAGTGTCAACGTGGGTGGCTTAATACAATCTTTTCTTTATAATTTGTTTGTGCAATTCATGATTTTGGCCCTTTGATCTTAAAACTCCATCCCTTCTACGAACTATTTTTATAAGAGAAGTCAACAAAATGGTGAAAGCATCTGAATTTAAACCCGTTCTAGTTTACCACAGAATCTTACAGCACAGAAGGAGGCCATTCGTCCCATCGTGCCTGTGCCGGCTCTTTGAAAGAGCTATCCAATTAGTCCCACTCCCCTGCTCTTTCCCCATTGCCCCAAAATTTTTCACCTTCAAGTATTTATCCAATTCCCTTTTGAAAGTTACTATTGAATCTGCTTCCACCGCCCTTTCCGGCAGTGTATTCCAGATCAGAACTACTCGCTGCGTAAAAAAAATTCTCCTCATCTCCCCTCTGGTTCTTTTGCCAATTATGTTAATGTAACATAAGTAAAGAGTGAGAAAAGGCCTTTGCAGTGGACATGTTTTATATATTTTTTTGTGAACATTAGACTCCCTCTTTTATTGAAATCTTTTTCCCTTCCCCTTTTCTTGGACTGTTCATACCATACTTTGGTGTGAAATGGGTGCAGGGAACAATCCCTGCACCTGAACGGGTAGGCCCCAGGCCCACCCAATATTGGGCCTCAGGCCTCATTTAAATGAGACCGATGAGCTACGGACACCTGCTGGGCATCTCAGGCAGCTCAATGGCGAGCCACATAAGGAGATATTTGGACAGGTGACCAGAAGCTTGGTCAAAGAGGTAGGTTTTAAGGAGTGTCTTAAAGGAGAGAGAGGTAGAGAGATGGAGAGGTTTAGGGAGGGAATTCCAGAGCTTAGGGCCTAGGCAGCTGAAGGCACGGCCGCCAATGGAGGAGCGAAGAAAATCGGGGATGTGCAAGAGGCCAGAATTGGAGGAGCGCAGAGATCTCAGAGAGTTGTAGGGCTGGAGGAGGTTACAGAGATAGGGAGGGGTGAGGGCCGTGGAGGGATTTGAAAACAAGGATGAGAATTTTAAAATCGAGGCGTTGCCGGACCGGGAGCCAATGTAGGTCAGCGAGCACAGGGGTGATGGGAGAACGGGACTTGGTGCGAGTTAGGATACGAGCAGCAGAGTTTTGGATGAGCTCAAGTTTATGGAGGGTGGAAGATGGGAGACTGGCCAAGAGAGCATTGGAATAGTCGAGTCTGGAGGGGAAAGATCCTGCCTGACCAACCTCCTTGATTTCTTTGAGGAAGTGACCACCCACGTGATGTTTTATACTTAGATTTCCAAAAGGCATCTGCTAAAGTTCCACATGAAAGGTTACTAAATAACCTCAAAGCTGTGAGGATTCGGGGCAAAACTTGGGGGTGGATAAGAAATTGGCTGAAGGGTAGAAAACAACAGGTACTGATTACAGGACTAATATCAGGGTGGTGGGTGGTGAGTTGTTGGGGGGGGTGGTGGGGGAGTACTGAGTGGGGTTCCCCAGGGTGCAATATTGGGACCACCACTGTTTCTAATTTACTGACCTCCATCAGTAGTCAGAAGGTCCCGATCTTAGGGGCCCAATACGCCTGAGAGGCCCGCAACTATTCCTGCCCCTGCTGTTGGCATTAGGCCCGGCCAGGGGGCAAGCCTATGTTGGGGGTGCCCCCTACTTGAGCCAAGCAAAAGGAGAAAATCTTCCCTATTGTATGAAGAGTTTTGAGATGTTTATGAGAGCTGGGATACGGCAGCATATAAATGCAATTCTTGCATTTTCCCCAAACTCGCTTGACTAAAGAGTAGATTTTCATCATATAAGTCTGGGCTGGACTCAAACTTAGAGCTCGGAAGTATGAAGGTAATTTAATCATTTGCAGGATTGGCCTGGAGTCACCAGGAATTAAGGATTAATCTCCAGGACACTGCTGTGAGCAAAAACTCTGGAGAAAAATCAGAGGGGCTTTCAAAAAAGTTGTGTTTTCTTTTCATTTTCTCGAAACATTTCTGTTTATTAGTTCTAAAAATATTAAAATATCCAATTGGCCGTGGGAAGGCGGGGCTTCACGAGGATGGGAGTGTCGGGTGACCAATGGCGGGAGCGAGGCGGAGAGAGGCAGGAGGTCATGTGATGAAACCTCCAGGAATACATTCAACCAGAGTTGGCAACCCCATTTGCTGCCCATGAAGTTCCCACGGTATTAGTTCAAAGTGAGTTAAAATCTACTGACATTGTTGGTGTCTTGTTTTCAATTCCCAGTAAATTGCTTCAGATGGCAAATACATCACAATTTCAGCCTGCTTTTACCAAATGGTGGGCCATTTCATCACTATGTTAGCAGCAGCCCTTAGTGAGTGCTGGTGTCCACATGGTAAGCAGATGGTGTATTGCCTCACATTTGTAACCTCACGAAGATTGAAGCAGATATTCTGTGTCACAGTAATGATCTCCACATGACACAAAAAGGAAGCCAACAGAGATTTCAATCTTCTAAATATATAATGTATGCTGGCTGCACAAACTGGGTAAAATATAATGACCCAGAATTTGTTGACCAAATAACGGCGAGTTTAATAGCACTCGCTGCTATTGTTGTGTGAATCGTCCAGCAATTTGTGGCGAGGAAGAGATACCCTGTGAATTGCGAATCGCCACAAGTTGCTCTCTTTATTTCTCTGTCTGTACCTGATTTGACTCTAATTCACCCTCCTTCTCTGTCGTTCCTCTCTTTATTTCTCAATCCTTAAATCTCGTTGGTTAAGGAGATAGACTGTTGGTCCTATCGTTCACCAAGGTCCCAGATGTTCTGTTTCCCTCGCTGCACCGTTATCAGCTCACACTTCCAGAAACTTAGAGAGCAAACATTTTTCGAGGTAAAGGGCGAGGCAGAAAGTCTAACTAACGGGGCACACCACAAGATGTCCCACTCCAGCAAATTCTGGGCCATTAATTCACTCTTATCAGGAACAGTACGGCTTGTATATAAGGAAGAACTTGCCTTATCATGTCTTCAGGAGGTCCCAAACCACTTTAAAACCATTGAATGTAGGCAAACACAGTAGCCATTTTGCCCACAGCAAGATCCCACAAACAGCAAATAAAATGAATGACCAGTTAACACAACCTCCTGCCTCAAAGGCAAGAGGGCTACCAACTGATCCAAGGCAGGGTCTTACAATGCACATTAGATAAAGGTCAGGTAAAGCATAGATAAAGGCTAAAAGTTCCTCTGCTCTCCTCACAACATGGTTCAATTCTCAACCCTGCCGTGTCAGTGTGGCATTTCCATTTCCTACTTGTGCTTGTGGCCTGTCAAGGCAAACTCAAATGAGACTGGCAACTTAGGAACATCAGGAACAGGAGGAGGCCATTCAGCCCCTTGAGCCTGTTCAACCATTCAATCAGATCATAGCTGATCTGTACCTTAACTCTATCTACCCGCCTTGGTTCCATATCCCTGGATACTTTGGGGGGAGATCTTTTCCGAGCCCTTGGCATGGTGAAGTAGGAAACCTGCTCTTTATAAACAACTTCACAATTTCGCTATACATAGCACGCAGAGGAAGCGTCCAATTATCATTTTGGACAGCCCACCAATGATAGGCCAGATTCATTTCACAACGGAGCGCCTATGTCAGTGGGAATTCCTGTATTATACAGGAAAAAATTACTGGAAAGTAAGTAAGAAAACTGGTCATCTACAGAGACACGAGAAAGACAAAGTACATCCTCGTTTCCCATTAACAGACCATTCACAGTTTTAAAATTGGATGATTGTCATCTGTGTGGTGGACTGGGTTAGCACAGGTTCTCTTTATCTTTGGGACTTGGGGTTTGATTTTAGCAGCGAGGGTCTCCTCTCTGCACTCTGTAAGGGCCCTAAGTGAAATGAATTTGGGCTGAGTCAACCCAGCTGCCCACAGCTCCGAAACTGCTTCTAATGTGGGACTGAGTTGAACAATCTCATTCAGAAAGGCCATGGGATGGCTGGAAATATCACACAAAGGTTGGATCAAGGTAAATTGTTGTCAAGGGCACACATTTAAGATAATTGGCAAAAAAGCCGGGGGTGGGGGGGGGGGGGGGGAGATGAGGAGAATTTTTTTTTAATGCAGCGAGTTGTTATGATCTGGAATGCACTGCCTGAAAGAGTGGTGGAAGCAGATTCAATCGTAATTTTCAAAAGGGAATTAGAGTGGGACTAATTGGATAGCTCTTTCAAAGAGCCGAATGGCTTCCTTCTGTGCTGTATGATTCTATGTTGAAGGCAACTTCAATATGCAGTTGTCTGTGCTGCATTTGACCCCACTGCTTGGTACTGACACTGGGTGCCTGGAAGTGAAAAGATCAGCACAATAATTTTGCAGCAAAAAAAAAACTGGGGCATTACAGAGTGCGTGAAAGAGAACAGGCAACATCTGTACATGAGGATGTAACATGTTACCACCAAACCAGCAATGTTCAGTCCATTGCAGAAGTGGTATTTGAGGCTTGAAAGGCCAAGCAGTCTCAACCTGATGTAATGATTGCATTTTCTATTTAAGAACGTATGGAACAAAAAAAAGTCATTTGACTAATCAGCCCTGCTCCTTCCATAGACCATCTATAATCTACCCAAACAGGGACTCGTCGCACATTTAATCTCCTGAAGGAATGTTCTGCATCCTTGTTTGCCATAGGTAATGAAAGCAGAACTCCAGAGTATTCAATCATCCACTATCCAGCCCCGGCCTGCTGCCCCCAAGATAGCATTCTCCCCTCCGAACCTCAAGAGCAGAGGAACCATGACTAGTTTTTATACATTCTGGAGATTTGTGCATCCTAGCAAGCCCTGCATTCATTGCCCATCCCTAGTTGTCCCTTGAGAAGGTGGTGGTGGGCCTTCTTCTTGAACCGCTCCAGTCTGTGTGGTGAAGGTGCTCCCACAGTGCTGTTAAGTAGGGAGTTCCAGGATTTTTACCCAGTAATGATGAAGGAACAGTGATATATGTGTCCCATTCCATCACCTCAATCTATCACTAGCTCTATAGCCCCCAATCCCAGTTCCAATCAGACATTTATCCAACTCCTTTTTGAAGCAATTAGTTGTCTCAGCCTCAACTGTTTTTGCTTGGAGATCATTCCACAGACTTGACAAATATTAAAACAATTTTGTTCTTTCCATACATTTCCTGGTGTAGTTTGGCTTCTTGTGGACACAGGCGAGGCAATGTAAAGGAAAACCATCAAGGAAATATGGAAAAACGTGAAGTCTACATGAAATGTCTGGCCATTATCTGGGGAAAGTATCACAATAATGTTAAAGGAAGACTATCACTGTTGGAAAGTCATAGGTTCTTCCATGGCTTACTGAGTGAATGCAGCATACAGTACGGTCCTAAGCTATAGAGACCAGGACAGTCCCAAGATTCCATCCCTGGTCTACGTGAGTTAGCTGATCTCAACTACAACTGGGATCAGTGTCGCTGGGATAGGAAGAAAACTAATGGGGACTCTCGGTCACCGTTTAGTAATTCCTGCTGGAAATTGCACTTGTGTGAATGGAAGGTGAGGACAAGGTTGTCATTCTTAAAGAAGATGGCCAGTCTAGGGGGAGTACATTTTGCTCACAGAAATTACCAGGAATTTCTTCGACCTTTGTTTTTAAAGCTGGCCTTAGAGGTGCTCTGGAGTCAACCTGAGCCTAGGAAACCACATTACAGGCAGGGAGATGTAGAATTCCTGAATGTGTAGAACGGTTTCCCAGAGTCAATGGGTCTGGAGCAATTCTTAAGCGAGTTTGAAGTGCACAGTCCATGCCGTTCCCGTTGGAATAGCTCCAGGCCAGGCAAAGACACTCCTGCAGTTGAAGACACTGGAGTGGCCTAGCAGGAGGGAGACCCTAACATTAAAATAAAACATTGAAGATATTACTGGTGAGACTATGATTTTATAAATGGAAGAGTACTCCGGGCAAAGGATAAACTAAAGTAGTTCATCCTTTATGAAGCCACTGCCTAAATAGCAGTAAAATATTGAGCTTTGATCTTTTCATCCTTTTGATTTTTTTGGGTAGAATTCCTATGGGGGTTCTCCCGATGTCCCTCTGTAAATAACTCTCAACACCGTTTCTCTGGGCTTTCCGCCAAAATTACGACAGGAGATCGGGGAGAACACCCCGCAGAACTTCCAGGGGTTTCTCTTATTACTTTTTTCTCTTCTTAATACTGTTAATCATCCCACTGGATATAGGGCTTAGAGGGAGTGGTGTCCAAATTTAC
Source organism: Heptranchias perlo (assembly GCF_035084215.1). Classification (NCBI taxonomy): domain Eukaryota; kingdom Metazoa; phylum Chordata; class Chondrichthyes; order Hexanchiformes; family Hexanchidae; genus Heptranchias; species Heptranchias perlo. The sequence continues at coordinate 11,053,682 of NC_090370.1, forward strand.
TAATGATTCTAAAATAGGAGGCATGGTAAATAATCCTGAGGAACAAAGGAAGTTGCAAAGGGGATATCGATAAGATGGTGGAATGGGCACAAAAGTGGTGGATGGAATTCAATGTCAGTAAATGTGAGGTGTATTTTGTTAAATAAAAGTAATATTTATACATTGAATGGGGGAAAGCTGAGTGATGTGGAAGAGCAGAGAGATTTGGGGTTCAGGTTCACAGGTAAAAGCAGCACCTCAAGTGGAGAAGGTCATAGAACAGCTAACAAAATAACGGGTTTTATGGCAAGAGGTATAGAATACAAAAGTCGAGCTGTAATGGTGAATCTATTAGTAAGACCTCAGTTGGAGGACTGTGTGCAGTTTTGGGCTCCACACTATAGGAAGGATGTTGAGACAATAAAGAGGGTACAGCACAGATTCACTGGGGTGCTGCCTGGTATGAGGAAATACAGATACAAAGACTTGAGAAATTGGGGGTGTTTTCTTTACAACAGAGGAGATTATGGAGTAATTTGATAAAAGTGTTTCAAATTATGAAGGGAGGAGACACAGAAGCCGGAAATTTCCTCGAAGCTGCTCCTGCTATGCCGACGTTACTTCGACGAAAACCCCGTTGGCAGCTTGGATGTTCCAATAACACCGGCGGTAATCTAATTGAACGGTGGAACAGGCTCGAGGGGCTGAATGGCCTCCTCTTGTTCCTCTGTTCCCATTTACTGAACATGGGTTATCGCTAACACTGATCAGGAAATCCAGGAGCCAGAGCCCTGACTCACAAATGGAGATCACTTCCGATCCAATGAATTACTTTTTGAAGAGCATTTACTGTTGTTTTGTGGGTAAACAAAATAGCCAATTTACACACAGCGAGAGCCCAAAAACAGATGAATAACCAGTAAAACTGCTTTTGGTTGCGGGGGCAAGGCTGGCTAGAACACAGCATGGCTCCTTTTTTCCTATAGTCCCATAGGATCTTTAACCTCCCACAAAGCCTCAGATTAGTACTGTATCTGATAGACAGCACCTCTGACAGCACAGCACCTCCCTCAGCACTGCACTGTCAGCCTAGATTATGTGCTCAAGTCCTGGAGTGGGGCTTGAACTGATAACCTCCTGACTCAGAGGCAGAGAGTGCTATACTGAGCCAAACTGATACTCAGACACGTATTTTGATCTATCAAAATGGGGCAGGCTTGTTGAGCATAATAGCCTTTTCCTGTTCCTAAGAATTCTTACGCTCATATGAAAATGATTCACGTCTCTTCTAGGCTATTTATATAAGGTCAGTCGATAGCACTCTCACTTCTGAGTCAGAAGGTCATAGGTTCAAGCCCCACTCCACAGACTTGAGCACATCATCTAGGCTAACACTACAGTGCAGTACTGAGGGAGCACTGCATTGTCGGAGGTGCCGTCTTTCAGATGAGATGTTAAACCGAGACCCCGTCTGCCCTCTCAGGTGGACAGAAAAGATCCTATGGCACTATTTTGAAGAAGAGCCGGTGAGTTCTCCCCGGTGTCCTGGCCAATATCAACAAACATCACTAAAGCAGATTATCTCTTCATTTATCACATTGTTGTTTGTGGGATCTTGCTGTGCGCAAATTGGCTGCCGCATTTTCCACATTACACCAATGACTACCCTTCAAAAAGTACTTCATTGGCTGTAAAGCACCTTGGGATGTCCTGAGGTTGTGAAAGGAGCTATATAAATGCATTTTTTTCATTTCTGTCTTTAAAATGATGATGGTCTTTAGTATTGGTCTCAGGGTTATGCAAAAAAATTACATTTACTCCTGCTCACCATGACAGATGCCCAGTGACACCATTGCCTCCAAGTTCTCCTCTAGATCACACCATACTACCATGGACATATATCGCTGTTCATCCATTGTCACTGATTCAAAATCCTGGAACTCCATACCTAACCAATGTGGGAGCACCATCATCACATGGACTGCAGCAGTTCAAGAAGGCCCACCACCACCTTCTCAAGGGGCAACTAGGGATGGGCAATAAATGCTGGCTTTGCCAGCGATGCCCGTATCCTGAGAACAAATTTTTAGAAATAAACTTGAGCATTATCACTGAATGAAGGATAATTAACCTTGCATTGCTTGTAAAGCAGTGTCTATTTGCAAACCAAACTTTAATCTCGTAAGGATTCCCCTCAAGTATGTCGTCTTGCAACCGGTATTCGAGGAGTTGATCACATTTCGACAAATTATCCAATTCTCAAAAAATGGTAAACCATACGCATTAAAAAAAAGTCCTATATCAGGCTTTTTTTAGACTACCATTGCGACAACATCAAATGATTTTTTCTTTTGAACGGGGTTTTTAGCTGTGTGGGTGACACAACGTGTGACCACCCCGGTTGAATTTCCCATCACGGCTCGAAGACCGGTTGGCTGCAGTGACGCGAATTGCATCCAACCGTTGATATGTTATGACTACAGCGATAAAAGCTGCGGTCATTTGGGTGACTTCCCATTTCCTCGCTGTACGTGAAAGACATTTGACTATTTTCTTTTCTGATGAGCAGCAACCAAGATCAAAACCACATCCTCCCTCCCCACCAACCACGCCCCCCCCTCCTGTGTCCTTCGAAAAAGGAGAAAAAGAGGCAGGAAATGAAGACATGAGTCTGGTCCGTGCAGCCTGTTACAACTCGTTAAAGATCTGGGGCTTTGTTAAACTACCATAGCACGCAACGCAGTGTCAGCGTCACGATTGCCATTCAAGACCACAGTAAAATGTTGCTGTGCCTCAAATCCCCAGCCCAATGCCCCTCTCGGGAGGAAAATGAAAATACAGATCCATGCAGCGTTGACAAAGGAATTTTAAAGATTTCATGGACCAAAGACCAAAAAAAAAAGTATGGACCCCTTCGGTGGGGGACTCTGGACAATTTTTAGGTCATGCCCACTCGCACATTTTTTAAGGTTACTAGACGATCTGTCCTGACCTCAAAGTTGGGACTCAAGACCAGGTGTCGTGTTTTTTTTTTATTCGTTCATGGGATGTGGGCGTCGCTGGAAAGGCCAGCATTTATTGCCCATCCCGAATTGCCCTTGAGAAGGTGGTGGTGAGTCGCCTTCTTGAACCGCTGCAGTCCGTGTGGATCTTGTGTTCAGGTGAAGCAGGGTTATAGAGCGCATGATAACTAGACCAGGGTGCGCAAGGCATAATTCAGTCCCCAATTTAAGATCATACACTTTGTCCTTATTTTAATATAATGGCCCAGAATTTGCTGCAATAATAACGGCGAGTTTAATAGCACTCGCTGCTATTGTTGTGTGAATCGTCCAGCAATTTGTGGCGAGGAAGAGATACCCTGTGAATTGTGAATCGCCACAAGCTGCTCTCTTTATTTCTCTGTCTGTACCTGATTTGACTCTAATTCACCCACCTTCTCCGTCGTTCCTCTGTTTCTCTCTCTTAAGGAGATAGAATGTTGGTCCCATCGTTCACCAAGGTCCCAGAAACCCCGTTTCCCTCGCTGCACCATTATCAGCTCGCACTCCCATAAACTCAGAGGGCAAAAATTTTTCGAGCTAAAGGGTGAAGGAAAAAGTCTAACTAACAGGGCACACCACAAGATGCCCCACTCCAGCAAATTCTGGGCCATTAATTCATTCTTGTCAGGGACAGTACGGCTTGTATATAAGGAAGAACTTGCCTTATCATGTCTTCAGGAGGTCCCAAAGCACTTTAAAACCATTGAATTTCTTTTGAAATGCAGTTATTGTCATGTAGGCAAACACAGCAGCCATTTTGCACACAGCAAGATCCCACAAACAACAAATAAAATGAATGACCTATCTCTTTTTTTTCTCTCTCTCTCTCTTAACCAGTCTTTCTTACCCTTCTCTTTATTTCTCTTTCAGTATCTAATTTGACTCTAATTCACGGCGCAAAAATTATTGGAGCTGAAAAGTGAGGAAAAAAATCCAACTCAAGGTGCAAGACACGAGGTGGCCCACTCCAGCAAATTCTGGGCCAATATTTTAATTTTATATTGTTATTTATAGTTACCATCACAATTTGGGAAGCAGAGAAGTAGAGTTGGTTGGAACATAGGACTTTGCGGTATAGGTGGAGGATCTGGGAGCGGCAAAACCGAGGCACTACAGCGCCTTCACTGGTGGGAGCCTGTAATTACAGCGTGACAAGTTTACATAGGAAGTTTCCATTATAAATGCGGATATAAGAATTTATAATGGAAAAAGTTGATGCAAGTGTGACCAGAAGTGAGGTTTTGTAGGCGGGAATTGTGCATAAGAATTTTAATATATTAATCAATATAATTATTATATTCTCATCCAACAGGGCAGACATACAATCTGCTTCTAGGCCTTTGCCAAAGCTACTCTTGGATGAGATTTTCTCCCCAATCGCATTGCACTGAACATAATTCCACAAGGCCCTGGTGTGACATGCCCCACCCAGATAGCCCCAGGCCTAAGAATAAGCTTTTAATTGAAACTAGTTAACTTCCTCTGGCATTGCTCATGAGTAGTTTGGTCTGTCCTTTTAAGGCCGCAGGTTCGAATTGCTTAGCCTTCCTCGGGTCACTTAGAGACTAATTGGTTAAAGCAGATCATCAGATCAATTCAGGGTCAGGCCAGGTTTCTTTTTATACAATTTTTTAAGTAGCTCACAAAAATTTGTGTGTGTGACTTTGTGGCATCAGAAGGGTAACAGGTACTGTTATAGCGATAGATTTGATGTTTTCTAACGTGAGATCACTGTGCTGGCTGTGGCTGATTTCTTTGAGATTGTTTTCTGTTCCCCTTGTGGCTCCATGTGATGTAAGAGCATGAGATTTAAACATTAATATTTATGCCAGGTTACTTCAGACAATGAATTGCAGACGGTTTGATATATGTGCTATAAATAGCACTAGTGTGTTATAAGGCGTCTTTGGTTTCCAAATCATGTCACAATACAGAACAGAAAAAACATTCTAAAAATGTAAGATTTTTTTTTTCTCTCGTCCAGGATAGATTTTTTTGTAAATAGTTGCAATTAGCAAATAGTGAGACCAGAGGGAATCTGCCCACGGTGTTTACGATGTCACTGACACAGAGAGACCAGAGGGAACCTTCCCATTGTGTTTACAATGTCACTAAGACACAGTGAGACCAGAGGGAATCTTCCATCTGTGTTTACGATGTCACTAAGATATAGTGAGGCCAGAGAGAATCTGGTTTACGATAGTTTACGATATCACTAACACAGAGAGACCAGAGGGAATATTCCCGCTGTGCTTACTATGTCACTAAGACACAGAGAGACCAAAGGGAATCTTCCCGCTATGTTTACAATGTCATTAAGACACAGAGAGACCAGAGGGAATATTCCCGCTGTGCTTGCGATGTCACTAAGACACAGAGAGACCAGAGGGAATCTTCCCACTGTGTTTACAATGTCATTAAGACACAGAGAGACCAGAGGGAATCTTCCCGCTGTGTTTGCGATGTCACTAAGACACAAACACCAAAGGGAATCTTCTCTCCATGATTTCTATCATGTTCGAGTCCCAATTATGAAATATAACATGAGGCTAGAAATTAATGTTGGACGTAACAGCAGACAAATGGTTAACACTTCCGTAGGACATTGTTCTGCCCGTTAATACGAAGAGACATTCGCCTGTTTAAAATAAATCTCCAACAGTCATTTCCAAAGGGGAATGAGGAAGAGAAGCAAGGTTAATGAGCTCAAAACCCATATTTGGCTAACATTCGCAACTTAAGAGGGCACAGAATCACTGGAGTGATCAGAGGGTGAAGGCATCACCCTCCCCACACCGATTACAGTGCGTTTCCTGGTGGGTCAAAGTAGTAGAAAGGCTGACGCCATCTGTTGCAATTTCAGTTGGCTGGGCCGTCCCACTCTCCCAGCAAACGAGGATATCGCAGGGCTTGGAGCAGCTACTGGCGAGGAGTGGGGAGAAGTAATGATTGCCTTGTTCCAATTAAAATCAAGCACTGAATACTTCTTCACCCGCAGAATCTGCTCAGTTAACTGTTCAGTTCTGTCAAATATTCAGGCGAAACTTGTAGCTTTTCTGCACAGTTGTTTCCTGTTACCAGAAAAAGAGAATAAGCAGGTCACAGAATTTATTTTCCAGGAATACTCTTGCAACAGGAAGTTGCAGTGAGATATCAGTCTGTGCTCCACTGCCCGTACTCTGCTGAGCTTGTAACCAAAGTGGAAAGTTTAATCGTAGCTGAGTTACTTTACGTTGACCTGATTGACACAGAGGCAGCAAGTAAATCAGCGGTAACATATCTGTCAACTCAGTTTAGCTTGATAACTATGGCCATCTGGTAAATCCCCCCCGAGCTTGTCACCAAAACAGAGAATTAAGCAAAAACACAGCTTCCCCCGATGGCCTATGAGGTAATGGCACCAACCAACTGTGATTCTGAGCCAGAAAGGCCACAAAGTGCCAAGATTGATCCCTGGTCTGTGCTGAATGCAGCCCATCTCAGCCAGGACAGCGTTTGGGATGCTAGAATTGGGCTTAGCGCCCCTGGGCTCAAGAGACAAAGAGAGAGAGAGAGAAATCATCCTGAGTTCCCACTGCTGATCAATGCTGGAAAATGGTCTGTCTGCAAGTTGGTTGAGGACAGAATCAGGCTCCGCTGTGATACCCTCTGCAGTTGAATAGTCTGCTACCACTTACCGTTCCGGTTCACACACGAAGAGCGGTCACTCGGCCAAGGTACTGGAGGGTGGCCAGTGCCCATGCATCTGGACCACAGCAAGAAGCAGCACCTTCAGAGAGGGTATTACTGGGGGGAGCATTGGGCAGAAAATATTGTGGAGGGGCGCAGGAATCAAAGACATTCAAATCACACCCTTGCCCCATGAGAAAAAATGGTGTTGAGTTCAATGAGATTTCTCTCTCTCTCGCCCAGGGATGCTATGCCCGATGATAGCATCCCAAACACTGCCCTGTCTGAGGACGTTCATGGTTACTCAGAGAAACCAGAGGAATTCGTACACCATAGTTTCAGAACTTACAGGGACTTCATCACTGTTCAAAACACAAACTTGTAGAGCAAGGAGCAAATCCGGCTTTTAACGAATTATTTAATAAATTACAATGCACTTTCAAAGATGTGACGTTGAAATGCTGCATAATGGCAGTGTCCGACCGATGCTCCAGTGTATCCGTGTCCGACCGATGCTCGAGTGTATCCGTGTCCGACCGATGCGCCAGTGTATCCGTGTCCGACCGATGCTCCAGTGTATCCGTGTCCGACCGATGCCCCAGTGTATCCGTGTCCGACCGATGCCCCAGTGTATCCGTGTCCGACCGATGCCCCAGTGTATCCGTGTCCGACCGATGCTCCAGTGTATCCGTGTCCGACCGATGCTCCAGTGTATCCGTGTCCGACCGATGCCCCAGTGTATCCGTGTCCGACCGATGCTCCAGTGTATCCGTGTCCGACCGATGCCCCAGTGTATCCGTGTCCGACCGATGCTCCAGTGTATCCGTGTCCGACCGATGCCCCAGTGTATCCGTGTCCGACCGATGCTCCAGTGTATCCGTGTCCCACCGATGCTCCAGTGTATCCGTGTCCGACCGATGCCCCAGTGTATCCGTGTCCGACCGATGCCCCAGTGTATCCGTGTCCGACCGATGCCCCAGTGTATCCGTGTCCGACCGATGCTCCAGTGTATCCGTGTCCGACCGATGCCCCAGTGTATCCGTGTCCGACCGATGCTCCAGTGTATCCGTGTCCGACCGATGCCCCAGTGTATCCGTGTCCGACCGATGCCCCAGTGTATCCGTGTCCCACCGATGCTCCAGTGTATCCGTGTCCGACCGATGTTCCAGCGTATCCGTGTCCGACCGATGCTCCAGCGTATCCGTGTCCGACCGATGCCCCAGGGTATCCGTGTCCCACCGATGCTCCAGTGTATCCGTGTCCGACCGATGCCCCAGTGTATCCGTGTCCGACCGATGCCCCAGTGTATCCGTGTCCGACCGATGCCCCAGTGTATCCGTGTCCGACCGATGCTCCAGTGTATCCGTGTCCGACCGATGCCCCAGTGTATCCGTGTCCGACCGATGCTCCAGTGTATCCGTGTCCGACCGATGCCCCAGTGTATCCGTGTCCGACCGATGCCCCAGTGTATCCGTGTCCCACCGATGCTCCAGTGTGTCCGTGTCCGACCGATGCCCCAGTGTATCCGTGTCCGACCGATGCCCCAGTGTATCCGTGTCCGACAGATGCCCCAGTGTATCCGTGTCCGACCGATGCCCCAGTGTATCCGTGTCCGACAGATGCCCCAGTGTATCCGTGTCCGACCGATGTTCCAGTGTATCCGTGTCCGACCGATGCCCCAGTGTATCCGTGTCCGACCGATGCTCCAGTGTATCCGTGTCCGAACGATGCCCCAGTGTATCCGTGTCCGACCGATGCTCCAGTGTATCCGTGTCCGACCGATGCCCCAGTGTATCCGTGTCCGACCGATGCTCCAGTGTATCCGTGTCCGACCGATGCTCCAGTGTATCCGTGTCCGACCGATGCCCCAGTGTATCCGTGTCCGACCGATGCCCCAGTGTATCCGTGTCCGACCGATGCCCCAGTGTATCCGTGTCCGACCGATGCCCCAGTGTATCCGTGTCCGACCGATGCCCCAGTGTATCCGTGTCCGACCGATGCCCCAGTGTATCCGTGTCCGACCGATGTTCCAGTGTATCCGTGTCCGACCGATGCCCCAGTGTATCCGTGTCCCACCGATGCTCCAGTGTATCCGTGTCCGACCGATGATCCAGTGTATCCGTGTCCGACCGATGCTCCAGTGTATCCGTGTCCGACCGATGCTCCAGTGTATCCGTGTCCGACCGATGCCCCAGTGTATCCGTGTCCGACCGATGCTCCAGGGTATCCGTGTCCGACCGATGCCCCAGCGTATCCTTGTCCGACCGATGTTCCAGCGTATCCGTGTCCGACCGATGCTCCAGCGTATCCGTGTCCGACCGATGCCCCAGTGTATCCGTGTCCGACCGATGCCCCAGCGTATCCGTGTCCGACCGATGCCCCAGAGTATCCGTGTCCGACCGATGCCCCAGCGTATCCGTGTCCGACCGATGCCCCAGCGTATCCGTGTCCGACCGATGCTCCAGCGTATCCGTGTCCGACCGATGCTCCAGCGTATCCGTGTCCGACCGATGTTCCAGCGTATCCGTGTCCGACCGATGCTCCAGCGTATCCGTGTCCGACCGATGCCCCAGTGTATCCGTGTCCAACCGATGCTCCAGTGTATCCGTGTCCGACCGATGCTCCAGTGTATCCGTGTCCGACCGATGCTCCAGTGTATCCGTGTCCGACCGATGCCCCAGTATATCCGTGTCCGACCGATGCCCCAGTGTATCCGTGTCCGACCGATGTTCCAGTGTATCCGTGTCCGACCGATGCCCCAGTGTATCCGTGTCCGACCGATGCTCCAGTGTATCCGTGTCCGACCGATGCCCCAGTGTATCCGTGTCCGACCGATGCTCCAGCGTATCCGTGTCCGACCGATGTTCCAGCGTATCCGTGTCCGACCGATGCTCCAGCGTATCCGTGTCCGACCGATGCCCCAGCGTATCCGTGTCCGACCGATGCTCCAGTGTATCCGTGTCCGACCGATGCTCCAGTGTATCCGTGTCCGACCGATGCTCCAGTGTATCCGTGTCCGACCGATGCCCCAGTGTATCCGTGTCCGACCGATGCCCCAGAGTATCCGTGTCCGAACGATGCCCCAGCGTATCCGTGTCCGACCGATGCCCCAGAGTATCCGTGTCCGACCGATGCCCCAGTGTATCCGTGTCCGACCGATGCCCCAGCGTATCCGTGTCCGACCGATGTTCCAGCGTATCCGTGTCCGACCGATGCCCCAGAGTATCCATGTCCGACCGATGCTCCAGCGCATCCGTGTCCAACCGATGCCCCAGTGTATCCGTGTCCGACCGATGCTCCAGTGTATCCGTGTCCGACCGATGCCCCAGTGTATCCGTGTCCGACCGATGTTTCAGTGTATCCGTGTCCGACCGATGCCCCAGTGTATCCGTGTCCGACCGATGTTTCAGTGTATCCGTGTCCGACCGATGCCCCAGTGTATCCGTGTCCGACCGATGTTCCAGTGTATCCGTGTCCGACCGATGCTCCAGTGTATCCGTGTCCGACCGATGCCCCAGAGTATCCGTGTCCGACCGATGCCCCAGCGTATCCGTGTCCGACCGATGCCCCAGCGTATCCGTGTCCGACCGATGCCCCAGCGTATCCGTGTCCGACCGATGCCCCAGCGTATCCGTGTCCGACCGATGCCCCAGCGTATCCGTGTCCGACCGATGCCCCAGAGTATCCGTGTCCGACCGATGCCCCAGCGTATCCGTGTCCGACCGATGCCCCAGCGTATCCGTGTCCGACCGATGCCCCAGCGTATCCGTGTCCGACCGATGCTCCAGCGTATCCGTGTCCGACCGATGCTCCAGCGTATCCGTGTCCGACCGATGCTCCAGCGTATCCGTGTCCGACCGATGTTCCAGCGTATCCGTGTCCGACCGATGCTCCAGCGTATCCGTGTCCGACCGATGCCCCAGTGTATCCGTGTCCGACCGATGCCCCAGTGTATCCGTGTCCGACCGATGCCCCAGTGTATCCGTGTCCGACCGATGCCCCAGAGTATCCGTGTCCGACCGATGCCCCAGTGTATCCGTGTCCGACCGATGCCCCAGCGTATCCGTGTCCGACCGTGCTCCAGCGTATCCGTGTCCGACCGATGTTCCAGCGTATCCGTGTCCGACCGATGCTCCAGCGTATCCGTGTCCGACCGATGCCCCAGGGTATCCGTGTCCGACCGATGCTCCAGTGTATCCGTGTCCGACCGATGCTCCAGTGTATCCATGTCCGACCGATGCTCCAGTGTATCCGTGTCCGACCGATGCCCCAGTGTATCCGTGTCCGACCGATGCCCCAGAGTATCCGTGTCCGACCGATGCCTCAGCGTATCCGTGTCCGACCGATGTTTCAGCGTATCCGTGTCCCACCGATGTTCCAGCGTATCCGTGTCCGACCGATGCCCCAGAGTATCCGTGTCCGACCGATGCTCCAGCGCATCCGTGTCCGACCGATGCCCCAGTGTATCCGTGTCCGACCGATGCTCCAGTGTATCCGTGTCCGACCGATGCCCCAGTGTATCCGTGTCCGACCGATGCTCCAGTGTATCCGTGTCCGACCGATGTTTCAGTGTATCCGTGTCCGACCGATGCCCCAGTGTATCCGTGTCCGACCGATGCCCCAGTGTATCCGTGTCCGACCGATGCCCCAGTGTATCCGTGTCCGACCGATGCCCCAGTGTATCCGTGTCCGACCGTTGCCCCAGTGTATCCGTGTCCGACCGATGCTCCAGTGTATCCGTGTCCGACCGATGTTCCAGTGTATCCGTGTCCGACCGATGCCCCAGTGTATCCGTGTCCGACCGATGCTCCAGTGTATCCGTGTCCGACCGATGTTCCAGCGTATCCGTGTCCGACCGATGCCGCAGTGTATCCGTGTCCGACCGATGCTCCAGTGTATCCGTGTCCGACCGATGCCCCAGTGTATCCGTGTCCGACCGATGTTCCAGCGTATCCGTGTCCGACCGATGCCGCAGTGTATCCGTGTCCGACCGATGCTCCAGTGTATCCGTGTCCGACCGATGCTCCAGTGAATCCGTGTCCGACCGATGCCGCAGTGTATCCGTGTCCGACCGATGCCCCAGTGTATCCGTGTCCGACCGATGCTCCAGTTTATCCGTGTCCGACCGATGCTCCAGCGTATCCGTGTCCGACCGATGCCCCAGTGTATCCGTGTCCGACCGATGCTCCAGTGTATCCGTGTCCGACCAATGCTCCAGTTTATCCGTGTCCGACCGATGCTCCAGCGTATCCGTGTCCGACCGATGTTCCAGTGTATCCGTGTCCGACCGATGTTCCAGTGTATCTGTGTCCGACTGATGCTACAGTGTATTTGTCCGACTGATGCTACAGTGTCTGTGTCCAACTGATGCTACAGCGTATGTATCCAACTGATGCTACAGCGTATCCTTGTCCGACTGATGCTACAATGTATGTGGCCGACTGATGCTACAGTGTATGTGTCCGACTGATGCTACAGTGTATGTGTCCAACTGATGCTGCAGCGTATGTGTCCGACTGATGCTACAGCGTATCTGTCCGACTGATGCTACAGTGTATGTGTCCAACTGATGCTACAGCGTATGTGTCCGACTGATGCTACAGCGTATCTGTCCGACTGATGCTACAGCGTATGTGTCCAACTGATGCTACAGCGTATCCATGTCCAACTTATGCTACAGCGTATCCATGTCCGACTGATGCTACAATGTATGTGTCCAACTGATGCTACAGCGTATCCATGTCCAACTTATGCTACAGCGTATCCATGTCCGACTGATGCTACAATGTATGTGTCCGACTGATGCTACAGTGTATGTGTCCGACTGATGCTACAGCGTATCTGTGTCCGACTGATGCTACTGTGTCTGTGTCCAACTGATGCTACAGCGTATGTGTCCGACTGATGCTGCAGTGTATCCGTGTCCGACTGATGCTGCAGTGTATCCGTGTCCGACCGATGCTCCAGCGTATCCGTGTCCGACCGATGCCCCAGCGTATCCGTGTCCGACCGATGCTCCAGTGTATCCGTGTCCGACCGATGCTCCAGTGTATCCGTGTCCGACCGATGCTCCAGTGTATCCGTGTCCGACCGATGCCCCAGTGTATCCGTGTCCGACCGATGCCCCAGAGTATCCGTGTCCGACCGATGCCCCAGCGTATCCGTGTCCGACCGATGCCCCAGCGTATCCGTGTCCGACCGATGTTCCAGCGTATCCGTGTCCGACCGATGCCCCAGAGTATCCGTGTCCGACCGATGCTCCAGCGCATCCGTGTCCAACCGATGCCCCAGTGTATCCGTGTCCGACCGATGCTCCAGTGTATCCGTGTCCGACCGATGCCCCAGTGTATCCGTGTCCGACCGATGTTTCAGTGTATCCGTGTCCGACCGATGCCCCAGTGTATCCGTGTCCGACCGATGTTTCAGTGTATCCGTGTCCGACCGATGCCCCAGTGTATCCGTGTCCGACCGATGTTCCAGTGTATCCGTGTCCGACCGATGCTCCAGTGTATCCGTGTCCGACCGATGCCCCAGCGTATCCGTGTCCGACCGATGCCCCAGCGTATCCGTGTCCGACCGATGCCCCAGCGTATCCGTGTCCGACCGATGCCCCAGCGTATCCGTGTCCGACCGATGCCCCAGCGTATCCGTGTCCGACCGATGCCCCAGAGTATCCGTGTCCGACCGATGCCCCAGCGTATCCGTGTCCGACCGATGCCCCAGCGTATCCGTGTCCGACCGATGCCCCAGCGTATCCGTGTCCGACCGATGTTCCAGCGTATCCGTGTCCGACCGATGCTCCAGCGTATCCGTGTCCGACCGATGCTCCAGCGTATCCGTGTCCGACCGATGTTCCAGCGTATCCGTGTCCGACCGATGCTCCAGCGTATCCGTGTCCGACCGATGCCCCAGTGTATCCGTGTCCGACCGATGCCCCAGTGTATCCGTGTCCGACCGATGCCCCAGTGTATCCGTGTCCGACCGATGCCCCAGAGTATCCGTGTCCGACCGATGCCCCAGTGTATCCGTGTCCGACCGATGCCCCAGCGTATCCGTGTCCGACCGATGCTCCAGCGTATCCGTGTCCGACCGATGCTCCAGCGTATCCGTGTCCGACCGATGCCCCAGGGTATCCGTGTCCGACCGATGCTCCAGTGTATCCGTGTCCGACCGATGCTCCAGTGTATCCATGTCCGACCGATGCTCCAGTGTATCCGTGTCCGACCGATGCCCCAGTGTATCCGTGTCCGACCGATGCCCCAGAGTATCCGTGTCCGACCGATGCCTCAGCGTATCCGTGTCCGACCGATGTTTCAGCGTATCCGTGTCCCACCGATGTTCCAGCGTATCCGTGTCCGACCGATGCCCCAGAGTATCCGTGTCCGACCGATGCTCCAGCGCATCCGTGTCCGACCGATGCCCCAGTGTATCCGTGTCCGACCGATGCTCCAGTGTATCCGTGTCCGACCGATGCCCCAGTGTATCCGTGTCCGACCGATGCTCCAGTGTATCCGTGTCCGACCGATGTTTCAGTGTATCCGTGTCCGACCGATGCCCCAGTGTATCCGTGTCCGACCGATGCCCCAGTGTATCCGTGTCCGACCGATGCCCCAGTGTATCCGTGTCCGACCGATGCCCCAGTGTATCCGTGTCCGACCGATGCCCCAGTGTATCCGTGTCCGACCGATGCTCCAGTGTATCCGTGTCCGACCGATGTTCCAGTGTATCCGTGTCCGACCGATGCCCCAGTGTATCCGTGTCCGACCGATGCTCCAGTGTATCCGTGTCCGACCGATGTTCCAGCGTATCCGTGTCCGACCGATGCCGCAGTGTATCCGTGTCCGACCGATGCTCCAGTGTATCCGTGTCCGACCGATGCCCCAGTGTATCCGTGTCCGACCGATGTTCCAGCGTATCCGTGTCCGACCGATGCCGCAGTGTATCCGTGTCCGACCGATGCTCCAGTGTATCCGTGTCCGACCGATGCTCCAGTGAATCCGTGTCCGACCGATGCCGCAGTGTATCCGTGTCCGACCGATGCCCCAGTGTATCCGTGTCCGACCGATGCTCCAGTTTATCCGTGTCCGACCGATGCCCCAGTGTATCCGTGTCCGACCGATGCTCCAGTGTATCCGTGTCCGACCAATGCTCCAGTTTATCCGTGTCCGACCGATGCTCCAGCGTATCCGTGTCCGACCGATGTTCCAGTGTATCCGTGTCCGACCGATGTTCCAGTGTATCTGTGTCCGACTGATGCTACAGTGTATTTGTCCGACTGATGCTACAGTGTCTGTGTCCAACTGATGCTACAGCGTATGTGTCCAACTGATGCTACAGCGTATCCTTGTCCGACTGATGCTACAATGTATGTGGCCGACTGATGCTACAGTGTATGTGTCCGACTGATGCTACAGTGTATGTGTCCAACTGATGCTGCAGCGTATGTGTCCGACTGATGCTACAGCGTATCTGTCCGACTGATGCTACAGTGTATGTGTCCAACTGATGCTACAGCGTATGTGTCCGACTGATGCTACAGCGTATGTGTCCAACTGATGCTACAGCGTATCCATGTCCAACTTATGCTACAGCGTATCCATGTCCGACTGATGCTACAATGTATGTGTCCAACTGATGCTACAGCGTATCCATGTCCAACTTATGCTACAGCGTATCCATGTCCGACTGATGCTACAATGTATGTGTCCGACTGATGCTACAGTGTATGTGTCCGACTGATGCTACAGCGTATCTGTGTCCGACTGATGCTACTGTGTCTGTGTCCAACTGATGCTACAGCGTATGTGTCCGACTGATGCTGCAGTGTATCCGTGTCCGACTGATGCTGCAGTGTATCCGTGTCCGACTGATGCTGCAGTGTATCTATGTCCGACTTATGCTATAGCGTATGTGTCCAACTAATGCTACAGTGTCTGTGTCCGACTGATGCCGCAGTGTATCCGTGTCCGACTTATGTTACAGTGTATGTATCCGACTGATGCTGCAGTATATCCGTGTCCGACTGATGCTGCAGTGTATCCGTGTCCGACCGATGCTGCAGTGTATCCGGGTCCTCTTATGTGGAGCACTTTCTGTTCTGTACTCACTAATACACATCTTGTATGGGAACCATCAGAAGAGGCTTGTGTTGCAAAATCAATCCCTGCCACTATTGACCTATGCTCCCTCTATGTAAAAGGGTTAAATTATGAGGACAGGTTGCATAGACTGGGCTTGTATTCTGTTGAGATGATTAAAGAAATTGATGGGGTCGATAGAGAGAAACCATTTCCTCTGGTGGGGGAGTCCAGAACAAGGGAACATAACCTTAAAATGGGAGCTAGGCTGTTCAGGGGTGAAATCAGGAAGCACTTCTTCACACAAAGGGGAGTGGGAATCTGGAACTCTCTCCCCCAAAAAAGCTGGGGGGAAGGGGGAGTTAATTGAAAATTTCAAAACTGAGATTGATAAATTTTTGTTAGGCAAGGCTATTAAGGTTATGGAAGCAAGGCAGGTAGAGATCAGCCATCTAATTGAATGGCAGTACAGGCTCGAGGGGCTGAATGGCCTACTCCTATTCCTATACCAAGCTATGTATAAATCAACTCCTTTACTATTCCATGCAATTGCCTGGATGAGTGCAGCTCCAACAACACTCAAGAAGCTCAACACCATCCAGGACAAAGCAGCCCGCTTGATTGGCACCCCATCCACCACCCTAAACATTCACTCCCTTCACCACCGGCGCACTGTGGCTGCAGTGTGTACCATCCACAGGATGCACTGCAGCAACTCGCCAAGGCTTCTTCGACAGCACCTCCCAAACCCGCGACCTCTACCACCTAGAAGGACAACAGCAGCAGGCACATGGGAACAACACCACCTGCACGTTCCCCTCCAAGTCACACACCATCCCAACTTGGAAATATATCGCCGTTCCTTTATCGTCGCTGGGTCAAAATCCTGGAACTCCCTTCCTAACAGCACTGTGGGAGAACCTTCACCACAAGGACTGCAGCCGTTCAAGAAGGCGGCTCACCACCACCTTCTCAAGGGCAATTAGGGATGGGCAATAAATGCTGGTCTCACCAGCAACGCCCACATCCCATGAACGAATATAAAGAAAATACCTGCCCCTAGACCACTCCATGTACTGCCTGTTCTTGCACCAGTTCATACACCGATCCATGTACCACTTGCCCAACACATCTCAATGTATCAATACTAAGCCACATACTACCTGCCAGTGTGGCAGTCCATACACTACCTACCCCTCTATAAGTGTATGCAGTTGCTCCCCTTGTATCAGTCCGTGCCATACCAGAACGCAATCAGAATCCTAACATTAATGATTGGTTACAAAAATAACAAGGCACAATTGCTGTGACTAATTGGAAGCCAAGTACTGCCGATTCAGGACCATGTGTTGCAGTTGTTCTCAATCAATCAGACCAGCAGATGGTTGATGAGATGAACAGCTTGCTAAAGATTTCACCTTTTGGGATTCAACTTCTCACTACTAAGTCAACTAGCTGGTGCCCGAAGCAGATTTAGCAAATATTGCAGCGGGCCCTTCCAAGTTCCCTTTAGTTCCCTCCGCTGTTGGCCAAAAAAACGACAACAAACACGTCTCAGAACATTTGAAGACTTTTAATGTCAAATCTTCTATTTTACAAAAGCTCCACAATTTTGCTTTCTGTCATTGAAAACACTCGCTGCCTTTATAAAGAACTTTTTCGTACAACATAAACCTTAGCAAAATACAATATTAAAATAAATATTAGTAGGACATAGACATTATCAGTGTAAAAAGATATTTACAAAATATTACAGAATTATTTGCATGAAGACAATAGTGACAGTGTATATTTAAATAAACTGGACAATTATTTTGGATTAGACAAGCAATAACTAAAGCCTGGCAATTATGCTGTTCAGTTATTGTACAAGCCCTTAATACGTTTGTATTAAATTCCCTTCTCCGCTACTACAATTGAAGGCAGAGAGTCTGATATGAACGTGTTTAAGGTTTTGTAGCATACTTTCTAAACAGCCAACAACCATTCGATGTCCAACCAACAGGCACAATTTCTGGTGACACTGGGGCTTAAATTCCTTTGCGTTCCCAACTGGGCACGATTCCAGTGGTGTGCAGCGATGGCGCGCCAGAACAGAGAGGCCCGAGGACCGAAGTGAATTCGTCCTCAGGCTGCATCAGAATAAATCAGGCAAGTTGCAGGTGCCAATCAGGCGCTCTGACGCAGCTCGCCTGTCAGGGCCTTATGAAATTTCGGCTCACGCCAAGGCCCAAAGGTAAGCCTGGGGGGGTGGGGTGGTGAGAAGGGGATTGCGATTGGGGGGGAAGGGACCAAGGCCAGGCCGGTAGCAGCCCACAGTTGTTTTATGGAGCCAGGAGGAGCACCCCTGCTCCTTCTGACTCCACAAAAAACAACATTCGGGAGGTTTTGGGGCTTTTTTCTTTGAGCGGCCTCCAACGGTCCCTTTAAGGAGCACTGGTTAGACTGCTCAAGACTTGGAAATGCCATGGAAAACAAATTGAGGAGTTTGGGTCTGAAATAAGCTCATTTCAGGCAGCCACCAGGGCAGCCTAAAAATGGCCCCAGCCAATTTAGCAGCGGCCTGAACTGCCGTGCAGATTGCACTGCTAAATTGGTTATTGTTGAGCCCGTTTTAGGCCCATAACATCACACTGCTCTATTTTCTTAATAAAGTTGACATTTCAATGTACATATTCCTCTGGTGCAGAAGTTGCTTCCTTATTATTCAAAGAATTTATAAAGCTATGACTTAGGAACGTGGGAACAGGAGGAGGCCATTCAGCCCCTCGAGCCTGTTCCGGCATACAATCAGATCCATCTACCCGCCTTGGTTCCATACCCCTTAATACCCTTACCTAACAAAAATATATCAACTTTTGACTCAATACAAAGGTACCTCTCTGAAACTGAATTGAGACCAGCTTCTGTTTTTTTCTTCTTCCTTGAAGGCACTGTGGTACAATCTGCGAAATGTCGCAAAAGTATCGGCAAACGAAAATTCTGGTTAAATACGATTCGTTGGCCAATGCCTGCGATGATACGCTCAGAACAAGCACCTCTCTCCAAGAGAAAACTGACTATTCGCCCTCATTGTCCTGCCACAAGCAGCAGGATTGGTGCAGACAACTCAGTGAAACTGGTCGCGCACTACTCTGATCGTACTTGGCTCAAGTACCCAATTGTAATCAAAGTTTAAAATAGCACATGTTTTATGTTAGAGAAATAATCCATCTGAACGGCTACATTTTGGAAGAGAATTTCAATCTTGTAATCATGTTCTATTTTTTGATTCAACCTTTATACTATATCATAGTAGTGATGTGGAGATGCCGGTGATGGACTGGGGTTGACAATTGTAAACAATTTTACAACACCAAGTTATAGTCCAGCTGGACTATAACTTGGTGTTGTAAAATTGTTTACAATATATCATAGTAGAGAAGATGTTTCCACTTGTGGGAGAGTCCCAAGCTAGGGGGCCATAAATATAAGATTGCCACTAATAAATCAAATAGGGAATTCAGGAGAAGCTTCTTTACTCAGAGAGTGGTGAGAATGTGGAATTCGCTACCACAAGGAGTAGTTGAGGTGAATAGTGTAGATGCATTTAAGGGGAAGCCAGATAAACACATGAGGGAGAGAGGAATAGAAGGATATGCTGATAGGGTGAGATGAAGTAGGGAGGGAGGAGGCTCGTGTGGAGCATAAACACTGGCATAGACCAGTTGGGCCGAATGGCCTGTTTCTGTGCTGTACATTCTATGTAATTTCATGCTGGCATCGGTTTTCTCCCCTCACCCACTGAAGGCCCTGCCACGTGCTGGGATATGATGCCACAAGGGTCAGGTGCCCTGGCCGAACTACTCCACTTTTAGCCATTGCTTGCCACCTCCGAAGATCAATATTCAGACCCAGCCCAAGGGGAGGAGATAATGGGTCTCCTAAGAAGTTAGCCTATCCGGGCTTCAGAAGATAAGAGTGATGCCAAGGGAAGGAGAGAGACAATCAAAACAGAGAGAAAGGGGAACATAAAAAAGGGAGAGAAAGAGATCTTTAGCAACGAATGGCTGTCCTCACTTTCAAAGTATGCCCAATTTTCCGTATGTGTGAAACAAGAATTCTGTTGTAAATTTTAAATGACAACATTATAGAGTAGAATTGAATAAACATAAAGAGCATATAACATTAGTAATACAAAATATCCTTCAAAAAAAAGGAAAGAATGGACTCTTGATACACTTTTGATTTTGGCGCAGAACTGCTCCTGCAGTCTCTGAAAGGCACACAGCATTCAATACCCTCCCACGCAGAGGAAGACTAGACAAATGCGTTTTAGCAAAACTCGTGCCAGCAGCTTCATCTGGTTGGACATAAACAACAGACTGCACTGGTGCCAGCTTATCGGTCCAATTCTTTTGTGAAGCCAATAAAGAGAGAACTTGCATTAATATAGCGCCTTTCACAACCTCAGGACATCCCAAAGCTCTTTACTGCCACAGTACTTTTTGAAGTGTAGTCACTGTTGTAATGTAGGAAATGCAGCAGCCAATTTGCGCACAGCAAGATCCCACAAGCAGCAATGTGATAATGACCTGATCATTTGTTTTCGTGATGTTGGTTGAGGGATAAATATTGGCCAGGCCACTGGGGAGAACTCCCCTGCTCTTCTTTAGAGTAGTGCCATCCACCTGAGAGAGCAGACGGGGCCTTGGTTTAATGTCTCATCCGAAAGGCAGCACCTCCAACAGTGCAGCACTCCCTCAGTATTATCATAGAATCATAGAAGTTACAACATGGAAACAGGCCCTTCGGCCCAACATGTCCATGTCGCCCAGTTTATACCACTGAATTGGTATTGAACTGGGAGTGTCAGTCTAGATTTTGTGCCCAGGTCTCTGGAGTGGGACTTGAACCCACAACCTTCTGACTCAGAGGCGAGAGCAACTGAGCCATGGCTGACACCTTTGATAATGATACCATTATCGAGATCATCTACTGGGTTTATTTGACATTGTCCATAACAGGTTACTCTGGGTTCCTAAACAGTAGAACATTCCATTGAATTTTGTTTCTATTTTTGCAATAAGAAGGCTGGTAGGTAGGGTTGATCTATCAAAAAGAGATGGTTTCTGTTGGTCTACTGACTTTCTCCAGGCCTAGCTCAAAAGGACACAAAAATAGCCAACTTTAATATCTACTGTTCCCAAAATCCAAACTATGAGAAATGAAGACTCTGACTTTTCCTTTCAGTTAGCCCAACGCCTGACTGAATTCCTCAGGTACACATCAGCTGGCCAAAGGTCTTTCAGGCCGTAGAAATTCATGATTAACGGTGCAACCGCAACCTTTGGATCAGCTACAGCCCAAACGAGGATGCAGCCGCCCTTCAGTCGAGGTATTGTTTGGCGTTACCGCCAGGCTTCCTTTCTGCCGAGCGCTTACTGTTTTCAGGCTGTTGAATCCAATATCGGCATCCTACTCCCTCCCAGCCCCCATCCCCCTCCTCTGCTATACTTCCTGTCTTGACTGTGTTTCAAGTTGTGAAAGATTCTGGTCTGAAAGCCGACAGTTCCCACCACGTACTGTCAGCAATATATTTCTTTTTCACATAACCAGTGTCTGTAGGCCTTTGTGGTCACTGAATAACGACACTACTGCAGGGCTATTTACAGACCAGCCCCGTTGTGAAGCTATCAGTTTAGACGTGCAATAAAAGCCTATTTAAAGAGGCAGTGACCCGGTTCCTGCAATTGCCACTCCTTTTAACCCCTTCAGTCCTGCATTACTCAAGCTCTTACTGTGGTTTTACCTGCTGCCCCGTTATATTGCGTGTCACTCAACGGAATGGATCCATGACCATGGCAGGATCCCATCAAATCGGTCGTGTTATTTGAGCCAAAACAACTAATTAGATTGACAAATCTAAATATAGATTTCTTATTAGTAATGGTGTGGACCTAAAGTTGCCTTGATGGACCTCTGTAATACTGCGCCACACCTTGTTTAAAGGACAAGGATGAGATTTGTGCTGATTTAGCCGATATCAAGCAGGGTGGCAGTACTGGACTCAGTGTTCCCCCGGGCCAGAGAAGGGATAGAATCAGCCAGGGTTCCCGTTCCTAATCACTGTCCACTGAGCCCTACTGGACAACGCACATCTCTGACGTTCTATTGAGGACAGGAAAAGGCTTGGCTGGGATGCTCCCACGGTCGAATAGCCGACTGATACACACTGTCTAGGGATGTGTGTGAAGAGTGGCTCTTTGGCTCAGGCACTAGGTGAGGGGGGGGGGGGGGCGGAATCTGTCAACATCTGGAGAACCCCAGCAAGAGTCAGTGGGATAGATGTTTGTCTTCACTGCACGGGGTGGGGGGCGGTGAAGTGTCAGAGCGGAACACACCCACCCGTTATAGAACCCGCCTGATTTTCACTCCGTTGATTATCGCCCAGACAGTGCAGACAAAAAGAAAATCGACCCCAGTGTCTTGAAAAGAGGGGAGATCAGGGACGAAAGTTGGGAAATAGCTGTGTTAGATCTGTGGCAGGTCACGTGCTCTCAAAGAGCATTGCCGTGAGGATTTGCTGTACAGGTTTATACCAGCGGTAGGTTTGAAGTTCGATTTATAGGATATGCGTCTCATTGCGTGCGATATCTTTGGAGCCCCTCATTAGATTTAGAACAGCTTTAAATACACTTAACTTACATCGATGCCAAGCCTCTTGACTTACAATGTGCTGAAAGGCTGACAGCTGGTTGGGAATGCGGTTTAATGGTAAAATTGGCAAATCAGCTGAGTTTGGGAGCCTTGCAGGCTGTTTCTTTACTCAGTCATCTAATGTCTAGACATCTCAATTCAAATAGGAGAATCAAGAGGTCCATTTGATAGCGACACTTACAAAGGTTTCATATCGGTCGGACACTCCATGGAGTAAATTTTTTAAAAAAGGTTTGTGAAACAATAGCCCATTGAAAACATACAGACAGTGGGCTGCAATACCCACCCCCCCCCATCTAAGTTGTCACACAGTCTATCATCTATTCTCGCCTCACAGCCCACCTCTTTGACCGAGCATTTGGTCGCCACGCCTAATACCACCTTCTCTGCATCCATTTATTTCTGATTTGCGCCTCTGCCTTGGGACGTTTTGCCGCCTTAAAAGGTGCTGTAAAGGATGCAAGTTGTTGTTGTTATTCCTTTCTGGTTTAGGGAGATATAAGTGAGGCCATCAGGCAATGGCCATAGACAGCTGGTAGGGAAGGTGGAGGTGGGGGCGGGCAGGGCGAGCTCATTCGCCGGATAGAAAAAGGGTCAAGGCTGCAGAGATAAGCTAGAAACATCTTGAGTATAGGTGACCTCAGATAGCACGGGGGGTGGGGGGAACAGAGAAGCAGTCACCAAATAGCAAGTTCCTTTACCTCATGAGGAACCGAGAGTGGGGTGACGTCAGCCAGGAACCTCAGGCCAAATTGTGCACAGCTCTCCCGACAGCAAAACAATGTGTTGGAGCTGTGATGGAAGCCACTAAACAGGCAGAGTCCAAGTCAAGAACAAAACTCCGCACGACAGCAAAAAGAATTTGGACCTCAAAAAGTAAAAAAGAAACAATGAGAGTTTCGCTCAAGGGGTGAATGTACTTGTGTTGTGTGGTGGTGCAGAGCCTCTCAGATCAGAATGGCCTCCAGTTTGATACCCGCCCTGAGCTGAGTTAGCCGATCTCAGCTAGGGCAGCTATGGGTTGGGGACAGGGCACACAGTTGGACTCAGACCCCCAGGCTAGGGTAGGAGAAAGTCAGACGGCTCGGGTATCTGCTCCTGATCACTAAGCTGTAAATGTCGCTGGAGAGAGGGCGAGGGTGCGGACGTTGGGTGAGGCCCAGCTGAACTGTCCTCCGCAGTTGGATGGCGTGCCCGCACTCACTGTCTAAGCTCACACTTGAAGAATGGCCAGTTGTGCAAGGTGCCAGAGGGCCGCTGGCACCTTACGAAGGTGGGAGTCAGTGCCTCCAGGTTAGAGGGGGGGGGGGGGACAATTGGAAAAAATATAGTGAAAGAAAGCTGTTACATGGGACCACGGGAGTGCACAGAACCGCAAAATCCATCTGATTTATCCCAAAGTTCAAAACTATTACACTTATCTCTTACACCCCTCAGTCACACATTTCAGCAAAGAAGCTATCCAGCTCGCTTTTGAATTTGCCAATATTGTCCATCTCCACTGTCACCCTGGGCAGTCTGTGCAACCCAGTCACCACTTATGTGTGTGAAGTAGTTAAATCGAAGTGGTTTGGTCACCTCCCCTTCTTCTGGTGCCCTGTCCGCAATACTGGCTGTAACGTACAATATTAGCGTTGAAATATGAAACACAATAAATAAATGCGCTGGCACATTGCCTACAAATGGCTTTCTTCCTCTTCCACAGATCGGTTGAGTCCAGGGATATACTTGAGCAGCCTCTTCCGCAGACTTTTTCTCCTGGACTTCCTTGGGATTGTCCCAAAGGCACTCTGGTTGTTGCATTTCTCCCAGGATGTGGAGGCAACTCCGTTGTGGCCAGCCCTCGCGCTTGCGCTCCTTGTCAGTGCTTTCTTGGTGAGGAACAGCTCGTTGCTGTGAGTGCTGTGGCTGTCACTGCTGCCCGCGTCTAAGGGGTCAAAGATACAAGTCTGATAAATGGGCTCGTCATCGCCCTCCATGGCGCTGCTGCGGGTACTGCGGCTGGAGTGGGTCGGCCTCTGGGCGGAAGGGCTGGGGTAGAGGCCTTGGCCAAAAAGGCTGGCTCTGACGGATTCGAAAGCATCATAAACACTTGGATCTTTTGACACGATCCCTGGAAAGAGGGCAAAAAAACACCAGGCGGTGAGGTCTACAGACTAGAAGGTTCGCCACTTTTAAGCTGGCACTTGGGTCCCGGGAGACTGGCATCCTGGCGCGAGCTCCTGCCATTCACACCACCAAATCCGGCTCCCTTATCTTCGTGGCAGGCTAATAGACCCAGTTTTTCCATTGGATCTACAATTCTGCCACTGGAATAAGGGAGCTAGCTTTAGCAGAGTAAGCGTGGAGAGCTAGCTTATGGATGAAGCTCTCCCGGCATCTGAAATAATGGAACGTCCTTGATCGGGCAGCTTAAAAGAGCTTGGTGCAAAGAGGATTTAGACACTTAAAACTATGGTGAACTGTAAACAGGTGCCAGGGAGACCAGGCCAAGCCAGGCGAGACCTTGACCTTGTACTTGGGCACAATTCCATAGGCACTGGCAGCCCTGTGGTACCACCTATACATAAGTGCCCATTCTTCATGTGTAAGCCTAGACAGTGAGTATTGGCAAGCTATTTGAAGCTATCGCAACAATGCTCGGTGGCAGTGAGTTAAACAAATCAGATGTTGGAATGCATTAAAAAGGTCAATATTCAGCCGAAATAGTGAGGTAATTCTGCCGCTTTAGAAATCATTGGTGCGACCGCACTTAGAATATTGCGCACAGTTCTGGTCACCACAATGCAAAAAGGATATTGCAGCTATTGAAAGGATACAGAAGAGAGCAAAGCAGAACGATTGAGGGGATGGAGAGATTGGATTATGAGGAGCGATTATGTAAATTGGGCATTTTCTCACTGGAAAAGAGAAGGTTGACAGCTGATATGGTTGCTGTTTTTACAACAACAATTTGCATTTATATAGTGCCTTTAACGTCCCAGGGCACTTCACAGGAGCAATTATCAAACAAATTTGACACGGAGCCACATAAGGAGATGTTAGGACAGGTGACCAAAAGCTTGGTCAAAGAGGTAGGTTTTAAGGAGCGTCTTAAAGGAGGAGAGAGAAGTAGAGAGGTTTAGGGAGGGAATTCCAGAGCTTAGGGCCTGGGCAGCTGAAGGCACGGCCGCTAATGGTGGAACGAATAAAATCGGGGATGCACAAGAGGTCAGAATTGGAGGAGCCCAGAGATTTTGGAGGGTTGTAGGGCTGGAGGAGGTTACAGAGATAGGGAGGGGAGAGGCCATGGAGGGATTTGAAAACAAGGATGAGAATTTTAAAATGGAGGCCTTGCTGGACCAGGAGCCAATGTAGGTCAGTGAGCACAGGGGGTGATGGGTGAACGGGACTTGGTGCGAGTTAGGATTCAGGCTGGAGATATTTTGGATGAACTCAAGTTTACGGAGGGTGCAAGGTGGGAGGCCAGCCAGGAGAGCATTGGAATAGTCGAGTCTAGATTCTAAAGGGACTAGATAATATAGACCAAGACAAGCTATTTCCTCTCGTCCAGAACAGTAGAACCAGAGGATACGGTCTGCGTTTGAAAGGAGATAAATTGAAAATGAAACTGCAGAAACAATATTTCAGTGAGCAAGTGGTCAATCTATGGGACAGAGTCTCTAGGGAGACGATGGGAGCAGTTGGTATTGATTTAGTCAAATGCAAATTTAGATAGATTTATTTCAGAAAATAAAGTTTTGGGCTACATTATCTGAGTAATTTGAGACATGACATGTGGGAAGTAGTGCAGGCTTGGGAGGAACAGGTGACTTTGAACCAATGGCTCCCAAAGCTCTCCACCACTGGGGGTTTTCCTCGCCTCATGTCTGGGTCTGTTGTAGACTCATTGATAGAGATTGATTGCCAGGATTTGTCAACAACTCCATTATCGTTGTATCATGTGACTACCAGGATGGTAGAATGCCAACTTGGTCTTTCTTCGTCTGACAATTCCTATGACTGTAGAGGGCATCACAGCCCGATCATGTTCTCTCACTTGACAATGACCAGGGGCAGGAACCCAAGGTGGTCTCCCCCCCCCCCTCCCCATTTGCTCGGGGGCACTGAGGCCTACTGTAATGCCCCTGCAGCCTACCCTAAATAACTCAGCACAGACTAGGGATGAAACCTGCCATCTTGTGGCCTGTATAACTCAGTACCATGCTAGGTCACAGCTTGACCCACTAGACCATCGGGGGGGGGGGGGGGGGCAGTTTGCTCATCTCAGCTCCCTTGTGCATAATCTCTGCATTCGGAAACAGAACTCCTGGCCACGTGCTCCGGCTCCTCTGACAGCTCAGCGAGTTTATCCAGTGAGTAGCTGGGTCATGCAGACCAGAGATGGGGGGGTGCCCAGGTTAAATCCCTTGTCGGTGCTGCAGGATACAAGAGCCAAGTGGTATGGGGAACTGGACGAGCAGCCCAGGCGGCTGGGAGTTCAAATCCCACCGTGGCAAGTTGTGAAGCGGATTTCAAGCAATCTGGCGAGTTTTGCGCTGGCAACGCGAATGGTCATTATTCGGACAACCGGTGCCCACAAAACTGTGTGGAAGACAGAGCCTTCAGGAGGGGAGGGAGAAAATCAATGCTGCAAATGAAAGAAGGCATGGTTGCTGGGCTTCTGTTCATAGAATCATACAGCACAGAAGGAGGCCATTCGGCCCATTGTGCCTGTGTGTACTGTAGTAAGCCTTGTGTAATACAGTCCCCACCACTTGCACCGTCCCCGCTTATCCTGGGCAGCCGCCGATGTCGGGCAAATGGCGTCAATTACAAAGGCGCTGCTTAAACCGTATTAAACGCGCCGACCATTGCGGGCAGTTCAAGCAGCTGTTCGCGCCGCGTTAAAGTGCCGCCGCGCACTTCAGCCCCGTTCAGCTCTCCAACGGTACAGGTGAAATTGACCAGACCGCTATCTCTTTCTCTCTCCCTCTCCCTCCCGTTTGGATCATTACTGGGGCGTTTAGACCGAGCAGGGAAGTGCAGAGACGTTAGATAAAGATTCCCTCCGTGTTTTTTAAACATTTCTTGGTTACACAGGTCACCGCATATGGCGGGCAAATTGTTTTGGCACCAAAATGCCCGCTATACGTGGCGGGGCTGTATTCATGCTCTGGTACATCCCAACCGCTGTGAGGAAGCCCGCGGAACATGGCTGTCTGTAATAATCTTACCGCCTGTATATTTGTTCATTAAGAGGGAAGGAAAGTCCAAGGACTGTAGCTTCTGTTCAAAGCTGTCCCCATCTCAATCCGAAAACCTACATGAATAAACTCGGGGGTCAAAGGCTGGATGCCCCAGGCTCAGCACATTGACACTCATTCACATTGGCCCCAGTGCCACAACTATGAGCTTTGAAAATTATTATGCTTGCCACCCTCAAGCCTTTACATTATGACCAGTGTTTCTTTAATGCTGGCTGTAACCCAGGGTTAACAGTGCGATCAAAATAAGGCTGGTCAGAAAATCCAAGCTACTAGTTCTAAAATCCTGAACTATGGTTCCCCAACATAGTCAGCCATGGTCACTAGAAGGACTTGCCTCCCTGTGCCTGGGCCTGACCATTGGGGAGTGCGAGAAGGAAACGAGATGATCACCTACCATGCACCAGTCTCTGTTCCTGGACCATTAATGACCTGTACTCTTCCCACTTCTCCTGCAGTGTTTGCTGGGGAGAAAGAATAACAATAATGATGAAATCGCATAGAGAATAAAAAACTGCTACAAATCTGATAAAAATACAGAAAATGCCAGAATTGGCGTGTGCGTCTCTGTGAAGAGAACAGACAGAACAGAACAGTTCTGACCAAAGGTCGATGCCTCAAACATTAACCTGCCTGGTCATGGAATGAGAATAGGTCATTCAGCCCAGCTAACCTATTCTTTCTATAGACCATGGACAATCCCCATGGATCCTATCCAGCCCATTTAAAGGCACTTATTACCTTTGGTGTCCAGGGAGATCGGGTATCGGTAGACCGACGGAGAAGCAATCTACATGTGCCCTTCTGCCGCATTTAGACTGCTGCCTTGTTCTGGTCTCCATGATGGCCAGTTTGAGACCAGTTCAGGAGAGGGCTTGAGAACATTGCATCACAACACAGGGCACGCAGTGGGCAGGCCAGGGAATTGGACACTGAGCTGGACCCTTGCATCAATGTGCCTGCACTGTGATGCTATTTCATGTCATGTCGCAAGTGTCAAACACACTGAACCAACTCAGCGTGGGTAGCGGGTCACAGCAGGAGGTCGTAGTTCTGATGGGAGATTGGAAGACCCCATAAGAAAGTGGACCTTCTCTTCAGTTGGCTGCATTGAGGTCCGGTTGCTTATGGCTTGTGAGTGCCATTGAAGAGGTGAGACCCAACAGTCAACTGTTTAGTAAGGTCACAACGCTTCAAAGATCATGAGCGAAGGATCTTCCTGTACCTCAATGGGAAATCAAACTAAACTCCAGGCCATCGATCTAATCTTCCATCCCTTAACCAGTTGGTGTGACATCTCCATGATCCCAGCAGCTGTAGAACCCTCACATTCCACACAACACCCAGTCGTCTCTATCTGTGCTTATCTTTACAACCCTCAGTCCCACAGATATCGATACAGCTCTTTTTTTTATATAAAGGTGTCAACTGACACATCAGAAATGCTTTATCTGGAAATCTGTCTTCTGCGGGGGAGGAATGGAATTTGTTCTAATCTCAGATCCTGCTCGAGGTTTGTTAAATTTTGCACTTCGTGTCTTCTAATTCTGCAATCACAGTCCACGTTAAATAAACAACACTCCAAGACCCAAAACACCAGAGCAGCAATAAAAGCAGCTTACCTTCAGGTACTGCAGTCTAGTTTCCAACTCTGCTCGCCTGATGGAGGTTCCATACACAGTCTCCAGCCTGTCAGTGAGAATGCACCAGTTAAACACTGCAGTGTAGACTTTGCAAAATGTTAGCTTTCTCCTTACGTTTACTTATTCTTTAGTGATTTTTCAATTGTCACCATCTTAATGCTGGTGTTAACCCACTGTCTTCCCCTATGTAATGTCCCAGTTCTCAGACTTTCCCTCTATCCTGCCCCCTCTCTGGGGAAACACTTTCTCGGCCCATTCCTCTCTCTGACGGCCTAGTTGATGACGGAAATTTGTCACGAGGTTTAGTGAGGAGCTAAGAGCATAAGAACATAAGAAATAGGAGCAGGAGTAGGCCATGCGGCCCCTCGAGCCTGCTCCGCCATTCAATAAGATCATGGCTGATCTTCAACCTCAACTCCACTTTCCCGCCCTATCCCCATATCCCTTGATCCATTAGCCAGTGTGGTATTGAGGCACACAGATCAGGAAAGCTCCTGGTCTGTGTTGAGTGATCCTAGCTGGAATGGTCGTAGAGGCTTCAACTTCTTGGGTTAGGGAGGAGAAAGAAAGAAAATAAGCCAGGGTTCCCACTCTTGATCGCTATCTGGTGACCTCTGGTGGAAAATGCACGTGTATGAATATTGGATGAGGACAGGATGGGGCTCAACTGTGAGATCCTCCATGGTCAAGTAACCTGCCAACACTCAATGTCTAGGCTCACACATGAAGATTATCCCTTAAGGGTTGCCATGGAACCCCACCTCAGCATGAGTCAACATCTTCAAGAAAAGAGGGGGAGAAGAGAATTTTCTTTTCTAAAATACAGTTTAACACTGATTAATAAATGTATAGCCAAAGGTGCCAAGAATGATTGTATTGAGCTTAGTTGGTGATTTGATTGCCCAGTGTGGAATCGACCCATACAGATCAGGAAGGTCCCAAGTGCAGCCCCCAGTCCTGCAGTGCTCTCAGCTGGAGAGGCAGTACAGACACAACAACTATCGGGGAAGGGGAAACCGAGCCCAATTCTGCCATACGAATATAGGAACAGGCCATTCAACCCCTCGAACCTGTCCCACCAGTCTATTGAATCATGGCTGATCTGTACATCAACTCCATTCGCCTTTACCCAACAACAATTGGTGCAACAGGCTGCCCTGGGACTCCATTTTGTGGCCCTGACCACCTGGCCTTCCTCTGACTTCTATTGTTCAAGCTCACAAAAAATAATTGCAGATATTATTAGACTGTGAAGCTGCACTTGCAAAACTGCAAAGGAAACCCATGCATCGTGTCAACTTTTCTTTGCGTTTGATTACCTCAGAAAATTTCCCGATGACTTGATCAGATCCACAATGTCTCGGTGGCGGAATCCATCCACGGTTGTTCCATTGATGCTGGTGATTGTGTCCCCTGGGAAAGAAAACACAACTCTTGTGAGTCTCGGAGTAACCACAATGTCACATTTGTAATTGCCTCCCTCCCGAAAAGAAATGCCAATGGTTGCCAGCACGACAAGTAAAACACTCTCCCACCTGTCTATCAAGACAGGAAATCGGCTCAAGAAATGGAAGATGCATGAAGAGGAAGTTGCTTAGTTGAAGAGGCTAGGGGCAGTAGCCAAAGGTGCCAAGAATGATTGTATTGAGCTTAGTTGGTGATTTGATTGCCCAGTGTGGAATCGACCCATACAGATCAGGAAGGTCCCAAGTGCAGCCCCCAGTCCTGCAGTGCTCTCAGCTGGAGAGGCAGTACAGACACAACAACTGACCCCAGTATTCCTTGGGCTGGGCAGGGGAGAATCACAGTGACCCCTGCTGCAAAATGCACACGTCTGCATGTTAGACATAAAAGGAAAGAAAGGACTTGCATTTATATATCGCCTTTCACGACCTCAGGACGTCCCAAAGCTCTTTACAGCTAATGAAGTACTTCTGAAGTGTAGTCACTGTTGTAATGTAGGAAACGCAGCAGACAATTTGCACACAACAAGGTCCCACAAACAGCAATGTGATATTGGCCAGGACACCGGGGAGAACTCCCCAGCTCTTCTTCCAATAGTGCCATGGGATCTTTTACGTCCACCTGAGAGGGCAGACGGGGCCTCGGTTTAATGTCTCATCCACAGCAGCTCCGACAGTGCAGCTCTCCCTCAGTACTGCACTGGGAGTGTCAGCCTGGATTATGTGAATTGAAAAATGTGAAGACAGTCAATTGAAATTTTAGACTGAGTTCGATGGACTTTTGTTGGGTAAAGGCGAATGGAGTTGATGTACAGATCAGCCATGATTCAATAGACTGGTGGGACAGGTTCGAGGGGCTGAATGGCCTGTTCCTATATTCGTATGGCAGAATTGGGCTCGGTTTCCCCTTCCCCGATAGTCAAATAACCTGCCAACACTCACTGTCTGGGCTCATATTTGAAGAATGGCCTACGTGGGTGAGGTGTCAGAGGGGTGTTGGTACTTGTGGAACTGTAACAAGAGTGACCTGCTCCTGGAGAGGAGGGGAGAGAATTGGCGATATGAAGTAAAATTTATAGAAAGAACCGTTCAACACTGAAGCCCAGAAACCTTGGAAGGAGCAGCATGAGAAAAACTCAGGTCGGTTAACAAGATATGCATTTCCAAAGGCCGGATATCACAACGATAGAAAACCCGCTCATAGACATGCATCTATATAGCACCTTATGTCTTAGAAACACCTCATGGCCAATGAATTACTTTTGAAGTGTAGTCACTGTGGTATTTTAGGCAAACACAGCAGCCAATGTTGTGCACAGCAAGATACCACAAGCAGCAAATGCGATAAATGAACAGTTTCATCTGTTTTTGGTGGTGTTGGTTGAGGGATGAATATTAGCCAGGGCACCGGGAGAACTCCCCTGCTCTTTGAAAACAGTGCCGTGGGATCTTTAACATGGTGCACATGAACACCCGAACAGACAGATGGGGGCCTCAATTTAATGCCTCGTCCAAAAGGCACCACTTCCAACCGTGCAGCATTCCCTCAGTACCGAGCTGGGGTATCAGTCTAGATTATTTAGGGCTCAGGGTCTGGAATGCGGCTTGAACCCATGACCTTCTGACTCACAAGTGACAAGATCAACACAACCACTCGCTAAAGTTGTAACGACACTAATGTTATAAATAACAAATGGCAGGTCCAGCAGTGGGTTCGATAAGTATCTCACTTGCACTGGAGACTATTTGAGACTTCAACACTTGCGAGTTATCTGGTTAGCTTCAGTTGAAGAGATCTTTATCACTGACCTTGGCCATGACGTACCTTCAGCACATGAAGGTTGGGTTTCTTGCTGAGTGGAGACTTTATGAACAGATTTTAAGCTTGTGAATGCTGACAATTTATGTTTCTTTCTCACCCCCACCTCTGATTTTTCCTCTCTTCTCCTGAAGGTGCTGACTCAAGCTGGGTTACTGTTCCATGATTTTTATCATCTCTAGCCAAGAGGTGTTGAGATCTAATGGCGGTATCCCTGGGCAACAGAGATAGGTCAATGTTTCCGTGGAGATCTTTCATCAGAACTCATGGCCCTGTTCTGATGAAGGCTACCCACCCGAAGTATCAAATCTATCTCCCTCTTTCAGATGCTGACTGACTTGTTCTGGATTTCAAGCACTTTCTGTTTTTATACCACCACAAGATGCCCTTTTGATATGGAAACACAGATATTTCAATACAGAACAAAGCCATTTG
This sequence comes from Heptranchias perlo, assembly GCF_035084215.1. NCBI lineage: Eukaryota > Metazoa > Chordata > Chondrichthyes > Hexanchiformes > Hexanchidae > Heptranchias > Heptranchias perlo. The sequence continues at coordinate 11,086,756 of NC_090370.1, forward strand.
GTCCAATTGAAGCTATCTGCTCTAAACCCATTGTGCTGCTCTTTCCCTGTACCCTATAATATTTCTCTTCAAAAGTTTACCTTAAGGGGTCTGCCTTGGTTCATTGGTCGCACTCTCACTTCTAAGTCAGAAGGTTGTGGGTTCAAGTCCCACTCCAGAGACTGAAGCACAAAATCCAGGCTGACACTCCAGTACAGTACTGAGGGAGTGCTGCACTGTCAGAGGTGCTGCCTTTCGGATAAGATGTTAACCTGAGGCCCCGTCTGCCCTGTCAGGTGGATGTAAAAGATCCCATGGTACTATTCAAAGAAGATCACGGGAGTTCCCCTGGACTCCTGGCCAATATTTATCCCTCAACCAACACCATCAAAAAGTAGATCATTAATCTCATTCCTGTTTGTGGGACCTTGCTGTATGCACATTGGCTGCTGTTCATCCCTCCATTATGACAAGTGCTTTGGGATGTCGTGAACAGTGCTATATAAATGTAAGTCTTTTCTTATCTAATCGCCTCTTAAATGTTGCAATTGATTTGGTTTCTATAGTGACTTGTGGTAAAACATTCCACATTCTAATATCTCTCTGTGTGAAAATAAACTTCCTTCTAACCTCCCCCTTTAGGCTTTTAGCACGAATCCTAAATTTATGGCCCCTTAGAATCATACAGCCCAAGAGGCCATTTGGCCCATCGTGCCTGTGCCGGCTCTTTGAAAGAGCTATCCAATTAGTCCCACTCTCCTGCTCTTTCCCCATAGCCCTGCAAATTTCTCCTTGTCAAGTATTTATCCAATTCCCTTTTGAAAGTTTCTACTGAATCGGCCTCCCTTTCAGGCATAACAACTCACGGTGTAAAAAAAGTTCTCCTCATCCTCCCCCTGGCTTTTTTGCCATTTATCTTAAATCTGCGTCCTCTGGTTACTGACCCTCCTGCCAGTGGAAACAGTTTCTCTCTATCTACTCGATCAAAACTCCTCATAATTTTGAAAACCTCAATTAAATCTCCCCTTAACCGTCTCTGCTCTAAGGAGAACAACCCCAGCTTCTCCAGTCTCTCCACATAACAGAAGTCCCTCATCCCTGGTACCATTCTAGTAAATCTCTTTTGCGCCCTCTCCAAGGCCTTGACGTCTTTCCTAAAGTGCGGTGCCAGAATTGGACACAATCCTCCAGCTGGGGCCCAACCAGTGATTTATAAAGCCTTGTTATCAATTTTTTTTAATCAGCGACTGTCTTGCAAAAAAAAAGCTTGGGAGGTTTCAATTAACGTTTTTTAATCACAGCATCCTACAATTCTCCTGATCTAGCCAGGAGGGTCCCAGGTCACTGGTGCTGGCTCCCAGTGTTAGAAGCAAGCCTTTCGATGGCCTTGCTCCAGAAAGGGAAACGCAACAGTGAATTTGGGAGCCGACAGCAGCACAGTTAATCCAAGAATCCTCCCAAAGATACCATGCTCAGCATGTAGAGAGGAAAGAAAGTGAGCGATATTTATTATACGCACAGAGATTAGAAATGCTAGTCATGAGTACTCAGAGAGATAGATTCACAAGTGCACTCCTGTCTGTTAGTTACCTTGTTTCAGTCCTCCTAGCTGGGCTGGGCTGTTATCCCGGACCCTACACACAAACGTGCACATTTCCAGTGCATTCTCATCTCGATGATGTAAGCCATATGTCTGCAAACAGCACAGAAAATAAAAACAGGCCTCTGAATAAAAGTACAGGGAATCACCAGATAAACATGCAAGAGTCGGCTTTGGGTTACAATTCTTCAGTTCTGGGAGCAGACGGATCACATGATGGTCCACAAGAGGTGGTAAGAGGAGAAAAGGGAGCAGGGACGAGGGGGGACAACGTGTGGCTGTCTCACACAACAGCAACAGCCATGATGTGGAGATGCCGGTGATGGACTGGGGTTGACAATTGTAAACAATTTTACATAACCAAGTTATAGTCCAACAAATTTATTTTAAATTCCACAAGCTTTCGGAGGCTTCCTCCTTCGTCAGGTGAACGGTGTGGAAATGAGATTTTCGAATCCTTCGCATTTTAAAATCACAGAACAATGCCTGGTGATTACTGCCCGTTGCCAAGGCAATCACAGTGAGCAGACAGAAAGGTGTCACCTAAAAAGGCCACCGAATATACAAAATATTCGAGACACACGACAACGCAAAATCGTTGAGCAGAAATTGATAGCCAAGTTCCGCACCCATGAGGACGGCCTCAACCGGGATCTTGGGTTCATGTCACGCTACACGTAACCCCACCAGCGAACAAATGTTATCTGTTTTTAATATAACAGGTCATTGACTGTCTTCCTTCTCTCTCCTTTTTTTTGGGGGTTTGTATATTCGGTGGCCTTTTAGGTGACACCTTTCTGTCTGCTCACTGTGATTGCCTTGGCAACGGGCAGTAATCACCAGGCATTGTTCTGTGATTTTAAAATGCGAAGGATTCGAAAATCTCATTTCTACACCGTTCACCTGACGAAGGAGGCAGCTTCCGAAAGCTTGTGGAATTTAAAATAAATTTGTTGGGACTATAACTTGGTGTTGTAAAATTGTTTACAAACAGCAACAGCCACAGCCATTGGCTCTTAGTTGAGATAGCAACAAAGAGCAGAACTGGCTTCAGGAACTGCAGAGGAGACATTGCCATTGCCTGCTCTCCCCAGTGAACAAACCAGATGCAGTGAGAGGACTTAAACAGTGGATAGGGAAAGTAAAATAAATCGTACCTGAATTTCAAATCCAAAGGCTTCGTCATCTTGCTTTTCTAAGGTAATAATCCTCCTTAAGACAAATAAGCAAAAGATGAATACCATTTACTAGAGATACTGTACACTTCGACTTTTTATGATATCTTTTTCTTCCTCCAAATCACTGACTCATGTTCAGGTACTGTCCCACAGGTGTCAAGCATCATTCCAGTCAGGCCCAAGCAGCCAGACATGAGCCCAATAGTGACATATTAACAGGCTATTCAACAGTCGGGGGAAGCATTACAATCGAGCCCAATTCTGTTCTTGCCCAAACATCCCATGCGTGCATGTCCTCCAACGGGAGTTGTTGGATAGCGATCAGAAGCAGAAACCCTTACTGATTTGTACTCTGCCCCCAGCCCAGGGGCACTGAGGTCAATTGTAATGCCCCTATCGTTGCCAATCAGCTTACTCCTCCCAGACAAGGGGTCAACTCTGTGACCTTCCTGGGTCTGCAGTTAAAATAAAACAAATAAAGGGACATCTTACCTTTCGTGCTCAGGAGAGTCTGTCAGCGTTTTCCATTTCATTAACGACCTCTGCGGGGAAAGACAGATAATTAGATTTCAAATTAAAAGCTGGATCAGGGTCCTCAAGCTGCTATCCAATTGAGTACAATTAGTAGAAGAATTGCCATGACTAGTACTTTGACCTCGTGCGTAGTGAATGGAGTGATGTTGCTGTATGAAAACATCAACCACTGGCTGGTGATCAAAAGGGGGCCCTGGCGTTATACTACTGGATACTAGTGTACTAACACCTATGTCTGGAGTTCCTCTCCTTGCTACCTTAGCGGAGGCCTTAACCTATTTATTTTAAACAGTAACGTCTTTTCTCAAGTAGCGCAGAGAAGGATTTTCAACGAATGCGATTAAAGTTTGTAGCTAGTATCCCAGTGTCATCTCAGCACCATTGAGGGTCAAATTCTCCTTGGCCAGTAGGGCAAAATGGCGGCCCGTCTTACACTCCGCCCGATTTCCTTTTCCATTGAAGTCATAAGCTCCTCTAAGATGCTTTGCCCTGTGTTGTGTTTGCTTCATTTTCTTGGGTTGTCTCTGCGGTGTTGTTCACTATAATACTCGTTTCTGTATTTAGGTTTTAACTCAAATATTGGTTCCTCCTCCTCCCCGGCCCCCCTCATCTCAGGTTAAATAACTTCTATTGATTACTTCTAAATCCTCATTTATCAACCAGTGTTAATAACTTATTAACCGGAGAAAGGACTTGAACAATATGTTGATAGGGTTAGATAAAGAGGGATGGGAGGAGGCTCGTGTGGAGCATAAACACCAGTGCAGGCCTGTTGAGCCGAATGGCCAATTTCCGTGCTGTAAATTCTATGTAATAACAGTGATACCAATCTCTAACCCTTTCCAAATATCTCAAGCCAATAAGTGTCAGCCTAGAACAGTCTGGTAGTACTTTTATCACTGAGTCTTAAGGCTGGTACTTCAGTCCAGTACGGCGGGAGTGCTGTGTTATTGATGATACCACTTTTCAGATGGGAATTAAACGGAGATCCTTGCCCATCTTTCAGAGGCATATTAAAAGATTCCATGACACGTTTCAATAAAGGACAGCCAGGTGCCCTGGCCAACATCCCTCCCTCAGCCAAGACCAAGGGAAATAGATTAGCTGGTCACTGCTATTTGCAAGATGGCTGCTCTGTTTGCCGATGTAATAACAGTCGTTAATTCATTGCATGTGTCAAGTCCATTCTGCAGCCTGTCACCATGTGTCCTCTATCTACCTTGTCCCATACATAACTTTTAAACTCTAGTCATTTGTTTCCAATCCTTATGATCACAGGAAAACTTAAATGCATCAATTCAGAGTCCATAACCAACACATTTTGTGATACTCTCTTTCCACCCAAAAACTGAGCCTCAAAGTAGCAGTGGGAGAAAGTCCCTTACCTCTTTGGTTGTTCAGTTTCCTATACTGGAGTTTAGAAGAATGAGAGGTGATCTCATTGAAACATATAAGATTCTGAGAGAGCTTGACAGGGTAGATACTGAGAGGCTGTTTCCCCTGGCTGGAGAGTCTAGAACTAGGGGGCATAGTCTCAGGATAAGGGGTCGGACATTTAAGACTGAGATGAGGAGGAATTTCTTCACTCAGAGGGTTGTGAATCTTTGGAATTCTCTACTCCAGAGGGCTGTGGAAGCTGAGTTGTTGAGTATATTCAAGGCTGAGAGATAGATTTTTGGACTCTGGGGGAATCAAGGGATATGGGGATAGGGCGGGAAAGTGGAGTTGAGGTTGAAGATCAGCCATGATCTTATTGAATGGTGGAGCAGGCTCGAGGGGCCGGATGGTCTACTCCTGCTCCTATTTCTTATGTTCTTATGTTTCCTCGTGTCTACTTTCTCCTCCCCAGAGCGAAAAGAATTACCCGTGGGGATGAGGAGTTTTGCTAGTCTCCTGAAGATGCTGACCCATGCTGGGGTTGAGGTATGTTCTACCACCGATGTCTAGCCTCTCAAGTGACCGTTCTGCATGTGCAAGTCTGGGCAGTGAATGGCAGCTGGCTATTCAACCACAGAGGCTATCACAACTGAGGATCTCACCTAACAGCCACATACACTTCCTAGCAGGGATCACTGGACCGTGAGCAAGAGCAGGAACCCTGGCAGATTATTCCCCTCTCTTCAAATCAATTGTTGTTCCCCCCCCCAACTCACTCACTCCCTCCCTCCCTCCCTCCACCTCCCCCCTAGATAAAATCAACTAGCAGCACGGGGGAAATGAACTAAGGGCCTTCCTGGTCTGAAACCAACAGGAGAGCTATTTTCCTTCATAAACTTCCCTCCCCTCTCCGCACAATTCCATGAGCATTGGTCCCCTGTTCAGTGTCACACCCAAGTGGTCATTAGTCACATGTGAGCCTTGATAGTGACTATCAACAACCTATTTGACCCTGCGGGGAGCAGAGTCACAGCTGGGCCCAAACACGTCCTCACCCAACATCCACACTGCCAACAGGAGTCACCGGGGAACAGCCAGGAGTGGGCGCCCTTGCCAATTTTGCCCCAACTCATCCTTGAGGGTTTTGATGCCAATTGTAGCGTTCCCTCCTACCACAGCTCCAGCAGTGACCAGTGATCGAAGCTAAGACCTTCTTACTCTCTGTGGCTCAACTGCTACCCGTGTAAACTTGCTGAGCCACTGGGGAAGCTGTAACTATCCCTTTAACCACACATTAGGGCTAGGGTTGCCAACTCTGGTTCAACATATACCTGGAGGTTTCATCACATGACCCACCCGCCTCCAACCGCCCCGCCCCCACACCCCCGCCATTGGTCGCCCGACATGTCCATCCTCCCGGCGCCCCGCCATCCCGCACCAATCGGAAAGCGAACGATCGTTACCCGATTGGATGACTCTTGACTGTCGGTCAAACGACCTTTACCCCCCATCTCCAATATTTGTATAACTAATAAACAAAAGTGTTCAAAGTAAATGGGAAAAAAACCACTTTTTTTTAATGCCCCTATGATTTTTCTCCGAGGTTGCTGGAAGCAGTGTCCAGGAGATTAATCTTTAATTCCTGGAGACTCCAGGACAATCCTGGATGGTTGGCAACCCTACATGGGGTTAATACATCAAAGGCAGTGGCTGGGCCTTGAAGGGTCCCAAATCAGATCTCCACAGTAAATCAGCCCTTATCTTTTCACAGGAAATTCTTAAGCTCCTTCGTCAGCTCAATGTGTTTCCTGGACATGTCTCTGGTCTGGCACCCAGCTCTGGCTGAAGTGACATTACTCACAGTCAAACTCTGGTTTGTATTTGTTTTAAGGAATGCAATCATTTTGTTAAAAGTCTCGACTGGGACTGCGGACGTGGCCTGGTCGCTCCAGCGGTTGGGGGCTGCTTTCGTCTTCAGAGGGGCTGGTGTTTCAATTTAGCCGTGACTGATACTAAGGCTCAAATCTCCACGTTCAACATCGGCAGCTTCTGCCCCTGCTTCAGCTCATCTACTGCTGAAACCCTCATCCATGCCTTTGTTACCTCTAGACTGGACTATTCCAATGCTCTCCTGGCCGGCCTCCCATCTTCCACCTTCCAGAAACTTGAGCTCATCCAAAACTCTGCTGCCCGTATCCTAACTCGCACCAAGTCCCATTCACCCATCACCCCCTGTTTTCACTGACCTACATTGGCTCCCGGTCTGGCAATGCCTCGATTTTAAAATTCTCATCATTGTGTTCAAAATCTCTCCATGGCCTCGCCCCTCCATATCTCTGTAACCTCCTCCAGCCCTACAACCCTCCGAGATCTCTGCACTCCTCCAATTCTTGCCTCTTGCGCATCCCTGATTTTGATCGCTCCACCATTGGTGGCCGTGCCTTCAGCTGCCTAGGCCCTAAGCTCTGGAATTCCCTCCCTAAACCTCTCCGTCTCTCTACCTCTCCCTCCTCCTTTAAGACGCTCCTTAAAACCTACCTCTTTGACCAAGCTTTTGGTCACCTGTCCTAATATCTCTTTATGTGGCTTGGTGTCAAATTTTGTTCGATTACTCTCCTGTGCAGCGCCTTGGGACATTTTACAACCTCAGGTTGGAATTGACAGTTTGGGTGTCAAGAGTCCGAATCAGCACAGTTATTCTGGCCCGAGCAGTGTGAAAACAAAATCAACCCTGGGACCTCAATCTTGACCATCGCCCAGCGATCGGTGCCCTACCGAAAGGTACATGCGAATGTTGGGGCAAGGTCAGGATTGAGCCTCTACATTTGAGTTACCCGCTGGCATTCGTTATCTGGGTTTCCACATTGGAGAATGGTCAGTTCGGCCAGGGCACCTGACCCTTGTGGCATCATATCCCAGCACGTGGCAGCGCCTTCAGTGGGTGAGGGGAGAAAACCGATGCCAGCATGAAATTACATGGAATGTACAGCACAGAAACAGGCCATTCGGCCCAACTGGTCCATGCCGGTGTTTATGTTTCACACGAGCCTCCTCCCACCTCACCTCATCTAACCCTATCAGCATATCCTTCTATTCCTTTCTCCCTCATGTACTTATCTAGCTTCCCCTTAAATGAATCATTTACAGATGAAATGAAAACTAATTAGATATGATTATGACTTGAATGTCGTTGGAAAGTCTCATTCCAACCCATAATGACCTGCAAGCGCTGCTTTCAAATGCAGTATTTCTGAGACCAGGCGCTTCTGTCTTGATGAAACTCGTGTTTTTTTCTTCTCTGAGATTTGACAAGCAAAAAACGATCTCTGCACACTGTTGAAGGTAATTGCCAAAAGAACCAGAGGGGAGATGAGGAGAACTTTTTTGTACGCAGCGAATTGTTCTGATCTGGAATGAGCTGCCTGAAAGGGCGGTGGAAGCAGATTCAATAGTAATTTCAAAAGGAAATTGGATAACTACTTGAAAAAATTTGCAGGGCTGTGGGGAAAGTGCGGGGGAGTGGGACTAATTGGATAGCTTTTTCAAAGAGCCGGCACTGGCACGATGGGCCAAATGGCCTCCTTCTGTGCTGTATCATTCTATGATTCTATGAACGTTTATTGAGCATTTGCACTTCAGGACTTTGCAACTCTGTTTTCCCTTTGCCAGCACGTTGTTAAGGAAGGGCACTGAGCTGAGCCCACTTGTGCCAATAAATGCGGATCAACACCTTTCCAAGACATGATATCTGCTCAGTTAAGAGGGAATGAGTCACTCATCAGCCACCACCTGGCCAGTGTATTTCATATCAGTGTTTTTGGTCTCAATCAATGAGCCAGGATATTGCAAGCCACCTACGTTCTACGCGCAGTATAGCAAAGCAGGCCAATGCTGTGCCGTTGAGTGATTCGCTAAAAGTCGATTGTCTAGTTGGCACCATGCACTGGTACCAACAGCTGGAGAAGCAGTGTGTGGCATCTGTACAAACAAGTTGAACGAGTCTCGCGAGCTCTCCAATGATCACCTTGCCAAAGTGACCATTCTCCATGTGGAAGCCTAGACAATAAGTGTCAGCAGATTATGCAAATATGGAGGCATCAGAGCCTAGCTCCTGAACAAATGGTGTACAACCTTGGCACATTATATGTGCGACCCATTCTGCTGTATCTGCTGCACCAGTCAAACTGGCAGAGATCTCTCCACTTACATGGCTGTTGCCGAGACACTAGACAAATACCAACCAACGCCAGAAGATAGCAATCCAGTGTGGGAATCCTGGCTGATATTTTTCCTCTCCCGAGCCCACGGATGCCTTGACCGATTATGACACTTCCTATTGTAGTCTCAGCTGAGACCAGCTAACTTAGCACAGTATTGTACTACCATCAGGAGTGTTCTTAAAGAAAAAAAATGGCTGTTTTAATTCAGCACAGACCTTAAGCTGTTCGCTCCCATATGCAGCAAACATGTTGCAGCTGGGGGCTGCAACGACAAATTGCCAGTCATCTTCAAAGGCGAACTCGAGGGAATGTAATTACTGTTTATTCCAGTTGCGGCATTCCATCTATATAGCTAAGAGCTTAACATCGAGAAAAAAACCACCAGCTCCATCGACATGGCCAATGATTCTGATTAACCCACTCACTCATCAGCCAGGGCTGAGGCTGAGTGGGTTGTTTACATTGGGCCTGTTCCTTTGATGCGCTGATTTGGATCTCTTGACACTAGATTTGATCTTGATTGGGAAGTTGTATTCATTATTTTGTAATAAAAAGTTACTTTGTTCCCTTTTCTGGAGGTTCAGCCATCCCCTACCAGGGGGGTGGCTGAATCATTGAATTAATTCAGAAAAATACCACAGCCCTCATTTGGAACTCCAAATTCCAAACCTTGACGTGACAACAACAACAACTTGCATTTATATAGCGCCTTTAACGTAGTAAAACGTCCCAAGGAGCTTCACAGAAGCGATCAGACAAAATTTGACACTGAGCCACATAAAGAGATATTAGGCCAGGTAACCAAAAGCTTGGTCAAAGAGGTAGGTTTTAAGGAGCGTCTTAAAGGAGGAGAGAGAGGCAGAGAAGTTTAGGGGGGGGGGAATTCCAGAGCTTGGGGCCGAGGCAGCTGAAGGCACGGCCGCCAATGGTGGAGCGATGAAAATCGGGGACGCGCAAAAGGCCAGAATTAGAGGAGCGCAGAGATCTCGGAGGGTTGTAGCCCTGGAGGAGGTTACAGAGATAGGGAGGGGGCGAGGCCATGGAGGGATTTGAAAACAAGGATGATAACATTATTGTATGGGCGTTAACATGTTTGTATGCAATGCCTCTCTCCACTATTTTAATGGAGGCAAACGTCTGCATTAAGATACCAGACAAAGGAATTTCATCAGAATGTGTTAAGAGTCCCTATGCTAATCTTGCACTGTGCCATTTTAATGCCACAGTCTTTAAACTGCTACAGCATTTTGCCAGGGACAAGAAGTGGGAGGGAGCATTGTTTTGTTGGTTGCCACTGAGTCGGGATAGACAGAGCTCGATGTATAGTCACCCACACTCCTGCGGGGGCCCGTTGCTCAATGGTCAAGCCAGTTTCTTCCAACTAGGAAGGGCTGATAGGGAGTGCCAGCTCTTCTGAACAGAAAGAAATTCGAAGGCAATGCTTTGTGCTGCTAGTGTTTGAGCTAAGCCTACAGACCAGGAAGCTATGAGGTTTGGTCTGAGGTCTGGGCTGAAGCTGCAGTAAGGGAACTATGATTGGCCTAAACACCCCTAGGATAGGGTGAGTGGGTGGGGGAATGGTCAGTGTTTCTGCTCCTGATCACTATCCAATGACCCCTGCTAAAAAAAAAACAATGCACGTGTGCAAATGTTAGGATTGGGTCGGGCTGTGATGCCTTACACATCCAAATAGTCTGTTGGCACTCACCCGTCACAAGTAACATCTGGAGAATGGCTGCTTGGCGGAGGTGCCAGATAGTGACTGGCGCCCATAGAACTGTACCCCAGCATGAGTCAGCAGCTTCAGGAGAAAGTTGGCTCATAAAAACAACGGGCACACTTACGCTGTCACCAGCACAAAGCAAAATGCCACAGCTATGCCAATACTAGCCGCACCGTGAACTTTGTACTTCTCTTTTGGCACTGGCACACTGAAAAAATACCGAACTGGCACCAGCATCAAAGGGGCAGTATAAAGGGAGCCGAACACTAACTGGGCTGGATTGATCTCTCCCTCTTGAGACAGGTCTGCATGACATGCTCTCCTGGGTTCTAAAACACTGAAGTACACCTGAGTCAGTTCATGATGCTAGGCCAATGCAGGTAAACAACTGCATACATCAAAAAAAACACACTCTCCTGAGGCAGACTGACTGACTGCCTCCGAGTAGTTCAATTGAAATGAATAAATGCTTTAAAAGAGATTATTAACATTGGGATTAAAGGCACCACCAGTCCCAGTCATCCTCATGGACCAAACAATAGAAGATTAACTATTTGGTTCCCATTGTAAACAGGTGGGAATTTACCTACAGGAGGAAAGCCTTCCTACTTACAATATGTGGATCAGAATGTGGCAATTATTCAATTCATTGTAAACTTCTCATAGGTTATTTTTTTTAAAAGCCTCTGAAGACAATTCATTCTTGCCCCAAAAAGCTCCTCTCCTTGATTTGGGCGTCACTTTCAATCAGGAAATAGCAGCTCCTTTGTATATTATATGGTGCCTTTATATCATAGGAGAGCAGCCGACAGGAGGCCAGCTCGAGTGCCCCTCAGTCGGTCGCATTCCATTGTATAAATACCCCCAAATTCGAGAAGCCGAGGGCTTTGTAGACCCACGAAAGTGCCTTTGGAATAAGGTGTTTAACATCTTGCATTTATATAGCGCCTTTAACACAGTAAAACGTCTCAGTGTGCTTCACAGGAGCGATTATCTGACAAACACTGACACCGAGCCACATAAGGAGATATTAGGGCAGGTGACCAAAAGCTTGGTCAAAGTGGTAGGTTTTAAGCAGTATATAAAAGGAGGAGAGAGGGGTGGAGAGGTTTGGGGAAGCAATTGCAGAGCTTAGGACCTAGACAGCTGAAGGCACAACCGCCAATGGTGAGGCAATGGAAGGGTTGGATGCACAAGAGGCCAGAATTGGAGGAACGCAGAGATCGCGGAGGGTTGTAGGGCTGGAGGAGGTCACAGAGATAGGGAGGGCGTGAGGCCATGGAGGGATTTGAACATGAGGAGAGAATTTTAAAATCGAGGAGTTGGTGGACTGGGAGCCAGTGTAGGTCAGCGAGCACAGGGGTGATGGGTGAACGGGACTTGGTGCGAGTTGGGATAGGGGGCAGCTGGTCCCATGTATGTCCCCTGTTCGAGAAATTGGATCACTGCACCCCACTGCGCCCAGTGCCACTGGCATCTGACTGTAAGGAGGAGAGTGACTCACGGAGTTTGCTCTCCTTGGACAGGAAACAAAAAGGGCAACGCAAATAAGGTGAAGGCCGGTGGTTTTCCCACTTTCTCGGGAAAACGGATGGAATCAGGCATTGCGATCCCCAAAAGGCTGGGAAGAATTGGGGAATCCCATGTAATTCAAAACTTAGCTCATTGTAATCCAGTGGCCCTGGCCTTTATGGAGGGGTCGAGTATTTGAGTATGGAGATTGCAGGCACGTGTCGTCAGTTTCATCGCAGTCCGTTGCCCTGCTGAATGTCATTGCTGATTGGTTGGGAGTGAGGGGATGATTTATAATATCATAAATGTTGCTGCTTCTGGTTTCCATTAGATTTTATTTTAACTGGCAGCAGATTGAAATCGGCACATTAAAGGACTTCTCTCTCTTGAAGAGCCAACTTAAATCAAAGCAATTTCCTCATTCCTGGGTTTCCAGACAAATCTGTCTCCCCCCCACCCCCCTCCCTCCATACGCCTAACCTGACCAAATGCATCTCCTTTCTGATCTCTATCATGGTCAGACCTGTCTGCATGCTCTTACTCCCCATGTACTATTTAAACTTCGAGTGCAAGTTTCCATTTGTTGCACACTTGCAGCCCAAGTCACACCGACTGTATAATCAGCAGGGAGCTATTTTCTTTAAAGTCAGATTTTGGAGCAACAAAAGTGCTTGTCTATGGAGTTGCCATGGAGCGAGCCTGATTTATATCAGATTGGAACAAACGCTCACTGTAAATCTGCAGCCTGTCACAAGCGTGTGTTACTGCTGACCTGTAACAAATGGGAGTGTGTGTGTGTGTGTGTGTGTGTGTGTGTGCGCGGGTGGGGGTGGGTGCGGGGGTGGGGGTGGGGGTGGGTGAGTGGGTGTGTTGCTGTGTGTGTGCGTGTTCTGTTGTGTGCGGGTGCATGTGTGCTGGGGTGTGCGGGTGCATGTGTGCTGGGGTGTGCGGGTGCATGTGTGCTGGGGTGTGCGGGTGCGTGTGTTGGTGTGTCTGTGTGTTGGTGTGCGTGTGTTGGTGTGTCGGTGTGTTGGTGTGTCTGTGTGCTGGTGTGCGTGTGTTGGTTTTGGTGTGCTGGTGTGCGTGTGTTGGTTTTGGTGTGCTGGTGTGCGTGTGTTGATTTTGGTGTGCTGGTGTGCGTGTGTTGGTTTTGGTGTGCTGGTGTGCGTGTGTTGGTTTTGGTGTGCTGGTGTGCGTGTGTTGGTTTTGGTGTGCTGGTGTGCGTGTGTTGGTTTTGGTGTGCTGGTGTGCGTGTGTTGGTTTTGGTGTGCTGGTGTGCGTGTGTTGGTTTTGGTGTGCTGGTGTGCGTGTGTTGGTTTTGGTGTGCTGGTGTGCGTGTGTTGGTTTTGGTGTGCTGGTGTGCGTGTGTTGGTTTTGGTGTGCTGGTGTGCGTGTGTTGGTTTTGGTGTGCGCGTGTGCGCGTGTGCGTGTGTTGGTTTTGGTGTGCGCGTGTTGGTGCGTGTGCGTGTGTTGGTGCGTGTGCGCGTGTGCGTGCGTTGGTGCGTGTGCGCGTGTGCATGCGTTGGTGCGTGTGCGCGTGTGCATGCGTGTGCGCGTGTGCATGTGTGTGCGCGTGTGCATGCGTGTGCGCGTGTGCATGCGTGTGCGCGTGTGCATGTGTTGGTGCGTGTGCGCGTGTGCATGTGTTGGTGCGTGTGCGCGTGTGCATGTGTTGGTGCGTGTGCGCGTGTGCATGTGTTGGTGCGTGTGCGCGTGTGCATGTGTTGGTGCGTGTGCGCGTGTGCATGTGTTGGTGCGTGTGCGCGTGTGCATGTGTTGGTGCGTGTGCGCGTGTGCATGTGTTGGTGCGTGTGCGCGTGTGCATGTGTTGGTGCGTGTGCGCGTGTGCGCGTGTGCGTGTTGGTGCGTGTGCGCGTGTGCGCGTGTGCGCGTGTTGGTGCGTGTGCGCGTGTTGGTGCGTGTGCGCGTGTTGGTGCGTGTGCGCGTGTTGGTGCGTGTGCGCGTGTGCGCGTGTTGGTGCGTGTGCGCGTGTGCGCGTGTTGGTGCGTGTGCGCGTGTGCGCGTGTTGGTGCGTGTGCGCGTGTGCGCGTGTTGGTGCGTGTGCGCGTGTGCGCGTGTTGGTGCGTGTGCGCGTGTGCGCGTGTTGGTGCGTGTGCGCGTGTGCACGTGTTGGCGCGTGTGCGCGTGTGCACGTGTTGGCGCGTGTGCGCGTGTGCACGTGTTGGCGCGTTGGCGCGTGTTGGCGCGTGTGCGTGTGTTGGCGCGGGTGCGCGTGTGCGTGTGTTGGCGCGGGTGCGCGTGTGCGTGTGTTGGCGCGGGTGCGCGTGTGCGTGTGTTGGCGCGGGTGCGCGTGTGCGTGTGTTGGCGCGGGTGCGCGTGTGCGTGTGTTGGCGCGGGTGCGCGTGTGCGTGTGTTGGCGCGGGTGCGCGTGTGCGTGTGTTGGCGCGGGTGCGCGTGTGCGTGTGTTGGCGCGGGTGCGCGTGTGCGTGTGTTGGCGCGGGTGCGCGTGTGCGTGTGTTGGCGCGGGTGCGCGTGTGTTGGCGCGGGTGCGCGTGTGTTGGCGCGTGTGCGCGTGTGTTGGCGCGTGTGCGCGTGTGTTGGCGTGTGTGCGCGTGTGTTGGCGTGTGTGCGCGTGTGTTGGCGTGTGTGCGCGTGTGTTGGCGTGTGTGTGCGTGTGTGCGCGTGTGTGCGTGTGTGCGCGTGTGTGCGCGTGTGTGCGCGTGTGTGCGCGTGTGTTGGTGTGTGTGCGCGTGTGTTGGTGTGTGTGCGCGTGTGTTGGTGTGTGTGCGCGTGTGTTGGTGTGTGTGCGCGTGTGTTGGTGTGTGTGCGCGTGTGTTGGTGTGTGTGCGCGTGTGTTGGTGTGTGTGCGCGTGTGTTGGTGTGTGCGCGTGTGTTGGTGTGTGCGCGTGTGTTGGTGTGTGCGCGTGTGTTGGTGTGTGCGCGTGTGTTGGTGTGTGCGTGTGTGTTGGTGTGCGCGCGTGTGTTGGTGTGTGCGTGTGTGTTGGTGTGTGCGCGTGTGTGTGTTGGTGTGTGTGCGCGTGTGTCGGTGTGTGCGTGTGTGTCGGTGTGTGCGTGTGTGTCGGTGTGTGCGTGTGTGTCGGTGTGTGCGTGTGTGTCGGTGTGTGCGTGTGTGTCGGTGTGTGCGTGTGTGTTGGTGTGTGCGCGTGTGTGTGTTGGTGTGTGTGCGCGTGTGTTGGTGTGTGCGCGTGTGTTGGTGTGCGCGTGTGTGTCGGTGTGTGCGCGTGTGTTGGTGTGTGCGTGTGTGTCGGTGTGTGCGTGTGTGTCGGTGTGTGCGTGTGTGTTGGTGTGTGCGCGTGTGTTGGTGTGCGCGTGTGTGTCGGTGTGTGCGCGTGTGTTGGTGTGTGCGTGTGTGTTGGTGTGTGCGTGTGTGTTGGTGTGTGCGTGTGTGTCGGTGTGTGCGTGTGTGTCGGTGTGTGCGTGTGTGTCGGTGTGTGCGTGTGTGTCGGTGTGTGCGTGTGTGTCGGTGTGTGTGGGATTGGCAGCATAAACTGGGCTTCAACAATCTGCAAGGAGAGCTCCCCTGGTGGCTAAGTGAGTAAGTGCCCCGTGTGATGTGGTGTTGAACCATCCAGGCCAGAACAGTCCCAGGTTTAATTCCCACCTCTGTGGGAAGCTCGCTGGTCTCAGCTGGTGAGCATGTCAGTTGGGACGCTAAAACTGACCCGAGTTAGGGGTGGCAAAAAAAAAATCAAACACTTTGCAAAATTGGCTGCAACTCTGACTCATTCATGTCTCACAAGCTCTCTGCTGCTGGGACACTTCTCTATTTTTGACAATGTGACCCATCGCGTTCGTGCTGGCCGAAAAAGAGCCATCCAGCTTAATCCCACTTTCCAGCACTTGGTCTGTAGCCCTGTAGGTTACGGCACTTCAGGAGCACATCCAGGTACTTTTTAAATGAGTTGAGGGTTTCTGCCTCTACCACCCTTTCAGGCAGTGAGTTCCAGACCCCCACCACCCTCTGGGTGAAAACATTTCTCCTCAGCTCCCCTCTAATCCTTCTACCAATTATTTTAAATCTATGCCCCCTGGTCACTGACCTCTCTGCTAAGGGAAATAGGTCCTTCCTATCCACTCCATCTAGGACCCTCATAATTTTATACGCCTCAATTCAATCTCCCCTCAGCCTCCTCTGTTCCAAAGAGAACAACCCCAGTCTATCCAATCTTTCCTCATAGCTAAAATTCTCTAGTCCTGGCAACATCCTCGTAAATCTCCTCTGCACCCTCTCTAGTGCAGTCACACCTTTCCTGTAATGTGGCGACCAGAACTGTACACAGTACTCAAGCTGTGGCCTAACCAATTAGTTCAGTTGCATAGATTTCTTCCGCTACAGAATGTGCACCTTCTCAAAGCTGAAGAACAGTCACACTTCAGATAGTTCACGTTTCATGATCACGCTTCACAAGTCGGCAGAACACACTGTCCCCAGGTTCGTGTGATTTTGAAAGCTTTCTAACCAAACATCACCGTATTTCCCGAACCGTAAGGACGGGGGCAAGGGTCACGAGCGCCAGGAATCCTGGTCACTTTAATTATTTTTAACAAAATATTGCCTCCATTTCACACTGTGATATAGATACTGAGGTAATTCCAACTTTTATGTGAACTTGTGTGCTTATCAAGGCAAAGGGTGTGAGTGCTGGAGAATTGAACTCTTCCCATTTCAGGCCCCCAGTGTCTCAATGCACTCCCAGATCAGACACAGCACAGCCAAATGCAAAGCAAGTCTGCCTCTACTTTTCTCCAACAACATGCCCGACCTCAAAGAGAGCTTCCTATTGTGCCAGTGTGACATTTTCCATTTTAAATTGTCAGCCCCCTTCATGGCCTCTTTGCGTGAGATTGCCAGTTACTGGTAGATTAGGGGGTGGTTACGTCCTGTGGTTGAGACTGACTGCCCAAGCTCCAAAGACAGGAGACTTTCATCCTAATCGGTACGAGCTGCATTCAAACCCAGGTCCCAGAGGCGATGAGGCAGTATGTGCCAGCTCACTGCAGCACCCAGCCTACGCACCCGTCTAACATGGAACGTGAGGTTGTCTAGATGGTGGCACTCTGAAATGAATGCAAAGGCAAATGTACTCCAAACGGAGACGGAAAGGACTGATCCGTATCCTAAAGTGGCATTCTGCTCATAAGGTTCGGTTGCCCATCCCTAACATTCTCACACAGAGACACAGCCACGCTGACAATAGTCCCATCTCTGCATGTGTACCAGAATTCCACTACATCCACCTTAGATGGACATGTGGTGCTCCTCCTTTGAGAGTCTGCAGTGGGAGTGGCTTCATCAAAGTTGGACAATTGGACCAAATCAGGCACCAGCACTCAGTATAAGACACTGGACTTTCTATTATATTTTGCAGGCTTGAAGCTGCTGTCCAATTTCAGCTACTTTCTTGCCCCAACTGTCACCCTTTACATACAAGGTAATGGAGTGTTTTCCTCCCGTTAGTAAGGAAGTTATCTGCACTTAGTAGCTAAACTGACACAGTGCCATTTCCCATTTTCTAGCCCACAGACCCCAGGCAGTGCCTTTGACAAGGAATTGAAATTGTCCACCTGCGATGCAGAAACCAACTTGTCTGGCTGACTTTGTCCAGTTTCCATGGTGCCATCTTCAAACCATGCAGAAGCAGAACTGGTGAAGGAGAGCTATACTTGGACCAGAATGTCTATCGAATGAGACTGAACAGGAAAGGTACACAGGTCAGGAGGTAAACCTTTTTGCTTGTTCACTATTGATCAGTTGACCATAGTGGGAGTAGATTACAGTTTTAATTTACCTAAATTCGAGTTTAGGTGCCCACATTTCAACATTGAAACTTCAAGGGGAAGTTTAGCCACAATAACAAGTTTTCAGATGATCTCAGCACCTGGAATAGTCTGCTTTAAAAATGAAATTCCACAGCAAATACTCACTGTAGCTTTCATACTTTATCAAAAAAAGTTTGTAGTGCCAAATGTGATTGACATCCCAGAATTATCATCCACTCCCTCCACCACCGGCGCACCGTGGCTGCAGTGTGTACCATCCACAGGATGCACTGTAGCAACTCGCCAAGGCTTCTTCGACAGCACCTCCCAAACCCGCGGCCTCTACCACCCAGAAGGACAAGGGCAGCAGGCACATGGGAACAACACCACCTGCACGTTCCCCTCCAAGTCACACACCATCCCGACTTGGAAATATATCGCCGTTCCTTCATCGTCAGTGGGTCAAAATCCTGGAACTCCCTTCCTAACAGCACTGTGGGAGAACCTTCACCACACGGACTGCAGTGGTTCCAAGAAGGTGGCTCACCACCACCTTCTCAAGGAGCAACTAGGGATGGGCAATAAATAGTGGCTTTGCTAGTGACGTCCATATCACAAGAGGGAATTTATAAATCACATTGCTGATTGAGACATTGCATTATCCTCTGTGTATAAAAATGGTAGCCTAGATTTTCTGACTGCATTATTTTAGTGCCTGTGATAGCCCAATAGGTTAAAACGATGCTGATTGGACGATCTATGCTGGCCAAGAGCATTTTAGGACACCGCCCCTTTAACAGAACGCACTAACTTCAACCCAGCGTTGTTCATGAGCAATTTGTTGACGCCAGGCAGTGTCTAGCTCGAAGGCTACTTTCACGAATATTTCAATGCATTACACCACAGATGATGGGGTGTGGGTCTGTGCCTGCAATTGCCCACACAGTCAGCTTCTGATTTCAATTGCAGCACTGAGTGGAGGTCAGGCACTTCCCCACAGGAGAAAGGTAACATTAACCACTACACGGTTAATAGATCTGCTGAAACTAATGGCCTTGTAACAACAACAACAACTTGCATTTATATAGTGCATTTAATGTAGTAAAACATCCCAAGGCGCTTCACAGGAGCGATTGTCAGACAAGCCGCATTAGGAGATATTAGGGCTGGTGGCCAAAAGCTTGGTCAAAGAGGTAGGTTTTAAGGAGTGTCTTAAAGGAGGAGAGAGAGGGAGAGGAAAGGTTTAGGGAGGGAATTCCAGAGCTTAGGGCCTAGGCAGCTGAAGGCACGGCCGCCAATGGTGGAGCGATGAAAATCGGGGATGCGCAAGAGGCCGGAATTGGAGGAACGCAGAGATATCGGAGGGTTGTAGGGCTGGAGGAGGTTACAGAGATAGAGAGGGGACTAGTTTTAATAGCACCCTTTATTTGCTTTTAATATCTTTTGCTAGAGAATAAGAGAAAGGGACAGCACTGAAGAGAAGGACAATACTGAAACCCAGCTCAGCCATCGGCCCACATTTGTGTAGGCCTTGACTGGAGGCCCAGAGACACATGGGGTAATGAATTGTCCACAGGTGGAGGGAAGGTGCCCCCGGCCCATCTTTTGCTTTAAACAAAATGAGCTGTCGTTGCCGAGACATGTTTTTCTCCCACAGATAATGGATATGTGGAACAGACTGCCAGAGATGGTTCTTCATTTGAGGTCAACGGACACCTTTAAAAAGGAACTGCATCAACATCTGTTGAGAAGTGGGATTGAGAGATTAACAACAGTACTTGATGGGTTTTTTTTCCAGAGGAGGAACTTTAAACCAAAAAGTTACACTCGGCAATGTGATGTCAGGAAGCACTTCTTCACACAAAGGGGAGTGGAAATCTGGAACTCTCCCACAAAAAGCTGTTGAGACTGGGGGTCAATTGAAAATGTCAAAACTGAGATTGATAGATTTTTGTTAGGCGAGGGTATTATGGGTTATGGAACCAAGTCTCCCACTTGAGGTCGGAATAACTGTTTATGGAAACATGCAAATTCCTGGAATTTGTACCGGCCCTACAACCCTCCGAGATCTCTGCGTTCCTCCGATTCTGGCCTCTTGAGCATCCCCGATTTTAATCGCTCCACCATTGGCGGCCATGCCTTACGTCGAGTTACATTGAGTCTACAACACAGAAACAGGCCATTCGGCCCAACAGGTCTATGTCGGTGTTTATGCTCCACATGAGCCTCCTCTCACTCCTTTTCATCTCACCCTAGCAGCATATCCTTCTATTCCTTTCTCCCTCGTGTTTATCTAGCTTTCCTTTAAATGTATCTATGCTATTCGCCTCAACTACTCCTTGTGGGAGCGAGTTCTATGTTAGTACTCTTTGGGTAAGCTCTGGAATTCCCTCCCTAAACCTCGCCACCTCTCTCTCCTCCTTTAAGACGCTCCTTAAAACCTACCTGTTTGACCAAGCTTTTGGTCACCTATACTGATATCGCTTTATGTGGTTCGGTGTCAAATTTTGTTAAATGCTCCTGTGAAGCGCCTTGGGACGTTTTACCACATTAAAGGCCCTTTTTCAATACAAGTTGGTGTTGTGAATCCCCCACTGTCATAAGCAAGAGACACAATTGCCTGAAGCCGATGGAAATGAATCAGCTAACTGACCCCCAAACACTCTCTCCCTAAACCCCTTTCCCCTCGTTGCCTCTCTTCCCACCTACAAAAGCATCCAACGAAACCTGACTCATCTACTGCGTCTTTGGTCACTCCCCCTTAACCGTCCTCTGTACTCCTGTTGGGGTCTGCCCCCCATCGGTGTGAGGTGGCTTGATTATATGAAATGTACTAAAAAAGTGCAAGTGGTTGTAAGCTGTCATTGAATCATTTCTGCCCGCCACCCTATCAAATCGGAGTAGGCCGTTCAGCCCCTCCAGCCTGTTCTGCCATTCAATTAGATCATGGCTGATCTGTGAATCTATCACAGACCTTTGCCCTTTTTGTTCTTCCTCCCTTTTCCTTGGCTCTGTATATGGTTAAAAGCTGTTCATCTCTAGCATCTTCCAGTTCTGATCGACGCTAAACGTTAACTCTGTCTCTCTGTCTCTCTCTCCACCCTCGCTGCCTGACCTGTTGAGTGTTTCCAGGAATTGCAGTACTTTGCTTCTGGTTGTCAATCATATTCAAATAACGGGGGCCGGGGGAACAATGCAAAGCTTCCCAGTAGCATCATTCACCCCGCGCTTCTCATCTACCTCACCAAACTTTCACAGTTAAATGACTTCACGTTCAGAAAAAAAAAAGGTTTCTGTGACGGACTAGGTCGTGCAAAAATAGGAACCGCGACTACAAAAGGGAACAGCACCTTAATGAATCATGTGGATCATTTCATTCCATCAAAAGGAGGCACCTCGAAATACTCATGCATCAGATGTACCGATTAACGAACTGTGATTCACCAAAAGTTTCACTTCGTACTGATGTCACGCTCCTCTAAAAAAATTAAATTGTTAACCCATTGACTCCCATTCCTCAGGGTACGAACTATCAAACTATGCAAACTTTGAATAGGTTTTTAACACTTTGAAGTGTCTCCCATTTGAGGTCGGAATAACCGTTTATTCACATTTTAAAATTCTAATGAAAAGGAACATCTATTTTATTAAAGCTCAGAAGCCATATATGTCGATTTTAAAATTGCCGCTGGTGCAAATATTACTATTTTTAAAAAGCATTTAAAAATTAAAATCGTTCCACCAGTGTTGGTGAAGTCCATCTATTGTATCTCATTAAATAAACAAGAGCGGTGGATCTGTCTCCAGGACCTCCAATATCCCTGGTGTTGTTGTATATTTACGCAGCAAAGTTATTTTCTAAACAGCGGACCTTCCAGCAATAACCGCAAAAAGATTGTATAGTTTGCCATTTTGCAAAAGGGCAAATCGTTCTCGTGAAAAAGCATTTGGGAAGATCACGGTGCAAAACTGGCTTGTTCATCTGTGCTCGCCTGTCCCGCAATGCTATATGAAAAACCGCTATAAACCACATCAGACACAAACTCCGTTATAACAGCCCGTTATTTGATTACAAAAAGCTACAATTTTGACCAGTGGCTACATTATAAGTGGAAACAATTCTTTACCAGTCCCTCTGAACTTTTCCCGAACAAAAATAACTTTCAGTGTGTGTGTTTTTTTCAGGGGAGGAGGGGGGGGGAGGGGTGTTATTATTGTTTACATACCTGTTTGTGATTGCGAGGCAGCGTGCCCCCCGAGTAGGCGAGGGTCTTGTAAAGTTGGGACGTCTTGTAAGTTTCAGCGCCGGTTTTGCAAGTTTCACTGCCGCTTTTGTAAATTTCACTCTCATCCCCGCTGTACGCGGCGCAATCGGCGCTGCCGCAATCCTCCTTGCGGCTTAACTTTTTCACTCTTCGGAAAGTCATTTTCTTGCGATTCTCATTCTAAATTTTTTTTTTTTTTGTTGGCCCGGCCCGAATCGAAACGAACGGCGAGTCTGTCTCCGAGTACTAAAGTGGAAGCTGCTCCCTGACACAACTGTTTATTAAAACGTCTAGACGGATGTTGCAGCCCCACCCCCCCTCCCCGCACGTGGTTAGTTTCATTTCCCCCCCAAATTGATAGGAATCTGCAAATAACGAGAAGCTTTCAACGTTTTATTCTCACTCCCGCCTCTCCCCCCCCCCCCCACCCTCCAAAAAAAAATGGACACATTTGTACCCCTGAATACAGAGTTTACAACTCGCCAGCTGCATTTATTTAGGGCAATCTTTTCCTTGGTAAATTTAAATGTCGCAAGAACACCTCCCCATTACAGCATTAAGCCGTCGTTTACACAGTTTATAAAATTTGTTCCTCAAAAATCTGCCCCCAATTCCACAGAGGCCTTGAATTTACTCTGTGCGATATTAAAAACAGAAAATGCTGGAAACACTCAGCAGATCTTGGAGTACCAATGTTATTTTAGCCGTTATTACATATTCCCACATTACAACAGTGACTACATTTCAAAAGTACTTCATTGGCTGTAAAGTGCTTTGGGACATCCTGAGGTCGTGAAAGGCGCTATATAAATGCAAAGAAGTGGATTAATCGTTAGGAGGCAGGAATTTCCTACTAACTCGTTTCTTTAATAACTTCTGTTTCTGGGATTTTTTTTATTTGTTCATGGGATGTGGGCGTCGCTGGCGAGGCCGGCATTTATTGCCCATCCCTAATTGCCCTTGAGAAGGTGGTGGTGAGCCGCCTTCTTGAACCGCTGCAGTCCGTGTGGTGACGGTTCTCCCACAGTGCTGTTAGGAAGGGAGTTCCAGGATTTTGACCCAGCAACGATGAAGGAACGGCGATATATTTCCAAGTCGGGATGGTGTGTGACTTGGAGGGGAACGTGCAGGTGGTGTTGTTCCCACATGCCTGCTGCTCTTGTCCTTCTAGGTGGTAGAGGTCGAGGGTTTGGGAGGTGCTGTCGAAGAAGCCTTGGCGAGTTGCTGCAGTGCATCCTGTGGATGGTACACACTGCAGCCACTGTGCGCCGGTGGTGAAGGGAGTGAATGTTTAGGGTGGTGGATGAGGTGCCAATCAAGTGGGCTGCTTTGTCCTGGATGGTGTCGAGCTTCTTGAGTGTTGTTGGAGCTGCACTCATCCATGCCAGTGGAGAGTATTCCATCACACTCCTGACTTGCGGCTTGTAGATGATGGAAAGGCTTTGGGGAGTCAGGAGTCACCCACATTTGACCCAATCCGTAAAATATAGATATAAAGCTGTCTCTACTTTTAAATTCCACTTGTTATTATTTTAATTTATTACTATACACCCAAGTAGCATGAATTGTGATAGCACCAAATTCCTCATAATAAAAGGATGGGGTAAGGTTTCCTCTGGCCGCTGTGTATTAACAGTATGTATGTGTGGACATCAGAATCGGCCTCAGCTCCAGTGCCCTCCCCCCATGGTCAAATAGTTTGTCGAAACTCACTTGTCTGGTCCCATACACAGAGGAAGGCTGGTGGGCAAGCAATGTCCATGGGACCGGATCCCACCTCGAGTCAGCACCTGTAGGAGAGGAGGGGAGACTATTTGGGAGGGAAGGGAAGGGAAGAAATCAGTATTGTCATGAAGAGAAAAAGTCACGCTACTTACCAAACATCGGTGGTTCAGTGGTAGAATTCTCACAGGAGGCCTGGGTTCGATTCCTGGCCGATGCACAGTTTTTCTGGCGATGGGCCGAATGGCCGCCTTCTGAGCTGTATCATTTTATGATTCTATACTTGGCAAGCAAATGAACTAAAACAGTTCGTACAGCTGTTGTTCTGTTTTGTGACAGTAAAGTCAACAATGGCAGAAAGGTCACTGGGGGTTCAGTCTGGAGAGTGTGAAAGGACCTGAAATACAGAACAGGCTTAACCTGCGCTAACCTTTACATGCACTGTGAGATCTCTGCAACCAAGGCAGGTCATGACAATATTCTAAGGGTATTTTATATTCTGAATCACTCTGTGGTTCCAGATTTCACCTGGACTTGATACTTCTGATTAGAAAGTGACACCAAATCATTCTTTGCAGATGTTTGCTGATGGAGAAGCCGTGAGTTTAACGAGACTTGAAAAATGCACTTGGTTAACTGCTTGAGACATAGGGATTACCAGACGAGAAAAGACCAAAGTCCATCTAGTTCACCTTCTACCATCCTGGTAGTCACATGATACAATTATAATGGAGTTGTTGACTAATCACGGCAATCGATCTCTATCAATGAGTCTACAACAGACCAAGACATGAGGTGAGAAAAAACCACCAGTGGTGGAGAGCTTTGGGAACCACAGGTCCAAAGTCACCTGTTCCTCACAAGCATGCTGCACTTCCCACATGTCATGTCTCAAATTACTCACATACTGTCTCCCAAAATATTATTCTCTGAAAGAAATGAAAGAGACCTTCAGCTTATCTCCTCCACAGCCTCCGGGTTCTACCATTCACACTGAAAAAGAAGCTTTGACCTTTGGTTTTGAGGCCCCTTTTTCCAGGTGGGATCGTTCCTGATTGAGGACCAAAGTTGAAGGGGTAAAGCCCACAGTGCCACTGGCACTCACCTGCACTAAAGTTTGGGAGAGCATGACTGAGGTGCATTGTCCATGCACAGTCAGACAGGCAGGCCATAAGTAATAAAAAAATAACTACACAAACAAGCAAGTTCCCCTACACACACATCGAAATTCAAGGTATGCCTTATTTTAGTCGTGGACTGGGAGCAAAGTCCGACTTAGCTCCTGCCCGGCCTTTTCTTCCTTGCTAGAAGGTAAGTGTCTTTAGAGATAACACTTGGTCCGTGTGATCCCCTGCACTGGTTCCGATCGCCTGAGGGGGTCAGAGAGGAATTGTACAGAGTATTTCATCCCTTCTTGGCACTGGGTCTTTTCTCTGTTTTTTTTGTTGCCTCTCCCAGGAGATTACATGATTGTGGTAAGGGGGTGGGGAGGAAGGCGGGGGCCGGAAGAGGAGAGAGGCAGGGGATGTGTTTAGTCATGATGCTCCAGCCATCATGAGTGTGGGGCAGGATTGATGGACCAACTGGTCTTGGCCTGCCTGTCAATCTCGTATGGTCGTATGATCTGATTAGCAAATTGGTGCGGGCCTCACTCAGTCTGTCTGGACCTGTGGCAGGGTCACTTTTTGCTATTTAGTTGGTGTTGAAGGTTGAATCTGATTTCCTAGTTCCTTCAGTTTTTCCTTTATTGAATTCCTTACAGGTCGAGGTGCTCTGCAGTCAGGAGTTGGGGGAGGCAGGGAGGGGTAAGGGTCAGAGCAGAGAGCGCATCATGTGGCCATGATTGGAGGGGAGGGGAAGGGAGAGCAGAGAGGCTGTGGCTGAGTGGGCTAAAAGCTCTCCGTCTATCTGAACTCAGAGCCATGAGTCCACAACATGTTAACAGTACACTGATAAGTCAATCCAGTACACTGATAAGTCAATCCAGTACACTGATAAGTCAATGCTCCCCAATGTTAACATTAAAGAAAGAACAAACTTGTATTTATATGGTGCCTTTCACAATGTCCCAAAGCACTTTACAGCCAATGAAGCACTTTTTTTGAAGTGTAGTCACTGTTGTAATGTAGGAAACGCAGCAGCCAATTTGCGCACAGCAAGGTCCCACAAACAGCTGTGTGATAATGACCAGATTTAGTGATGTTGGTTGTGGGGTAAATGTTGGCCAGGAGACCTACCCTGCTCTTCTTCGAAATAGTGCCGTGGGATCTTTTACATCCACCTAAGAGGGCAGATGGGGCCTTGGTTTAACGTCTCATCCAAAAGACGGCACCTCTGACAGTGCAGCACTCCTTCAGTACTGCAGTGGATATCAGCCTAGATGTTGTGCTCAAGTCTCTGGAGTGGGACAATGAACCCCACAACATTCTGACTTAGAGGCGAGAGTGCTGCCAACTGAGCCATGGCTGACACTTAAGGAATATGAGAGAGGGGCGGGAAGAGTCTCCCCAGATACGAGGGTTGTGTTCAAGTCTTGGACAGACTTGGGCTTCATAGAGAGTTAACAATTGTTCAGAGGAAAAGAAACGATTGTCATAAAGGAGGAAACCGAGCATCTGGGATACAGATTTAGCCATGGATGAGATGTGGGAATTCTTTCTGAGATGATAGGAGATAGTGGGGCCCCTAGGAGAGCAGTAGGAATCTGAGTGCGACCAACAGTGGAGGGCAGTACTGTTTCCCGATTGATAGTGACCGGTGAATGACTTCTCATTTTCTATTCTCAACTTCTTTCTACCCTCTGCCTGAATGAGTAACAGACCCTGTCAAATCCAAATTGGTCTGAATCACACCAAAACAGGAAAAAAAAATTGGGCCCGATTTAAATTTAAAGAGATAATGGCCACAAATTTCCTGGGGGTCAGAGAGGACGGAAAGCCCCATGTCCACCTGGGAGGGCCATGGATTTGTGGAAGCGCCTGGTTACATGGTGTCTCCGTCCTGTTTAGACGGGTCCTTTAAATTCTGCCGGGGTGGGGGGCGCGAGGCCTGATCGCCCGCCCACCCCCTGCTACTTCAAGGACGCATGGCTGGGCGAGTTCCCACGTTTCACCAGGAAATTCTGCCCTTTGTGCCCTCTGTGGGCCTCAGTTGAATTCGCACCAGCTCAGAGCTGACGTGAGTCTTGCTGAGGCCAGTGAAGAGGCCCCCAAACCTTTACTAGGAAAAGGTCATCTTTCCCAAGGGGATGGATTAGTTCCCCAAAGAGGTCCATCTGCTCCTTTGGGGGCAGAAGACAGAAGAAGAGGAGTTTCCTTGGGGCCTCGCTGGCCTTACCCTTCCACTGCCAGAGGGGGATGGCACCAGTCCGGCATTCCAGCTGTTGGCTCAGGACGGGCACCACCGCTACACCCTTGCAGGCGTGATGCGGGCTACCCCGGCCATACGAATGACCCAATCCCGGGGGTTTGGGACAGGGGTCTCCGGCTTGGGGCTAGGAGCTGGCAGGGGTTCTGCTCTGCCGCATTTGGCCCAGCAGAGCGAACCTCCAAGAATTTCAGAGCCGCTGCCTTCATGAAAAAAAAATGCTTGCCACACATAGGGAGGGCAAAAAGACAGAAAAGCCAAATATCATTCCCACCACAACGACCTCAAGCAAAGGGCCTGTTTCCATGCAATTTACATCATCATGCTGTGTGTTCCTATACAAAAAGAAATGTTTGCCAAACACCTTTTCATGACGACAGTGCTCCTTTAAGCATGGCTGTTCCTGTACGCATGCAAGAACACTCTTTTCTGCCAGCCAATTCCTTGCCACCTCTAAAGACAGTGGAGGTTTATTTAAACAGAATGAATATTGATACCATTGTGACAGCCGATGAGTCAGAGGCGAGGGCGAGACTTTTAGTTTTAATTTATAGCGTCTCCGTACTCATGACCGAACCTACAGCAAAGTCTCCCGATAAAAGCAGGATTATTTCTCCAGCCAAATGCAATGAGTGGAGGATAGTTACACAATATAAATGATGTGCGTAAAATCAATCCCAGTCACTTACAGCAGTGCGGTCTCCAGGCGTGATTGATAGGGGAATTACCCAATCATCTCCATTCTGGCCGGGACTTGTGTCACTGTATGCAGTCATATTTAAATATACTTTATGTGGGAATTCTCTGTCAAATGCTCGATGGCCTAGGGAAAATTTTATGTGTCAGTTCGACTCAAATGTGTCAGATTGCCTCAGCTGGTAGCACTCTCACAGGAGTTTATTGGGTTCTCGCTCCACTCCAAGGCTTGAGGCTTATATTCCAGTGAAGTACTTAGGGAGTGCTGCGCTGTCAGAGGTGCAGGCCTTCGGATGAAATGTTAAACTAAAGCCCTTTCTGCCTTCTTCCAGTGATCAGATCTTGCTGTTTATGGGATCTTGCTGGTATGGAATAGCTGATATGTTTGCCTAGTGTTTGCACACCAGATGTGTGATTCTTTTTACAAGGTGCCTTGATGTTTCAGTGGGAACTGCACTGTGGACGCTGGGGGACAATTGGAGCTTTCAAGACTGAGATCGGCAGATTTTTGTTGGGTAAGGGTATCAAGGGATATGGAGCAAAGTCGGGTAAATGGAGTTGAGGTACAGATTGGCCATGATCTGATAGAATGGTGAAAGAAGCTCGAGGGGCTGAATGGCCTCCTCCTGTTCCTAATGTTTCCTATTACACACAAAGTGCCTTCAAAATTGACAAGTCCAATGGTCCTAGTTAAACTGCACCACGCAGTGTTAGATGGACACGTACACAGGGGGTATTTCTGAGAGCAGTGTCAGCAGGTACAGGTGGGGGGCATGCAAAGGTTGGGCTTGGGGCCCCTACATTTTACGAGACAATGATGCCAAATACTACTACCTTATGTTCAGCAGAGCAAGGGAGAAAATTGAACGAAGAAAAAGATTCCCTCTCTTGTAAAAATGGAGAGTTGAGAAAGAAAAGCAATCCTGCTGTGTTTCTCATTTAGGTTTTGGAGAGCAATCAACTTTAAATTGATAGCGCCCCCTGCTGAACTTGGGTTATATTTAGCCGCTCTGGGTGGTTTATTGTGTTTGATGTTGGAAGGAAGTGGAGCTGACAGCATCTGGTTCCAATGATCAGTAAACTAAACGAGAACCATTTGAAGCCTCCGTTGCTAATGAACTGCTCAACTCACAACACATTGGCTAGTAGAATCCTTCCTCACCCAATACTGAAATCCTTTTTGTTTTAAAAGCCCCTTTCTTTTTTTTTATTGGCATGGGTAAAACTGGTTTCAAAGTCAGCTGGTGTGAGCTGCTGGCATTTCTGACCAAAGCCAACGCAGAGTGGCGACGAGAAAGAGTTTGTTCCAGAGGCAGAAAAGGACGTTTTGGAGAATTGGGAATGTTTTTCTTTGACAAACATCAGAGATTCTTGAGATTTGTTTAATGAGGAACCTTCAAAGGAAGTCGTGAGCTGTCAGGTTCACTGGGGTTTACAGATCGACGCACAGCACTGTGATTAAACAATATGGGAGGGCACATTTTAAGACGGTCAGCTTGAAAGGTCAAGCTACAGGGTCAACCTTGGACCAAACTGGCCGCCCTCAATTGCAACTTATTTTTCAACTTCAACCTCATTACTGTCATCCAAAAAATATTAAAATAAATATATTGTAGGGTTTTTTTTAAAGTTCTTTTTGATACTAGTTGGCTTCAGTGATGGCTGATGAATCTCACTGGGACCTGGGGGTCCAATGTGGTGGAGTGGGCAGCGTGGCAGGGTCAAAAAACAGCTCACTGGGGTTGTGGCTGAGCAGCTTAATGGGTTTAACATGAGCATGAAGTGACAGTTTTATCTGCATTGTTTGCATTGTCTGTAATGCTGCTCCTTATAGAGTATTAAACACAGGAAGTTCTGGAGAAAACAAACTGAACAGCAGAATTTTCAGTGACATTAATCGACCAGACATTTGATATCACTGCTTCCAATGCCAAGCTGCAACCTCAGCTGGTTCTCTCTCACACTGGGGGGCCAGGAAAGGTGGGGGGGGGGGTGGGCAATGGTGAGGGAAGAGGGCCTTCGGACAACTTTATGTAAGTACAACGTGAGGCAGAAATTGAGATCCCTCTCATAATGGTTCAGCCCCAAATTTGAGAGTGTTTTGTCTTATTTGTTCTCGGGATGTGGGCGACGCTGGCAAGGCCGCATTTACTGCCCATCCAGAGTTGCCCCAGGGGCATTAAGACTCAACCACATAGTGTGGGAGTGGAGTCACGTGTAGGCCCAGACCAGGTAGAGGTGACAGATACCCTTCCCTGAAGGACACAAGTAAACCAGTTGGGTTTTTACAACAATTAAGCAGCTTTCATGGTCATTTTGCTGATGCATATTTGAATCTGTATATTCCCTATTATTCTGGGGAGTAGGGAACTTGTGTCATATTCAGTGGGAAGGTTACAGCTATTCCCAACCTGATATGGTGGGAAGGTTGTAGTTACGTCCGTGTTTCCTCTGATCTGATGGAGAAATTACAGTTACATTGATCTGGTGGGAAGGCTACATTGTATTCCCATTGATCTGTTGGGAAGGCTACATTGTATTCCCATTGATCTGTTGGGAAGGCTACCTTGTATTCCCATTGATCTGGTGGGAAGGCTACATTGTATTCCCATTGATCTGTTGGGAAGGCTACATTGTATTCCCATTGATCTGGTGGGAAGGCTACATTGTATTCCCGTTGATCTGGTGGGAAGGCGACATTGTATTCCCGTTGATCTGTTGGGAAGGCTACATTGTATTCCCGTTGATCTGGTGGGAAGGCTACATTGTATTCCCGTTGATCTGTTGGGAAGGCTACATTGTATTCCCGTTGATCTGTTGGGAAGGCTACATTGTATTCCCGTTGATCTGGTGGGAAGGCTACATTGTAATCCCGTTGATCTGGTGGGAAGGCTACATTGTAATCCCATTGATCTGTTGGGAAGGCGACATTGTATTCCCGTTGATCTGGTGGGAAGGCTACATTGTATTCCCATTGATCTGGTGGGAAGGCTACATTGTATTCCCATTGATCTGTTGGGAAGGCAACATTGTATTCCCATTGATCTGTTGGGAAGGCTACATTGTATTCCCATTGATCTGTTGGGAAGGCTACATTGTAATCCCATTGATCTGTTGGGAAGGCTACATTGTAATCCCATTGATCTGGTGGGAAGGCTACATTGTAATCCCATTGATCTGTTGGGAAGGCGACATTGTATTCCCGTTGATCTGGTGGGAAGGCTACATTGTATTCCCATTGATCTGGTGGGAAGGCTACATTGTATTCCCATTGATCTGTTGGGAAGGCAACATTGTATTCCCATTGATCTGTTGGGAAGGCTACATTGTATTCCCATTGATCTGTTGGGAAGGCTACATTGTAATCCCATTGATCTGTTGGGAAGGCTACATTGTAATCCCATTGATCTGGTGGGAAGGCTACATTGTATTCCCATTGATCTGTTGGGAAGTCTACATTGTATTCCCATTGATCTGTTGGGAAGGCTACATTGTAATCCCATTGATCTGGTGCGAAGGCTACATTGTAATCCCATTGATCTGTTGGGAAGTCTACATTGTATTCCCATTGATCTGTTGGGAAGGCTACATTGTATTCCCATTGATCTGGTGGGAAGGCTACATTGTAATCCCGTTGATCTGGTGGGAAGGCTACATTGTATTCCCGTTGATCTGGTGGGAAGGCTACATTGTATTCCCGTTGATCTGGTGGGAAGGCTACATTGTATTCCCGTTGATCTGTTGGGAAGGCTACATTGTATTCCCGTTGATCTGTTGGGAAGGCTACATTGTATTCCCATTGATCTGGTGGGAAGTCTACATTGTGTTCCCATTGATCTGGTGGGAAGGCTACATTGTAATCCCATTGATCTGGTGGGAAGGCTACATTGTATTCCCATTGATCTGTTGGGAAGTCTACATTGTATTCCCATTGATATGTTGGGAAGGCTACATTGTATTCCCATTGATCTGGTGGGAAGGCTACATTGTAATCCCATTGATCTGGTGGGAAGGCTACATTGTATTCCCATTGATCTGGTGAGAAGGCTACATTGTATTCCCGTTGATCTGGTGGGAAGGCTACATTGTATTCCCGTTGATCTGGTGGGAAGGCTACATTGTATTCCCGTTGATCTGTTGGGAAGGCTACATTGTATTCCCGTTGATCTGGTGGGAAGGCTACATTGTATTCCCGTTGATCTGGTGGGAAGGCTACATTGTATTCCCGTTGATCTGTTGGGAAGGCTACATTGTATTCCCGTTGATCTGGTGGGAAGGCTACATTGTATTCCCGTTGATCTGTTGGGAAGGCTACATTGTATTCCCGTTGATCTGTTGGGAAGGCTACATTGTATTCCCGTTGATCTGGTGGGAAGGCTACATTGTAATCCCATTGATCTGTTGGGAAGGCTACATTGTATTCCCGTTGATCTGTTGGGAAGGCTACATTGTAATCCCATTGATCTGTTGGGAAGGCTACATTGTATTCCCATTGATCTGTTGGGAAGGCTACATTGTATTCCAATTGATCTGTTGGGAAGGCTACATTGTATTCCCATTGATCTGTTGGGAAGGCTACATTGTATTCCCATTGATCTGGTGGGAAGGCTACATTGTATTCCCATTGATCTGTTGGGAAGGCTACATTGTATTCCCATTGATCTGTTGGGAAGGTTACATTGTATTCCCGTTGATCTGGTGGGAAGGCTACATTGTATTCCCGTTGATCTGGTGGGAAGGCGACATTGTATTCCCGTTGATCTGTTGGAAGGCTACATTGTATTCCCGTTGATCTGGTGGGAAGGCTACATTGTATTCCCGTTGATCTGTTGGGAAGGCTACATTGTATTCCCGTTGATCTGTTGGGAAGGCTACATTGTATTCCCATTGATCTGGTGGGAAGGCTACATTGTAATCCCGTTGATCTGGTGGGAAGGCTACATTGTAATCCCATTGATTTGTTGGGAAGGCGACATTGTATTCCCGTTGATCTGGTGGGAAGGCTACATTGTATTCCCATTGATCTGTTGGGAAGGCTACATTGTATTCCCATTGATCTGTTGGGAAGGCTGCATTGTATTCCCATTGATCTGGTGGGAAGGCTACATTGTATTCCCGTTCATCTGTTGGGAAGGCTACATTGTATTCCCGTTGATCTGTTGGGAAGGCTACATTGTATTCCCATTGAAGTGCTGGAAAGGCTACATTGTATTCCCATTGATCTGTTGGGAAGGCTACATTGTATTCCCGTTGATCTGGTGGGAAGGCTACATTGTATTCCCGTTGATCTGTTGGGAAGGCTACATTGTATTCCCATTGATCTGGTGGGAAGGCTACATTGTATTCCCATTGATCTGTTGGGAAGGCTACATTGTAATCCCATTGATCTGTTGAGAAGGCTACATTGTAATCCCATTGATCTGGTGGGAAGGCTACATTGTATTCCCATTGATCTGTTGGGAAGGCTACATTGTATTCCCATTGATCTGTTGGGAAGGCTACATTGTATTCCCATTGATCTGTTGGGAAGGCTACATTGTAATCCCATTGATCTGTTGGGAAGGCTACATTGTAATCCCGTTGATCTGGTGGGAAGGCTACATTGTATTCCCGTTGATCTGGTGGGAAGGCTACATTGTATTCCTGTTGATCTGTTGGGAAGGCTACATTGTAATCCCATTGATATGGTGGGAAGGCTACATTGTAATCCCATTGATCTGGTGGGAAGGCTACATTGTATTCCTGTTGATCTGGTGGGAAGGCTACATTGTATTCCCGTTGATCTGTTGGGAAGGCTACATTGTATTCCCGTTGATCTGTTGGGAAGGCTACATTGTAATCCCATTGATCTGTTGGGAAGGCTACATTGTATTCCCATTGATCTGTTGGGAAGGCGACATTGTATTCCAATTGATCTGTTGGGAAGGCTACATTGTATTCCCATTGATCTGTTGGGAAGGCTACATTGTATTCCCATTGATCTGGTGGGAAGGCTACATTGTATTCCCATTGATCTGTTGGGAAGGCTACATTGTATTCCCATTGATCTGTTGGGAAGGCTACATTGTATTCCCGTTGATCTGGTGGGAAGGCTACATTGTATTCCCGTTGATCTGGTGGGAAGGCTACATTGTATTCCCGTTGATCTGTTGGGAAGGCTACATTGTATTCCCGTTGATCTGGTGGGAAGGCTACATTGTATTCCCGTTGATCTGTTGGGAAGGCTACATTGTATTCCCGTTGATCTGTTGGGAAGGCTACATTGTATTCCCATTGATCTGGTGGGAAGGCTACATTGTAATCCCGTTGATCTGGTGGGAAGGCTACATTGTAATCCCATTGATTTGTTGGGAAGGCGACATTGTATTCCCGTTGATCTGGTGGGAAGGCTACATTGTATTCCCATTGATCTGTTGGGAAGGCTACATTGTATTCCCATTGATCTGTTGGGAAGGCTACATTGTATTCCCGTTCATCTGTTGGGAAGGCTACATTGTATTCCCGTTGATCTGTTGGGAAAGCTACATTGTATTCCCATTGAAGTGTTGGAAAGGCTACATTGTATTCCCATTGATCTGTTGGGAAGGCTACATTGTATTCCCGTTGATCTGGTGGGAAGGCTACATTGTATTCCCGTTGATCTGTTGGGAAGGCTACATTGTATTCCCATTGATCTGGTGGGAAGGCTACATTGTATTCCCATTGATCTGTTGGGAAGGCTACATTGTAATCCCATTGATCTGTTGAGAAGGCTACATTGTAATCCCATTGATCTGGTGGGAAGGCTACATTGTATTCCCATTGATCTGTTGGGAAGGCTACATTGTATTCCCATTGATCTGTTGGGAAGGCTACATTGTATTCCCATTGATCTGTTGGGAAGGCTACATTGTAATCCCATTGATCTGTTGGGAAGGCTACATTGTAATCCCAATGATCTGGTGGGAAGGCTACATTGTATTCCCATTGATCTGTTGGGAAGGCTACATTGTATTCCCATTGATCTGTTGGGAAGGCTACATTGTATTCCCATTGATCTGGTGGGAAGGCTACATTGTAATCCCATTGATCTGGTGGGAAGGCTACATTGTATTCCCGATGATCTGGTGGGAAGGCTACATTGTATTCCCGTTGATCTGGTGGGAAGGCTACATTGTATTCCCGTTGATCTGTTGGGAAGGCTACATTGTATTCCCGTTGATCTGGTGGGAAGGCTACATTGTATTCCCGTTGATCTGTTGGGAAGGCTACATTGTATTCCCGTTGATCTGTTGGGAAGGCTACATTGTATTCCCATTGATCTGGTGGGAAGGCTACATTGTAATCCCGTTGATCTGGTGGGAAGGCTACATTGTAATCCCATTGATCTGTTGGGAAGGCGACATTGTATTCCCGTTGATCTGTTGGGAAGGCTACATTGTATTCCCATTGATCTGTTGGGAAGGCTACATTGTATTCCCATTGATCTGTTGGGAAGGCTCCATTGTATTCCCGTTGATCTGGTGGGAAGGCTACATTGTATTCCTGTTGATCTGTTGGGAAGGCTACATTGTATTCCCATTGATCTGTTGGGAAGGCTACATTGTA